>NC_035107.1:13452144-14098594 GCF_002204515.2 Aedes aegypti
GGCACAGTTGTTTCAACCCTGTGGGTATACAAGGTGGAGATTTTTCCACAAATTTCAGTCTCACCCCTGCGTTGAGTATTTGTAGACATAATGAAATGTCAGTGTCAAATCGGACACACGGCAGAAACAGAGAAATCCATGTTCTGGATCAACTCAGGTGACGAAGATCATGGATCCATATCACTAGTTTTCTCTTTTATTCTTCCGCTATGCTTATGCTAAGCAAATAGTGACGTCACTATTCGCTCTGCATAAGCAAAGTGAATGAATAAAAGAGAGAAATAGTGACACGCATCTATTATCTTCGACACCTGACTGAATCCAGAACATTGCGGAGAAATATGTCGCAAGCTCAGAAGCATTTGTGGTCATAGTTCCATAGTTCTGTCAATCTGATGGTCCTTCGCCACCACGAAATTTTTCACGACCACAACAAATATTCTCTTCATCTCCCCGCTCGCAGTCGCTGCGGTGCTCCATGAAAAAAGAGTTCTGCTTCCTTCTGGCCCGTGGCTGGCGACAAAATTGTGGAAGGGACGAAGATTTCTCCTCGTGACATTATGTTCTGGACACTAGATACCCATGGAAACTAAATGATGGATGTGCCAGTCGAGGTCCTCTTAGTCTTCCGGATTTCCGGTTGGGATAAAACAGCTTCAAAAACGCGATGAAATCCTCATTGCCAACCTCCGGTCGACTATAAAACCGGAAGAGAGCAGGACTCTTTTTATATCCAAGAAGCATCACAGCAGCCCCAGGCGATGGAGATGGTGGTTGTGAAAAGTTTCGTCGTGATTTTTTTCTTCCATCATCAAACCAAAACGGCATCTAAAAAATATTGACAAATTGGTAACTACATAGGATCAGCTTCTCATTTTCTTTCCTTTTGGTGAAGCTGCTGCTTATGATCAGATTATGACATAAAAAAAAAACAAATTTTGAGCAAATGGAACAGCAATGATAACGAATGAAAACATAAATAAAAGTAGATCATTGCACGCCTGACATAACCTCGAAACTCCATATAAAAAATATCAACATTTCCCGCAGTGAATGTCATCTCTATAAAAACAAATATAAAAATTACAGAAGAACAGGACAGTCAATTCAGGTTAATGGAAGAGCGACAGAGACTGAGAATATTCCGTGAGCGCTTCTATCTGTCATGATTGATCCGAACCAGCTGATCAAATATTCACCACGATGTGGAGAAAAAATCATAGGGAAAAAAGGGGTCGCATAAAAATCGGAGAGAAATATATTGTAGGGGACCGAGGGGTGAACTAACGTGCCGCCAGTTTTTCATTGTTTTCCAATAGTTAGAGGCTTCAAAACATATTGGTTCCTTAGGAAAGTTTGTTCAGTAAATTGACAGAAAGCATATGAGCCAATAAAAAAAATCACGGAAATGGTCTATTGAGGGCCAAACGTCGGGTGGAAGTTTATACTAACGACCACTTGGTGTCCGACCGGCCGGTAACTTTGGATGAAGAACCGGAACAGCGAAATGAAGCAAGCCGTGATCAAAATTCTGAGCCAGCGATTGACGAATCCGAAGATGAAGCTGCTGGTGGCTGTGACACATCGATTGAAGAGTTTGGAAGTGCCAAAGACGATGAAGTTCCAGTACGGCGGAGCGGGAGACTCCGTAAACAACCTGCTCGTTTTTCCGATTATGAAGTATGCATTGCTTTTGCGTTGAATGCGGAAAACTACGTTGAAGCTTTGCGACATCAACGAGCTTCGAAAGCGTGACGATTGGCCAGAATGGAAGCGTGCAATCGACGACGAAATGCGTGCGTTGGAGAAGAATAACACGTGGGACATCGTAGACCTTCCAGCTGGTGCTCGACCGGTTCCCTGCAAGTGGGTATTCAAAATTAAATATAACGATAATGGTTCGATCGACAGGCATAAGGCAAGGCTCGTGGCCAAAGGGTGTTCTCAACGCCAAGGCTACGATTACCAGGAAACATATGCTCCAGTGGTTCGTATGACAACCGTTAGGACCCTGCTATCGGTGGCCGTGCAGAGAAATCTCCATTTGCACCAGATGGATGTGCGCACAGCGTTCCTTAATGGGAAGCTATCGGAAACCGTGTACATGCGACAACCACCAGGATTTGAGAGGGGGAACAAGGTGTGCAAATTAAACAAATCCTTGTACGGCCTGAAGCAGGCACCACGAAGTTGGAACGAGCGTTTCAATAGCTTCATCCTGAAGCTCGGGTTTCTGCGCTCACAATACGACAGCTGCCTGTACACGAGAAAGGTCAACGGTGTATGGATGTACCTTGTCCTGTACGTCGACAACGACGTTTTGGCTTCAAGTTCCCTGGAAGAAATTCGAAACATTAAGCAACGTTTGGCAAACGAGTTCGAGATGGACGACATGCAGGAGATGAAAAACTTCCTGGGCATGCGGATTCAGTACAACATGGAAAAAGGTAGGGGAAGAGCACCAATTTTCGACCTAGCACTAATTTTCGACCCATTCATACGATTTTGGCCTACTTTGTATGAAAATCCGAAAGTTGGCACAGAATTCTTGTAGGTCTAAAATTAGTGCTTTTCCCCTACGTTGTTGTTGAATCAAACTAAATACATTTCTGCTCTGTTGAAGCGTTTCGGCATGAACGGCTGTAAGCCGGCGTCAACTCCTTTGGACGTTAATCTGAAGTTGGAGAGAAAAAAAGATGGCGACGAAGCGACCCAATACCCTTACCGGGAGCTAGTAGGATGTTTGACCTATTTGATGCTATCAACTCGTCCCGATATTAGCATCGCGGTGAACACCATGAGTCGGTTCCAAAGTGGTGCAACCGATGTGCATTGGAGCCATTTGAAACGTGTGTTGCGGTATCTCCAAGGTACCAGACACCTTTCATTGGAGTATCGACGTGACGCTTGTGCCGATCCACTCATTGGATTTGCAGACGCTGATTGGAGTAGCGACATGGACGACCGTCGCTCAACAAGTGGTTATGTGTTCCAAGTCTATGGCAACACTGTGTCGTGGACAACACGGAAACAGGCAACGATCTCTTTGTCATCGACAGAGGCGGAATATGTATCCCTGAGCCAATCATCGTGCGAAGCAATTTGGTTGCGAAATCTGCTCACCGAATTTGGAGTCACCATGACAAATCCTTTGGTGATTTACGAGGACAACCAGTCCTGCATACACATCGCCGAAGAGCCTCGCGACCAGAAACGGATGAAGCATCTGGACATCCGTTACAACTTCATCAGAGAATGTGTCCAGAACAACGTCATCAATGTGAAGTACATCCCGACTGGAGACCAACTGGCTGATGTCTTCACGAAGGGCCTACCTGCTACTGCTTTCCTGAAGCATCGATCCACACTGGGTCTAAGAGGGGGTGTTAGAAACTAGAATTAGTAGACCAGTTTTGAATATGCTCTGGCAGTAAGCCATGAAAATTTGAATTGTATTATATATACCACCCGTGTACTTCAACTCTTTCTCTTTCTCCAATAAACCTTGTACTAGTTAACATCGTGATTCTTATCAAGTACGCAGTTGAGAAGAAATTTCACTTTAAAGGGGGCTCTCTGTAGGAAATTTCTTGACCCATTCAGTCAAGGAATTTCTTTACTTTCCTTGAGCGAAACAGCATACTTAGCTTAATCGATGAATGGAATTTTCGCAGCGCTTAAATTCTAAAGTGTGACCTGGCCTGAACGCTCAAAAATATCAATCGCGCGTACACGCAAAAAAATTGTGCGGTAAAAACTACCATTTTAGGGGGTTAACTTAAGCGCTCGCACCGGCAATTTTCAGCAGACCAGAAATGTGCTTGATTTTACCATGTCTGTAGTTGGAATCAGATTGTTGTAAATTATTTCTGTCAAATATACCAGTAATGCGGTGGGATGTACCGTTAACATAGTAAATTGGTCTGAATTTCCATGGTAGTTTTAAGAATGGGCGTAGTCAGCTAAAATAGTTATTTTTACCACAGAATTTTTTCCCGTGTACCAAAATCCTACTCCAAACGATGACACCCCTGCGCAGCGATCTGTTGACTTTTGCGCGTTTTGTTTTTTGTTCGCTCCTTCGGCTGTCTGTCATCCGATTATCACGTCATCGATTTTTCATCGTTCAGTCCGAGTCGTCGTCCGTCAGAATCGGAAGGAAGCAGAACCTAAAATCTGCGAAAATCGCTTTTGAAATTTTGTGTTTTCACAAATTTTTGTTGGTCCAAAATTGGTAAAATTGCTTTCTTTGAAAAGGAGTGAGTGATACTGCTTGGCCCGGACAACGATGGCTTCCTGGGAGATCCACGATGACATGAACTTGTGAGTATTTCTGGATGCGTTTTTATTTTTGCAGAGTGAATTTTGATGGGTAAAGGTCGCCCTCGGATATGGACTTAAGATTCGCATATATTTTTTATCCAGTTGGGATTAATTTTCTAAAATTGCATTTCCAGTTACATCACGGCTGATAAGTTCTACATCGAACCAAACGGGAAAAGTGAAGTGTTGATAATCGACCGGATCAGTCGGGAAACGTCGCTTCAGGGTAATGACCCTCAATTTCTGGTCGCGTCTTATTCTTGAAAGTAATTATCGATTTTTTTTGCAGTCAAGACCAATCAGCTGCCGCAGGGAATACAGGTGCGCAAAATATGCGGAATTCTGGGCGTGATCAAGCTGATCAGCGGGTTCCATCTGGTCGTGATGACCCACCGGATATTCGTCGGAATCATCAACTCGCAGGTCATTTGGCGACTAGCCGGGTTCGATATCATTCCCTTCGTTCCCTCGCTGACGCATCTCAGCGAGACGCAGGTCAGTGGTTGTAACTAACTTAGTGGGATGATTACTGGGCTGGTAACTGGTCTCTTTTTAGAGAGTTGGTCTCTCTTTTAATGCATGTCTCTTGATAGTATCTATATTATTGGTACTAGAGAAATCTTCACACTCTGAAGTTCAGAAACTATGACGCGACTATTCAAAAGTTCTTTTCAGATTACTTGAGGAAAAGCTTCAAGAATTATCTAAGTAATTTCTCTAGAGGTGTTCCCCGGCTTTGGACTGACTTGCGCCCTTATTGCCGACTGACATTAAACATTAGCAGCCTACTCTGACCATTTCTGTTTCCACTATAATTAGGAAATTCGTAAAAATCACGAAAATAATTTCTGTAGAAATCTTTGTAGTAATATCTGAAGCAAACTTTAGGCCAGTGGTCCTCAGCCTACATGAGGTGCTTACAGAACATTGTACGGGCCGCATGTATAACAAGCAAGTTTTTACCAACGGAATTTCAGGCAATTCAGAAAATAGTAAGAAGATATTAGATTTATTAAAATATAACGAAGAACAATCCAGTAAGCACAAAAAGTTCAAATTCGATAAAAAAAATAAATAAATAGATTCCCTGAACATGAGAAACTTGAAAATGTATGAAGGCTGAGGTTTAGACAACAAATGACTAAATTTGTTGGTAATGAACCGCAATTTACTGATACTCGACAGTTCATTCCGGGAATCAGTTTTTTTTGCGCAATATAAAAATATAGTCAGTATCAAATTTGAAATGTTGGGAAAATCCATAACACAAAATTAAAAATGATCTCGGAGTTTATAAATCACGGTGTCTTTTTCATGTAACTTTATAACAAAAAAATCGGCATGTCTCAAATTTGGACCGATGAAAGGTAAGACCTCCCTCTTTCATTTGCTGCTAAAATCAAAATAATCCATCGGGGGGTCTAGTGCAACTTTTTTTTTAAAGTTTTGTTTATTGTAACATCATTTTACATGCACCGTAAATTTATAAATTTTGATGAGGTGAACTGTTGTAACGGATTTAGATGAAAATGGTGCAAAAATCTAGTATCAATATCTTGTAGATTATATTCCAGACAGCTCTACACCTAAACATTTACATGCATGGGTCCAAGTTGCCTCTTCTTTGCTTCATTCATTGTTGAAATTTGCATTGCTTTTACAACTAAGTATGTCAAACAACCTTTTTTTAATTTTAATTTGTAACTCAAGAGCAATATTCATCTTCCTGACTTAGTTTAGGAACAAACGATCGAAAGACAAAAGGTCGAAAGGACAAAAAGTCGAAAAACAAAAGGTTGGAAGACAAGGTCGAAAACGCAAAAGGTCAAAAGGACAAAAGTTGAAAGTGATTTGCCAAATGGAAAATTTAATCATCTTTGAATAAAGATCTTCGACCTTTTATCCCCTCTTTATTCCTCTTCGAACTTTTGCCCTTTCAACCTTATGTCATAGATTCAAGAATATTGACAAGTTCACATTTGTGCCAATGACAGACGTAAAATAACACTTAATAAATCCAATATTCCAACCCAAATGCAATGGCAGTACAATGTTGACACTATTGTCCATGTGCTGGTTATGATGATTGACAGAACATTTCTTTTGTTTGCGATGGAAAAACAAACAGGATTGCTGACAAATATTTTAAGATTAGCCAGTCTAGGGCTGAAAATCTATTAAATAAAGATAAGAATATTAATAATAATGCTGGCAAATATACACTTCCTTGTTAAATTGATGGTAGAAAAGTGGTAATGAATTCAAACAAACATGGATAGGTTTAATGCATAAAAAACCTACCTGTGAAAAATTGATGGTGTGATCGTGGCATTTTGCTAAGAGATCTCAATAAGATGCTGTAATGTTCAGTTTTAGCATAGTTTTATTTGAGTTGTACGGAATTCTATAGTAATACATTAAACAAATAAATTCAATCAGCTTTGAAAATGTTACTTAGTAACTTTACGATTTTGCTAGCTTAATAACGAAATCATACGAAGCTTCAACAAAAATCTCAGGCATATCATAAGAGTAGGGTGCAGAACCATTTGGACACTTCCATGATTCACTTTGGCATGGGGGGGTTTTTTCGGCCGAATTGTCTGAAACTTTGCAGTAAGATGCGCTTCAGTACAACGCATGTGGTAACCAAATATGAGCTCTGTAGCTTTAAAAAAACCCCACTGTCCCCCAGTGAATCACAAGTGCCAAGAACAGGATCCGGCTCCCTATCCGATCTCAAGTACTAAGTTTCGTATATATGTTGTGTTCAAAACTTACGAAAGCGCCAACTCGAACGACTTTTGATGCTAATGTTCCATCAAAAAAAGTTCAAGTTGGTGCTATAGTTGAATTAGAAGAGTCAAAGAATTCAAAATCATGAAGTTTGAGGCGTCGCATGCAGTTTTGGTGCTAAAACTTAGTGGTCACATATTACGGAGTTCCTGGTGGTCATTCCAGTGCTCCAAAAGGAGCAAAAGGAATAACCATCCATTCATTCTTTTGGCAAAATACATCCAAACAAAATAAATCGTTATGAGTTGGACACAATTCATTTGGTTTTGGTGCATAAATTCGAATAATTTCATCGAATTGTCCAGGTTTACTACCTTCCGGGACTCCAGGAACCAGTTCCGCATGAACCAGACTGGACCGAAATGTTCAAGGGAAATTTCCAATTCCGGATCTCCGGAAGGGTTTCTGAAACTAGACATGTGTACCTTTCATATAAGCTCAACAGAACTAAATTCGGTCAACACACTGATTTTTTCACAACGACCCCAAGTCACAGTTTGTACTTTTTTTTATAGAAGCTCCCTTAGGGGTCATTAAAAACTTTTGTTTCCGCAAAAATAAAATCCCACATAAAATAATAAGTTGTTTCAATCAAAAGTTACAATGATTTGAATTTTTAAATGGGTCGTAAAAGACCCTAGGTGCTTACTAAGGTAAAGTTATAACCCAAACTCCGTAGAAAATATTGAAAAAAAAAAAATTGCTCCAGACCCCCCGACCGATTATTTTTAACAACTACCGAAAAGCTAAACATTACATATAATTTGCAATTGGATTAGATGGACAAATTGATGTGAAGATTTGCGAAAAAGTTACACGTCTTCTCAGTGAGAATCGAACTCACGACTCCCCGATCTCTAGTTGGGGCGCGTTAACCACTACGCCATGAGAGGACTCATGAACGCAGAAGTTAACCTGAATTCGATTTCAGCTCAATAATCACGTGGTCCTCTTTCTAGGCTGACCATACGTCCCGTATTTAACGGGACAGTACCGTTTTCATCACCTTGAAGATCTGTCCCTTCGTTTTATTGAAAATGCTCAAATTGTCCCGTTTTTCAGAAATCGAGAATATTAAACAACAGTTAAAATGAAAAGCAGCAGTAAAATAAACACATTTTTTTTTACGTTATTTATTTATTTTTTATATAAGTATGAACCTGCCTACGGCAGAAAAACCCTTCAATTAAAAAGTAATTCAATACAAATTCACTTTTTTTTCGGAATTTGATGTCTTATTTTTTATTCAATTGTTATCAATTTATCATTAAAAGATAAACGAACTTTGTAAACAGAATATACTTCTGATTCACTTTTTGCGTTTTATGCTTATAAATATCAATTTTTTGACCAATTCTCAAAACAAGGTTGGGTTTAATTTAGTTATATATTGTTTATTTAAGCATTTCATAAGTTTGAAGAATCCAGGTTCATTGAAACATATTTAATATTATTAAAAAAAATCATATAAAATAACAACATTTTCCAAAGTATAGCATAAAATTGAGGCTGATCTATGGAAGACTGTTTTTGAAGATAAGTCCAATAATCAAACCTTTTTTTCAATCTCTTTTCAAATTTTCGTTTACAAAACCTATTTTGAAACTTACTTGTTTTTGTCTTGAGACGTTTATTCATATTTTTGACAAAAATTTGAAGTCGTTTTTCGATATCATGTATTACTATATTTTTTTAAATAAACCTCAGAAGAGTAAATATTTAAAAAAGGACGAAGTTATCTGTATTTAATACATATTTCAAATAAATCTTCGTATCCTCATAGGTACACTATCTCACAAACATTGTAAATTATATTTAACAATAATTCTACTTGTCCTATTGATGCTCAAATGATAATATTATCTTTAGAGAACGGTTTAAAAAACACAAAGTTTTAGAAAAAGAATACGTTTAATGATTCGATCATCATAACGAAAACACTTACTTCGTCTTACTTAATTTAAGGGCAAATTCTACTAGCCCAGAATCAAATTTTAACAGTGAAAATTGTAACGATCTTTCAAGATAATAAATCTTCGAACTATTTAGTGGAATACCTATACGTAAATGAATACCGAATACTAAACCTTTTAAACCTTTAATGTTGAAATTTTTCAGAAATGATTAAACAAATTGCAATGCAGTTTTCAAGTAAATTTTAACTATGAACTTAAGTAGAACAATTCAGTCTAACGAAAAGATTTTCGTCCTACAAATCTCCTAAATTCTACTGATCCAGAATCAAATTTTTCGAATTTCTATAGGAGACCATTATTTATATCTTTGTCTTTTGAGGTTGTCCCGTTTTTATTTGATTAGCTTATGGTCAGCCTACCTCTTTCGCAAAGTGCACCTCTTTCGGAAGAATTAGATGCCCATCCAAACACAACGCTTTCTATATATATCCAATGCCTAGCCCGAGAGCGCATTGTTTTTTAGGTATAGGAATAGCACACTACACTAGCCAGCAACTGCGCTGGCTGAGGTTTCTATTGTGTGGGCTTCCAATGGGTCGCGACGTTCTCAAACGACCGGTTACGGAACATGAGTCCGTTGCTCGATAAATACTTGTTTTAATTATGAATCGTGGTTTACGGCCAACCAGCCGAGTGGAAGTTTAACAACTACCGAAAAGCTAAACATTACATATAATTTGCAATTGGATTAGATGGACAAATTGATGTGAAGATTTGCGAAAAAGTTACACGTCTTCTCAGTGAGAATCGAACTCACGACTCCCCGATCTCTAGTTGGGGCGCGTTAACCACTACGCCATGAGAGGACTCATGAACGCAGAAGTTAACCTGAATTCGATTTCAGCTCAATAATCACGTGGTCCTCTTTCGCAAAGTGCACCTCTTTCGGAAGAATTAGATGCCCATCCAAACACAACGCTTTCTATATATATCCAATGCCTAGCCCGAGAGCGCATTGTTTTTTAGGTATAGGAATAGCACACTACACTAGCCAGCAACTGCGCTGGCTGAGGTTTCTATTGTGTGGGCTTCCAATGGGTCGCGACGTTCTCAAACGACCGGTTACGGAACATGAAGAAAGAGGACCACGTGATTATTGAGCTGAAATCGAATTCAGGTTAACTTCTGCGTTCATGAGTCCTCTCATGGCGTAGTGGTTAACGCGCCCCAACTAGAGATCGGGGAGTCGTGAGTTCGATTCTCACTGAGAAGACGTGTAACTTTTTCGCAAATCTTCACATCAATTTGTCCATCTAATCCAATTGCAAATTATATGTAATGTTTAGCTTTTCGGTAGTTGTTAAACTTCCACTCGGCTGGTTGGCCGTAAACCACGATTCATAATTAAAACAAGTATTTATCGAGCAACGGACTCATGTTCCGTAACCGGTCGTTTGAGAACGTCGCGACCCATTGGAAGCCCACACAATAGAAACCTCAGCCAGCGCAGTTGCTGGCTAGTGTAGTGTGCTATTCCTATACCTAAAAAACAATGCGCTCTCGGGCTAGGCATTGGATATATATAGAAAGCGTTGTGTTTGGATGGGCATCTAATTCTTCCGAAAGAGGTGCACTTTGCGAAAGAGGACCACGTGATTATTGAGCTGAAATCGAATTCAGGTTAACTTCTGCGTTCATGAGTCCTCTCATGGCGTAGTGGTTAACGCGCCCCAACTAGAGATCGGGGAGTCGTGAGTTCGATTCTCACTGAGAAGACGTGTAACTTTTTCGCAAATCTTCACATCAATTTGTCCATCTAATCCAATTGCAAATTATATGTAATGTTTAGCTTTTCGGTAGTTGTTAAACTTCCACTCGGCTGGTTGGCCGTAAACCACGATTCATAATTAAAACAAGTGCGATTATTTTTGTTTTAGTTGCAAATGAAAGGGGACAATCATGGCTTTCTTGTGTCAAAATTTCAGACATGCCGAATTTTTTGTTTTGAAATTGCTCTACGAAACACACCGTGAGAGCCTGCTTCTCAGCTTAGTATTTTTATGAGCACTTCTACTGTTATTAACTGAGAGCTTTCTTTGCCAGAGTTACCTTTTTTGCATATCGTGTGGCAGGTACGGTAATACTCTATGTCCTGGGACGTCAAGCAAATTGATATTACGCAACGATCAGAGATACCTTCAGCATGGCTTTGCTTTGTAGCCGCGGATTCTAACCACTCGGCTAAGTGAGGCCCTACTAAACAGCTCGAAGATGTATTTTCCCAGTTTTCTCGTTTAACCCATATCCGCCCAGCGTCCTAAAAATAGGACAGAAGCCCCGAACGCCCAGCGTCCTATAAATAGGACGGTATTTGTAGTGCAAATATCTTGAAAATAAAGATGTTTACGAGAAAAATGTCTTCTGCAAAGTTGATCACAGGACTGCTGACTTCCACTTGGTAACAATTGTAATTCAGAATTAACTCACCAGGTGGCGCACTGACGCCAACAAATGTTGCATCTATAAGCAAAATATGAAACAACTTTCCGACGTACAAATATTTGCTTCGTTTATATCTCCGTCCAGCGGTGAGATACAAAATTGGTGTCTTCGACAAAGTTGAACAACTAAATAATACCTATTCGCATAGAACCTTATACATTCGGAAAACACTCCCAAGATGGTGCTAGTGAGCCACAACTTTATTTGTTTATATTTTAGTCCAACGATGAGATACAAAATTGATGTCTTCGACAAAGTTGAAAAATTCAATAATACCTATTCGCATAGAACCTTATAAATTCAGAAAATGCTCCAAAGATGGCGCTAGTGAGCCAAATCATTATTGCTTATATCTTAGTCCAGTTATGAGATACAAAATAAGTGTCTTCGATAAAGTTGATCAACTAAATGAAACCTATTTAGTTTGGAAAACATTCACTAGATGGCGCTAGTGGGCAAAGATTTTATTTTGCTCTCAGTCAAGTGATTAGATACAAAGTTTGTATCTTGGACAATGTTGAACAACTAAATGAATCCTATTCGCCTAGAACCTTATTAGTTCGAAAAACACTCACAAAATGGCGCTAGTGGTCAAATATATTTTTTTATATCTCAGCCCAGCGATGAGATTCGAAATTGGTGTCTTCGACAAAAGTGTTCAACTAAATGCGATCTATTCGCTCCGAAACATAGTAGTTTGAAAAACTCTCCCGAGGTGGCGCTAGTAGACAAACATATTATTTGCTTATATCTCAATACAGTGATTGGATACAAAGTTAGTGTCTTTGACAAAGTTGAAGAACTAAATGAGACCTATTCGTCTAGAAACTTATTACTTCGGAAATCACCTAAATGGCACTACTGGGCACACATTTTATTCGCTTATATATCAGTCCACTGATTAAATCCAAAGAAAGCTATTCGCGTAAATCCTTCTTAGTTCGGAAGTCATTTTCATGATGGCGCTAGTCGGTAAATATTCTATTCGCCTATATTGAAGTCCAGTGATGAAAAATTTGATATATTCGAAAACAGTGATCAACTAAAAAAGGTATTTTCGCAAAAAAAAAAAACTTATTAGCTGGGAATTGCTTTTATGTGCAAAACATCAAGGAAACAACCAATAAGAAATTGGTCTGCCTGGATCAAAACAATGGATACTTACTATCGAGTCGAGCAATAATCGCTTATTTCGGATGCAATGCTCCTTACATTTTTAGATGAACCTTGACATCATTTATTGGAGGCTAAACGAAGAAAACACATGTTTTCTAGCCGTCGAATGAAAAAGATGATCTTTTGAATCTCTAGTGTCAAAAATCTTGGACCGCGTGGATTCGGTTCTATCGGTGGATAAGACCATATGCAGTAACTTCAACGTTATAGACAAATTATGTTGGCTTCAAATATTCACGTCTGTAAAGCATGTAACAGTTGGAGTGCAATATTTGACTGTCATTGGACTGAAGGTCTAACTTTTGATTAGCACTAACGAAATTCTGATATTGCCAAATATATATTTCGATCGCTGTCAGATCCGAACCACATTGTATACTAATAACTTGACCCAGAAAAAAAGATTAGGATAGTCAGCTGGCAAGTTTTATAGAATCTTTTCGAAGAATATTCTGAAACATCTGTAGGTTTTTTTATAATCAAAATATTTGACGTAAGATTTTATTTTGTTTTTGGTATAAAGGGTGTAAGTGGGCATAATTGTACATGTACATGTATGGAAATGTATGTATGTCTCTATCTTACTTACTTACTTGGTAGAGCAGACAATTGAATTGAAGTCACTAAATGATTTAGTTTTGGCATGCATCTTTCGCCTCTGAAATTTTTATTCATTATGTTGCAATTTGTTTATCAGGATACGTCCATAAATTACGTCACGCAAAGTTTGGCCTTATTCATCCTCCTCAATTTTTCTCTATATTACACTTTTTGTATAGATTTCATTTTTTATATGGGTAGTCACCAGGGTTCTGAATTTTCGTATCAATGATGCGAAATCTACGATTTTTCGCACGTAAGGAGAATGCTTTTTTCGCTTCCTCGCGTGAACATCTTTTATCGCTCACACTAATTTTCCCTGGAGCTACGATGGTGGATAACCGAAAATCACTCCACTCTGTGGATAATTTGATTTTCACTCCATCATATTTTCGCTCACCAACTGCTCCGGAGAATTATCACTATGTGGATAAACAAAAACTAGTGCCGGCGATGGGATTCGAACCTAGAACATTGCTAAAAACAACCGCGATACGTGCACGCTAACCATGCTACCACATCAACTTGACGAAAGGAGTGGTTAATTTGGTGCATAAAAGCAACTGCTGCTCGTGGCGATGGATACAGGAAAAATTCTCCATGGATCGGAGAAAGAGAAAACAAACTTCTCGCAGCTGCGGAAATGTGCAATTATCTATTTTCGCTTTGTTTTGTGGACGGATAAAATCCCAAGGCAGCTGATCGCTGAAAATTGCTGTGAGGGATAAATCCATTATCGTGAGAGTGAGTGAGAATTCGGAAGCCTGGTAGTCACGTTTCCTTGTAACCCCCTCCTTCCACCTTCTGTACGGGACGTAATTTATGAACTACCCCTCAACTGCAGTTTTTTTAACTTGTTTACATTGTAATGGGTCGAAGAGCATGAAAATATATTTGATTAATCTTGAAAATAAACTCATAGAACAACTAGATATGGACGACACACTTTCAAGATTTTGGATCCCCACCAAAGACTTGAAATTTTTTGGTGAAATTAGGTTTATTTTATGGGAATACGATTATGAATAACAAAAACGGAGCTGAATTCCAATTGTGAGATACCTTGGGCGTTGACGGGTTAAGCTTGATATCAAGTAATTTAAAGAACACCCAAAAATTTTAATCAACCTAATATTAAGAATGGCATTTCAATATATTGATTATAATTCTATAGAACTTCCTTGCTGTCAATCAACTAAAAAAAACCGAAGAAACAACTGTGAAACAACAAGATCCGTCACTGAATCATCAACAATTATACAAAATGTACGTTCATTGTCAGTCCAGATTTCTATCCTACTAATTCCTCCTCTTCGGAGTTCTGAGACTGAGGGAATCGTTATTCAGATATATTTAAGGTTTGAGAAAATTCAGAAGATTTTATTTCGATTCCTGATAATTATTCAATTGTGTAACATGTAGGATAGCTAATAATATTATGCCATACTGCTCTAAACCATGTTATCATGAAGTGACATCATGCGAGCCACATTACACTAACGTTCAAAATCATTTCGCGGGCCGCACAAAACCTCCCTAAGGGCCGCATGCGGCCCGCTGGCCGCAGTTTGGTGACCACTGCTTTAGGCAATAAGCTGAGTGAATTCTTGGAAAAAAAATATAGTAATACCAGCTGTAAGACTTGTTGTTATATCATGAGATATTTAGATTTTTGAAGGATAAAACTTTTATCTTGTCGGCATAGTAGCCGCCAAGTACACGGAGTGCCTAACAAATAAAAAGTGAGGAATAAAAAAAAACTCTATCTCCTAATTTTTGTTTGAGTTTTGTTTGTTTTCTGATTCCCATTTAATCCGTTTTTATTTTTATTTAATTTCTTTTTTCTGGCAAGAATTCTTTAAAGTTCTCTATTTTAAAGACACTTAATAGTTACCTGACATGTAATAATATACAACGTACATCGATAGTAGTCTTAACGTTAGCATTTGTCTGTAAACAAAATTTGAAGTAAGAAAGAAACTTATTTTAGTCCTGGATCCTGACGGGGTTGGTGGTCCAATTACTACCGCTTCTGCTTTATAAGCAGAAAGTCATGGGTTCAATCCCCGGCTCGTCTCTTTCCTCGTACTTTGTAGTTGTATCTTTCACTTGCTTCTATCTACCACTCTCAATATATCACAGTTGATCTATCACAGTTCATAGCATTTGCTAGAACCCGAGACGGCCAGAAATAAATCGTTTCTCTACGCTTCCATTCTTTCATCATAATAGCACGCCTTTCCTTACGCCTGACACATAGGCAGTCCCGCATAAACGGGCGTAGACGCAGTGGTATATACGGTCTACCGTGGGAGCCAGTTGAATGTATCATCAACTCCTTCCCCTTCCCCTCATTGGTCTGCATTCTGACGTGACAGGCGCCATTGTTGCTTAAAAATAGAAGATCACCAGCACTTATACACTGAGGGTGCCTGTTAATCACAAGCAGTCATCTGGTTGGTTCTTTGTGTAAGTGCAGCTGATCTGGCGTAGTAAATAGTAACCACGAGCGGCCGATCAAGCTCAAGAAAGAAACCTGGGTGGAGCATGAGGTGGAATTTGCAATAGGATTTATTTTTTTATGTCAAGCATTTGTAGCCCATTGCAATCATAAATCATCATTCATAGGCGTGTTACATTCGTATTTTTCATCATTTCAAACCAAAGTTTTTGAAAGTTTTGGTGTTAAATTGAAAAATCTTTATTTGCGGATGAAACAGGCCTCTCCGCCAAAAGAACGAAGCCTGCGTGTAATCTGTAGTAGATTGCAAAAAAGTTTGGATATTTTTTTCTTCATATTTGCAAACATGTAAGATGCTTCCAAAACTCAACTCATAATATTCCCACATAAATCGAAAGATCTTTATTTGAAACCTTCAAGTAGATATGTCGTCAAGATGAGATGGGTTCCAATAAATTGGACAGATGGAGTTAAGTAGGGTAAATGATGGCTTCGGCACCCTGAGGGTATTTTCGGCAGCACTAACTTATCGTCCTTGTTTAAATTTATCTACGGAACAAGAGTTAACTTCAAAGTACTCATCATATTTCTTGAAATATGATCTTCCATGTAATTCACATCTTTCACAAAAATATTATATAACATGGATTTTATCATTAAATGAAATAAATGCTTACGAAATTATACCCATGCAATATGGGCATTTTCGGAACGGGCGCGACAAGGAGATGACGGAAATCGTTGTCCGACGCCATTTTGAAATCCAAGATGGTGGCCTCTGGTTTGGTAAAATCATTTAAAACTAATGCAATACAGGTATGTTCCGTTTTTGCCACGTTCCGATTTCTTTCACAATTTATTCCGTTTTTATCAACACAAATATATTTTTATTTGTTGGTGTAGTAATCAATTAAAATGAGCACTTCGCGAACAAACAGTATTACTTGCTCAAAGCCGCAGAGACGCGAGAAGCCGATCACACCGAGCAGCGCAAAATCACAGACTGACCCAATGCAGAGCATACGGTAGTGTTGGTGCAAATTCTCAATGGATAGATACCGAATAGGGTTCAGTATAAATAGACCCGTCTACCACATCCCCTTTTTTTTACCAATTTATAGAAACATTTTATTCGCATTTTTGTGATGATAAATAGAACAATACTTCTAGAACAAAAGGTATACTTATCTTCAAGGACTGAATCTGTCGGCAGGTCTGATGATCCGCAGCGATCGTCTCATAGGTCCCGAACCGGAAACATCAGTTGCTGCGGTTTCGGGATATTCTGTAGACTTTTGGATGACTTGGTGGGTATTTGGTTCCATCGTTGATTCTTCGTTTTCAGCATCAGATAGAGCGTTGAATTTCTTTAAGTGTGAAACGTTTCTGTTGAACTGTTTGCCAGATTTATTAGATTGCACTGTCACGTTCGATCCATTTCTATCCAACACAGTAAACTTCTCGTTGAGGAAGTTGGTGGATAGCTTATTCGATGGAAGAAGATTTTTCATTAGCACAATATCACCAGCAGCGATAGGACTGAGCTTTGCACGCCTTCTAGTATCCTCTCTCTCCTTCTGCTGAACCTTTTTGACCAAATCTTGATCCCTGAAATCGGTATTTGGCGGTGTCGTCTCAAGATCGTCGAACTGAGGAAGTTTCGATCGCAACTTTCTGCCCTGTAACAATTCACTAGGTGCCTTTCCGGTTATGGTGTGCGGAGTATTATTGTATAGATCCAGGTAACTGTCTAGTTCTACCTTCCAATCATCATGAATAGCGTGAGCAATTTTCATCCGTTTCAATAAAGATCGGTTCTGTCTTTCTACTTCGCCATTTGCTTGTGGCCAATATGGCGAAGTATGGTTGAGATGTATGCCGTTGATTGAACAATACTCCTTGAACTCAGTTGAAACAAACTGTT
The DNA here is from genome assembly GCF_002204515.2 of Aedes aegypti. Lineage (NCBI taxonomy): Eukaryota > Metazoa > Arthropoda > Insecta > Diptera > Culicidae > Aedes > Aedes aegypti. The sequence continues at coordinate 13,469,843 of NC_035107.1, forward strand.
TCGCGTTATCAAGCGTTATTGTTCTTGGAGGACCCCATGTTCTGAAAATGCGCCTCAAACGTTTGATGGTCTCTTGAGCAGTGATTCGGTTCATTATTTCTATTTCAATGTATCGACTGTAATAGTCGATTACAACTAACAGATACTCTCCGGATGGCATAGGCCCCAGAAAATCCATCGCCAAATCTATCCAGGGCTTTTCCGGGAGCGTACGACGCATCATGGGTTCTGGAGGATCTATAGATTGTACCAGTTGACATCCTGCGCATTTTTCACAAAATTTCACAGCATCTACATCTATTCCGGGCCACCAACATCGCTCCCGAAGCCTCCTCTTCATCATTGATTGTCCTGGATGACCTTCATGAGCCAATTCACACATCCTTGACCTCAGAGCAGTAGGGATAACTAGTTTAGTTCCTCGCATAATCAACTTGTTAACAAATGAGAATTCTAGTCGAAAGGCTTTGTATTGCTTCACATTTTCTCGCTCCCAATGATCGGTTTCTATGCATTTGATGAGGTCTTGTAGCTCATCATCAGAAGCTGTTGCTTGTACGACCTCTCCAATATCGATTGCAGCCGATTCTTGAACTGCTCTGATCATTTCTTCAGTTTTTGTGTCAAAATCTTGCGTATCGGATGAAGTCGAGAGAATAGACAAAGACTGCACCACAACTCTTCTTATGAAAACATCCGTTTCTTCTGTCCATTGAGGGTCTTCAACATGTGCCGCTAATCTAGACAAACAATCTGCCAAATTAGCCGAGCCTTTGCGGTAAATGACTTTGAATTTGAAAGCCTGGATTCGCAACAGCCATCGCTCAATTCTCGCTGTTGGTCTGGATGTTGCCGAAAATAATGTTTCCAGAGGTCTATGGTCTGTTTCTAGTTCGAATGTGACTCCGAGCAAATAGTTTCTAAACCTTTCAACTGCCCAGACAATACCGAGGGCTTCTTTTTCAATAGGTGGATAGGTTTTCTCGATCTCGGATAAACTTTTCGAAGCATAGCTGATAATTCTTGGTTGACAGTTCTTGAACTGGATGAAGACGGCCCCTAATCCTACTCCAGAAGCATCAGTAACTAGCAAAGTGCGATCTTTAGGGTCAAAAAAACCTAAGCTGCCTACGGATCCAATGAGTGATTTCACTTTTTCGAAAGACTCTTGATGTAACGCTTTCCACTCAAAGGGAATTCCCTGTTTCAGAAGCTGTCTCAAAGGGTAGTTTATGGTCGCTAGATTCGGAATAAACCTAATAGTACACCAAATTACAAACACATCGAAAATATGTTACAAGGTTATATAAGTTTACCTTGAAACGTACGTCACAAGACCTAGAAAACTTCTTAGCTCTTCTTTTGTACGTGGAGCCCTGCAGGATAAAATTGATTTGATCTTTTCTTCACTGGGCGATACGCCGTCCGCTGATAGCTGATGTCCAACAAACTTGACTTCCCGTTGTTTGAACCTACACTTATGGTCATTCAGCAGTATTCCGTATTGACTCAAGACATGTAGCGTTTGTTTTACCGCAGCGTCGTGCTCTTCCTCCGTCTCTCCGAATATCATTATGTCGTCTATAAACACAACAGTGTTCTTACATCCCCCGAGAATGCTTTCCATGAGATTTTGGAAGAGCTCAGGCGCGCAGTTTATTCCAAATAACAGCCGTTTATACCGGTACAGCCCCCAGTTCGTAATGAAGGTGGTGATATCGCGGCAGTCCTCCGATAGCTCTACCTGATGAAAGGCCTGCTTGATGTCGAGTGATGTGAAAAATCGGGCGTTGCGAAACCTTGCTACAAGATCTTCGAAGATAGGTAGAGGATGGTTCAATCTTTGGATTGCCAGATTCGCTCTTCTCATATCGATACATAACCGTAAATCTCCGTTTTCTTTAAGGATAGGCACCAAAGGTGAAACCCATGATGTTGGTTTCATTACTCTCTCAATAATGTCCATTTCTAAGAGCTCATTCAGTTTTTGTTCTACCTTTTCCAACATAGGAATCGGGCAGCGTCTCAACGGTTGAATAACGGGAGGGACAGTTCTATCGATAGGGATGTTCAATTTTATGCCCTTCATTTTAGGAAAAACCTTTGTGGAACTTTCAATTGTCCTGATTGATGAAGAGTGAGTGCTAGGTAGCCCAACCTTCAGAACTCCCAATTTTTGAGCTGTCACTTTTCCTAGAAGTGGTTGTTGACCCTTTTGAATGACATGGAAAGATGTTCTAGTTCTCAATAAATCGCCGTTATCATCAACTTCGAGCTCAGCATCGAAAGTCGTAATAAGCTTCAAGGGTATGCGACCATATGCTAAGAATCGTTTATCGGTGTCTACTCTTTGGTTGGTTATCTTCACGTCCCGCAATTTCATCAATTCCCATGTTGTATCGTCGATAAGGTTGTGCTTAGAACCTGAATCAATGAGCATAGCGATCTGAACACCGCCTACACGACATTGAATGACTTCATCTTCTCCATTTCCCACATTGTAAACCGGCAAGTCTTCTGGTGATTCATCACTGCTATTTTCTTTGACGTTAAAAACATTTCTAGCGCGTTTCTCTGATCGATATTTGTCTCTGGTAGCCGTAAAGCTATGCTTACGTTTCCGAGTACCCTGGAGATTTGAATCCCAAATAATATAACATAAACAAAAAATAGAACTGGTTCGACTTACCCAATCATCGTTGGACTGTGACCTTTGCTTCGATCGACATACCGTTCGGAAATGTCCTACTATTCCACATTGTAAGCAGGTTTTGTTGGATGCGGGGCATCTATCCCCAGGACGATGCGATCTATATCCACAACGTAAGCATTTCTTCTTATCTTCTGCAGGAGTGTTGGGACTAGGATGACCATTTGACATTGTTGATTGTTACGTTTTCCTTTTCTTTGCTGTTCATTTTAGCAGATTGATACCGCACCGCTTGAAAAGCGTTCACGATTTTTGTTGTATCATCGAGGGTCAACACCTCCTTCTCCAGCAACTTTTGGCGCAGATCATCTGTTGCATATTGAATTATCTTGTCGATAATAGCAATATGACGACTTTCAAGAGCAGTCTTTCCAAAACAGATTTTCTCCGCTTTCATTTGAACCCTCGAAGCGAACTTCTCAATTGGTTCATCTTCCTGGGGAGCCATTGACCAAAAGAGGAAACGCTCAAAACTGTCGTGGTGTTTCGGTGAAAAATGCTGTGTTAACTTGGCTTTCGCGCTTTGATAAGGAAAGCAGTCATCTTCTTCGTTTGCTTCTTCATCAGCACCTGGAAGGCCGTAGTAGGCACACTGTAGCTCCATGCCACCCATGGCCAATAACTGCACCTTCTTGCTCGCCTCATCTAACACATTAGCTGCAGCCATGACATTATCAAACCACCTAATCCACATGTTCCAAGCATTTCGCACCTCGGTTTGTGGGAGGTGCTTATACTTGAAGTGAGGTAGATTATACGATGCCGGGCTAAAAAACTGCACATGTTGCTGAACGATTTGTTGACTGTCTTCGATTCCTTCCATTTTGCTGAAGCTGCATCCAAAAAAAACATAACAGAACACACATCATGAGCTTTTCAATATATTTTCTACTGAAGCATATTTTCTTATTGCTACACATTTATTTTCACCACAATCCATAATCTTTTCTTTCCATTTCATTTTGTTTTTTTTTTTTTCATCAAGTTAATTTACACATCAAAGACATTGGATATTTTTCTGAGCCTGAATAGATTCGGTAACACTTTCAAAATATCCAGCAAAATATTCACAACACGCATCATCAACCGTAATTCAATCGGTCACATAACCAACATCTTGCATAACAACACAATTGTGAACCGTAATTTAATCGGTTTCTTGTCTAACTATTTCTTCAAACCGGAATTCAATCGGTTTCGTAGCCATCAATTACTGTCAACCGGAATTGAATCGGTTGCTTATTCATCAACATGTTCATATGTATTCCGTTTCACACCGGCATTGAATCGGCTACACAACCTTTCATGCATCTCATTCATATTCGTGCCAAACAGACACCTTCGACAGTCGACACATAATTATCCAATTAGAATTTTCTCTTTTCTTTCTAAACACGCATACGGTTTCATTTCACCATCAACGATTTTTCTCACTACTACACACATAGTGTTTCTGTAATTCATTCCTTCCCATCATAAAGAAATACTTTCCATCACCAATACACACAATAGGAGAGAAAAAAAAAATGATGTGGCGTCACTTTAGCATTTTCTTTTTTTTCCAGCACTTGAATTAATTTTATGCTAAAGAAAAAACAGATTTTCTTCATTCACACATTCGTTCGCTTACATCAAAACACCTTATAGCACCACTTTAAAACTCTTATAGATAGATAAGTAACTCTGTGCCAATTCAGCGTTGATTTTTTTTTTCAAGGTCAACTTCTGCGATTTCCAATATGGCGCTAACCACACAAGCCGAATCCAACACTAATTTTCACTTTTTTCCACATACCTGCCACAGACACGATTTTCAAATTATTACTCGATGCTTTAACCTGGTTTTCACCTCGTCGCCACGGTTTGTAGTAATCAATTAAAATGAGCACTTCGCGAACAAACAGTATTACTTGCTCAAAGCCGCAGAGACGCGAGAAGCCGATCACACCGAGCAGCGCAAAATCACAGACTGACCCAATGCAGAGCATACGGTAGTGTTGGTGCAAATTCTCAATGGATAGATACCGAATAGGGTTCAGTATAAATAGACCCGTCTACCACAGTTGGTATGTTTAGAAAGTCAACTTAAGACTTATTTTGGGATAAGCAATATGTTTTTCAAATTTTCGACATTATGGCATTGTAACGTAGGTATTAATTCCTATACAGGTCGGACTCGATTATCCGGTGTACCAATTTTTTTTTCACTCCGAATTATCGAACCACTAAAAGAAAAATTAAAACTCTTTTTTCGTTATTATATTTATATGATACAGTGGCGTATCCAGAAATTATTTTTAAGAACATTAGGGCTCCTGATAAGAAAATGTTTTTTTTTTACCAGTATACACAAAAAACCCTTTTTTTAAACCCCCTATTCCTACCTACGTCCAAAACTGTCAAACCATTCATATTGTATATTGTGATAATAAATTATCTCAAATTTATGCATAAAAATTGAATAATAAGAATATCAAAAAACTAATTCCGGACGAGTCTAAAATTCTGGATAATCGAATCCCGGATAATCGAGTCCGACCTGTACCATTCAATGAGGGGTACCTTCTTCTCGTCTGCTATCCAAACAGTCCCAGAATGTTCAAGCTTGACTAGGGCTGCTAGACAAGATCGATACATCTTTCTACAGCCGAGACTTGTTCTGGCCATGTCATAGCAACAGCTAGGGATTGTAATTACAGAACAAATACATGATTTGTGATTTCCGTCATCCCCTCATTGTGCCCGTTCCGGAAATACCCATATTACATGGGTTTCAATGGTTTTACCAAATCGGAGGCCGCCATCTTGGATTTCAAAATGGCGTCGGACATTATTTTCCGTCAGCACCTCGTCGTGCCCGTACTGAAAATACCTATATTGCATGGGTTTTCAATGATTTTACCAAACCGGAGGCCGCCATCTTGGATTTCAAAATGGCGTCGGACATCGATTGCCGTCATTCCCTCGTCGTGCCCGTTTCGAAAATATCCATGAGAATATACCTTGAGTTATTTTTATTGGCTTTTTTCCCATTATGCGCAAGATTTTGGATTCAGTATTTGTATCAATGATAGGATAGATAGGGATAGCTATAGAATGTTGCAAATAGTATATTTTTCCCCAAAGATAGATGATAAAGATATGCTTGGTCCATCAGTGATGAAAAAATGGTGATAGTATCTCCATCCGTCTATCAATTGATAGAGATAATATAGTCTATCTTCTATCCATCATTTTTCAAGAAGTTATAGTATCCCTTCCCTATCACTACCCATAGTGATAGTATCATTTGATAGTATCAAAAGATAGACGAATGAAAGGGATAAACTTGAAGCCTGTTACCTGGAATCGACCCAAGAACCTTGCGATCGATAGGCTCGTGCGCACTCGTCTATCGACGCCTTGATGCTAAAACGATACATAATGCTTTCGTATTACAATAATCGTTCCTTCTTTCTTAAGGCAAAATGTATGAATTTCTATAGTCCAGATCGCCGCGTGTAGAATTGATACGCAATAAGAATAAGTCAAGAGGATCGTGTTCGACAATTCCCCCCTCCGCAACGGTCTTTGTATGAAAAAAATAAATTTTGTGTTTGAGCCGCAACGTTTGAGCCTACTCCCCCTCCCCATAGAGTGTTACGTAATTTGTGGACGGCGCCTTAGTCTGCACAAATTTTGTGGCGTTATGTATTCAATAAGCCATTTTACGAAGCCTGGTCAAATGACAGGAGACCTGGGATTTTTCAATCATCGTCGTCAGTTTTCGCGATGATGATGGTTCATGACTGTGCGCATCTCTAGCGTAGCTTTTCATCCTGGCGAAAACTTAAATGGAGAAAAATTATTAAAATATTTCTGATCAGAAAAGTGCTTTTTTATGTGCAATATGGGTAACAAAGAGGTAGCTGATACAATAAATAGGTGTAATGTTGCAGTAACGAACATTTTTGGATCTCATTTTTGTCATTTTCTCCATGTCCACGTTTGGTAAGATGAGGCGTTGTTGAAAATCACGCTGGATTTAATCCCAGGTCTCCTGTCAATTGACGCCGTTTCGGCGATCAGCTGTTCCGAAACGTCTCGTAAAATGGTTCATATGACTCTCACCTATTCTATTTATACACGGGAAAAACTTCTGTGGTAAAAATTACTATTTTAGCTGACTACGCCCATTCTTGAAACTACCATGGAATTTCAGACCAATTTACTATGTTTACGGTACATCCCACCACACTACTGGTACATTTGACAAAAATAATTTACAACAATCTGATTTCGACTACAGACATGGTAAAATCAAGCGCATTTCTGGTCTGCTGAAAATTGCCGATGGGAGCGTTTAAGTTAACCCCCTAAAATGGTAGTTTTGACCGCACATTTTTTTTGCGTGTAACTGCAATAAGCCATTTTATGAGACATTTCGAATCATATGTTTTCCGTTTGTTTACAAGCTTTAAAATTTGCTGGCGGGCCCATTTATTTACGTTTCTTCTAGCGTTACATTTGGAAGGAGCGCATTCAACAATGGCGCTTTAATAAACTTTTCAATATTTCCACACGCAAAAAAATTGTGCGGTAAAATCTACAATTTTAGGGGGTTAACTTAAGCGCTCGCACCGGCAATTTTCAGCAGACCAGAAATGCGCTTGATTTTACCATGTCTGTAGTTGGAATCAGATTGTTGTAAATCAGTTCTGTCAAATGTACCAGTAATGCGGTGGGGTGTGCCGTAAACATAGTAAATTGGACTGAATTTCCATGGTAGTTTTAAGAATGGGCGTAGTCAGCTAAAATAGTTATTTTTACCACAGAATTTTTTCCCGTGCATGTTAAATCAAATCAGCAGGAAGGGAGCAATATATTTTATCTACTGGTAACACAAAACATGGAAACTGGGTAGAATAATGCTTCAAAAGAGACGGGAATGCCATAACCAACAAAAATGTTACCAGCGGCATTCACATGTCATGCTAGTTTTTTGAACAATAACAATTAGCGGCCCGCCGGAAAACGCCATTCGAACGTCTCGTAAAATGACTTATGCATTGGCCCTTTCAAAGAGTAGAACATAATGAGTGACGTTCAATTTCAGGCATAGGCCTATTCACAAGACATTTCAAATCAGCTGATCGGGAAGCTCTTTGACAGTTCTTCTATGGAGATGACAGCGTGTTAGCACCGGTCCTCCACCGATGTAAACAAACGCAACAAAAGGCCTATTGTCAACAAAAACGAAAAGTTACCAATACCCCATTAAACATTTGACAGTTCAACAGCCGACTAAATTGGTTGAAAAATCGGTCGATTGTTGCACCGACGCTTATGGAAGATTAACACAGGGATCAACCGAATATCAACCGATTTAATAGGGTGGGCCGACATAATCCTACCCGGATAAAAAATACAATACAAAAACAATATAACGTATTGAAACAGTACCATTCAATATATTGGAAATATAATACAGTATATTGTTAAATGACAATACAATTACAGTACAATATATTGTTTTGAACAGTTCTCTGTATTGTATATGAGATATGGCCAATATAATGTATGGGTGGTTAAGTATCGTAACAATACAAATATAGATATTTTCTCATACATACATTTTGAAAATACAATACGATATATTGTTCATGTATTGTCTTGATTAGCAATTCGTGTATTGTTGTACAATACAAAAACAATTCAAGGAACTGTATTTCAATTAGTGGTGAAAAGCATAGAATGTGTATTTTGAATGGATTGTCCCCCAACTTACCGGATATTCCTGCCAACAGTAGTAAAATAATTTAACTCCTATAGAAGTAAAGATATTTATCATGGTTGCATTCGTCGTTACAGCTAATGTCAAGTGACTTCTACAAAACTACTTATTTTTACTTTTTGAATATTTTTCCCCCAACATTTCTTGCTTTCTGAACTTGTTTTGTTTACTTCTTTCAGACAAGCTACACAGAAAAAAGCAACAGTTGTTTTACGCGAAAATAGTAATTTGACCAAAATTGTAAGGTATAAAACCAATAAAAAACAATACAGTGTTCTGTTACAATATATTATATTGTTTTTGAATTGTATATTCAAACAAGAATAATGTTGCTTCGACATTCAATTACAATACGCTGTATTGTATCCAATACGATATATTGTACATTAATGGTTTATTCCATTCACTGAATGGTACGTTTTTATCCGGGTACTACCGGGTACCCCCGTTGGATTGACCACATTTAATCTGGACACTTTTTAATTTGTACCCCGCTAATTTGCACATCGTTCAGATTAAAGATGGTTCAAACGTCATTTAGCTCATGGTACGGAGTAAAGTGAAATGGAACGCAACGGAACGGAACGCAGAATCAAAACAAAACAGTGAAAGAGGTAACCAGAAACACGTTTCTAGGGTGACTAGATGTTCAAATTAAAAATGAACCCCGATGGTTTGCATGAGGTACCGTTCAAATTAACGGGGGTGTACGGTAAATAGGTGGATAAATCGGTATTTTAAGTAAAATCCAAGCAAGTTGACCTACTAAACATCAGATTTCCTCGGTCACCCGATTCAATCTAGCGATTAGTCAGTTGATCGCTGTGTTAAACTTCCATAAGCGTCGGTGCAACAATCGACCGATTTTTCAACCAATTTAGTCGGCTGTTGAACTGTCAAATGTTTAATGGGGTACATAACCTGGGTTTTGTACAGAACAAGAAGAGAACAATGTTGTTGCCGACAATAGTAATTGCATAACAAGTGCTTCGTGACTTTCGTGAGGAAAAATAGATGATTTAGAGAACAAAATAGTATTTTGTGCATAATAATTAATAAATGAAGTGTGCTCAAGTGTAGTTCAGGTGTCTCCAGTGATGCCACATACACAGATTTATCTGTAATTACACAGATTGTTTCCTGTTCTTCCCTACAGATATCTGTGATCACCGATCACAGATTTTTGAGATAAAAAAAGATTTTAAAGATTTTAGGATATTACACGAGTTTAGAACACGATTCTGGAAGATATAAATCAGAAATGTCATTTCTCTGTTTAATTTTTCTCAAAAACTTAAATATTTTAATAATTTAGAAACTATAACGTACCTTTAACTTACTTTTAGAAGAATAATCACAAATTAGAAATTGTTGGTATGCCAAAAACAGTCATAATACGTTTGCAAAAAATCTTTTTTGACCTAAAACATAAAATTTTTAGATATTTCACAGATTTTTACCAAGATTTTTGGAGGTTGACTTAAGATAAAAAAGATTTTTTTAGCCGAAAACACAGATGAGAGTCGGAAAAAATGTGGCAACACTGGGTGTCTCCTGCTAATTGTTGTGCTTTGTTATTGTGTATAATTGCCTTCTTAAAAGTTCAGCTGCTTAGGCTGCCGACAATACGTATAAGTTCCCCTATCTGGACAAAAACTAAATTTTCAAGAATCACATTGAGGGCATTCAAGCCAAATGTAGATGTGGTACTTGTGCACTTGACAGATTGAATGATAATCCTCATTTCATAAGTTTTTAAGTCGTCAACCAGTTCGGACGCGTTTGTTAATTGCTCCAGCCCACCTGTGCGCGTTTTCATTTGTGATTAAATTTTTATTACATCAGCTTTTAGTAGCTACAGGTGCCGTGCGCGATATTGTTTATAATTGAATCAGTTTTTTTTTCGTCACGCGTAATGAGTTGCGAAATTTGTGCTTGCGACACTTCTGTCGACTCGGTTTTGTGGTCATGTGTAGGCTGCCCGCGGAAGTTCCATGCAAACTGCATTGGTGTCACCGTGCAGAGGGGTTCACTGCGGAGGAGAGACAGGAAGGTAGTGGACGTTAACTCTTACGTACTACCATGCTGTGAATCCTGTCAAGAGCTAATTCAGGCGAAATTAGATTTTAACGGACTATTGGAGCAACAAAAAGTTCTCGAAAAACAGCTGAATGCCAATACGGAAGTGATGCACAGACTCTCGCTTCATCAAGAAAAACCCAATGTTGTCCACGAAGCTATCGAGGGTATGGAGATTTTGCTTACTAGCGTAAGAAATGAGCTGGCAGCAATAAATAAAAACAGCAGCTTGGCTGGGAGTGTCGTTGCCATCAAGAATCATATTACCGGCCTTCTTGATACCGCAACTACTGAAAATATGTACTCCACGCTAAAAACGGTGACATCCGATATATCTACTGACCTGCGCAACATAAACGACGAAATTAGCCATTTAAGTCAATTATCAATTGACACAGCGGCAAGTTGCGCGATGAATTCAAATCCAATGTTGGGGCTGGACATCCTCGATGAATTAAAGTCTTTGTCCGCAAATATATTGACAAACAAAAATACGTCGGCTCCACCATCAATAGAATATCCAAGTTTGGAAGCCGAATTGAATAATAAAATTGCTGAGGTATCAGGATGGCGGCTAATTGGAAACAGAAAAGTTTGGAAAGCCGATTGGACGCGATATGACATGCGCCAAAGCTTTCACAAAAGGCAGCAAAATATGGCCGATAAAGCAAAAAAGCGTAGAAAGCGGAGAATTAGGAACGCTAACAAAAATTGTAATAAGAACAACATTAACAACAACAACGTGAACATTAATCACCATTGCCGTAATAATGTCCCATCCAAAATTCATCACAAAGTAAGCAAACAACAGAATAACAATCACGGAAATTTCGCCTTCAACAATAACCACGAAAGGAGTCATCAACTTCCTCCTGACAGAGAGCTTCTTGCGGCAGCGAAACATCATTTCTCTAGACCGCCAACAAATTATCGACCAACCATGCAGTTTAAAAGAGGAGAAATTTTAAACCCATATCCGGCGAGGGAGGCGCCCCGGCAGTCCGTTGCAGTACCACCCTAGAACTGGACGACGGAAGGATCTTCAACTGGTGGATCTTGTGAAGCATGCGGTGCATGCCGGCATTCGTGTTTTCTACGGAATTGACGGACCCCTCAGAGGCAGAAAATAATTCAATTCAACCCGGTGAAGCTAATCAGCACTTGGTAACAAATAATAATTACAATTCACCATATGATTTAACAGACTTAAATAACGAACTACCAATAATTTCTTCTGAAACACAGCCAACTGAAATTTTAATCTATTGTCAGAACTTTAATCGCATGAAAAGTGCTTTTAAAATTAATGAAATTCATAAAAATATATTAAGTTCATCGTACTCAATCATATTGGGTACAGAAACAAGTTGGAATGATGATGTGAAGAGTGAAGAAATTTTTGGTAGCAATTACAACGTATTTCGCAATGATCGTGACTTACTTTTGACACAAAGAAGATCGGGCGGAGGAGTCGTAGTTGCAATATCATCAAATTTCAGTTCTGAAATCATTGCTTCACCTAAATTTAAAGAATTTGAGCATGTTTGGGTTAAATCAAATATTGGTAACGAAACTCATATTTTTGAATCAGTTTACTTTCCCCCAGATCAGGCTTGTAAGTCAACATACGAAAGTTTTTTCCTGATAGCAGAAGAAATCATAACTCAACTTCCTCCCGAAAACAAGGTGCATATTTATGGCGATTTCAATCAACGTAATGCAGATTTCATTCCTGATTTCGAAAACGAGAGTATTCTATTCCCTGTTGTTGGCGATAATGAAACATTGCAATTTATTTTTGACAAAACTGCATCCTTAGGCCTTCATCAAATAAATCACGTAAAAAATAAACAAAACTGTTACCTAGATTTTTTATTGACAAATATGCATGAAGATTTTTGTGTGAGTGAGTCAATTTCACCATTATGGAAAAACGAAGCGTTTCACACGGCAATAGAATATTCTATGTTTATGCATATTTATCATACTCCTCAAGAATATGTGTATGAGAATATTTTCGATAATAGTAGAGCCAATTATACTAATATTAGACTTAAATTAGATAACGCAAATTGGCAATCTGTTTTGAGAAATCAATATAATATTGAATGTGCAATAGAAATCTTTTACAATTTATTGTGGGAAACCATTAGGGAGGAAGTACCTGTTAAGAAGAGACGAAGGAATCACAACTCAAAAAATCCAATTTGGTTCAACAAGCAAATCATAAATTTGAGAAATCGAAAACAAAAAGCTCACAAAGTTTACAGAAGATATAAAAAACCAGACGATTTAGAAAAATATTTGGTTATTTGCGACCAACTCAATTTAGCCATTTCTACAGCACTTACCGAGTACAACATAAAAACTGAAAATGAAATAAAGTCATGTCCAAAGAATTTTTTCAATTACGTTAAATCTAAACTCAAATCGTGCAACTTTCCATCAACAATGACTTTGGATGAAAAAGTAGGAAATAATTCTGAAGATATTTGCAATCTTTTCGCAAAATTTTTTCAAGAAAATTATTCAACATTTTCGGAAAACGATCGAGATTATTCTTACTTTTCACATTTTGCTGACTTTCCGAGTGATGTTGGCGTTAATTCTATAAATGTTCAAGACATTTTGTTTGGCCTTAAAAATTTGGACGCCACTAAAGGATCAGGGCCAGATGAAATTCCACCCGGATTCATTAAAAACTTAGCAACTGAACTCACAACTCCATTATTTTGGTTATTCAATATGTCTCTTCAAACTGGTCAATTTCCAAAGGTATGGAAAAAATCATTCCTTATACCTATATATAAATCAGGTAAGAAATCGGACATTCGAAATTATCGCAGTATTGCTATTATGTCATGTATTCCAAAACTTTTCGAGTCAATTGTAAACAAAAATATGTTTGCCCAAATAAAAAATCGTATAACAAACGCTCAACACGGCTTTTTCAAAGGTCGTTCGACCACTACGAACCTTCTGGAATTTGTAAGTTACTCACTGAGTGCAATGGATAAAGGTTACTTCGTAAAAGCTCTTTACACTGACTTTAGTAAAGCATTTGATAAACTTGACATTCCAATGTTGACTTTCAAGCTTGAAAAAATGGGAATTGAAATGAGTCTCCTAAAGTGGATCAAGTCCTATTTAAACGACCGTCAGCAAATAGTAAAATTCGATGGGAAAAGATCAAATCCAATACATGTTACATCTGGAGTACCTCAAGGCTCACACTTAGGCCCTCTTCTTTTTATTTTATATGTTAATGACGTTTCTTATATTCTAAACAAACTGACGGTCCTTATATATGCTGACGACATGAAGCTATTTTTAGAAATAAAGAATGATGACGATCATAATGTTTTTAAGAATGAGATACAGATTTTCTACACGTGGTGCTGCAAAAGTTTATTGGAATTGAATATAAAAAAATGTAACCTCATAAGTTATAGCAGAAAACGAACCACACCAAATATGTCTATTGTTTTAGGAAACGAACATGTAAAAAAATGTGATAAAATAAGAGACTTAGGAGTTATCTTAGACTCAAAACTATCATTTGTAGATCACTATAATGCAATAATTCATAGAGCAGGAAATATGCTCAATTTCATAAAACGATTTGGCCAACACTTCCGTGATCCTTACACATTAATAATACTTTATGTTGCATATGTAAGATCAATATTAGAATATTGTAGTATTGTTTGGTCACCTTACACAAAAAAACATGAAGAACGTATAGAATCGATACAAAAGCAGTTTTTATTATACGCACTACGTAATTTAGGCTGGTCAGTACTTCCTCTACCATCATATGAATCACGATGCATGCTTATCAATATGAAATCACTGAAAGTGCGTCGTGATTATGCTATGGTTTCTTTTGTTAACGATATTGTTTCACAGCGCATTGATTCTGCTGATATACTTTCAAAACTGAATTTTTATACTCCAACTCGTCACTTGCGCAATCGTTACTTGTTCACAGTAGGTCATCATCGCACGAACTACGCTAAATTTAGTCCGTTGAATCAGATGATGACTATATATAATCAGCATTGTGAAATGATTGATGTTAACATGTCTCGAACAAAACTGAAAAAAATACTTTTTTGATATACAAAACAATAGTAACTGAGGAATGTATTATGAATCGAGTATACTCAACAAATTTATAGTATATAAACAAATAGATATTAAGAACACAATGTAATTTAGAATGGTCCACAAATGCTTGACGTCAAATAAATAAATAAATAAATAAATAAATAAATAAATAAATAAATAAATAAATTTGTATAGCATAGCCTACTCAGCTATATACATAACTACCACAACTCCTTTTCTATAACGAGAGATGGTCTTGTATGACATTTTTTCAGCGATTTTCAACGTCGTTCCTGCGTATAATCATTCAGATCAATCCTGTGGTTGCTCTCTTTTATGCAATATTTGCAACTTTTATGGAGCACGTAGATCTCTTTTTATGAATTTTCCACTTGAACTTTTACTCATCTTTTTCCTTCAATGGGAAATTTATTTACCATAGAAACCCGAATTTATATCCGGTTTCGACATCCGTATCCTTTCCTACCTTTTTGATGTCCATTTTTGCCTTTTACTGATGGATTTTCATCCGCCCTTTAAGCATTTCCCTTCATTGAGGCGAGACATGCTTGCCTTCTCCGGAAGGATTTTCATCCTCCGTTAAGGCGTTTCCCTTCATTGAGGCGAGACATTTCTTTTTCCCTCGAGTCTGATCTGATGAGATTCTATCTTCCAGAAAATCATACGTTTATAGTTACCCTTTATAGATGCCTTGAGATCTATTCTGATCCAACTTTCGACTGGTTTATCCGCTGTTCTTGGGTTCTTGCTCGTCGCCAATGTGGTACTTGTGCACTTGACAGATTGAATGATAATCCTCATTTGTATAGCATAGCCTACTCAGCTATATACCAGTGTTGTGAAAAACTCAATTTCTCATAACTCACGCTTGAGATTTTTCAAGCGTGAGTTGTCAATCACGCAACTCAGCAGTCAAAAAATCATGGATGAGTTGGCTCACCTTTTTGACTCATTGTCTCATATTTCCACAGTTTACTCACACACGGCAATAATTTCTTGTTAGTCTGGTAAAATTATGTTAATACTTTCTAACGTAAACAACAACATTCGGGTTTCACGAGTTTTTGCTGGGTTTTGCGACTGAATCATTTTTCACGGTTTGAGGTGATTGAGTTGATTTTGCATCAAAATCTCAAGCGTGAGATTTGCGAAGCAGATCTCTTATGAGTTTGCTCTCACGGGAGAGCGTATTGATTGAGATTTTGAGTGTGAGTCTATCAACACTGCTATATACATAACTACCACAGTAGATATGGGAAATGAACGTATTTTTTTAAATGATACTATTAAAGGAATGAAAAAAAACTTATAAGCGGTTTCTTCACCACCGCTTAGGCCTTAAACCTGGTTTAATCGTATTGGTAAACCTGGTTTACGGCCTAAGCGAAGGTGAAGAAATCGGCCCTTAGTGAGATGTCTGTTTTAAATTATGTTCTATCTGTTTTCAGAAAGTGCAAAACAGTGTCTACTTGGCTATGATCAGGCAAGTGCTGGACACTCCGTACTACTACTTCTCGTACACGTATGATGTGACGCACACTCTGCAGCGATTGCACTCGATGCCACCGGATTTCATGCAGACGGGACTGTACGATAGGGCCGATTCGCGCTTCGTCTGGAATGGGTACCTGTTGAAGCACTTCCATCGGCCGGAGCTGCGGCAGTACAGTTTGCCGCTGATCTTGGGATGTAAGTACCTATGTCACTAATTCGATTGTTCCCCTGGATTCAACTTCTGGGAATGTTAATCAATTCGTTAATTCTAATTCATTAAAGGCTCAATAATCATAATTCTCATTTCAGTCGTCTCGGTGAACGACGTCATGGTCAACAATCACAGCTTCCAGTGGATTCTGATGTCTCGACGGTCGGTCCATCGTGCCGGAACGCGTCTATTCTGCCGAGGAATCGATCAGAACGGCAACGTTTCCAACTACGTGGAAACGGAACAGATCGTCGATGTCCGCGGGGATAAGATATCTTTCGTGCAAACGAGAGGAAGCATTCCGTTGTTCTGGCGCCAGACGCCCAACCTTAAGTACAAGCCTCCTCCGGAGTTGGTTGCCGGAAGGGATCATCTGATCGCATGTTCCAAGCACTTGGACGCTCAATTGATCCAATACGGTCGACAGGTTCTGGTCAACTTGATTGACCACCGGGGAGCCGAAGATGTCCTGGAGAAAGCCTTCGCTACAACGATTTCCACTCTGGGCAACCAAAATGTGCGATACGAATCGTACGATTTCCACGCCGAGTGCCGGAAGATGCGATACGATAGGTTGCACAACTTGATTGCCAGATTGGCTCATGAGCAGGATGAATTCGGGGTGTTCCACTTGAGAAGGGATGGAACTCTGATGTCCTCCCAGGATGGCGTATTCCGTACGAATTGCATCGATTGTCTGGATCGAACCAACGTCGTCCAGAGTATGTTGGCCAAACGTAGCTTGGAGCAGAGCCTTATCAAGCTGGGCGTCCTGACCACCGGACAGCGAATCGATCCAAGCTCGACCTTCGAGTGGCTGTTCAAGAACGTCTGGGCCGACAATGCGGATATGATTTCCACGCAATACTCCGGAACCGGTGCGCTGAAGACGGACTTTACCCGGACCGGCAAGCGAACCAAAATGGGCCTCCTCAAGGACGGGTCCAACTCTCTGACGCGTTACTACAAGAACAACTTCAACGATGGCTTCCGGCAGGATGCGATCGATCTGTTCCTCGGGAACTACGTGGTCAAGGACGGCGAAGGCCTCACCGTTCAGTGCCCGCTGGTGATCCAGAAGGGCTGGAAATATGGAACAGTAAGTCTCTGAATTAACATTCCTCTTCAAAACACTTAGAAAAGTAGTCGCGAACACTGAAAACAATCTCAGAAACATTAAGTTGAACCCACAAATAATTTAATGATTAGAAATACTCTACATACCTCAGATTATTTCAACAGTATGACATTCTCTATAATCTTTCTGATAACAAAGATAATGCTGATAGCAGATCTCTTTTCACTCAGAGACTTGGTAACCACTTTTGTAATGTAAATCTCTAAAAAGTCTCTATTGTTGATGGAAAATCTTTAAAGTCTCTTTTTTAACCAAAATGGTCTCTCACGTTTCACTTTCTCACAATCATTCCCTGTGCAAAATTCTAGAGGCTCCAGAGAGATTTTCTTAGACCCTCAGAGGTTTTTTAGAAATTTATACTCAGTTCCTGGAATTCCTGTACTGATCTCTCCAGAGATTTCTGCTGGAATACAAAAGAACATCGCCCTTCTCCCAGGAATTGGTCTAGAAATTTCTAGTCTTCTCTAAAATACCCTTGAACAGTCCAACGCTACTACTTCTAGATTCTAGCGCCACCTACGGAATGAACTCCTAATCAATGCTGGACCACTTTGCCGAAGACACCAACCTTCTAACGTACCAGGATCTTCAGATATAGAAGATGGAAGAAAAGCTGTTACTACTAGTTGTCACCTGTTGGATGAATTTGCAATCAGGATTATTTCTGCCTTGATCTGCTGAACAGCTTTGTTGAAGACATTAACCTTCTAGCGTATCATAATTTCTAGATATAAAAGATAGAAGAAAAGTTGTTTCTTGTGCATGTTCCTCTAGACATATTCCATATTTTTAAATATTTTTAAGTTTCTCTATTACTTTATGAGATTTGCTTGAAAAAAATCAACTCGGACCTGAGATATACCGTTTTCAATATTTGCGACTGCTTTTCGATACACTGCTTTCAACCAGTACTGACCTCCCGAATCTCTCTTTACAGTTCCCCGTGGTTCTGCTGTTTGCATTTGCCATGTTCTTCACGTCGGTGGTCTACCCGCAGGAGTACAACACCGAGAGTCTGCTGTTCGTGCTGTTCTGGGGCTCGATGGTGGGCGTGACCGGGGCCGGCATCCTCAAGTACGGCGTGGAGTTCGTCGACTGGCCCAAACTGGTGCCGGCGATACGCTCCAGCGGCAAGATGGAAGCCTGACGGTATCGGTAAGAATGGAAGACCCCCGAGGGGGGAAAAACGTCCATTTCAGCATTCGGTGATTTAAAAATGGTTTTTCAAAAACTGATTTTACAATATATGGTGGGAAAAGTATCGAATTTGTAGGTCTCTTAAATGGTTCCAGTTAATTGAATTTAAATACACGCTTCTAGAATCCTTCCCTCCCCCTTTCCAGTTTCAACTATTCCAACGGTGAATTTCAGGCGACGATTCCAAAAGGCAATTGCAATAAAAATCCTAGACATTCATCATGAAAGTCGGTTGACGAATGGATCTTTCAATAGAAGTGAAAGAAAGCCATACATTTTGAGCAGGACACCCACATCTGAGGGCTGATACCCCAAGGAACAATTGGTAGCTTTTAAGATACTTACGTGCTTAATACAAGCTGCATAGCAGCAACCATTGCTGAACACATTTTTAGTTGAATCATTTATTGAATAAAATTAATTTCCGCTTTAGAAAAAGCTGTTATTCCACTTGCAGTTTGTTTTTTGAATAAGAGCTGAATAAACCTCCGAAAATGCAAATATAGTAGCTTTTGTTCTACATCACATAAGAAGTTTAACAATTGGGTGATTAAAAGCTTCTATAGGTTGTAGTCATCATTTTAATAGAATATTGAACATTTGATTAACAACAAATCGTACAAAAGTTTCAGTGTCTAATACTTAAAATGTTGACCAGCATGATTAGTAAAACTTATAAACAATGTGAATAACAGTATATGAGTATGCTCTTATTCAAGAAAAACATATTATGTCTTTTTATGTTATTTTCAAATGTTTCAAATGTTTTTCAAATCAAATCCAAGACGTGTATGCGATGGATGGATTAACGTAATGGACGTAATGGCGACGTAATGGATCAACGAGGGTAAAGTTCGAATCACATTGGAATAAAAATATCAAAATTTATTTTTTCCAAATGTAGTGATCATCATCTGCGACGTTATTGATATCGAAAAAAGCTATTAATCATAACATTTTTGATGATAATCGAAGTATAAATAATAATTTAACAATAGTTACATGAAAGTGGTTACCCAACTTACAGTCCAGTGTCACAAATAAACATATACATAGTTAATTATTGTTGAATAATAATGACAGCTGAAAAAATGCCCTACAAAGAGCTGAGAAGATGGTATTTAGATCCAAATTTAAGTCAATGTTCAACATTTTTCATTGGAATGAATAATAGTAGAATCAACACTTATTAAACTTCTCCAAAGAATCTCTGCCGACTTGTCAAGATTGTTTTACTAATGAGTTGAACAAGTCATTTTTCCTTCTATTAAAGAGCCAATATTCCACCAAACAAATATAATTATGTAAACAGATGTACAGGAGACGAACTAACGTTTTGGTTGCTTCGCACTTCAGCTGTTTCCATGTTTAACATGAACATGATTAAAAGCTGAATAGGTATTTTATAAAATCCTAATACAACATAGATATATCATCCGAGTAAGTCTTCCAAGAATTCCAAAATAACGATTACTAAACACATTGTTCAGCAACAAAGAAGCCTTACAAAAGAGGTCACACCATAGCCAAATTTTTGAAAAATGGACAAAATATCTAAAAATTGCGTTGTATTCCAAATGTATTGCAATGTTCAACTTACTAATATTATTATTATTTATCTTTATTTAAGTGGCTTTTCGCCCTTGGCGAATTCGCCACTAACTTACTAATATATAAAAACATGTTGGATATAATAATAACTGATGCTTTCTCGATACAATATTCAATTATGTTTAGAAAATATTTTGAATCAGTCTTCTGACATAGGATTATTGATTGAAATATATTTTATATTTGTATAATGTTTAATAGATGGAAAAAGTACGACAAATAATTAAAATATTAACCTAGTAGAAATATTATACATTCAATAAATGATTTTTTGTATAGTTAGATGAACAATTCAATTAAAGTTTCAACAAGTTAAAACTTATTATTAAATTCGAATAATCAGCTAAGTTTTTACTTTGTGAATAAACTTTATTTTTGACCAGCATTGAAATAAATTTTCTCACTGTGCGCTATAAATAGCCGACTGAGTTCAGCTCTCATCAGTACTGAACAGCAGCAGAAGTAATGCGCTTATTCGGTTGTTGATCAGCATAGCACGTGTTGATTAGTTATTGTTGAATAGAAGCTCAAGCATGATCAATAATCAGCTGCAAGAGGTTTATATTGGGCACTGGAACGCTGATATATGAATTCAAGGATGGCGCAGATGGCAAAGTATACCGCTGACGATGGGAAGGTCTCGAGTTTGAATTCAGTATTCAGGTAATTATTAAAAGTGTGGTTATTAATTCTCATGGTAAAGGTTATACACTGTCTTGATGTATACAGTGTTAGCTATTTTTAGTCATTTATTTGTTTTCAATCAATTTTGTGGCAGTTGAATAAAAGCTGAGATGAATGCTTATAAAGCGATTTTAAAGTTGTAGAATAAAGTCTATAAGGTACCGTGGGGCAAGTGGGTAATGGAATTCGCATAGTTGAGATTCTTCAAATTCTAGAGACTTTAAATTGAAACAAATGAGGTCGTGTATATTTTTTAGCTTGACTCTCACCAAATATAAGCAGCATGCTGAAATTGATTTTTATGAAAAATTGAAGAAAAACATACAGAAATTTTTTTGAAAAATGTCTCCTTACTTTTCACTTGCCCCAAAGGTGGGGAAAGTGAAAAGTTTACTGTTTTGAACAATAAATTCAAAAACAAACAGTTATATTCACGATTTCTATTAGCTTTAACATTTGTTCAGGCTTCCCAATGAACAATAACATAAGTAACATGTAAACAAAGAAAATGTTATTCTTTTCACTTGAATTTTCTTCTGTTCAGTTATGTTAGTTGAAATGATTCGACAACATTATAACTGCAACATTTCCAATGTTAGTTCTTACATTATAGGGCAGCAATTGCATTTCTGCTCTGTAGAATTTCCACCGCTCGTCATTTGTTTTTGAGAAAGTCGGATATGCCGTCGGATAACTCTTCGGGAGAAATCAAATGGAATCCTTCAATAACGTATTTAGAATCTTTTTTATGTGGAAAGACCTATACCCCATTTTTATGTTTTGGACTAGCTTTACATAGACATTCCACGAGATTTCCGTGTGTTCTCTAATATTGCAACTTTTCAGTCAACGTCTTCCTTTTAATTGGCTGCCCGAAATAGACATATTAATATTGTAATGTTTGACAACATCTTTTAGAGAAGTTCCATGATTTCTAATAACATTTAACGCTTGAGTATAGTGTTTCTTGAATTATCAGCACGTTATGTTTTTCTATGATAATTGCGAACCATGTTTACTTCTGGCTACTTAAAGAGAAAACGCAAATTCAATCTCTAATGCTAAACTTTTCACTTGCCCCACCTGATAAGAAAACTGAAGGTGTTTTAATTTAGTTATTTATAGGTCTATGTCGAATTAATTCTAAAACTTTTTTTATTGCAGTTTGAAACTATCACAGAGGACAACTTAGAAGTGGTACAGGAAATTATTTTCCGCAACTTTTTTCCACTGAAAATATTAAAATAAGATTGTACGCCGCCAACTTGTTACGGAGTAACAGTTGATAGGTTAACAATTTTTCGCTCTATTATGAAATAATGGCTGAAAAATCTCAGAAATCTTTTACCTGTCGTAATGTTCTCAATGGCCTCAAAGGTTTACGCATGAGTTTAAAACGTTAATTCACATATTCAGTAAAATATATCAATTGTTTTCACTTACCCCATTTACCCACTTGCCCCGCGGTACCTTATACAACGACACGCTCTATAACTTCTCCAAATTTGTGTGAACAACGCCTGAACAAAGGCTTCACTTGGAAATAATTAAAATGTTGTTAAACATGATGCTGAATTAAACTGCAATAATGTAGTTTGTTAAACTAGCGTTGTTAAATCATCAATCCTTATTAAGCTAAGTGAAACCTGAATAAACATCATTGCTATATATGATTACAGTCACTGAATGATAAGAAGCTTAATAATTTCGCCAGATTTGCTTGAACAATGTGTGCGTAGCAGCTGCAAAGTAATATAATGTAGTTGTGAAAAATTGCTTAATAAATGATTATAAAATACACGGAGAAATATTTTTACTTAATTTTTGAGTTTACTTTACCCAAAATTAAGTATATCGATTATAGTTTCAACCCAAAATCTCTCGGTTTTCTCTTTCTCCCACACGAATGTTGTCAAAAATAGAGAGAGCTGCATCTACCCAATGGGGGTACTTTGGCCCAATAAGCCAAATTTGGGTAAATGCAACTTTTCTCATGTTTGGGTCGAAAGAACTCAATTTTGCGTTAAATCAACCCAAAATTGAGTATATTTTTCTAATGGAATCAAAGCCAAACTACCTAGTGGGGACCTTGGAAATTTAGCCAAAATTGAGTTATTGGGCTCAACTACGGAATTGCGTTGAAACAACCCAAAATTGAGTTGAATTCCGTCTCCGTGTAGGCAAATGTTTCTTGGGACTGGTTCGAGAGCATTACGGAAAGCACGCGACTGTAGTTCAGTTCAGTTCAGTTCAGTTTCAGTTCAGTTCAGTTCAGTTCAGTTCAGTTCAGTTCAGTTCAGTTCAGTTCAGTTCAGTTCAGTTCAGTTCAGTTCAGTTCAGTTCAGTTCAGTTCAGTTCAGTTCAGTTCAGTTCAGTTCAGTTCAGTTCAGTTCAGTTCAGTTCAGTTCAGTTCAGTTCAGTTCAGTTCAGTTCAGTTCAGTTCAGTTCAGTTCAGTTCAGTTCAGTTCAGTTCAGTTCAGTTCAGTTCAGTTCAGTTCAGTTCAGTTCAGTTCAGTTCAGTTCAGTTCAGTTCAGTTCAGTTCAGTTCAGTTCAGTTCAGTTCAGTTCAGTTCAGTTCAGTTCAGTTCAGTTCAGTTCAGTTCAGTTCAGTTCAGTTCAGTTCAGTTCAGTTCAGTTCAGTTCAGTTCAGTTCAGTTCAGTTCAGTTCAGTTCAGTTCAGTTCAGTTCAGTTCAGTTCAGTTCAGTTCAGTTCAGTTCAGTTCAGTTCAGTTCAGTTCATTTGAAAATCAGTAGTTATGATTGAACTTGTATTTCTTCAAAAAGAAAATGGCAATGCGAAATTTGAAGTCAACATTTTACTCATTTTAAACGCAACATTTTTTTCCTCACGCGGTAATTGTACACTGTAAAAAAATCATCTAAACCGAAATTCGTCGGTTTTTCTTATCCTTCTTCCCAAACGCTCGACCTCCCTCGCTGATGGTTTGATTCAATCCCTGCTTGTTCTTCTGCTTCTTCTTGGGTATGTCTTCCACTGTTACATCCTCTTCGGTCCAAACTCCGCTCGTATTCGATGGCTGCCTTTTCTTCTGCTTCTGAAACGGCGACTTGCTTTGCTTCGGTGTCGATTGTGGAACATCTCCGCTCTGGTGGGCCTTCTTCTGCTTCTTCGATAGGAACGAGCTGCTGTTGTCCGCCTCTTTCGTGAACGCTCGCTTGTTTTTCTTGGACTTCTTAGAACTTTGCTGCTCGCTTGCTGCCTCCGCGACGGGGTCTTCCGTTTCGATTGTGACCTTACCGATGGTTTGAATCTTCTTCAGCTTTTGGCGTAGTTCGTCCTTGTTGTCCTCCGGCTGTTGAAGGTACTTGTGCAGTCCTAGCTTATCGGCCTCCGTAACCACCATACAGGTCGGTCTGCACCCAATGTTGGTTGTGCACACTTCCCTGAAATCCTTGTCGTCAATTTTCCACAAACTAACGTCTCCTGCGCTGGAAACCGTGGCCAGATGATCTCCGAGGTATGCCATTGCTTTGACCCGTGACTCGTAGATGGGGATTTTCTCCGGCTCGTGATCGTCGTCCACGCTGAACATCATCAGATGGCCATCATCCAATCCGACAGCCAGTTCCGTGTCGGAAATCCAGCAGAGGCAAATCGGTTTGCTGGGACATTTAACCGTGCGGGAGGAATTGGGGTCCACCATGGAAATGACATCGACCATTCGATCGTCCATCAGGACGAAACTGTTTCCATCCGGGCTCCACTTGACGAGCGACAGCATATGGTACTTTGGAGTGTTACCAAGACCTCGTGCGCTGATGGTCCTTCCCGTTACCAGATCCCACGTCTTGACGACCTTGTCCGAACCGAGAGTAATGGCCAGTTTGCCCTTGGGATGGATGTCGACACTGAGCACCGATCCCTTGTGAGCGTTCAACCAATTCTTGTCAATAGCCAACTTCTTAGTATTGATGGCCGACAGTTTCCCGTCAAAGCTTCCGCTGAACAGATAATCTCCCTTCGGGGAGAAAGCCAAGCAGTTGACGGTTCCGTTGTGGTGCAGCATTTCATCCTTGAGCAGTCCCGTTTCCAGATCGAAGATGCAGATGCGATCGTCCGATCCGCCGGATGCCAGAAATCGGCCGTGGGTGGCCAGTACCCGCACCGAGGCCGTGTGATTGTGGGTAGAGAAGATTTCCTTCAGATAGAGACGTTTGGGGTCCTGAAACGGGGATTGGTGACGTTTGGTAAACATGCTTGATATCGACATCGACTGCTTACCGTTTTCAGAGGTTCCACTTTGAGGCCCAAGGTGTACTCCTCGTAAGTGCCGACAATCAGTTCCAGTCCGGCCATCGTTTGTCCGCTTCTGTACGGGCACGGAATCCAAAAACCGCACTCAGAATTTCAATTTCTTACGAATTTTTTTTTTCGCACCGCACGCGCATGTAGTAGCTCCCTGACCGAAATCGCACACACGTTGTTTTTTGTTGTGACGTTTCGTCACACTGAAAGAAAACTCCTGTCCTTTATTAAATGATTCATAATTCACTCGGCTGCAAACCTGAATATTCCCTATTTTGAATGAAAATATAAGAGTATGATGCAACTACTAACTATTGAACAAAAATCATCCAATTCTACGATGACTTTTAGTACACATCTGTATGAAAATTACTAGATAATTGAATTAAGGTGGCACAAATGGAAAACATACTACTTTTGACGGATTTTATCTTATCCTATGTACCAAAACAAAAATCATTCAATTATTGTCTGAGTTGCCGTGTGGAAAGATAATGATCGTAGATGTCAAATTATCTTTGTAAACAATAAACAAATATGGCTTCAGCAACGTGGCTTTGGGTATTTCTTCGTGTATTTCATAGGTAAGTGTAAAATTACCAATATTTATCGATATTTCTAGCATCTGTTTAGTATTTTCAAGAATACCAACAACAACAACGTGCTCTTCCCTGTGATGTTGGTACATAAATCATGGATCACGACATGTTTACTGCGGACCACGCTTTGAGGAGACACCAGTTCCTGCAAATCTGAAATTGCATTGCACAAGGGAATACTTCTGATAATGATTAATAAAAAACTAAAATATCATGATGCTTAAATGCACGCATGTAGTTAAGCATACAAAACCATTATTGTTTGGAAATTGTTTACTTTCAACTTTAATTTCTTGAAAATATGTAAAGGATGGAACTGGGTTGTTTACATCTATGTATGATAATCATTCAATATTGAACATCTTTTGGAACGAATGAAGTCATTCCAAGATCGGATGATTTTCATCCAGTGTGATTTGTAAACAAATGATTTTGACAAAGATGAAAATCATCCTGATCGTGTCTGAAAATATGCATGGGGCTCAGATGAGGCAAAAATCATTCAATTCAAGGCGGGCGATTTTGTTCAGTGCACCCGACTCCTCAGTCCTCCGGTCTTGTTTTGTTTTCTTCGATCGTCGTCAGGGTTCACAAAACCATGAAAATGGAACTGAACGAATGAAAAGTGTGACAGTCGCTGAACAAATATGAAAGTCCTATCCCTCGTTGGATTTGAACGAAACCCGCAACCGTAGTCTTTTTCACACCCAGAAGCCGCGACTCGCGGCCCTCGAGCTCATCACCTGTCAAAGTTCAGTTTTTCTCTGCCTCTGCTCGCTCGTCCAAAGCGTAAAAAGATCCATTCCCGTTTTCAGTGGTAGTGTGACGATTGTGCGACAGTTTTTGCTAAATTAATCCAGAAAAATGGTGAGTGAATCAGTTTGAAAATGTACATTTTCACAGTTCAGAGTGTTTGCTTCGCGAAGGCGATAAAGTTCGGTCCATATCTTTGATTTTCGCGGAGAAAATCGACTTTGATTTTACCGGGTGTCCATCCGGCATCGAATAGAAGAGCCACACGTGAGAATTTGCATCGTATTGGTGATGAGATTTCGAAGCCGTTCTCACCCACGGGTTTTCTGATATTTCGCTGTTCTGGATGTTTCTTCGAAAAGACGCGTTTTATTTTTCTATTTATGGGCATAACAGAATTTAGACTAACAAGAATGATGAAATCCCTTCGATTTCATAGTTAATTACCATAAACCACAGTAATTCTCCCGAAGAAAAAAACAAAGTAACTGTTCATTGTTTACTAGCGTTGAGGTTAGGGTCCGAGTCGATGACTAATCCAGGGCTGGTAGCGAGTCACTTGGTCAGTATGTTCGACCTAAGGTGTTACAATGGCTAGCTTGTACTCACGATTTCAAAGGCACTAATCTGGTGCAGGATGCACAAAGACGATCTTCTTATTCGTGCATAAAGCCAAAAGACAAAAAATGCATTGTAGTTTCATAATTCTCTCGCGAGATTTGTGCCTTCATAGTTTTGGTACATTATTGAATTTTGATTCCAAGCGAGTTGGATTCGTCTCAACTGGTGAGTTCGTTTCATGCTTGTGCAAATTCAAATTTGTATCACGGCAATGTTTCATTTATTTAATTGTTCAAACTATGGATGGTTCGTCACTGTAAGTGTCGACATGAGCCTTTAAAAAAATAGCTTCTCGTATATATTATTTTGTTTATTTATCGCAATTACTAAAAAAAACCTTTGAATAGTTTTGATTATTCCTGTCAATCACGGAGTAGCAACTGCGAATTGTACGGTAATCAATGCTTATGCTATTATTGAATTTTGATTCCAAGCTGTTTCACCTTAAGGCCGCAAGGGACGTCATTATAATCACCCTATCCGTTTCAAGAAGCAAATCTCAAACACTACTCCATACATCAATTTGAAAAATTTATCATATAAAACTATATATGTAGTGCACAACCCATTGAATTTTTAGCTTCATCAATTAACTAAAACTTAGGGGGGTCTGTAGCCTTGAGGTTACGCTTTCGCTTCATAAGCGGAAGGTCATGGGTTCGATTCCCAGCCCCTCCACAAAAAACCCGTCCAGCCACCAGAAGACGCCTCACGAAGGACCGTGCTTTGGGGAGCACATCCATCCGCCGTCAGTATCAGATGGTGACTGATACGTCCGTAGAATAAAACAAAGGTGGTTTCTAGTTTAACGTCTATTCTATTTGGTGGTTGGACAAATAATGAAATAAAAAATTATTTGTTCTGTCAAGGCCAACATTTCATGGGTTGCCTTGATGGGTTGCCTTAGAATAGCCAATATCCTTTAAGTTTTGACGGAAGCCTAAGTAATCGTCTAGGTCGATCGGGAACTTCCGGCTCGTCTGTTGGAGTTGGCTCAGGTTCTTCGTGTTGTTCTTGTTCAGGTTCTTCTGCTGCAGGTATTAGTAAAGCTGGTACTTCTTCGAGTGGAACTTGATCATTAACAGCAGTTAGTTCTTGAATGTTAATTGGGGGTAATTCGGCATTTTCCTGTGTCAGGCCAAATTCGTCAAGGAAAATGGAAAGTGGTGATTCTTGACAGCGGGGTATTTCTGCTTCAACTCGGTTTTTCAGTTGATTGATGTGAGAACGGATTAATCGCTTGCCTTGGTTCAGTAATACGTTGTAGTTGACCTTTCCAATCCGTTCGATGATTACAGCGGGCATCCAGGACCATGAATTGGCTTGGTGGACTTGGGCATACACCGTATCACCTCGGTCGAAGTTCCTATGGTCTCGTTCGGTAGCATTATTCTGGCGTTCTGTTTCTTCGGGGTTCTGACGTATATGGCTATCTGGAGGTTTCAATAGAGCTGGCACCGTCCGCATTGGCCGTCCTAGCATCTTCTGCGCTGGTGACTGTCCTCCGAGATCTTGTGTTGAAGTGGAGCGGTATACGGTGAGAAAAGTGTGCAGTGAATCTTCTAGGGACTCTCCTCCCGAACGAATTTTCTTCACGCTTCTCTTTACGGTGTCCACAAAACGTTCCGCCAACCCGTTTGACTGGGGGTGGTACGGAGCCGTACGGATATGACGAATTCCAAAAGATTTGCAAAAATTCTGGAACTCCGAACCGGTGAATTGTGTTCCATTGTCACTTACCACGGTCTCGGGAATTCCAAACGTAGAGAACATCTGCTTGAGGAGCTTAATCGTCGTTTTTGCCGTTATTGATTTGGTCAGCACTACTTCAGGCCATCTAGTGAAAGGATCAACGACCACCAGAAAGTAGTTGCCATCTACCGGTCCGGCGTAGTCTATGTGGATGCGGGACCACGGTTTTTCAGGAGCAGGCCATGGCTCTGGCTTCGTCTTGACAGGAGCCTTGGCAGCAGTAGCACAATGAACGCAACGTCGGACAAAATCTTCAATTTCACCATCTATTCCGGGCCAGTACACGTAGTTGCGGACGATTGATTTCATTCGTACCACGCCAGGATGACCACGGTGGAATTGATTGAGCAGGCGTCGTCAAAAAGTCTCCGGAACGATCACTCTTTCCTTGAACAGTACGCATTCACTGATTACGCTGAGAGATTCACGTCGGTTGTAGTACGGTTGAACTTCTTGGGCTACTTGCTTGGAAACAGCTGGCCATCCGTCCAGAATGTACCGTTTTACTTGCTGGAGAATCTTGCACTTTTTTGTGGCATCTAGGAGTGCTGAGAAAGAAACCGAAACTGCTTCTACCGTCGTGTTCAGAATGCTTACTATATCTTCTTCAAGCGAAACTGAAGCGATGATGTAGTCTTCTTCTGGTCGCATGCTTCGGTCGATGAGGCGGGAAAGCATGTCAGCACATCCAAATTCGTTGGTCGAAACATATTCAATGTCGAAATCATAATTCAGCATGATGAGAGCCCAGCGCTGCAGCCGGTTGGCGGTGTGCATATGCAGTTGTGAGAGAGCGTGAAGCGTGTTGAATGGCTTTCAAGCTTCCGTTCGGGAACTTGTGGAAGATTACGGCTCCAATTCCTGTCTTCGATGCGTCTGCAGCAACAACAATTGGTAACTTTGGATTGTAGTGGGTCAAGAGAAGGTTGGATTTCAGCACATGCTTGAATTTTTCGAAAGATCGCTGACAATCGGCACTCCAATTCCACTTGACGTCCTTCCGCAGTAGTTGATCCAAAGGGTGACGCAGGTCGTGAATGTTTGGAACAAACTTACCATAGTAGTTCACGGCTCCAAGAAACGATCGCAATTCAGAGATGTTCTGCGGTGGAGGAATTCTTGAAATGGTCTTCACTTTCTCCGGGTCTGGACGGATACCACTGCGGTCGGTAATGTGACCTAGGTAGCGGACTTCAGTTTGAAAAAACTTGCATTTTTGCATCTTAGGTGAAATCCCCAGTCCTTTAGTCTTTGTAGCACTAGGTTCAACGATTCAGCGTGTGACTTCCAATCTTTACCAGTAATGATGATGTCATCGATGAATGGACGGACTCCAGGAATGTCCGCAACAAGACTTTCAATCAGCCGTTGGAACGCTCCCGGCGCTGACTTGACACCTGGAGCTAGGCGGTTGAAGCGAAACAAACCTCTATGCGTGTTGATTGTTAGAAGTTGCGTGGAGTCTTCAGTCACCTCGCACTGCAGATATGCATCGGATAGGTTCGAACACGCTGTAGTATTGACTTCCTGCCAGCTGTGCAAAAATTTCTTCAGGTGTGGGCAGCGGATAGTTGTTGGCTTCCAGTGCGTTGTTAAGTCCGGTCGAGTAATCCGCGCAAATCCGAACTCTGCCATCCGGTTTCTTGACAGCAACGATCGGTGCTGCCCATTCCGAAAAATCAACAGGTGTAATGATTCCAAGGCTTTGAAGTCGATTGAGTGCAGCATCGATCATCGGAACGGAATGAAATGGAACAGGTCGTTTTGGGCAGAAAACTGGCTTGCTTCCCGGCTTCAGATGCAGCTGGACCTTCGTGCGGTTGCACAACCCAAGCGATTCGCTGAAAACGTCCTTATGTTTCATCTTCAGTTGTTGAATTTCTCGCTCGATTTCTTGCCTTGAAGGTACAACGACTTGATTGCAGATTGTATCAAACGGAATCGACCAGAGGTTGAATAGGTCAATCCATTCGATGCCCATCAAATTGAGATTTCGTACGGATGTCACGAAACATCGGCCTCGCTTGGTTGTGCCCTTTAGCTCACCGAGCAGCAGAAGTGGTTCGCCCGAAGCGTTGGAGGATTGACTTGAAGATGGTTTCATCTTCGGCTTGCCGAGTTTTTCCCAAACTGCTTCCGAAACGATGGAAATATCGCTGGCTGAATCCAATTGAAGAGAAATCGGAACGTCGTTGATCATCATAGTGACAAACTTCCGTTTCTTTTCACGATGCTCAATGTGGTTGACGATGAATACTTCTTTAGTTTCAGCGCTGGATTTTGCCTTCTTCCGCTTCTTGCTGTTGTTTGTTTGAGCTGAATTGGATGGCTTGGCAGACTTCATGGAGCAGGAACAATATCCTTCCTTATGACCGACGCGATTACATTCCTTGCAGAGGTGGGTGCTGTAGCCGCATTCCTTCACGAAGTGCATTTGGCCACATTGCCAACAAGGAGACTTCGGCTTCTTACTTTCATGCTTCACGGAAACTTTCTGATGCGTTGCGCTCTTCCTGTCCCTGACGGCGTGAACCATTGATTTCGAACTGCCCTGCTGTTCGATGATCGTGGTGTCTTCCTTCAGGTTGACAAGGCGTTGATACTCGTCAATTAACGACTGGAGAGTGGCTGGAGCTTCAGGTTTTTCGTTTTCCAGAATTGAAAGTAATCTTGCTCGGACATCGGCGTACTTCGAGGCTTTCAATCCGCTGACAAACATCAGGCACTTGAAATGATCGAGAGTGAGGTTCTGGAATTGAAAATCTTCACAGGCTCGGTTCACGTGTCCTCCATAGCTGATTATGTCTTCACAATCGCTCTTCACCAACTGGAGACATTTGAATCGCTTCCGGAATGTGGATATTTGATTACCAAAAATTTTCTTGAGGATTTTCACGGTATCTTCAAACTTGACCTCTTTTGGCAACTTCGGCAAAATGTAATTGAGATAGCGGCTGTGCGAAGCGGTGTCTAGCTTCCGGAGAAGAAGACGAACTTTTGCGGCATCGTCCAGCTGGCGGGCATCATTCTCGAAGAGGTCTTGATAACGATCAAACCAACGGCCAAACGTTACTCCGTTTTCTTCATCGAAAGAGAATTCGGTAATGTTTGATGACAGGGATTCCAAAATTTGCTCTTGACTTTGATGCTGCGGAAGTTGCTGCTGGACCGCCATTTGCTGAAGAAGCTGGGCCATTTGAAGGATAACGTCTTGAATTCCAGGTTCTTGATTAGCTGGCATGTTCGTGGATTCTTTTTTTTCGTCGCCAAATGATACGTCCGTAGAATAAAACAAAGGTGGTTCCTAGTTTAACGTCTATTCTATTTGGTGGTTGGACAAATAATGAAATGAAAAAATTATTTGTTCTGTCAAGGCCAACATTTCATGGGTTGCCTTGATGTAACAGTGACTAAGACAAACTGATCCTCTTCGCAGGCAGCTAGCCTCAAGGAACACGCAAAAATGAACCACCGCAAGAGCAACGGTTTATAGGCCAGGGGAAGTGGTTCACCTAGAGTGAATTAATGTCAGAGAAAAAGTAGATTTTGCATGAGAATTGACAGAAAAATGAATGACAAGTTCATCCACTTCTCCTGGCCTATGGCTTATAGAAATCGATTGGACTAACAGCAGAGCTCTTTCCTACCTGCTCGGTGTGAGAGTGAAATAGTAGGAGAGAGTGAAAGTAGATGTAAATATAGATTAGTTGAAAATAGATCTGTATTGGTAAAGAAGCTACAAATCAACTGATTCCGGCACAGTAGTGACCACGAGCACAGAGCGCCCTAAAAAAAATAACTAACACTCGAGATTTGCTTCTGTAAAATTTTGATAAAAATTTTTAGAGCAAGACAAAAGATAAGGAAAATAATACGGTCTCCCTCTTCTTCTGGACATCCATTTTGCTCTGAAATTTCATCCTTATCCTCTGTGACCAGTTTCTTGAGATGTTTTGTGTTGCGGTGTAATTCCTTGCCACACTCCTTCGATTTGACTGTGACATCTGATCCTTTTCTACCAACAACAACGTGTTCCTCTGGGCTGAAGGTTGTTGACTGCTTGTTTGCTTTATGAACTCGCTTCTCAAAAACGGTATCACCGATTTTTATCTCACTAGTTCTCGCCATACGCCGTTGATTTGCATAATCTGCCTCCCGCATTTTCGCATCAGTATCGCGATCCTGCACTTCCTCCAGTATTTTGCGTCCTTTAATCATCATTTGCGGTCCATTATCTGTCTTAACGATCAACGCTCCGTCATCGTAATCATCGAAACTTCAAAAGCAGTTTTTCCGTTCATAACTAAAAATTATTCGATGAAAATGTGTTCACTGTGTTTCGGTTGGAGAATAGAGTACAGTGAACACATTTTCATGTAAATTTTATTGATTTTGAACGAAAAAACTGCTTTTGAAAATTCCGAAATCAATGACAGATCCTGCCCCCTTAACGGTAAGCGTCGCAGTTATCTGCTTCATAATGATTGACCTCCGTAAATCGACTGAAGTGATCTATTATAACAAGTAAGTTATGTTCAGATGGCAACGGTCTAACAAAATCGGCAGCCAATGGGCGGTCCGGCATTTCTGTTCTACTCGTAGGTTCCGGCGGATCAAGTGCGGATACCTTTGCACAGGCTTTGCATTTTTTTGTACGAATTGTTCAACTTGCTTGTCCAACATTGGCTACCAAACTTTTTGGCGAAGTCTGCGTTTCATAACAACCAACCCTAAATATGACTCGTGCGCTGTCTCCATCACTCTTTGTCTAAGTTGTTCCAGAATTACCAATCGCTCACCTCAAAGCAAAAATTTTCCCGATACACACTGCTCTGATGCTAAAGGTTTGTAGCCCTTTGATTTATTGTCCCACACGCCATTACTCAAACTCTCAGGAACAGCAATAGACGTCGAAACTCTGGAAGATTCTCTTTCAACTTCCTCTAAAGATATTAGCTGTGTTCAATGACTTTGATTGAACTAGCTCGGGGTTGGTTGTACTAGCTCGTATTTTTTGTCAACAAATAACTGTCAAAGCTACTTCGAGCAACTCCAAGCTGCTTTCTCAATGAACGCTCTTTTTACTCTTTTTACTAATTTACCGGAATTCCACGTGAAAAAAAATTCGCGCACTTAACAATCCGTATCGCTTCGGAATTTTGCTTTTTTTTCTCAATGTTTACGTTTTTAAACGTCAAAAACACGAGCTACTGCGAGCTGGTTGAACAGCTCGGACTCTAGCTTCCAACCTGTTTCGAGCGACTCGGAGTTGGTTGGACTCGGCTCAATGAACACAAACCCGAGCGACTCGAAGTAGGTTGGAGTGGCTCAATGAACACCAAAAGCTGACTCGCAAGTGGTTGCAACCAAGTTCGAGCAGCTCGTTGAACACAGCTATTGTATCCTGAAGGAAAAACTCACCCGTCACATCAAAATCTGTACCTTCGGAAACCGAACGTATTGACAGCACATCCGCCAAATTGCACGACCCTGTTTCATATACTAATTCTAAATTGTAAGATTGTAGGCGCATAACACACATCTTTCGATTATAGCGCAAGACTTGGCACGTATCTTGAAAAGGAAATACAATGGCTTACGGTCTGTAATAAGTTGGAAGCGTTTTCCCAAAAGGTAGAACCTAAACTTGTCTACCGAACAGACTAAAGCCAATGTTTCGCGTTGTTCGAAAATAACGCTGCCCTACTGGGGTCAACGCTTTGCTAGCGAATGATATAATTCTGCTGTTTTTTTGTTCGTCCTGCTGTAATAGCATTGCATCCAAAGCAGTCGGACTTGCATCTGCGACTAGTATGCGTCGATCTTTTGTGTCAAAATAACCCAAAAAATCCGCTTTACATACCGCTGGTTTGATTGAACCGAATGCTTGTTTATGCACATCCATCCAAATAAATTTCTCACCCACGGTGTGCCAGAAGCCGTTATTAACGCAAAAATAATGTCCAAGAATTTGGCACCCACCATTCGAAAGATATAGTATTCAAGCATCTTCTCCGTGAATTTGAAAATATTTTAACGAGGGAATCGAATGTTATCGTGATTTGAAGGTTTTGAGCTATTTTGGAAGGGATTCTTACATACTTCACAATTATCCCCACCATCCCCATCATTATTAATATTATTTTTGTTTTATGGCTGTAGCGGTCATGCGACTCAAAGGTAAAGGGAGTCTATAGAAGCATGATGGAAACGAATAGGTGCATAGGCGTCGCAAGGGAGCGACAAGATTGAAATTGGAAGAGCACACATGAAAGAGACAAATTCTCTGACTGCGTGTCAATTCCCAATATCAGTCATCGATCGATAGAACCGTTCGGTTGATTGCCGTCAGTATAAGAGCACATTGAAGCCTCCTGTATTTTGCCTGTGTTGGTAGCAAAGCTCAAAGCTTTGAGCCAACCCTTTTCCAGTAGAGAAGCTAGGCAAAATACAGGACGCTTCGATGCTTACTGACTTTAAAATGGCTTGCTCAATTTTCACCACCTCATTAAAAAAAAAATCAATCTTGTCCCTCCCTTGCGACGCCTATGCACCTATTCGTTTCCATCATTTGCTTCTATAGACTCCCTTTACCTTTGAGTCGCATGACCGCTACAGCCATAAAACAAAAATAATACAAAACAATCACGGTCGAAACCTTCTCCCATCATTATTAATTTGTTAATTAACCGAGTAACCATCAGGTTTTCACTGAGCATTCAAAACAGATGATATCTAAGCATCTTCTCTGAAAATTTGAGATAATTTCTTCGAGAAAATCAGAAGTTACAGTGATTTGTATAGGGTGCAGAACCACTTGGGCACTTCCATGATTCCGAATGGCCCGAAACTTTGCAAAATGGAGCACTTCACTACGCCGCATATTGTGGCCAAATATGAGCTTTGTAGCTTTCAAAAAACCCCACTGCCGAAGTGAATCAAAAGTGCCAAGAATTGGGTTCGGCTCCCTATATATCATTATTTCTATGGAGTTTAAATAAGAGCTGTTTTATATGGCTTTGGTGTATTAAAGTTTACAAATGAAAATAAAATGTTTCTAGGAATGACACTCGGTATTCAAAAGATATAGTAGTCAAGCATCTTCGCAGATAGTTTGATGAAACTTCATCAAAAGACAACGTAACTGGAATACTTAGATGTTTTAGATTTGTTTTTCAATCGTCTAAAATAATGTTCGCAACACGCATTTTATCATTGCGACACAAATAAACTTAACAGATTTTCCGACCAACCAGTCTTCATAATTCTTTATAGATCTTTGACCAACGATGGCGATCGCTAAAGGTTCAAAACGAGTCTATATCGATTGCGATCGAAAATCACTGACTGGTTGACCGGGTTGTATTGAACATGTATCTTTCATTCAAGAAAGGCAGTGCTTCGGCAGTGCAAATGTGTTCATTTGTAAAAAAATTGTTTCATTTTCGGCGTTTTGCTGGGCAGTGATTCGTTATGGCCCAAATAAGCATATTGGTGAACCTGAACAATTTGAAAGTGGTTCCTTGTTGCTCAGTCGAGGATGGATTATCAACTGGTGAGATCTTTTTATGCTATTGTTCTAAATGGGTTAAATATGATTGTTCAGAATTTATTTGGACAACGAAGGCGTCACGTTTATATATTTGTTCAAATAATAGTACGTAGTCGGTTATTGTCAAAATAAACCTTGTTTCATGTTTTTCAAATATTTGAATGCAACAAGTCTCATATTCGGTTTAGTTTTACATAATAACACAAGATCCTTGAAGTGTTAGATTTTTTAACCTTCGGGCTGTCGCGCTGTTGTACTTTGTACAACAGTTTATATGCTATCATTTTGCAACAAAGATATCTATCGACACCAAACCAAAATGTATTCCTCAAGAATCTTCTTAAGAACAATACTCGACAGTTTTTATTTACAGTATGACCCTTTATAATACGGTAAAATCAATAAATGTACATGGAAGTCGCATAATAATGAACGCACTATGTACGGTTCGAGAAAACCACAGTTTGAAATCGTCATATCTCGAAATCCAGATAATATAGAAACTTGGGGTCTTTAGTAAAGTTGTTCTGGAGGTGAAGCGCTATCTGATGGTACCTCATTTGATTCGGAATTTGACCACTAGGTGGCACTAGTGGGCATGGAAGTTTCACTTTTGTTTTGAAGATTTTTCAGGATCCTGACCATTTAGCAAAATTTTGCCACTAGGCGGCGCTAGTGAGCATGAAACTTATATTTGCAGATATCTCAGGAGCCTGACCACTTAGAAAGATGGTGTCTTCGGCAAAGTAGTTTGGTAGCTCAAGGGCTATCATTATTTGAGCCAAAAAATACGATATTTGGCCATCACGAGCATGAAATTTTTGTTTTGCGGATACTGCAGGATCTTGACTTTTTAGACAGGCACCTTTGGCAAAGTTGTTCAGAAGCTCAGGGACTATCATTATTTTAATAAATCTCTAACTTTAAGGATTAAACAAAGAAAGAATATGAGCTACTGAACAACTCTGCCGAAGACACCATCTTTCTAAGTGATCAGGCTCCTGAGATATTTGCGAAACAAATGTTTTATGCTCACTAGCGCCGCCTAGTGGTAACATTTTGAATCAACTAGTTCAAACAATGATAGTCCTTGAGTTACCGAACAACTTTGCCGAAGACGCCATCTTTCTAAGTGGTCAGGAACATGAGATCTGGGAAACAAAAGCTTAATGCTCACTAGCGCCGCCTAGTGGCAAAATCCCGAATTTCTTGGCTATGATAATGATAGCCCATAAGCTACTGATCAATTTTGCCGAAGACGTCATCTATCTAAGTGGTCAGACTCCTGATCCTTGATGGCTGCTTTTAGGTTGCTCCAGCAGTCCTCAAGAGGGGCTTCGTCAAGCTCGCCCTCTTCCGGCAACGCTACCTCGAGATGCTGCGCGTATGCGGCAGCGACGTTCGGTTGGGCCAGTCGCGCTAGGTTATACCGAGGCGGGCGTCGATACCGTACATTGTTAATGACGGATAGTTTTTGGCGCAGTTTCACCATCACCAGGTAGTGGTCGGAGTCAATGTTAGCGCCACGATAGGTTCTGACGTCGGTAATATCGGAGAAGTGCCGTCCATCGATCAAAACGTGGTCGATTTGTGATTCCGTCTGCAGTGGTGATCTCCAGGTGTATCGATACGGAAGGCTGTGCTGGAAGTAGGTGCTGCGAATGGCCATGTTCTTGGAGGCGGCAAAATCTATCAGTCGTAAGCCGTTCTCGTTCGTCAGCCGGTGGGCGCTGAACTTTCCAATCGTCGGTCTGAACTCCTCCTCCTGCCCAACCTGAGCGTTTAAGTCTCCTATGATGATCTTGACGTCGTGGCTTGGGCAGCGGTCGTACTCGCGTTCGAGCTGCGCGTAAAATGCGTCCTTGTCATCATCAGTGCTTCCGGAGTGAGGGCTATGCACGTTTATGATGCTGAAGTTGAAGAACCGGCCTTTGAGCCTCAACTTGCACATTCTTTCGTTGATCGGCCACCACCCGATCACGCGCCTCTGCATATCACCCATCACTATAAAAGCTGTTCCCAGCTCACGTGTGTTGCCGCAGCTCTGGTAGATGGTATGATTACCTCTAAACGTTCGCACCATCGAACCTGTCCAGCACACCTCCTGCAGCGCTACGATGTCGAAACCGCGGATCTTCAGTACATCGGAGAGTATGCGTGTGCTTCCGATGAAGTTGAGAGATTTGCAGTTCCACGTACCGAGTTTCCAATCGCAAGTCCATTTTCGTCGCTGTGGTCTTTGCCGATTGTTCCGGTCCGTATTCTCTCGTTGACGTTCCTGTGCTGGTGTATTTTTACGGCTGGCTTGCAGGGCCTGACAACAACCCCCTAGATTTCCGGAGGACCATTCCCCCTATATGTTCGGAGGGCCATAGTGCGCAGTTTGGCTTAGAGTCCTTCTCTGGCACTCGGACGATGATCAGCCGGCCCTGACATGGGGAACAGACGCTGTAGTGAGCCGCTCCTAACATGGAGTACAGACGCTCAAGGTTTGCAGAAGCAAACCCCCCCTTCCCTGTCAGCATACGACCAAAGTTCCCACCGGGGGTTGGTTACCCGATCTTCCCCAAGGTTACTCGTACCCCGGCCAGTACCACGAGGAGGTAGGGATAGGAGTTGCTGGGCAACTATCTTATTATATATAATTTATATGAACTTTCTATAAACAATAAATTTGTCAAATCAATTCAGCAATTGGCTCTTAAAATTTATTTGAATACATGTTTTCCTAGTTGATCCTTCTTCTTCTGGATGTATACATATTGAAAGCGTTGGTAATACTCAATTATAACATGTGTGTTGCTCGGGTAGGGTTTAAAAACATCGTCACTCATTTAATTTTTTTTTTATGTGGCTTTAAACTTGATTAGCCAGTTTATTCGCCTCACTCTATTTTAATACAAGTTACTGAAAACTCTATTTCAACTAAAATGGTCTCTAAAGTATCTTTTTTTTTTCTTTATTATGTTTGCAGTGAATCCTGCTGCCAAATTCTATAGGATCCAGACAAATCTTCCGAAACTATTACGCGACTATATTACAGAATCTTCAAAAATTTCTGCTCAGGTTCCTAGAGACAAAATTTTAGGAATAGTTTCTGCCATTGTTTCAGGTGCTCCTGCAGAGATCCGTGCAGAGATTCCTCTAGTGGTTCCACCACCAACTCCGCCCGCCTCGAAAAATTCTTTAAAAAAATTCACAAAGAATTAACAAACCGTTCATATTAGCGGGGGTGCACGGTATAAGGATTTCGGTGGTTCCGGATTACTTCGGAAGGTAAAGAATAATAAAGACTGCGACGATTACAGAATAACAACACGACACGTTTATTGCGTCACTCTAACTGATTTCATATACCATGCACCCCCGCTAATTTGAACGGTACCTCATGCAAACCATCGGGGTCCATTTTTAATTTGAACATGTAGTCACCCTAGAAACGTGTTTCTGGTTACATCTTTCACTGTTTTGTTTTGATTCTGCGTTCCGTTCCACGGCGTTCCATCTCACTTCACTCCGTTCCATGAGCTAAATGACTGGACTTGGTTGGCTGCTTGGGCACGTCAGGAGTTAATCATCAATATTAACCTCCTTTTCCCGAGCAGCCTAGATAGCCGCGTAGTGTCGGTAGCGGTTGTTTCAACTGGCTAAGAATTAACACTACGGACTGCCTGTTCCGGTGGTAAAAGTCCACCTCACAGGTGACCCCTAATTTATGGTGTGATGCGTACCGTGCCTAAGAATGAATGGTTAGGGGGGTCTAAATAAAACCTAACCGCAAACGGAGCCTGTGGGGTACCAGGGCGCCCTCCACAGTATTGAGTCCTTCCTGTGCTACCCGGAGCAATGGTGCAGGTGACCTTGTGTTTCTCCGAGATAATCGGCTGCCCTTCTTCAGTCTCTATCCTGAGGCTTAATAAGGGTGGGATTATGAATATGTTGACATTTAATTTAAATTATCACCTATATGGATTCGCATTATGCGTTTTACACAGTGTATTCTGTGCTCTTTCGCCTTTGGCGACTTTAAATAGATACCGATCTGGTTTTTTCGTTGCTGGTCTTTTTCGTGCTGAGATTGCAAAAAGCTTAATCCTGCCTAGTTTGGGTAGTGGCTACGGTTAGGTTAGCTCAGATCAATCTTCAGCATAAAAGAACAGCAACGATCAATCTTTGCAGACTCATGCAAAATGGTGCAGCCCAAGTGGCGCTAGTTCAAGAACCCTACTTTCGTAGAGGGAACTTCTATCTAGGTAACCTTGTGGACCTAGTTTTTGCTACTTTTAGCAAGCTTGAAATGGCAAACTCGCGCTCCATGCCCCGCGCATGCGTGCTCGTTAATAAAGCAATCGTTGCTACACTCATTTCTGAGTTAACTACCAGAGATGTATGTGCTGTCACAATCGATGTTTCTGTTGGTGACCTCAACAGGAAATACGTCTATTGTTCGGTATATTTACCACATGATGAACCATCCCCAACGGATGACTTCAAACGAGTTGTCGTACACTGCGTAACAAAAGGCCTTCCGCTGATTGTGGGCAGTGATGCCAATGCTCATCACATCATCTGGGGCAGCTCGGATATCAATTTGAGAGGCTCCAGTCTGATGGAATACTTAAGTAGTACAGACCTTGGATTACTTAACATAGGCAATCGCCCAACCTTCATGGTTTCTAATAGAGAAGAAGTGTTAGACATAACGCTCTGCTCGAATAGAATCAGTCACGAGTTGACGAATTGGCATGTATCAGATGAGGAATCATTATCTGATCATCGCTACATCTTCTTTGAACATTCAAATGTAACTGCGCAGACTTTGCGTTTTAGGAATCCCCGGTCAACAAACTGGGAACTCTACATTGAATTGGTTGCGACCAAATTTCATGGATATTCTCCGTCCATTGAAAATCCAAGTGATCTGGATGATGCCGTTGATACTACAACATCCTACATTATGGAAGCTTTTGAAGAAGCATGTCCTCTGCGGTCTGTAAAGACTACAAGAGGGACCCCATGGTGGAATTCCGATCTGACTAGACTCAGGAAACAATGTAGAAGGAGTTGGAACAGACGCCGTTCAGCTGGATCAGAGTCGTTCAAGTCAGCTCGCAAGGCTTACAAGAAGGCTCTTCGTTCTGCTGAACGATCCGGCTGGAAAAACCTTTGTACAAATGTTTCCAGTTTGAGTGAAGTCAGTCGGTTGAACAAAATTCTTGCAAAATCTAAGGATTTCCAAGTGAACGAAATTCGCTTACCTAATGGTGACTTTACTTCTTCCGATGAAGAAGTTTTAGAATGTTTATTCAATACACACTTCCCCGGATGTGTGGACATAGCATCTACGGATGAACCAAATGTCTTTTCATGTAGTTACGAGTCTCTGGCCTCGGCTCGCAGTATCGTAACTACTGAATCGATTCAATGGGCACTTAATAGTTTTGCTCCTTTCAAATCTCCAGGAGCGGATGGGATTTATCCTGTTCTGCTCCAAAAGGGATTTGAGTCTATCAAACATGTTTT
Source organism: Aedes aegypti (assembly GCF_002204515.2). Taxonomy (NCBI): domain Eukaryota; kingdom Metazoa; phylum Arthropoda; class Insecta; order Diptera; family Culicidae; genus Aedes; species Aedes aegypti. The sequence goes on from NC_035107.1 coordinate 13,511,938, forward strand.
GAAAAAGCTACTTGTAAGCATTTTTGCTACCGGGTACATTCCCAAATCCTGGCGTGATATTACTGTAAAGTTTATGACCAATCAGTCTGACCTCTTTTCTTCTGAAATGTCTGGAACGCATTATCGATCATCACATCCGTGATGTTTATTTGGCAAACATGCCTCTTCATGTGAATCAACATGCTTACCAATCTGGAAAGTCCACTGTGACTCTTTTACACAAAGTTGTATACGATATCGAGAAAGCATTCGCTCAGAAGCAATCCTGCTTGGGTGTTTTCTTGGATATTGAGGGTGCCTTTGATAACGTGTCTTTCGATGCCATATTGGAAGCCGCACGAAACCATGGGCTACCTACAATGATTACCAATTGGATTCATCAAATGCTCAAAAACCGACATCTCTTCTCGACATTGCGTCAAGCAGCGATTCGAAAATTGAGTGTTTGCGGATGCCCCCAAGGGGGAGTCTTGTCACCACTTTTGTGGAATCTCGTAGCAGATACGCTATTGAGACAACTCAATAATAGCGGTTTTCCAACTTATGGATTTGCCGACGACTATCTAGCTCTGATAGTTGGTATGTGCATAAGCACCCTATTCGACCTGATGCAAAGTGCTCTTCAGGTAGTCGAGAGTTGGTGTCGCCAATATGGCCTTTCGGTTAACCCGAATAAAACATCTATTGTTCTTTTTACGGAAAGACGAAACCGCGATGGAATTCGACCTTTACGTCTTTTTGGCACTGAGATTAATGTGACTGATCAAGTAAAGTATGTCGGAGTCATTCTAGATTCCAAACTTTTATGGACAGCTCACATTGATTTCAGAGTCAAAAAAGCTTGTATGGCCTTCGGTCAATGCCGGCGAACCTTTGGTAAAACTTGGGGCCTTAAACCCAAATATATCAAATGGATTTACACAACAGTTGTTCGACCAATATTGGCATATGGATGTCTTGTGTGGTGGCAAAAGGGCGAAGTGAGAACAATCCAATCAAAATTGGGCCATCTCCAAAGGATGTGCTTGATGGCGATGTCTGGTGCGTTCTCTACAACTCCCACAGCAGCGCTCGAGGCCCTTTTCGACGTTGCGCCACTACACATATATCTTAAACAAGAAGCATTTTCTTGCTCTTACCGTTTATGGGTACTGGATCAACTGGAGAAAAATCCAGTGAATCGTAGATCTACACACACTTCGTTGTTTCCACTTTTGGTGAATTGGGACAAAATTGTCCTTGCTCCAAGTGATCTCACAATTGTTTGTCACTTTCCTTGCAGGACATATACCACACAATTCCCTTCACGGGAAGAGTGGACGTCTGGCTATTTGGAAAGAAGTATATCAAACAATATAGTATGTTACACTGATGGCTCCCTTCTTGAAGGTAGAGCTGGTGCAGGAGTATATTCTCGTGAGCTAAGGCTGAATCAGTTTTACTCACTTGGTAGAAACTGCACCGTTTTTCAGGCGGAAATATTTGCTCTTATGTGTGGAGTGCAATCAGCACTTCAACAGCGCGTAATGGGTAAAGTCATATACTTCTGTTCAGATAGTCAGGCTGCTATAAAAGCTCTCGCTTCGGCCAACTCAAGGTCGAAGCTTGTTATCGCATGTCGAACTCAAATTGAGGAACTGAATTCAGTCAACTCTGTAAACCTTGTATGGGTACCTGGCCATTCTTCCATCGCTGGAAATGAATTGGCTGATGAGCTAGCTCGCGATGGAGCATCGCATGACTTCATTGGCCCTGAGCCGGCTATTCCAATTTCGAAGTGCTGGGTGAAGCTTCAGATAAACTCTTGGGCAGCAACTCAGCACAAGCAATATTGGAATAGTTTGGAGTCGTGTCGTCAAACAAAATTGTATATTACTGAGCCATCTCCAAAGGTGGCGAAGTATTTAACAAATCTGTCAAAGCAGAATTGCAGTCTCTTGGTCAGAGCGTTGACAGGCCACTGCCGACTCAACTATCACATGGCAAATATTCAGCGTGCTGACTCATTTGTGTGTGATAGTTGTGACTCCGATTATGGAACTTCGTATCACCTGATATGTAACTGTCCAGTTTTTGCGCAAATGCGATTCCAATTACTTGGTAAACACTTATTAAGTGAAACTGAATACAGAAGCCTGAATCTTCAGGACATCTTGTTATTCGTAACCCGCTGTGGTAATGAGCTATAGACTCTCTTTACGCTCATGCGTTTTGCAGTGCCCTTTTTAGGGCGCTGTTCGAACCCATTGTGGTATGGAGCTACATGCTCTCATTTCGCTTATGCGATCTTCCCTCTTCAAGGGACCCCACTCCTATTTCCTCCCATCTTTCCCTTCCCTTTCCTCTCCCATCGGGTAGATGATGAAATAGGCTCAAATATGGCGATGGCACAAATCTCCCAACTGGTGGGGAACGTGCCTTTGGAGCCGGCCTTCTGATACCTGATACCTGATACCATTTTTAATTTGAACATGTAGTCACCCTAGAAACGTGTTTCTGGTTACATCTTTCACTGTTTTGTTTTGATTCTGCGTTCCGTTCCACGGCGTTCCATCTCACTTCACTCCGTTCCATGAGCTAAATGACGTTTGAACCATTTTTAATATGAACGATGTGCAAATTAGCGGGGTACAGATTAAAAAGTGTTCAGATTAAATGTGGTCAAACCAAAGGGGGTACCCGGTAGTGATCCTTTATAGAGAGATAAGCGGAAGTAAAATGGAATGATTTGGCAACAGACCAGCAGTGCTGATTTTGCTCGGCGTCGAGAATAATATTGTAACACGGACATGACTTCCTCATTGCTATAAAGTGTATTTTGTTTCGTTATAGATCTTTGAGCTACATATCAAAACTAATAAACAGGCAAAAAAATCAAAAACTAAAAATCGCATTGACAAAAATTCAAAAAAGTAAAACATTTTATATTTTTGCTTCATGCAAAATTACTTTTACCGAAATAATTTCAAGCGTATTACATTACTCCTCAAGAAAAGTTCAAAACAAACATAACGTATGTTCGTTTGGCTCACACTTTGACAGAAATGTTATCTTCCGCGAATCTCTCTTATAAAGGATTTCTAATTTCATACATCAACGTTGGCAGTGTTGCCACCACAGTATAAACAAGCCAATTTTTTACAAAATTGTTACTGAATAAAAATTTACAAAAGAAAACCTAATATTATTTTGAGCGATTTCACCTGGGTGCTTAACTTTTAAGCCGGTAGTGTGAAAATTTCGTCAAATTTCGTCATAATGAAATTGAGTATATTTGTAGTTCACTGCCAAAATTTCATGCCGATTGTTCATATGGAAACAAAGTTACAGCATGCCAAAGTTGAGCATTTTGTATGAAAATCGGCTCTCACTACTATTATTCTGAATACAACTGTAGATTGCTTCAATTCATTCACACTTGTTTAGTACTGTTCCAGGAATTCCTCAATAAATTCGACCTATGATTGCTCATGAGTTTCCTCCAGACGTTTCTTTAGGAATTTCTTCAACATTTCATCCATTTCTTCAGAATAATTTCTTGTGTAATTTTGCAAGTAACATCTCAACGGCTCCGTACCAACTGATACTACAGTAATTATTCCAATGATTCCTACGAAAATTTCTTCACGGATTATGATAAATAATTTTCAAGGAATTCCTGCAGGATAATCTCCAAGAATTTGATTGTTTTTTTTTAATTATCCTTGCAATTTCTCTTCGAAATCTTTCTAAGACTTCCTCATGAGGCCTGGAGTTTTTCAAGGGAATCTTTTTGGAGTTCATCAAGGCTCTATCTCATTTGGCATAATGCCATTTGGCATAATTAATATATATATATATATATATATATATATATATATATATATATATATATATATATATATATATATATATATATAAATAAACTTTTTTTTTCACACATTTCACATTTAACGTTCAACGCTCCGTCATTGTAATCATCGTCATCATTGAAACTTCCAAAGCAGTTTTTCTGTTCAAAACTAAAAATTATTCGATGAAAATGTGTTCACTGTGTATCAGTTGGAGAATAGAATACAGTGAACACATTTTCCTGTAAATGTTCTTGATTTTGAACAAAAAAAAAACTGCTTTTGAAAATTCCGAAATCAATGACGGATCCTGCCCCCTTAAAGTGTTTGAAATGTTTGTCTAGGACAAGTCAAATTGACTGGAAAAAGGGACTAATATTGACAATGATTTTTAGTCCAAAGAAGTTAATGTGAAGTAAGTACGAAGAAATACTTTAAGATAGGCTCGTCCAAATAGTACGTTTGAGGCTGATGATAATAATATCACAGACAAAATAATATTACCAACATTATTACTTGTCACCAGGCTTCTTCCTTGCTCTTGACTTATCCTCTTTCTCCCCCTTTTAATGATCAACTACAAAAGAGAAGCGATTTTACCCACACACAAACTGAGCTTACTTGATCTGCGGGATGAAGAGTTTACACATTTGTCTTTGCTTATTTTCATTCCCACAGTGGTAAAGAGTTGGTTTTGACAACCTCAGTGCTTAAAAGAGCAAGAGATTATTTTCTCCCTTTCTCAGTTAGGGGGAGAGCATTTTTTTCCCATTTCTCAGTTCGGGGAAGAGCAATTCCAGACAGCTCTTCGTTGTCTCTTTGTAGCTCTTTGCCCAAAAGGGCAAAGAGGAAAGCGAAATCATGCTCTTGGGTTGACGGAGAAACCAACCTCAGTTCATCCCAAAAGCAATGATGATGTGTTTGCAGAGCTTCACAGTAAGCTAGAGCTGTCAAATGGAAGATGTGCGTTTGGATAGAGCCAACGTTTCTCTCCACTCTCTCAGCCCCGGATTATTCAACCAACATCGAATGCTGACTTATAATTGTTGTGAGCGAACGAGGTCTCTCCATCTATCTGATCAAGATGAGCAAAATAAAGCCTGCTTGTCACATCTGAGGTTGAGCATATCGCTGGAGAGGCATCCCATAACATATGGGGTAATTAATTTAGATCAGGGGTCGTCCATGAACCATGTGGTCATTTATGGGCGGAAGGGGGGTTTGGCCAAAGACCACAGTCCATACAAAATTTAAAAATTTTTGTGTGGACAACTGACCACAGTGCAGGAAACAATTCGGTCTGAAATTCCGAAAAAATGACCATGGGTTAAAATTCACCTTCTTTCAAACATGAGCTGTTCTTTTGAGTTCGCAGTTTAGCGAGTCATGTTTTTAGACTAAAATCCGACTTTTTCGTCTAAAGTCCATAATTACCACGTCCTTTACATTCTCCATGCATAAAGTAGAAGAATGGGTGAATTAGGGGCAGTGTCTGGGATTGAGTAGTGTTGAGTCCATTGGATGTGTCACTTGCTCCAGCGGGAGCGAGCGATGGGACCAAAAACATACTCGTTTGGCATGCAATGCGTAACCGAGTAATATCGGAAATCCGGTTAGTCGTGATCATATCATGGATCTCACCACTGAGTCGTGCTCATTCAATTAAGATGAGTTTCCGGAATTTGAAGCGTCCGGGAAATTTGAATCAACACGGTACCAAGGGCATCCGGTGTAAATAAAAATCGATCATGGCGTGCCTATGATTCACTACGCTGCATACTAAAAGAACAGCTTATGTTTGAAAGAAGGTAAAATTTCTAGTTGGGTAGTTCACCAATTATTGAATGCATAAAATGCTCGCTAATTGTTGAAAAATTCGTTAGGAACACACATATTCTTCAGTAATAGGCGAGATTTAAGGCCGTTCAGCAATAGGAGAAATATTCTGCTTAACTAATAACCGTGTATCAACTGATTGTTGTAGCATTTAAGGCAAAGGACATGGGTCTGGGTCATTTGGCATAAAGCCATTTGGCATAAGGTCATTTGGCATAACGCCATTTGGCATAAAGGACACATGGCATAACAGCCATTTGGCATAACGGTCATTTGGCATAATTTTGAACAATGTGAAAATAAAGGGTCATTTGGCATAACGGACATTTGGCATAATATCAAACCATCTGAAAAGTAAGGGTTATTTGGTATAATAATACAGATACTCCTTTTTCTATGTGAAAAAACTGTTATAATATTACGCAAAAGAAAAAATCATGTTAAAAAGAAAGGCAAATTCCTATATAATAAAAAAAACGCGTCGAATCGCTATAGCAATAACCCTCGAAAGAATACCTTATGCTTAAAAGAAGGGTAAATCTCTAGATAAATATCATGACTAAACAGGATAACAGAAGATGAACTAGGGTGTCAATCAGTGACGCAATATTTCTTAATTTGAAATTAAAAATTGAAAACAAGGTCATGACTTTGGAAATCAGAAGAAAAAATGCAGTAACATTGAGGCAAAACAACCCCATGGTGCCTTTTATGAGTATTTGTAAAAAAATTGGAAAATATTCGTCAAGGGCGGATAGGAGTGATCCACAACATGCGATTTTACAAATCCAACTTACAGAAAAATGTCTAAATTTTTCTAAAATATTTATAGAATCACCAAAAAGTCGTTTTATTCCTGGGGTGCATATAACCCCTGATACCCTTATTATAAGCTCTAATATGAATAACTATGAGAAATACTTCACTCTTGAAAGATCCTTGAAAGCCTATGATCAAAAGAAGGAAAAATCTCTTATGAAAATTTAGGCAAGTGTAATGCATATAATAGATATATCAGTACAACTACAAAGAACTTCCGATGGTTTAAAGAAGGTAAAATTCCCAATTAAAATATAAGTTGAACTATTTTCAATAGTAATGAAATCAGTATAAGGCAGCGTCCATTTAACGCAAAAATTGGAAATTTTGGACCCCTCCCCCCTCCATAACGCTTTTTGTACGGAAAATTTCAAATTTTTGTATGAGTCGTAACGCTTTAGCCTACTCCCCCCTCCCCCTAGAGCGCTACGTAATTTGTGGATGCCGCCTAACTCGTATAGCCTATGTGCAAAAGAAGGAAAAAATCTGATGAAATCAATATAACACTTGAAACCTTGTTACACCTTTGGTAATCCAGAGGCGCATTAACCGTCACCTCAGAGTCTTGACGCGATGTGAGGAGTTCACAACTTCGTCCTGAATTAACGGGTCGATTTTATCATTCCCTTAGAGCTCTTATAGAGGGACAAAAAATTACGTCCCGTCACATCATGAAAATCAACAAATTAATTAGCTTATCAGTTATTGGGCAACACATCAGCGGTGTTGTAATTTGATATTTATGTTCATGATTCGGCCAAACGGCATTTGGACAAATGACCAAAAGCAGCGACATCGCACTTTAAATTATAATCAATTTAGCATGAGTGAATACGTGACAGTTCTCCTTCTCCCTGGGGCCTTCCTTAGCCGAGTGGCTAGAGTCCGCGGCTACAAAGCAAAGCCATGCTGAATCCCAAAACCCTGTCGGTTCAGGATCTTTTCGTAATGGAATTTCCTTGACTTCCTTGGGCATAGAGTATCATCGTACCTGCCATGCGACATACGAATGCAAAAATGGTAACTTTGGAAAAGAAACCTTTCAGTTAATAACTGTAGAACTGCTGATAAGAACACTAAGCTTAGAAGCAGGCTCTGTCCCAGTGAGGACGTAATGTCAAGAAGAAGTAGTGACAATTCTCCAAGCTATTATTGATCTTCTGTGACCAACACATAGTTTCAATTCATCTGCAGCATTATCAAACATATCGTATTGATAAGTTTCATTTGCTTAATTTAAAATTGAACTCAACCCATCAGTGATATCAATAGTCTATCACTACTAATGCATTGGTGGTGGCACAGAAGTAGACAGTATGATGTTGATGTGATATAGAATGATCCGTATTGTATCGCAGTCAGCCTGTACAAATTAGCAAGTTTTGGGCGTTGATAGTGACAGCGAGCAACTCTGCAAACGATTAGCTTAAGAGCCGCGATAATTGAGTATTTTTAATACAAAAAAATTGTCGCTCTTATGTGTTTTATTTTTTAAATTTATTGGCCTACTAAGTTCTACAAAGTTTTAATACTTATCATTTGCTACAACTTTGCCATAGTTGTATTTCTTATGGTTTGCATGTTATTTGAGTTTTTCATCTTAAAATTTAATATTTTGTGTGCCTTGTATCTCAACCATGAGCGCCTGAAGAAAATGATATTTTCTATCTCGTTCAAAATTGATTTTACTAATAGACGATATGAGATAAATCCATATTTATTGAATATTCACACATGCTCAACTCACAAAAGTCATCACCTGCGCATATAAAATCAAATATAAAACGTGTATTTATATAGAAAGAAAAAGTACATCGTTTTTCAGTTGTTTTCGATTAACTTGGAAGCTTCTGAAATAAATTCATCATCTTTTCCTTCACCGGTATTTCGTCCATTAGTAAGCGAGATCACCGGATTGGAAGTCAACATAAGTCGTATAAGATACATCTACAAAGTTTACAGTCCGATTGAATTCGGTGGTATGATTTAACCGGAATCTTGTGCTGGATTCATACCGTACTTATTGTGCTTCTTCGGCGGCTTGCCAGAAAAGAGAATAAATAAATTATTATAAAACAGTTTCAGCTGTTACTAAAATAAAACAGTAATAAAATGCTAAAATCTTCAATTTAAGTATATACAGAAAATATATTGAAATTATGCCAAATGTCCGTTATGCCAAATGACCCTCATCTTCCACTTAGTTAAAAATTATGCCAAATGTCCGTTATGCCAAATGACCGTTATGCCAAATGTCCTTTATGCCAAATGGCGTTATGCCAAATGACCTTATGCCAAATGGCTTTATGCCAAATGGCCCGCTCCCCAAAGGACATGTATTTCATTTAGGCTGATCGTTATCAGGCCAAAAGTTGAGGACAATAATTTGAGGAAATGTATTCTTCAAATTATGCCAAATGGCCGTTATGCCAAATGGCCGTTATGCCAAATGGCCGTTATGCCAAATGGCCATTATGCCAAATGGGGGAGAGCCCTTTAGAACTTAATGAAGTTTCATTAGATGTTACTTCAAGAATTCCTTCTAAAAAAAACTTGACGTTTTGCGGCAGACATCCCTGGAAAATTCTTGGGGAATTTCTTTAGAAGGAATCTCAGGATGAATCTTTGGAGTACAGATTTGATTCATATTACAAACACTTAAGGCTCCAGTGAAGTATAACTCACCAAAAAGAATATAAATCAAATCATTCTGATCGATTCCGTAACATAAAAATCTTGAATAAATATAATGGGCACAAACAAATGCGAAAATGGCATTATTGGCAAAGAAAGCTCTCAGTTAATTACTGTAGAAGTGCTCATAAGGATCACTAAGCTGAGAAACAGGCTCTGTCCCAGTGAGGACGTAATGCCAAGTAGAACATATTTTGGGAACTAAAGTCACGTGCTTGGCCGCTATCAGCCCTGCTAATCACCCCTTCCTCCTTCCTTTTTTAGGTCTCCCTGAACCCGGTCCGTATCCTGAAGAATGAAGCCGAGGAGGAGAAGGGCGAAATTGCCCGGCTGTCGTCGTTTGTGGGTGCGATCGCCATCGGAGATCTCGTCAAGAGCACACTGGGCCCCAAGGGAATGGACAAAATCCTGGTCGCTCACGGGCGCAGTGCCGGACAGGTCGAGGTTACCAACGACGGAGCCACGATTCTGAAGGCCGTTGGCGTGGACAACCCGGCGGCGAAGATTCTGGTCGACATGAGTCGCGTGCAGGACGATGAGGTTGGGGATGGAACCACCTCGGTCACAGTTTTCGCCTCGGAACTGCTCCGTGAGGCCGAGAAGCTGATCGAGCAAAAGTTGCACCCTCAGACGATCATTGCCGGATGGCGCGCGGCCACCCAAGCTGCCAGGTCCGCCCTGATTGCCGCCGCTCAGGACAATTCACAGAACGTGGACAAGTTCCGGGAGGATCTGATGAATATTGCTCGCACGACGCTCAGTTCCAAGATTCTGTCGCAGCACAAGGAATACTTCGCCAAGCTGGCCGTCGATGCCGTAATGCGCCTGAAGGGATCCGGCGAAATGACAGCTATCCAGTTGATCAAGAAAACCGGTGGCACCTTGGAGGAATCGTTCCTGGATGAGGGATTCTTGCTGGACAAGAAACCCGGTGTCCATCAGCCGAAGCGCGTGGAGAATGCCAAGATCCTGATCGCCAACACTCCCATGGACACGGACAAGATCAAGGTGTTCGGTTCCAGCATCAAGGTCGATTCCATGGCCAAGATCGCCGAGTTGGAGGTAAGTTCAGAATCTCGCCACGGTGCTTCATTTACTGTTATTGTATAAAAATAACAGCGTGTGACCAATCGATTAAGTTTTCAGCTTGAACGGCTTTTTAGTTCTCTAGATTTGTGCTCTTGAAAATTTGAAGATTGGCTTCGTTGTATCTTCACCTTCAGAGATCTCGTCAGAAATTCCTCTAGAAATGCTTCCACCAATTCTCCCAGAAATTCTTCTTGCCATTCTTTAAAAGAGATGCTTAGAGGAATTTGTTACAGGAAATCCTTGAGCACTTCAACGCTACTAACTCCACTAATTTTCACAGGAATTACTCTGAAAGTATTCCCAAAGAGTAACCCATGATTTTCTTCTGATATTCGCTCACTTATTCTTACACAAATTTCTTCAGTTGATTTGTTACTTTAGGTCTAGGATATCTTTCAAAGATTCCACCAAGAGTTCGTACAACAAAACGTTTTATGGAAGAGTTTTCGAAATGATTTGTTTAGGGATTTTTTGTTTTCAAGAAACACTACAACAGTTCATATGCCATTTTTTTTCCGCCAGGAATTCCTTATCATTCCTTAATCATAGGAGGAATCTATGGTGTATTCCCTGCAAGTATTATTATTCGAAATTTGAAGAATTTCTTCACTACAATTTTCTAGAAAATGCTAAGAAATTTCTGAATGCATCTCTGGAGAAGTTACTAGACAAATCCATGGAAGAATCTTTGGAGGTATTCTTGATGAATCGTTGAGGTAATTTGAGGTTGAGGTAATTTCTTATTTGTTTGAAAGTTCCGGGTTAAATTCATGAAGAAATCCGTTAGGAAAACCGTAAAAGAATAATTACATGAGCTTCTAAAGAAATCTTCGGAGTAATATCTGAAGAAAACCTGAATTAATTTACGATGAAATCAAACTTCTTATCTACTCTTTACTGTTAGTATTTTTTTTTTTGTTTTCTGGATTCCTGTTACGTCTCTTTTTTTCAGACCTCTTTTCAGATCCTTTTTTTAATGCACTCATTCGTTACATGAATGATCAATTTGGTGAGCTCGTTCCATGCTTTTATTTTAAATGTATATTATATTAGAAAACTCATTTTAATTAGGACAACGATGGAAAAGTCACTTTTATGTATTTATTTAACAAACTATGATTGGTTTGTCACACTCTAAAGAGGTTAGTACCAGTTTTTGTCTGGATTTTCGAAAATCCAGAATTAAATTTAGTATCCCGTTCGGTATGCACTGAACCGAAAATAAACCAATAGTGCGCAGCCATGTGTATATGTGTGAATGGGAGGACGCAATGATGAAGAGAATAATAAAAAAAATGAAATTTTCTCGGGCCTGCAGACGAAGCTATAGCTATATTTAAATATACCCACAGGAATTCTATTGAATTTATTCTACAAGTGGCGTGAGGTGGCAAATGTCAGTATCGTAGAGCAAGCTTCTCGACTCGAGTGAAGTGACTCTCCTTCAAATTTACAGGGCGAGTCACTTCAATCGAGTCGGGAGTTGTCACCTAGCTATATGAGACCGACAATTCTCACCCCACGGGATACCTACCTTGCCTTTCTTGGTTGGTGAAGAGTCTTCGATAGGCCACCTAACCAGGGTTGCGCTACCTACATCGTGCTAGAGGGGCTGCCTCCTCGATGCTGACACGATACAGCATCGTCCGCTTGTTCTTTACATGATGACCACGGTCATACCTTTATCAGGGCTTTGGACCTGTAGCTCTGGTTCTCAATAGTTTCAAGTTCTTTCGGACATGCTACTATGGTGAGCCGTCATGCGCTAGCGGATACTTTCAGGAATACCATCATAAATTTGTTCAGAAATGCTTCAGTTTTAACGTCTTTGTTCAGAAAATCCTTCAGTTTTAACGTCAGAGAATCGTTGAGAAATAGCGCCACGAATTCCCTCAACAATGTCGCCAGGAATTCCTTCAGGAATAGTACGAAAGATTTTTTGTAGACCGCCTTGAAGGTCTACAAAAAATCCTTCAGGGAAACCTTTGGGAATTCTTCCAGGGATTCCTTCACATGGTCAACCAAAGATTCCTTCAGTAATTTCCTAAGAAATTTCTTTGGGAATATCTTCAGGGATTCCTTCAACACATTTACTAGAATTCTACCAGAGATCCCTTACAGAATTCACCAGAAATTTCACCAGCGATTTCTTTCGGAATCTCCTTCATGAATACTTCCAAAGATTCCTTTAAGAATTGCTCCAGGGATTTATCCAGAATGTCCTTCACCAATGGTTTCAGAAATTTATCCAGAGATTGATTCGAATTTCTTGAGAGATTCCTTCAGAATTCGGAGATTGAGACATCCAGGAATTCCTTCAGTAATCTCACGAGAATTCCATCAGAAACTTTTCCAGGGATTCCCTAACGAATTCTTGGCAAACATTGAAGGAATATCGGAGAGCTTACTGGAGGAATTCTCGGGGAACTTCTGGCGATATTCCTAAAGAAAAACTGGAGGTATTTTTGATGGAATCCCTGGCAGTATTCCAGATATAATCCCTGCCGGTATTCCTGAAAAATCTGACGGTATTTCTGAAGGTCTTCTTCTTCTTGGCATTAACGTCCTCACTGGACAGAGCCTGCTTCTCAGCTTAGTGTTATGAGCTTATGAGCACTTCCACAGTTGTTAACTGAGAGCTTTCTTTGCCAATGTTGCCATTTTCGCATCCGTATATCGTTTGGCAGGTACGATTATACTCTATGTCCAGGGAAGTCCAGGAAATTTAATTACGAAAAGATTCTGGACCGACCGGGAATCGAACCCAGACACCTTCAGCATGGCTTTGCTTTGTAATCGCGGACTCTAACCACTCGGCTAAGAAAGGTATTCCTGGAAGAATGCTTGAAGAAATTACTGATCTATGCAGGAATTTCTCTAAGGATTGCAGCTACGGATATACCAGGAATTCATCAGATATTGTTTCAAGATATCCGCCATCCTCCTTCAGAAATGCCTTCAAGGATTTCGTCAGAAATTCTTCCAATGATCCCTGACCCCACCAAAAATCAATCAGGAATTCCTTCAAAAAATCCATCAGAAATTCCGCCAAGGATTTTTTTAAACTACTTCATGAATTTGATCAGATACCTATATCTCAATCTGTTCACGAATAAATCTCTAGGAATTCTTCCAGAGATATCTTTAGGAATCCTCGGGAAACTTCCTGGAGGAATCCTCGGAGAACTTATCGGATGATTTTTTTGAGAATTTCCTGAGGAAATCCCTAGCAATATTCCTGAAGGAGACACTGGCGTTATTACTGAAGGATTCCCTGACTGTATTCTCAGAGGGATCCCTTCAGAAAGTTTTTCAAGGATTCATCCAGAAAGGATATCTGAAGAAATCCCAGGAGAAAGTCCTGAAGGAATCTCTGTTGAAATTCCTGAATTTCCTTATTGATCGGTGTTCAGACAGACCGTACTAGATGATATTTTGGCGTTACAAATAACAACTTCATCTATTCTATTTTTCCGATGCTATTTTGTTACAGATATTTCATCAAATTGACAAAGCGCTTAAGCCTGCAATTGAAGATAGGATGATGGCAAGCTTTTACGAGGTTCAATTGATAATGTTTAATTAGAAACATTCAGAAATGATATTCTGTACTGACATATATGGGTTTATGTAATCAAAGTTAACGATTTTTCAACTTATAACAACCGAACCTTCAAAAGGGCATAACTCAAAATTTCGTCTAAAGATTTTTTCTACATAAATCGTTCCAGAGGTGTAGAATAAAAAAACTGGCGTTAAAAGTTTTAATGGCTAATATTTGGTAATAACTGTAAATCAAGCACCATGCTCACAGTTCCATCAAGAATCATTTCTAACCCAATCCCCTCTACCAAAATGCAGGTCGCCGAGAAGGAGAAGATGAAGGACAAGGTCAACAAGATCCTGAGCCACAACTGCAACGTGTTCATCAACCGTCAGCTGATCTACAACTACCCGGAGCAGCTGTTTGCCGATGCCGGCGTGATGGCCATCGAGCATGCCGATTTCGATGGAATTGAGCGCTTGGCTCTGGTGACCGGCGGTGAAATCGTGTCCACCTTCGACAATCCCGATCTGGTCAAGATGGGTCGTTGCGATCTGATCGAGCAGATAATGATCGGAGAGGACACGCTGCTGCGCTTCAGTGGAGTCCCGTTGGGAGAGGCTTGCACGATCGTGATCCGCGGAGCCACCCAGCAGATCATCGACGAGGCGGAACGTTCGCTGCATGACGCCCTGTGCGTTTTGACCGCGACCGTTAAGGAGACTCGCGTCATCTATGGCGGAGGTTGCTCGGAAACGCTGATGGCCACAGCCGTCTACAAGCTGGCTGCCGAAACACCCGGCAAGGAAGCCATGGCCATTGAAGCGTTTGCCCGTGCCTTGCTCCAACTTCCGACGACAATCGCCGACAACGCCGGATACGATTCCGCCCAGCTGGTGTCGGAACTCCGTGCCGGACATTCCCAGGGTAAGAACACCCTCGGATTGAACATGTACGAAGGTAAGGTCGGCTGCATGAAGGAACTGGGCATCACCGAATCGTTTGCCGTCAAGCGACAGGTGCTGATGTCCGCCTCGGAAGCCGCGGAAATGATTCTACGTGTGGACAACATCATCAAGTGCGCGCCCAGGAAGCGTGTCCCAGATCGTGGATACTGCTAAACAGTTTACCTATTAGTTACTCTTATAATCGCGCATTTTGTATCACTCACATTGTAGTACTTCACGCTACCGAGCCTATCTATATGTTTAATCGTTCATACACACGGAACATCTCAGCTTATTTCTTTTTTTTTTGTTCGATAAGAAAGCACACAGATCAAGCAAATCATGTTTTTTCTCGCCCTAACTTAAAAATATGGCCGCACCCAAAACCCTTAAACTTCCGTTTGGGGACACTTGCTTGCAATGGACCGCAAACGAAACGCTATGCCCGTTTCGAAGTTTAGATATGACCCTGAAATAACATTTTACAAACGTAATAAAGGTCAGACTCACTCATACCAATTCATTACGCTTGTGGGGTTTATTAGTCCGAAATTAATCCTTGTGACGAATCGAATTATATCGTAATAATCAGTCTGTGAAATTTCCTCTCGAAAATGTATCTGTTGGGGTCAAATGGTCACCCTAACGCTATCAACTAGGCTCTCCGTTGGCAGCCTCGACTGTCGCCGGTAGAGGTCATTGTTGTATGAACGATGCTCGATTCCATTATTGTATTGTGTGATGTAGTTTATTAAAGTCACGTTTTTATCCATCTCAATAAATTAGTTTTAAAGCTAACCAACCCACGATTTTATTGCCCAAATGGGCCGCCTCGCTACATCACAACAGTGGCGACGAGTAGTAAAGTGATTTTACGTCGGTTTCGCCGGTTTCGCGTAGTGAGAAATCAATTAAGAAATTACCACGACGCCACCGACGAAACGGAGAAAGCGCACATATAGTGCAATGGAGGAGGCACAGCAAGCATCGGGAGCCAATCCACCCGTGCATAGCCAGAACGGACATCATCAACAAAATGCCCAGCACCAACATCCGTCTCGGCAGCAACATCAGCTTCCACCACGACAACCGCCTCTTCTACCACCACATCAGCAGCATCCTACACCTAACCTCAACCAACCACAGCTCGGCTCCACACACGATGCCCTCATCTTGCAAGTACTGCAGCAACTGCAGCATCAGCAAGCCAGCTCCTCCAGCAGCAACGAGATTCCCAGCAACAGCAACAGCAGGGAGCACTTCAGCAACAGGAGGCGATTTTCCGGAACGCTATGCAATTTATCCAAGTTAACGTTCCACCTAACCCAGAAATCATCTTAGACTCGTTAGCTGCGAACATTAAGGAGTTCCTGTACGACCCAGAAGCCCATTCCACATTCGGGTCGTGGTATGCCAGATACGAAGATCTGTTTGCAAAGGATGCAGAACGAATCGATGACAGTGCGAAGGTACGGCTGTTACTATGTCGGTTAGGAACTCAGGAGCATTACCGTTATGTGAGTTCCATTCTCCCAAATGCACCGAAAGATTTTTCATTTTCGGAGACGGTGGAGAAGCTGCATGGCCTTTTCGGCACCAAAGAGTCAGCAGTGAAGAAACGGTATTCCACACTCACTATCGCAAAATCACCCACCGAAGATTACGTATCCTATGCCTGTCGGGTGAACAAAATGTGTGTGGAGTTTGAGTTATCAAAAATGTCTGAGGCCCAGTTCAAATGTTTGATGTTTGTTTGTGGGCTGAAATCAGAACGCGACTCGGAGGTACGAACACGGTTGCTCACGAAGATCGAGGATAACAACTGTGCCAATCTGGATGCGCTCATCGAAGAATGCCAACGGTTGATCAACCTAAAGAACGATACAGCTATGATCGAAAATCCGGTAGCACCAGCAGTTCAAGCCATCAAGGGAAACGTGCAACACCGCAAGCCTTCCAAGAAACCATTCAGCGAACAACGTACCCACTATCACCAACAGCAGCAGCAATCACGGAAGAGTGGGCCGGCTTCGCCTTGCTGGAATTGTGGTGCGATGCACTACGCAAGAGACTGCAGCTTCGTCAACCACAAGTGTTCGTCCTGTCAACAACTGGGACACAAAGAAGGATATTGCGCCAGTGCTAAGAGATCAGCGAAGACTAGGAAATCCCACGATAAGCAGTTCTCCACCAAAACCGTCGTTTCCGTCAACAACGTTCAAGGTAAACGTCGTTTCGTCTGGGTGAAGTTGAACGACATTCCGATGCGACTCCAGTTGGACACAGCATCAGACATCACCATAGTGTCGAAGCAAACATGGGAGCGAATCGGTAAGCCAGCAGCTACTCCGACTGTGCAGAGCGCTAAGACTGCATCAGGGGAAGACCTCCGCCTTGA
The DNA here is from genome assembly GCF_002204515.2 of Aedes aegypti. Taxonomy (NCBI): domain Eukaryota; kingdom Metazoa; phylum Arthropoda; class Insecta; order Diptera; family Culicidae; genus Aedes; species Aedes aegypti. The sequence continues at coordinate 13,529,095 of NC_035107.1, forward strand.
CTTTGAGTTCATGTGCACAGTTTCTCTCAACGATTCGGTGAGTACCGGTCACATCTACGTTTCGAACAACTCGTTGAATCTTTTAGGGATCGATTTCATCGACAAACTCAGCCTTTGGTCATTACCGATGGATAAGTTTTGTAATCTCATCGGCGGTGACGGACCGATCGATGAAGGTTCATTGCAGAAGGCCTATCCCAAACTCTTCAGCTCGACTCTGGGACTTTGCACGAAAACGAAAGTTAGTTAGGCTTTGAAGGAGGCGTGCAAACCAGTTTTTCGACCAAAGCGGCCGGTGTCCTATGCGATGCTACCGATTGTAGACAAGGAGCTTGATCGGTTGGAAAGCCTAAACATTATCGCCCCCGTGGACTTTTCGGAGTGGGCGGCGCCAATTGTCGTCGTCAGAAAGTCGAATGGAAGCATCCGAATATGTGGTGATTTTTCAACGGGGTTAAATGATCGTCTATTGCCACACCAGTACCCCTTGCCCTTGCCTCAGGACATATTTTCCAAGTTGACTGGCTGCACAATATTTAGCCAAATCGACTTATCGGACGCCTTTCTGCAAATGGAAGTCGGCGAAAACAGCCGGAAATTGCTCACCGTCAATACCCACCGGGGCTTGTACCAATACAACAGGCTCCCTCCCGGAGTGAAAGCAGCCCCGGGAGCTTTTCAGCAATTGATGGACGTTATGCTGGCTGGACTACCGTTTATTTCTACCTGGACTATCTGGGCTATCTGGACGACGTCATTATTGGTGGCAGGACTGAAGCGGAACATCAGCGAAATCTGCACGCAGTTCTCCAGCGCATCCAAGAGTTTGGATTTACAATTCGTCCAGAAAAGTGTTCCTTTGGACAGAAGCGACTCGGATATTTAGGCCTTCTTCTCGATAAAGACGGCCTTCGCCCCGATCCGAACAAAATCAAGGCAATCCAAGATATGCCTCCACCACAGGACCTCACTGGTGTCCGATCATTCTTAGGCGCCGTTAATTATTACGGGAAATTTGTCCCGAATATGCGCGCCCTGAGATATCCGCTGGATGAACTTCTCAAGATTTCTTCTTCTTCTTTCAAGTGGACAAAAGAATGTCAGAAGGCTTTTGAAGACTTCAAAAGGATGTTATCGTCTGACCTTCTGTTGGCACAATACGATCCCCATCAAGAAATTGTGGTGTCAGCTGATGCGTCGTCCATTGGCATTGGAGCTACAATAAGCCACAAGTACCCCGATGGCAAAATGAAGGTTATCCAACATGCTTCACGGGCATTATCATCCGCCGAGCAGAAGTACTCTCAACCAGATCGTGAAGGATTAGCGATCGTGTTTGCAGTGACCAAATTTCACAAGTACATCTTCGGAAGACATTTTCGGCTTCAAACGGATCATGCTCCACTCTTACGGATCTTCGGATCTAAAAAGGGTATACCAGTGTATACAGCAAACCGCCTTCAACGTTGGGCCCTTATTTTGCTTTCCTGCGACTTTTCTATGGAATTTGTCGCAACAGATAAGTTCGGAAATGCAGATGTGCTGTCACGTCTAATTGACCAGCATATCAAACCCGATGAGGACTTTGTGGTAGCTTGTACGAGCCTTGAAGAAGACATGCAATCCGTAGCAAACAGCGCAATCAGCCAGCTACCCCTTAGCTTTCGAATGGTGGAGCGAGCCACAAATTCTGACCCAATTCTCAGGAAGGTGTACCGATTCGTCAAACACGGATGGCCCAAGAAACGGTCAGACGTCACAGATCAGGAATTATTGCGGTACTACGATCGTCAAGAAGCACTATCCATCGTCGAAGGTAGTATTATGTTCAGCGATAGATTAGTCATTCCGACTGTCTACAGAAAGCGATGCTTGAACCAGCTGCACAAACGGCACCCAGGAGTCCAACGAATGAAGGCTGTCGCACGCAGTTTTGTTTACTGGCCTTGTCTCGACGAAGAAATCATCAATTACGTTCGTGACTGTCGGAGCTGCGCCTCTGCAGCTAGATCTCCGCCAAAAGCAACACCAGAGCCGTGGCCCAAACCGACGGTTCCTTGGCAGAGAGTGCACATCGATTACGCTGGCCCACTGGAGGGCGAGTTTTACTTGGTCGTCGTCGATGCATACAGTAAGTGGCCGGAGATTTTTCCGACCAAGTACATCACTGCGAAAGCTACTATCAACCTGCTGCGAAGTTTATTTGCCAACAAGGGGATGCCAGAAGTCCTTGTGTCAGATAATGGCACACAGTTTACGAGCGCCGAGTTCAAGGAGTTCTGCATCGAGAACGGAGTGGAACACTTAACTACAGCACCTTTCCACCCACAATCCAATGGACAGGCCGAAAGGTTTGTAGACACTTTTAAGCGGGCAGTCAGAAAGATCCAGGAAGGAAAATATTCCATTAAAACAGCGTTGGATATATTCCTACTCACCTACAGAACCACTCCTAACCCAAATACACCTGATGGACTATCACCTGCAGAGTCGATGTACAATCGTCGGCTTAGAACATCGCTGGAACTTCTACGCGCGCCACGCAGTCAGGCACCGTCAGAACAGCTGGACACAAATGACCGACACAGGTCGTTTATTCCGAATGAAGCCATTTATGCAAAAGTCTACGCCAATAACAAGTGGACTTGGGCTCCAGGAACGGTTGTGGAAAGGGTCGGCCGAGTAATGTATAACGTTTGGGTCAATGAGAGAAAGTTGATCCGTTCGCATATAAACCAGCTACGAAGCCGAGGTACAACTACCCATCGAACTAGCAAGGAGCATATTTTGCCGCTGGATATTTTACTGAGTGAATGCAACTTAGCTAAACCTGCAACGTTTTCCGATCCAGTTCAGACAACACCCTCGCCGGAGTCCCGGCTGGACCTATCAACCAGGGTGTCGTCCTCAGAATCATCATCGTCATCGAGTGAAGCAAGTTCGTCGTCATCAGCAACGACATCATCAGCTGGTTTCCAATCAGCAGTCGAAGCTTCGCCAGCGATTAAAGTCCCTCGTCGATCTTCTCGTAACAGAAGACCGCCACAAAGATTTAACGCCTACCAGCGATTTTAGAGAGGGAGATGTTGGGGTCAAATGGTCACCCTAACGCTATCAACTAGGCTCTCCGTTGGCAGCCTCGACTGTCGCCGGTAGAGGTCATTGTTGTATGAACGATGCTCGATTCCATTATTGTATTGTGTGATGTAGTTTATTAAAGTCACGTTTTTATCCATCTCAATAAATTAGTTTTAAAGCTAACCAACCCACGATTTTATTGCCCAAATGGGCCGCCTCGCTACATCACAACAGTCATTTTTATGTCCTGACGGGGAGTTTCTGGTGGCCAAAGAATTGATTTCACTCGCGGACATAAACTCGAATAAAATATACATTTATTGACGATCACACTATTTACAGAATATGTAATGAATATATAAGTAAAACCCAATTGAACGATGGGTGCATGAGAGCAGCATTTTGATGCTGTTGCTGCTCTATTGGCGTTCTGCTACTGACTCGATTGCCTTTTGTGCTGTACAAAAAGGAATGTGTAAAACGGCATCATTTGACTATCTGTAGATAGAGATGAGCCCGATGTTGAACAATGGACGCTTTCGGCGGGAAAGCATCCACCATTCCATTTGTACACAACAGTATCTAATCAAAAATGCTCCGCCTGGAGGAAGCAAAATGTGAAGAAATGGAGCAGCTGCATCCTTCACAAGAAACGCGAAAGTTCTACGAGAAGCTTAACGCATCCCGAAAAGGCTTCGTACCGCGAGCCAAAATGTGTAGGGATAAGGACGGACGCATCTTGACGGGCGGACTTGAGGTGATGGAAGCAGCACTACGATGAACACCTGAATGACACGGAGAACATAGGCGCAAAGGGTCACGACAGGAGGAGGAAGTGACTACGTCAGCACGGCGGATGAAGGAAACCAACCTGTCCCCACATTGAGGAAAGTTAAGGATGCCATCAACCAGCTCAAGAACAACAAGGCCGCTGGTAAGGGTGGTATTGGAACAGAACTCATCAAAATGGGCCCGGAGAGGTTGGCCGCCTGTCTGCATCGGCTGATTGTCAGAATCTGGGAAACGGAACAGCTGCCGGAGGAGTGGAAGCAAGGGGTCATATGCCCCATCTACAAGAGCATGAGCATGATTGACCGCCCGCAGATGCTACTCCATTACCGTAAAATGGGGCGAATAGAAACCCTCTCCGACATGTTTGAATGTGTAAAACTTAAACCGTGTGGATAAAAAACAATTTTATTAGACCCAAATGGGCCCAGATAGCCGTAGCGGTAAACGCGCAGCTATTCAGCAAGACCAAGCTGAGGGTCGTGGGTTCGAATCCCACCGGTCGAGGATCTTTTCGGGTTGGAAATTTTCTCGACTTCCCAGGGCATAAAGTATCATTGTACCTGCCACACGATATACGCATGCAAAAATGGTCATTGTCATAGTAAGCTCTCAGTTAATAACTGTGGAAGTGCTCATAAGAACACGTAAGCTGAGAAGCAGGCTCTGTCCCAGTGGGGACGTAATGCCAGAAAGAAGAAGAAGATTAGATTCGCTCGGCGGCCAGTGAAAGAAACTGAATGTTCGAAAGGTTGTTGCCTGTACTGGCGCCAACTGTTAGCTTTTATGAACGAAATAAACAGTCGTCATCCTATTGCTGTTAAAAAATAAAAACTATATCATACAAAGATTTATGAAAATGTAATATGTTTCTATTCACCCCGCGATGGGGCGAATAGGAACCCTGTTCAGTAAATATCAATATTTTTTTTTTTTCATTTTAAATGAAAAATAAACTCTTTTTCAAGTACGTCTCAAAAAATATCCCAATGTATTTACCTAGTGAAGAAAAAATATTAAGATTTTTAAAACCAATTTCAATTTTTGATCATGTTGGATATTGGCAAAAATGGCGGATGTTTTAAGCTGTTAAAAATGGTTGAGATTTTAATATTTTCTTCTCAATTTTGTAATGAAAAATGTAGCTAAATTATTAATTTGAAAATAGTCTATCGATACTCTGTTGCTATTGAACTAATAGGAAAAAATATATTTCATAAAGTTTTTAAAGTTTATCATGACATAAAGATCGCATTTTTAACTGTAGGTCGCTTTGTTTCTATTCGTCCCATGTTTTATATTCACCCCGTTTTACGTTACTTACACAGGGAACCAATTGACGCTACTTGGGATCAGTAGCATCCTCAATGTGTAAGTAATTGTGCTCTCATTATTATGATAAACAATAACGGCGCCGGCTGCGTCCGAATGCAGGTCAATTTGGGATGGTAGGTAAATGTTGACGTGTTACTTGCTTATGGAAGCCTTAATGCTTAAGGAGTCCTCTGCACTTCCACAAGTATGGGATGCAGAATATGAAGCCGTCCAGTGGCAGCGTGGTGGCCGCGAACAAGGCTGCTACGAAGATGGAGGGAACAGGAATCGCTGCACTCAAGCCCGTTTGCAAGGATCAAGGAAGCGAAATTTCCGTGAGCGATGTCCACTACATTTCAGTTGTCCGTGAATCTCCGCTCCGTCAACAAAATCGTAAGTAAATGATACACAATGATATGCGACAACGCTGGCTGCAGGTGATGCACTCGACTGGCTACCTGGTGGCTATTGGGTGCCAAGAAAACGGACTATTTAAGCTGAAACAGCACGAGCGAAGCGGAGACGGCAAGGCGTTGGCTTGTCCGTCGGATGATTCCAAGGACGACTGGCATCGGCGCATGGGCCACCTCAGCGAGCCGAGTCTGAAAAAACTAGCGAGCGGTTTGATGAGTGACATGAAATTAAATTCAAATTGCGTTAGTGATTGAAGCGTGTGCGCCAAAGCGAAGTCCCGACTACTATTTGACAAAAAGGATTCCCGCGCATAGCAATTTCTGAAGATCGGTCACTCGGATATTTGCGGTTCGATGGAGGTACCGTCGCTAGGGGGTAACAGGTACTACATCCTGCTTATGGACGACAAATCACAACGAATGGTCGTATACTTCCTAGGAACAAAATGCTAAAATGAAGTTTAAGGGCGTTTCAAGCTTACCAAGTGATGGCTGAACGGCAGACCGGTTCTAAAATCAAAATCATACGCACCGGCTGGAGTTTACGTACAAGAAATTCCAGAGCAGGAGAAGTTTGGTAGCAGGCATTAGCGAACGAATGACTACACTCCACAGCAGAACGGTATGGCTGAGAGGAAAAACCGGAAAATCGTCGAGCGAGCTAGCTGCATGCTGTCAGAAGCAAACTACCAAAATCCTTTTGGACAGAAGCGGTTTCGACGGATGCCGCCTGAAGAGTGCTGGAGCGGAAAGAAGCCGGATTTGTCATACAATCGCAGGGTGTCTACTACCTGGAAAAACCTGGAATTATCAGGGAATTTTGTTAAACCTGGAAAAAAACTGGAATTCTCAGGGAAATTCACCAACAATCAGGGAAATTTCTTTTAGGCAGTAATTCATGATAGAATGTGTATATGACAAAGGTCGAAACTCCCCAAAAAATTTCGGCTGCGCCGCTGTCGCTCCTTTAGTTGTTCAGTGAATCTTATCGACTTCCCAAGACATGATTGTCTCTATTTTTGATGGTCTCTGAAGTCTTTTTTTTTCAAAATGGTCTCTATAGTCTCTTTTTTCCTATATCTTGCTTGCAGTGAATTCTGATGCAAAATTATGTAGGCACCAGAGAAACCTTCAGAGACTGTTTCGAGACATTTCAACTAATTCTAAGATTTCTCGAGGAAAACCTTCAGGAATAATCCTAGTTGTTTCTCCGGAGATTTCATCTAGAATACTTCCAAGTATTCCTATCGTGATCTTTCCAGAAATTCTTCTAGAGGTTCCTCTACCAAATCTCTAAGATATTCTCCCAGAGATTTTTATAGAAGATCTTGAGTAATTTATCCCGAATTTGCTCCAGCAAAAATTATTTAGGACTTTCTCTCGAATTTTTTTCTCATTAATTCATCAACCGAATTTTCTAGTTGTTACTCTAGGAGATCTTCTAAGGATGTTTACTGTATGTTTTTCAAGAGAAACCGCAAAGGTCAATTCCAGTTTTCGAAAGAAATTGTTCAGAAGTTTTTTTTTTCAAGAAACACGACAAGAATTTCTACGTCATTTCATCCACGGTACCTCCAAAGAATGTCTCCAAAGTATCCTCGAGGAAATCTATTAAGAACTTTTCAAAAAATTTCTCAAACTCAACCCTGTGTTTCATCATGGAGTTCTTCTAGACTTTTTTTTTGTAAATAAACTCCAGAATTTCATCGAATAATTACAACTTCAGTCGAGTCTAGAACACGATGCTAAAGACAGCCTTACAGTTTAGGTCGAAATACGCGTATCTGTCAAAGCATACAAACTCTGGTAGAATTAAATAGTATAGTACTAAATTCGGTTTTTCGTTCACTGACAACTACAGCTCTTCCAAACATTTCGCAAAAAATCCCATGGAGCTTACAAAAGTGATAAAAGTTTAAAGTTCCATACTAGTTAACACTAGCATTTTGCCAGAAAATTACACACATTTATTTGCTTTTTTTTAAATTATCCCAACAATTTAACAAAAAAAAACCTTCTAAAAATTCTAATAACCGGGTGACTTAAAAACTTATACAAGTTCAATCACAGATTGCTTTTAAATTTGCTTTAGAAATACATCACGAATTGAACATTTTCTCATTTTTTTTCTGAAATTCACATTTCCACGGAGAAATGCCCAAAAAAATCCTGGAAGAATACTTGGACAAATCTTTAAAGACTTCCTTGAGAAATCTTGAAAAATTACTTTAGGAATTCCTAAGGAAATCTGAGTAATTCCTGGATTTATCCTTAGCAAAAAAAATTGAAGTTGAAATCTTAAAAAAAATATGAAGGACAATTTTTAAGAAATCCCTTGAGGCATCTTTAGAGAAACTTCTGGTTGAATTTTTGAAGAAGCTCTAAACGGAAGTCTTAGAGGATGTCCTAGGAAAATCGATGGAAGAATCACTGGATAAAACCTTGGAGGACATCCGAAAGAATCAGTAAAAAAATTCCTGTCGATCTCTGAGTTAATTTCTGCGGTTATATTTGGCAAAACCAGGTTGTGTTTTTGAGATATCTAAAAAAAAATTCTTTTACGAATTCCTTAGGAAAATTCTCGAAGGGATTCCATGGGAAATAATCACTACATGAACACATTTAAGACATTTAAGAGGTGAGCCAGCATCGTGCTGCAAATCTTACAAATAAAGAAATCCATCCATCTACCCTAGCCTGAGTAAATATTCGTAACATCTGGATCTTTGGGCAAATACTTGAAATAATCGAGAAATTCCTTGAGAAAATAATTGAAAATAAATTGTCGAAAAACATATTTTACGACATGTAAATTTAATTGTGAAATGTTGTCACAAACATCTGTAAGTATTTTTTTTTCGCCCATTTAGCTGTCTTAAGTATCCAATCCCTAATAAAGATAAATAATAATAATAAGTATCCAAACTGCCCATGACTACCATTTGAGATTTCTTCACTAAACGCGGGTCAAAAATGAATAGTGCATCTGTTTTTGCACAAGTACGCTGTAATCAATGAACTTTAAGGGTTAAACATAATGAAGCACTTTGAAGTTCCGTTCAGTTCACAATGATGATCAGAATTCTCACAAGCGATAAAACATTAATCTTCTTACCAAATACAATTAAGGCTTTGTGTCAAATACAATTCAATTGACAAAAACTTAAGCTTTGATATTGTTCCACCTTGAAATAGCTTAAATATGCATTAAAAAATTTGAAGGTTGAAACGCTTTTGAATCAAATAATTTTGTTAATAACATTTTGTATATCTGAAATTGGAATATTTCTTAAACCTGGAATTATTTTGTAGAAGCTGGAAAAACCTGGAAATATCAGGGAATTTCATTTATGTAAACGAGTAGACACCCTGAATCGGATCTTTGGAAAAAAGGTGATGGTTCATGTCCCGAAACCGAAGCGGCGTAAGTGGGATGCGAAGGCCCGTGAATGTCATCTAGTTGGATTCGATGAAAACACAAAAGGCTATCGTGTTTAAATCCCGGCAACGAGCACTATATAAAAAAGTCGGGATGTTATGTTCGTCAACGAGAGCGACACCGGTACCCTTGCGGCAACAGACAAGAGCAGCGAACCTTTGATCATCAAGCTAGCCGTAGAAGAGGCGATATCGTTTCCAAACCTAGAAGAAGCTATCGGCGTACAGCAAGCAATATCAGTAGTTCTTCCACAGATACCGTGACTGACATCACCGCGCTTCCCCCACGACAAACTTCAAATCCACCTTCGTCACAGGTGTTGAGACGAAATGGTTGCGAGTCCAAATTCCAGGCAAGTATAGAGATCTTGCTATCTCGAGCAAAGGCTTGCCCTGTACTCGCTTTTCCCAGATTTCTGTAATCGATGACTGACAACGCCCTATTGAATTCGGATTTAACGAGTGGCGAAGCAAGCGGTTCATCCCTGGGTCCTGAGCGCTCGAGTCAATTTACTGGAGTGACGAAAGAGCCAAGATTCCCGACGACCTGACCACGCATCAAGAAGCAATAACTCGACACGATTCTGACAGATGGAAGGTTGCCGTGCAGGAGGAGTATAACACTCATTTAGCACACGAAACGTGAACCTTGACATAACTTCCTGAGGGTAGGAAGGCGATCCGTTGCAAATGGGTCTACAAAACGAAGTTGGATACTGATGGCAACATTAATCGACACGGTGACGAAACACAATTTGAGGTTCAACAGATGGACGCTGTCACCGCCTTTCTCCAAGGTGAACTGACGGAAGAAATCTCGCGGAACATTACTAAAGGACCTATGTACAAATGAGAGATTCTCTCCTCTCTCGTTCTCTTTCGATTATAACAGTGGAACACTAAAGATTTTGGGAAATTTTTCATTATACATCGAAAATCAATTTCCTTGACTAGCGTTTCATACAAAAAACGCAACAGAAGAGATTAATGTGACTCAGTTATTAATGAAAGAGAAAGTAAACAAAGAGAGCCTCTCGATGTTAGATAGGTCCTTTAGTAATGTTACGCGAGAAATCTTCGTGGAGCAGCCTTCGCTATGCGTTGATCGGCGGAATCCATCCCTGGTGTGTCCCTTTAACCTTTCGGTCGTCGCGCGAATTTTTGTAACGCGAGTAGTCGCGCGTTGTACTTTGTACAACACCCTTGGTATTGCGAATATCCCAGGTGCCTGACTACTTAGAAAGATGGCGTCTTCGGCAAAGTTGATCAGTAGCTCAAATGCTCTCTTTGTTTAATCCTTGAAGTTAGAGATTAGCTAAACTAATGATAGCCCTTGAGCTACGTATCAACTTTGTCGAAGATGCCATCTTTCTAAAAGGTCAGGATCTTGAAGTATCCGCAAAACAAAAGATTCATGTTCACTAGCGCCGCCTGGTGGCAAAATTTTGAATCATACTGTAAACTGTAAACAAAAACTGTTGAGTATAGTTCTTAAGAAGATTCTTGAGGAATACATCTTGGTTTGGAGTCTATAGATATCTTTGTTACAAAATCGTAGCATATAAATCACAACTGTTGTACAAAGTACAACAGCGCGACAGCCCGACGGTTAACAAAGCGCTATACGGGCTGACGCAGTTCAGTCGAGTACACTGAGGCAAAAAAACTTAATAATTTCTTAAGGAATAATTATGATTTGGCGCCACAACGATTATTGTTGAAATTTTTAAGTTTCACTTATGATTTTGGTAAAGAATTTCATTAGTAAATTTCATAAGTCAATCAATGAAAATCGACAATAAACGCAATGATAATTGGATAAGTAGAATAATCGATTGTTTATAATGTTTGCCTTTCATTTCAGGCATGCTCGAAAATTGACATGTTTTGATAACATGTGATCTGCTAACGATTAACTTGTACCCAACATCGAAAGCGGAGCAGTTCTTTTAGCGATTGTTATGAAAATTATTTCAAGTAGTGGTTCTTAAATTATTCAAAGCTCTCACTTATGAAACTTATGATCCCAATATCGAAATGGTTAAGCGTTCAATGAAACCATAATTTGGCTGGGTCATAAGTCATGATTTATGGAAAACCTAAGTATTTTGCCTCAGTGTATAGAACCATAAGATGGACCACATGCTGAAACAGTTCAGGCTAACTCATGCCTGTACTACCGCATCGAGGGTAGCAGCACGACATTCGTGGTAGTCTACGTGGATGATGTCATGATGTTCTCCAATGACAGCGGATGGATAGAACAAACGAAGGCGTTCCTGAGTAGTCATTTCTGGATGAAGGATCTAGGTGTGGCAAAAAACTGCCTTGGAATCCAAATCACTCGAACGGATGGAACCCTAGAGATCAGGAAGCTTTCGTTGAAGCGATGCTGGCAAAGTTCAACATGACGAACTGTAAACCAGTGAAGGTGCTCATGATCGACATGCTCACGAAGGGCATGTCTCCCAAGACGAATAAAGAAGCAAAGTAAACGGCCAACATTCTGTACCAGAAAGCCTGATGTACCTCGCTCAATGTACTCGACCAGACATAGGGTAAGTTTTCCCTTAGTTGTGGGTGTTCCTATAGTTGCGGTAGCGCCGTTTTCACTGATTTTATTACATTAATCACAGAACCGACACTGCCAATCGACGTATTGGCTTGTTGATACATGGAATAGTTGAAAAGAGCGTTCAAATTGCTTTAAAACTGATGAAATATCACTAAATTTGCTAAAACATAACTTGCTTGACCAATAGTTGCGGTAAAGTGTTCCTATAGGGGAGGATCCCATAAGAAAACAACGGATACCGCAACTATAGGAACATAAATTAAACATATACCGCAACTAAAGGAACAGTGTACCAATGATGGAGGTATTATTTTGCACTGACATGTCATGGATTACTGCGATGAAATCATTTTTCTCATTAGGTCAACGGTCGTTACTTCCCGTTACAACATTTACCTACATGTACATTAATTGAGCATCTTGAGTTTGGGCGTTTAAATAAAGTTCAATCGTGCTTAGTATCTCCACTATTGGTACATCTACCCTTCTGTATGCGGTGAATCAGTTGAGTTGGAACAATTCCATTCCTGTGATGGGGTGCTGTGAAGACCCTGTTTCGCTACTTGCGCGGAACAGCATCGATTAAGTTGGTGTACCGCAGGGATGGCGACAGTGTTGTTCAGACTCATTTCCCCGAAAATAACATTTTCCGAACTACGAAGACACGAACTACTACAACCATGCTCTATCCTCGGGGTCTACCCCGTTTGGCATAATGCCGTATGGCATAATGCCGTTTGGCATACAGTCGTTTGGCATAATAGCTGTTTGGCATAATGCCATTTGGCATAACGATCGTTTGGCATAATTGTGAAAAACATTGAATTTGATCATTTGATTCCTTCCATTAAGCAAAGGGGTGTGTATAAACTGCTCACGATCGTACATTCCGTTGTCAGTTAGTGATAGGACATACTTCTAATTATCATTTTTCAAGGAAACCAATATCCAATAAAGCTCTTTTGGAATTGCATCATACATGACTTCCGGGGTCATTAAGTCCAGGATATTATGACGCATCTTTAACAAAAATATATCCAACGCCTAAGTTATTCGATGTCATTTGAAAAAATAAAGGAACATGGAATTTTATGACGCTTCTTATGATACGGCATATGACTGTACCACTGCAGTATCTTCCTTTTTCAAATTATGCCAAACGACCATTATGCCAAACGACTGTTATGCCAAACGACTATTATGCCAAACGACTGTATGCCAAACGGCATTATGCCAAACGGGGTAGACCCCTATCCTCCTAAGATAGAAAATCGGATGGTTAAGCTTGAGTACTGCACACAAAATCGATCAATTTTGATCCCAGAGAGCCACAATTCAAGTTTCGGTGAAATGAGTGAGTGAGTGAGTGCGAATCATTTCACCGAAACTTGAATTGCGGCCCACCGAAATCGAAACTGTCGGATCCCATGTGCAACACTCAAGCCCAACCACCTCCCCCTCCATGGGGGAGTTCATGGCTTCACAATTCGAATTTCGGGGAAATGAGTCTGGTCAACACTGGATGGCGACAATAAAAACGGTTACTACAATGACATTGCAAGGGGCAGCTATCTCGTGGTGCTGCAAGCGCCAACAGACGATTGCCTTATCGACATGCGAAGCAGAATAATGACACTAGGTACCTGTTGCTTTTCAATAAGCATCGTGGTGGCAAGGACTCAAGGCTCAAACGCAATGATAGCGGAACGGCAACAGAAAGCGGAATCGGTTCGCCAGCCTGAACTACAGCATACTTGTCTACTTCGACTTGGTTCACTTTCGTTCGTTGACAGCTCAGTCAGGATGGTGTGATTCATGCTGGCGAACCGGTTTCGCTTTCCGTTGCCGTTCCGCTATCATTGCGTTTGGGCCTTCACTACACAATTCGGAACAACAAGTCCAATCTCCATCAACTTCATTGGTCCAATAAGTTATTCCGGTGGGTCTCTGGGTCAAGTCGGATAAAAAAGGGGTATTTTTTGGGACATGCCAAGTTACCTTTATTTATTTGCAATGACAATCAATTTTATTTGCATAAATTATTAAGATCTGATATTTAACATTATAAAAGAAGAGTTTTGCACCGTTTAAAATATACCGGATGTGGCCATTCGGACGTAATGCCCGGAAGAACCGGCTATGGATTCGTTGGATACTAAACCGTTTCAATGCTCGAAAAGTAGAAATCAAACATAACTGTGCACTCAAATGCGTTTCCATAAGCTTGACACAGATGTTCAGATACAAATTGGCCACTTTATAGTGAGTTTAAGGCGTCCCGGGACCCGAAAATGGTCATTTGTATGATTAATCAAATGCAAAGCTCATAGTTATCCGATTCAATCGTTTCTCAAAAGGGTTACACTGACGCAATTTTCTTAAAATTCCGTCATATAGTGGCCACATTATAACCGATTCCGGAAATTATTTGTGTCTTGAAATTTGCCTACCTCCAGGGGCACAAACGCACAGTACCCTTCTCACCCGACCTGACCCAGTGATCCACCGGAATAACTCCGACCATAGGAATATTTCCGCGTTCCTCTGTCCACTTCTAGAAACTAGATATGTGTACCAGTATACTGACAAAAAATCATTTGAATCCATTAAAAATTCGCTGAGTGGTGAGGGTTTTAGAATTTTTGCCTTCACTCAGGCTTATACGGGTTAAGGGAGAGACTGGGCTTTCGGAGAGCAAGAAAATCTTTGTAAAAGTAATCGATTTCTGAGTTTTGGATGGATTTCTTTCGTAATAAACACACACTGAACACGGGCAATTATGTTTTAGTTAACAGCTCATTGATTTTTTTTATTCCACATTGTTTTTGAATGATCAAGTTCCGTCTCGACACTGTGACGGCGGTGACGGCAAATAATTCTTCCAAATATTTGTTTTACCTACTAAGTCCCCGAAAGGGGCCACCACGGGACCGGGACCACTTCCTGATCCCGGCCCAGAAAGCAATGATTTTTCGTTATAAACACGCGCACCGCATCGCCTTCAACGAGGAAAACGAGCAAAAATTTCATTCTTCAAAATAAATTTCCATCCACCCCGTGATTTGGGTGGGGGCGCTTTCTCCCGGTTGCAATTAAGTTAAAGTTTGGTTTTCTTAGTAAAATTTCGCCTCCCTATAGAGTGTAATTGTTTCAACTCCGGTTTTTCCTACTCTTTTCTAACTCTCTTCGCTTCCTCTTGGCCCTAAATTTATTATACTTCCTTACGTCATTACATTTAATATATAGGTATTCTTGTGTATAAGTAAAAATGGTTTCCTCTTAAACTAGTTCTCTTCATCTTGTTTCTTGTGTTTATCTTTTCACTAAATGTACAATTAACTCCTCGCGAGAAATTAGTAGTTTCTTCTTCTTTTTCTGGTTGAGGGTTCTCCCAAATCACCCTCGCTAAGTTCGTCCCAACCGCGCAACCGGAAGGGTCCCGTGTTCACACACTTCAGTATTTTTAAAGGTTATTTTACAGTTGCACTATCCGTAGGGTTTTTTTTTCGGGCGATTATCCCCGAAGAAAAAACAAAAAACACAGAAAACACAAAAAGCTTTTTTGAGTTGATTTCGTTCAGTGTGTTTGTTTGTGTTTTTCGTTCGTACGAAATTATTTGACATATAACGGTCAAATGGCAGCGTACGATAAAAATACAGCGGGGAAGTGTCAACCCCCTGCTCAGACATTCCATTGACCACTGACAGTAAAAAATACGGACCTTTGACGATCCGTGTACTAATCGGATGTTCATAAAACATAGTACGCCACGCAACGAACGACGAATCGATCCGACATGCGGTTGGGCGCCATCTTTTTTAATTCCATAGCCTTCTCTGTACAACTACATAAAGAAATACAACAAACAGTAGTGGTTCGTTTCATTTTCCACAGTGTTCCGATTAGTGGTGTGAGTCCAACTTTACAAAGAATAATTAATGTGTGTGTGTGTGTGTGTGTGTGTGTGTGTGTGTGTGTGTGTGTGTGTGTGTGTGTGTGTGTGTGTGTGTGTGTGTGTGTGTGTGTGTGTGTGTGTGTGTGTGTGTGTGTGTGTGTGTGTGTGTGTGTGTGTGTGTGTGTGTGTGTGTGTGTGTGTGTGTGTGTGTGTGTGTGTGTGTGTGTGTGTGTGTGTGTGTGTGTGTGTGTGTGTGTGTGTGTGTGTGTGTGTGTGTGTGTGTGTGTGTGTGTGTGTGTGTGTGTGTGTGTGTGTGTGTGTGTGTGTGTGTGTGTGTGTGTGTGTGTGTGTGTGTGTGTGTGTGTGTGTGTGTGTGTGTGTGTGTGTGTGTGTGTGTGTGTGTGTGTGTGTGTGTGTGTGTGTGTGTGTGTGTGTGTGTGTGTGTGTGTGTGTGTGTGTGTGTGTGTGTGTGTGTGTGTGTGTGTGTGTGTGTGTGTGTGTGTGTGTGTGTGTGTGTGTGTGTGTGTGTGTGTGTGTGTGTGTTTGTTTGATTTACCTAAGCCTACTGAAACGGGTGGAAAAAAGAATGGAAACACACGACGACGCATGGGTTGCTTTGATGCGTAGGGTTTTTGGTAACGGGTTTCGAGCGCATCCAAGATGGCGCTGACGAAGCGTTCCCAAGACCTTATATAATCAAAGCCCACCACGATTTGTTTGTTACACTTTGAGCTAAGACACGTCTTATTCTTTTTTCCTTCTCATAAAATCTTTCGCTGATGGCAACCGAACCGAGGGGTCCGTCAAACAATAAATCTTAGTTTTCTCTCTGGTTTCTGCTTAGTATATTTTTTCTTCTCTGCTGGATGGATTTCAATTGATTTGGGTATGTGTGAATGTCACATACTGCTGAACTGCGTCGGCCATCTTTGTCTTCTCTGAAGTTGTATCCCCCTTGTTTTTTTTTTTTCGGGGGAAAAAGGGGCCCGCAAATGCGTTCAAAATGGACGCAGGCATTGATCCTATTGGATGGTGGTTGTGGTGTGGTGTAGGTTTGCGTGTATTTGTGGTTTGGTGGTTGGTCTACCGTTCTTTTAGGGGGTCCTTTCGAACCCTGCGGTCGGTAACAAACCACATCCACGGCATCGCTTTTGTTGATTGAAGTCCTAGTCGTAATAGTTCAAGAAATGGTACTTGGTAGTCGTGACGAGCGCCGACTATTGTCTTCTTGCGTCTTCTTCTTCTCAATCGGCATCTCAATCGTTCTTCTGCTGGCAGTAGAGCTCTTTGAGGGATTTGAGCTCCTCGATGAGGGCTTTGTTCTGGTTCTCCAACACGGCCACTCGGTTCTCCAGGCACTTGATGTATTCCTTCTTCTTGCGCCGACACTCGCGGGCTGCTTCCCGGTTCTTCTGAAGGCGCATCTCCCGCTTGCGGGACTGGTCCTCTAGCTGCACGTTGCCGCCGATGACTGCATTGGGAAAAAGATCTGTGGTTTTTTGGGGTTGCGATGTTTTTACGATGTGTTCCGAAAAAAATAATGTGCATGTGCGTGCATTTCAAGCAAGTATCACGTCGTTGGTTTTTGTTGGTTGCATCATCGCCAGAGTACATCAGAAAGAAACCGGAAACACGTGCACAAATAACGGAACCGAACCGGAAAACGGAACGGAAACAACAAAAGAAAGAAAAAGGAAGAAAAACAAAATTCGTAAATTTCTACTCATCGCAAACAACGAAAGAGAAACGAACAAAACGATAACAAAAAATCAAAGCCTACTAAGAAAAAAAAAGTTATTCATTACTAGATGCAACAAGCGACTAGATGTGCTAAGCTAAGTTCAAGACTCCTAATGTATAGCGAAGCAAGCCATGTGTCTGTTGTAAGTGGGTGGGAAGGAAGTGTTGCTGGTTTTTCAAATTTCTTATCCAAACAAAACTTTTTGTCGTTTCATTGCAGGTTATTAGGAAAACAGAGAGAGAGTGGGACAGAGCGGGAAAGTTTTGTGGGACGTTCAACCGGAACCGGAAGAAAACCGGAAACGAAACAGGGGAAATACTTACGAGGTACGTAAATTTGACCATCCTGGGCCTGGGTATATTGCACTACGCCACCGCCGGTCGCTGCTAACGCATGCAGTCCTGAGCCATCGCCATGGGCATTTGCTGTTTGTGAGATTGTGGGAGGGAGGAGGTAGGCAGTAGTAGTAGTGGGGTGATCTTTTTTCCAAGATAAAACTTTTTTTTTGCGACTGTTTCGGCAGTCGGATACTGCGAAAAGCCGGGTTTTCGTTCTTTTTTTTTTGTACAGTAGCGTAACGCCAAATTAGAAGATTTTTTAGGTTTAGTTCTGATGGGGGTTGACTTTGGCGCGGTAGTAGCATACACGTGTGATGGCGAGAGCGTTATATTATGGAGAGGTTAGGGCGAAATTTGACAAATAGAGAATGATTCCAATGCTTGGGGGTGGTGTATGGGGTGATGCGATGAATGGTCAAATTTTCGATTCCATTTGGAAATGTAATGATTTTTTCATGAAGGTTCGATGTATAGAGGAACAAAATCAGGTAAAACTTGGGAAGAACTGAAAATTGCGTGGTCAAAAACAGGTAGCTTGTAGAACAAAACCAATAACTCATAACCATGCGTTCAATATCATAGTCTAAGAAAATGATAACCGTGTTTTGATAGTCTCTGCTGGTTCAGAATTCGCTCATGAGATGGTAGCATGTTTGTAGCTTTTTTTTTGATAATGATATTCAAAGCCAGATATACGAATTCTCTATCTGTTGCTGAATTAGACGATGATAACTTTGATATTAATTCCTTATTTAGTAAATGTGCATATTGTAGTCATGCTCATATATGTTTTCAAGGTGGCAAGTGGTTTCTTTGGAAATGTTATTTTATGTTGTCAGTAGTAGTAGGCGTTCAGAAATTGAACTATCACTCCTTACTTTTGTCAGTTCTATCAGTAGGCGATGCATTGATTTTTTGGGCCCAAATAGCTATAGGGAGCCGGCTCCTATTCTTGGCACTTTTGATTCACTTGGGCAGTGGTTTTTTTTTTAAAGCTACAGAGCTCATGTTTATTATTGCAAAGTTTCAGACAATTTGGTCGAGAAAGAAACCCCATGCCAAAGTGAATTACGGAAGTGCCCAAGTAGCTGTGCACCCTATGCGTCGCATTGCGTGCTTCTTATGGCCAAGTTTCAGACAATTCGGCTGAGAAAAACCCTTCATGCCAAAATTAAGTAGCTCTGCACCCTAGTGAGAAACGCACAGCTATTGAGTAAAATCAAGCTGAGGGCGGTAAATCCAGTCTGGTCGAGAATCTTCTCTGGTTTTTACGGACTTCCAAGGGCATATAGATTATCTTCGCATATAGATTATAAATCAAGCACACATGATTTAAGGTGAAACATCTCGGAATCCAAAGATGGCCGGCACAATGGCCGACTTGTGCCCCTACTCACGTTTTCAAAGGCACAAAACTGGGGAAATAGTTGGCAAACGGTTCTGATCTTCTTATTTTAAGCTTTCTGCGTGTGCTCAAAGCCAAAATAAAAAGGACACTGTTGTTGGATGCTTCCTTCGCGAGATTTGTGCCTTTGAAGTTTGAGTGCAATCTCAGAAGTTGATTCCAAACTGTTTCACCTTAAGGCCGCACGGGACGTCATTATAATCACCCTATCCATTTGAAGAAGCAGATCGCATATACCACTCCATATATCGATGTGAAAAATTTATCATATAATTCTATATATGTTGTACACGACCCATTAAATTTTTAATTTTGCTTCATCGGTTCACTAAAACTCGAGACTAGCTGAGGCAAAGTTTTGATGAAAATTGTTAGCGTGAGACAAAAGATAGGGAAAATAACACGGTCTCCCGTGTTACCTTAAAAAATACGGTTGAAAATTCAAATCTTAATAACAGCAGTCCAGTTAATAAAAGAGGAATTTCAGGAAGATAGCCTGTTACTGCACCTTACCACATTTTTGAGAAAATCCAAGATGATTACGACTTTTCAAAGAATCGTTTCAACTCTTTCAGGATGATTAACTGAAAGAATTGAAGGAAAAAATGTGACAGTCTTTGAAAAAACGCCTGAAGAACTTTCTAGAAGAGTTCTGAAGGGATCTTAGGATAAATTCTTGAAAGCAACTCTGGAAAGATTTTTGGTATCGCTCATAAGTCAGAATGCTCAAGTATGACTCTATAATATCTGCTCAGCAGCTTCCTAAAGGCAGATTTCTAATATGCAAACAGCGCAGATTTTTAATGACTTTCCATTAGATTCCAAGAAGATGATAAGGGTTTTAAGTGTGTTTTCAGAGATTGTGAGAGGTTTACGAGGGTTCCCAGTATTTCTCAAAAGTTTCCAAATGATTTTAAAAGGCACTCAAAGGATTACTAAAGCGCCCCAAAGGATTCCCAAGGTATACCAGAGGAGTCCCAAGGTATACCAGAGCATTGTACATAAAATACGTAACGTTGCAGAGGGAGGAGTGGCCTTGATTTGCATTACAGTACCAAAGACACATTAAAGACCTCCATGTCCCTTGCAGTTGCCCAACATTTTATGGCTCATAAGGTAATCTAGAATGCCGTGCAAAGTGTACTGCGATGTGTCAAACTTGGGTACCTTTTGCACTACTGAGGGACCAAATGCAGTACTAGAAGTGGTACCCAATCTGATTCCGAGTGGGACAGACCTGACAGTACCGTAATTCGGGGGCAAATTGATCACTATTTTACAACATTTTGTTGTGTTATCCTTCGGAATTCAAATATTGTCAAATAAATTTCGACAAAATCAGTACAGTAATTTCTCGATTATATCACGGATCCCATAAATTTTGGCGTGATATGCCGAATGAAAATGTATTTTTCTGCCATATAATATTCGTCAGAAGTCAGAAGTTAACCTGGATTCGATTTCAACTCAATAATCGCAAAGCGCACCTTTGTTTAGAATTGTCTTATACAGGGCCAGATTTACAATTGTAGGGGCCCGGGGGCCATTGTCTTGTGGGGGCCCTTTTCCCAGAAGAACATGTTGATACTTTGAAACTGACTACATATTTTTAATGTTCTTTATAAGGTTTTCATTATCAGAAATCAATCTATTCTATAACGTCCAGAAAAATATTTTCTTTTGTGAAAGGTAAACCAATTTGAATTGATTTAACTAATGTTTCCTTTATTATTCTACATATATTTTTAAATTTTATATGGTAAAGTCAATATTTTTGGCGCTTCTTCGTCATCAACAAAATTAATTTAATGATCCCCTTCTATTGGTATCCTAATTGAAATTATACAGATTTTATTCATGTTTCAATATTCAAGTGGTTGAACATACAGATTTACCTAACAATATTGAATTGACGAAAATGTAATAGGGCTGGTAGAGACTTAGGCTCTATTTTAGTACAAGTCTCCAATAAGTTTCTATTTTCAATGGAAACTCTCTATGGCCTCTATTTAATTCAAAATGGTCTCTAAATGATTTTTTCCTTATTGTGATTATATTGAATCCTGATGCAAAATACTACTAGCTCCAGTGAAAAATTCAAAGATATTAATGCAGCTAATCAGCAGCTTCTTCAAAGATTTCGTCTCATGTGCTTCGAGGAAAAACATTAAGAAATCTTCTAGTGATTTGTCTAGAGATTTCATCTGAAATACCTTCATGGACTAAAAAAGGGATCTCTCTAGAAATTTTGCTAGAGATTCTTTACCAATTCGCTCTGAAAATTTTGCAGTGGTTTTTCAAAGGATGCTTAAAGGATTTTCTCTAGAATATCTTTGAGCACTCCAACGATACTACTTCCAGTATTTTTTCTCAGTGATTTAAAAAAAAATGTATATATAAAGTTGTGTTCAGAATAATAGTAGTGAAAGCCGATTTTCATACAAAATGCTCAACTTTGGCATGCTGTAACTTTGTTTCCATAAGAGGAATCGACATGAAATTTTGGTAGTGAACTACAAATAAACCACAAATATATCACAAGATTTGAAAATTTTCACACTACCGGCTAAAACGTTAAGCACCAGGAGAAATCGCTCAAAATAATAGTAGTTTTTCTTTTGTAAAGTTCTGTTCTGCAACAATTTTGTAAAAAAAATTGGCTTGTTTATACATTCATAGCTTGGGTGGAAATGGTTGAAACGATGAATAAAGAAAAATTCAGAAACTCAAAATACAGCAGATATTTAAATTATTAAAACTACTATCTTTTTAGAGATTTCACCTGGTGCTTAACTTTTTAGCCGGTAGTGTGAAAATTTTTAAATCTTGTGATAATGAAATTGAATATATTTGTAGTTCACTGCCAAAATTTCATGCCGATTTCTCATATAGAAACAAAGTTACAGCATGCCAAAGTTGAGCATTTTGTATGAAAATCGGCCTTCACTACTATTATTCTGAACACAACTGTATATGGCGTTTTCCAGATATTCTCCAGTTGTTACTCTAGTTAATCTTACAAAGATTTTCTGACGATGTTCTTAACGCAAATTTTGAAGGATTTACTAAGGAAATTGAGAGAAGTATCAAGGAAAATCCTGAAGGACTTCCTTGAGAAATATCTTAAACTAGTGGTCCCGGCAAACTTCGTCTTACCATCAAATAGGCTGTTGGAAAACGTCAAGAAATTCCCCATACAAAATGACACATTAGTCTTCTCCCGTTATCCCCATTATTCCGGAGACTTTCCTGAACTTTTTCCTCGCACGAACACGTCGCATCCCTTGTGGGGGGCAACAGTGAAAAACTTGCATCAGTCTGTTCACCCGTTCCCGAGCCATTTCGTGACATACACCACACCATTTTTATTTATATAGATTATCTTTGAAGAAATACCTGATGAAATCCCTTAGATTATTTCTGTGGTTATCCTTGGAAAACTTCAGATTAGATTCTTGAGATATTCTTGGAGGAATTCCTTTGGAAAATTCTTGGAGCATTATGCAAATAATCACTAAATGAACTCCTGTAGAAATCTTCGTAATAATCTCTGAATCCTTGGGAAAATACAAAAAAAAAATCTAATCAAATTCCTAGAGAAAATCATGAAAACAAACTTCAAATTTTACGAGGAAATAAAAGAAAAGGGATATGTCTGGTCTTATTCTATGATGAAGAATCAAATCCTTATCTGTTGGTTCCTATTCGTTTACGTTTTGTTGCTCTGTTTCCTGTTTGATCCATTTTCGGTCTATTCTTGGTTCCTGTGCACCACATGGTCTCTTTTTGGTCTGTTTTTTTCAAGCTAGAAGTCTCTAAAGTTATTAATTTTATTTTTTTTTTATATTTAAATAATAAGTCCTATTACTTGAACTGCAAATATAAATTGCATTCAAACCTAGTCTTAAACATCATTGATATAGTTTTCGTTACAGTTGAATAGTCACGTAAGAAAATCGTTAGAAATTTAAGCAAAAGGATGACACACTTCTTGTTTATCCAAATCGTTTTTGAACGTTTTTTTATCTACTTGTTTCTCGTAAAGTCAATAAAATTCTATTCTGAATGTTCTAATATTTAGTTTTAATTACTTTATTTCAGTTTATTTGCATAATTTTCGCCTATTGTTCCATATATATTGAAAAAAATGTAATATGACGTGATTTTAAAAAGTATGTACTATTGCCTTGATTCTAATTATTCGTGAAATTTCAACTACATATATGTTTGTCGAGATTTGTGGGGGCCCGGGGGCCATGGCCCCCTCGGCCCCCCCGTAAATGCGGCCCTGGTCTTATATCTTCGTTGTGTACAGGTCTTGGGTTCAAGGAACTTAGCCAGTAATGCCTTGAAGGTAAATGAATGAGGTTGCTTTCTCTAAAAAATCAGTTTCTAATATGTTTCCAGGTTATCAACAAACTACCTTGAATAAAGGTCTTCATAACTAGTAAACTCTTCAAGATTATTGAATAAGGTTTACATCCAAACAAACCCAATAAAACATGTCCCGTCTATGTTTCAGTCCTACCACCGGCAAAGGTTATACAAGAACTGTATTGAGAACGGGCATTCGGATCGACAACCGAAACCGGTGACGTTTTGGAGTAACTAAGTCTCTTTAAGATTAATGAATGTGATTCATGCTCCAGCAGACTCAAACAAACATTATCTATCATGGTTATCCATGAACACCGTAAAGTACAGGTTTGCGGATGAACAAGTGTGGACTTTGTAGCCGTGCGGTTGATGTTACCAAGGCATTTAGCCGCATCGTGCTAAGGAGTGTGGGTTCGATTGCCGCCTAAGGCCTGTGCTTGTAAATTTGAAGGCTTATATTCAAATGAGTTCTTAAATACTGTCAAACGGTTGTTAGATTCAAAATATAGAATATAATCAAACGAGCCTGAGTGACAACCAATCGTGTTCAAATGCTCTAGGAGATTTCTGTTTTCGCTTGTAGATCTGAAGTCCTGAGGAGCTACTGGTTCACCTTAAATGGTAAAGTTCATTAAACAAGTCTGTATGGCTATTATCCTTTACAAGACTCATAAAGATCATACCTTATACGCTTGTAGATCAATTTGCCTATACTTCAAATAGTCAATTATGTAGTTCAAGTCAGGGATAACCTTGAACGATCGTTGTACTTAATAATCGGTAAAGTATAATTGGCCGAGTCTGTGATCCTTCGAAAGATCACTAGTTATAGCTTCACACATGACATACCACTTTAGTTTCATTTGATATTTGACCATCTATATTTAATGTGAATATGAGAAACTTAATTTCGAGGGCGAGAGTTTCATTTGCGTAATACTCTATTTGCGTACCCTTAACCAGTACGTAAATGGAGGTTCCAGTGTACACACTCTGTCAACTTTGCAAATACTTGACTACAAATGTATCAGTTTAGATTCTGACAAAGTTTTTCTCTAATTCAGCCATAGCCAAATATTGGCTATTTTTTCTCATATGTAGAGCCTTTTAATCACTGCTTCCGTTATTTAGGAATATTGTGGTATGACGCATATTTTATTTGGTGCTAATCAAACATCCTTTCACAATTGAGATGTGATAGACATTGGTTGATGTGTCACACTGTTCCAACTGGGCACAACGCGATTTATAAAGTCTATTACCCTATTAGGACTACCTTGCCAAATTTCCAAGGGCTCTAATAACCCTTTTCCAAATGCTAGCATACTTTGGTCAAGCAATGCTCCGCAGTTGCAGAGTAAATGCTCAGCAGTTTCGTTTTCAGCTTGACAAAAACGACACTCAGAGGATTGGATTTTTCCAATCTCCGACTTGGGCAGTGACCGGTCTTCAGGCCAGTTATTACCCTAAGATTTCCTAAGATTGAGTATAGCCCGGGCTTTAGCTAGACTGGGTTTTATGAATCTTTTGGCTGGCTTGGATGTATCCGTGGCGTTCCAATTGAATTCTACCATGGACATTTCCCAATTTGTCAGTTTCATCCTGAGAGTGCACTCAGGAACACCACAGAACGGTTCAGGGCCGACAAAGCTCGAAGCTGCACCCTATCTTGCTACATTGTCGGCAATATCATTCCCCTCAATTCCACAATGGCCGGGCACCCAGTACAATGTAACTTCGTTCCTACTGTGGCCAATTGCTTAAGAGAAAGAATGCATTCCCACACTAACTTTGATTCACATGTGAATGGCTTTAGAGCATTCCAAGCTGCTTGACTTGAAGGCCATCCACCTTAGAAAGGGCCCGCAGGGCACCCAGGTGGCGGCGATCAGGCTGCCGGTCGCAGAGGCCAACAAAGCGAAGAACTTGGGCATACTCAAGGTAGGCTGGTCGGTTTGCCGGCTGAGCATACAACAGCCTCCTGAAGTTTGCTTCAAATGTTTCGGGAAGGGCCATAAGTCGTGGAATTGCAATGGTCCCGACAGAAGTAAGATGTGCAGAAAATGCGGCGCTGAAGGCCATAGGGCAAGCGATTGTAAGCAAATCGCTAAGTGCCTAATATGTGTCGACAGAGCAGACAACGGACACTTAACGGGCGGACCCAAATGTCCGGGCACAAGCGGAGTATCAAAGCAGCCAAAACGGAAGCAACACAGTTAAATTTAAACCACTGTGATGCAGCCCAGCAGCTGCTTTGGCAGTCAGTCTCGGAAACCAAGACTGACGTGGTGTTATTATCGGACCCATACCGCATACCAGCCAACAACGGGAACTGGGTGGCGGATAGGTCTCAACAGCTAGCAGCTATAGGGACGACAGGACGATACCCAATCCAAGAAGTAGTCTCTAGCTCAAATGACGGTTTTGCGATAGCAAAAATCAACGGCGTGTTCTATTGCAGTTGTTACGCGCCCCCAAGGTGGTCGATTGAGGAATTTTCCCACATGGTTGACAGGATGATGGCCGAACTAGCTAATCGGCAGCCAGTAGTGATAGCTGGCGACTTTAATGCATGGGCAGTGGAGTGGGGTAGCCGCTGCACCAATCAAAGAGGCCAGCTATTGTTGGAATCCCTGGCCGCATTAAATGTAGAGCTGGCAAATGTGGGTACAGTGAGTACCTTCCGCAGAAATGGTGCAGAATCGATCATCGACGTGACGTTTTGTAGTCCTAACCTTTTAGGTACCATAAACTGGCGCGTTGATGACGGTTATACTCATAGCGATCATCAATCGATTCGCTATAGGAGGAGGATGGAAAACAGCGCGCTTCGACGGCGAAGTATTCACTGAAGCTCTGAGGCGCGAACGAAACACTCTGGACCTAAACGGTGAAGAGCTAGTTGCTATGATATCACGAGCGTGTGATGCTTCCATGCCGAGAAAAGCCCCTCCTAGAGAGAACAGGCCGCCAGTGTATTGGTGGTGCGAATCAATTGCAAATCTTCGAGCAACCTGCCTTCGGGCTAGACGAAGAATGCAACGCGCACGCACAGAAGCACAAAGAGAGGAACGCGGTGCAGCATTCAGAGAGGCAAAGTTGGCTCTCAAAAAGGAAATCAAGAGTAGAAAACGGGCATGCTTTGAAAGTCTATGCGAGAGTGCCAATTCTAGTCCATGGGGTGACGCCTACAGAGTGGTAATGGCTAAGACCAAAGGAGCCATAGCGCCCCAAGAGAAATCGCCCGAGTTGCTGCGATCGATAATCGATGTACTCTTCCCGCACCATCCCATAAGCCCATGGCCCCCAGCGCCGTATGCGGCAGATGAAGGAGAAGAAGTGGCGAGAGTGACGAACGAAGAGCTGGCAGAAGTCGTGAAATCATTCGCGTCAAACAAGGCACCGGGACCCGATGGTATCCCGAATGTTGCCTTAAAAGCGGCAGTGAACACGGATCCGGACATGTTCAGAACCACGATGCAACGCTGCATTGATCAAGGAATCTTCCCGGATGTATGGAAGCGACAGAAATTGGTGCTACTACCAAAGGCGGGGAAACCACCAGGTGATTCTACTGTATGGATTCTACTGTATGACACAGAGGAGGGGCAGAAAAGCGTTCGAATTACCGCGGGAGTACCTCAAGGTTCAATCCTGGGCTCGCTGTTATGGAATGCGATGTACGATGACGTACTGAGGCTGCCCCTTCCGACGAGTGTTAAGATTGTTGGCTTCGCCGACGATATCACCCTAGTGGTCTATGGTGAATCGATGGAGGAAGTAGAGTTGACAGCAGCGCACTCTATTTCCCTGGTTGAGGAATGGATGAAGTCTAGGAAACTAGGACTGGCCCGTCACAAGACTGAGGTGGTGGTGGTCAACAACCGCAAGTCCGAGCAACGGGCGCTTATCTCGGTAGGTGATTGCACCATAGAGTCCAAGCGATCCCTTAGGCATCTTGGGGTAATGATCGATGACAAGCTGAGCTTCGCTAGCCACGTTGAATATGCCTGTAAAAGGGCATCTACGGCTATAGCGGCGCTTTCGAGGATGATGTCTAACAGCTCTGCTGTAATTGCCAGCAAACGCAAGCTGCTGGCAAGCGTGGCGCTATCCATACTAAGGTATGGAGGACCAATCTGGTCAAAAGCGCTTAGAACGAACAGAAACCTAAAGCGGTTGGAAAGCACGTACAGGATAATGTGCTTAAGAGTAGCAAGTGCATACCGGACGGTATCTAAAGAGGCCGTGTGCATCATAGCCGGGATGACGCCCATCGGGCTCATCATCAAGGAAGATGTTCAATGCTTCAACCAAAGGGGTACCAGAGGAGTCCGCGACACGTGTAAAGAGGAAACGCTCAGAAGCTGGCAGCAGGAATGGGATAACTCCACTAAGGGTAGATGGACCCATCGACTAATACCAAATGTGTCAGATTGATATGGTAGAAGCCATGGGGAAGTGAACTTCCACCTGACGCAGTTTCTGTCAGGACATGGTTGCTATAGACAATACCTGCAGAATCTCCTGCGTGCCCCAATTGTGCTGGTGTAGAGGAAACAGCGGAGCATGTCGTGTTCGATTGCCCCCGTTTCATTGTCGTAAGAGGTCGCATGCTCACTACATGCGGAGGGGACACGTCCCCCGACAATATTATAGAGAGAATCTGTGCGGATGCCGAGTGCTGGAATGCAGTAACTACGGCTGTCACTCACATTATGTTAGAATTGCAGCGTCTATGGCGCGCCGACCAAGAGTTGGCTGCAGAGGATTAGCCCTGCCGAGGCTGGTCCCTTGTAACATTGTTTAAGTCGGCTAGGAGAAGCAGTTTGCCTAGGCTACTTCTGCTACACGTGTTGTGCTACATGCACTGGTCCCTTCCCGAAGAAATACCGTAAGGTGGTTCCGGGGAGATGAGGGTCTGAGTCCAAGGGTCATGTCGATGCACTGTTCACCACTTGAGCAATTCTAAATGAATTGCTCATGCACAGTGCATAGGCTGGTTTTAGCGGGTCGTCGTTGGTGCGTCATCCCCGCATTCCCTGAGTTATCTTCTCAGGGGATCTGTTTCAGATTTCCCCCTTGTAAAAAACAAAAACAAAAAAAAAGCTGCTTGACTGTCCGAGAAAATACAGATTTTTGCAAACCTATAGTTTCTTTTGAGACAAACATTTGTACAGTCAATGATGGCTTGAATTTCAGCTAGGAACACAGTGGGATTGCGCTCCATAGCGATTACCTTGCTGATACCAGGGTCGAAAACTCCAGCTCCAGTATTGTCGCCCATCTTTGAGCCGTCGGTATAAAATACAATAGAACCTGGACGTAAACTTGGCCCACCATAATCCCAAACATAGCGGCTTGGTTTAACCTCTTTGAAGGGAACATCATAGTTCGTCTTCAAATTGAATTCCTTGATGATCTTCCTGTGACCAATCAAATCACCATCTAGTATTTTATTATAACGAATTAACTGCAAGACATTTTTTGCAGCTTGCAGCTAAATGAATTGATGCAAAGGCAGTATATTAAGAAGGGCATCCAAGGCAACCGATGGTGTACTTATCATTTCATTGCCCCTGTCATTGATATACAAGCAAGTCTTTGCAACTTAGCCAGCTTCTTCTGAGCAATTACCACATTTGTCTTGGGCCACCATACCAGTGAAGCTTAACTAATTTTTGATCGGACTATTGCTGAATAAATCTAGTTTACCATATTAGGTCGCAGTCCCCAAGTTTTTCCTAGGGCTTTATTGCAGACCCATAGGGCATTAGTACCCTTACTTAAGACCTTGTTCAGATCTAGGACAGGACTTGTCAGGTACTAGTGCAAATTTGAAACCATTTGCCTGTCAAAAAAGACCACTTCTGATTGGTCGTTTTGGCAAAGGCCTACTTTCACATCGTTGAGTTGGATTGCAACAGGGCACTTTGTTGCTAGCCCGGCCGTGTTGCTAGTTCATAAGTTAGAGTTTTTATTGAAAGTTTGAAAATGTTTCATGAAATCTTTTTGCTACAAATCAATCTATATTCGATGTTTGGTTTACCGCATGTGCTCCTACAATACTAAAATAAATCAAAAATACTTAATCGAGTGCAGTATAATAGAAATTGTATCAATTTTCTCTAAAAATAACGCCGGTTTTAAATCTACTACCTACTTTAAAAAAGAAGCTAGCATTCGCTATTGCGCTAAATGAATGAAGCATGCAAGAAACAACCAAATTGTGAGCCTTGATACTTGAATTTGTTCAACTGATTTGCTTAAAAAGGATACTGGTAGCACTGGCTTTTGTATCGTCAAGGTTATCGATTGAAAAACAACGGGCAGTCCTTGTTGAGCTGTCACGTCCTGTCCTAGGTTCAGATGAGAGTTCCAGTTCAATTTCTTATCCAAAGTAACCCCAAGGTGTTGAAGAGTTTACGTTTAACCCCTCTTTCCTACACCATTTGAGAGTAATGTTTAACGCAGTTTGCAACCGATCGGAAATCGTGTTATCATCGGTATATCATCGGTATATCCAATTACCTTAAAACCTTGATCTTTTAAATTTCTAAGGAATTCGTCTACTACAAAGTGACCCCAGTAAGGGCGATAACACTTGTCCTTGAGGACATCCCTTAGTAGATCTTATAGATATTTGCGCAGAAATTGTCCGATCCTTCAGCATAGTCATGACCCATTCGATAATACTTTTATCCAAACCCCTTGCTTCCGTGGCTGAACGCATTATCGAATGCTCCTTCAATATCGAGAAAAGCAACCACGGCTATTTCTTTGGCTTCAAGAGAGTTCTCGATTTTATTTACCAGCGACTGCAGTTCCGTAATGGTAGATTTACCTGATTGAAACGCAAATTGGTATTTACAAAGAGGCATTTCTAATAAACTTGTTGACTTGATGAAGGCATCAATTTTTTTTTTTCCATTGTTTTCAAAATAACAGGGGAAAGGCTTATAGGTCTAAAGGCTTTGGCAGTTGTTTTATCCTTGTAGAAATTCCTGTAGATTTTTTTTTGTTCAATGAATTGAAGACAATTTTTGAGTAAATTTTCTGAAAGCAGAACCAGAGGAATATCTCGAGACGTTTTTGGAAAGATCCAGAAAGTGTTTCGGGAGGAATACATAAATTAATGATTAGAGGAACACTGACAAAAAAATATAGAAAACCCTGAAGCGTTTATTGCCAGAATCTTCGAAGTAAACTCTGAAGTTATCACAAAAGGATCTTTTTGAACTTTCTTAAAGAAATTCCTAAAGAACTATTACATTGCTAAGGTCATCGAGGAAGAAATGCTTGAGGCGATCTTTGGTATAACCATGTGCGTATCGCTAAGCGTTCGCGATTATACTGCAAAGCCACGTTAAAAGTGTCTGGTTTCCATTCCCGGTACGGTCCAGAATCGTTTCTCCCTGGAAATTTCCTTAACTTCTCTGAAGTATTAAGGAGAACTCAAAAAGATTTGCGTAAGAGACTTTTCGGATGAATACTCGAAGGAATCCCTGAAGAATCGGGTGGGAAATCCAGCAACAATCCGTGAAGGTATTCCTGAGCAAACTCCTGTTAGACTTATTGGAATAATGTTTAGCGGAATCACGAAACGAATGTTTGGCAATCTACTTGAGGGAATTAGCTATAGATTTTTTTTGGAAAAAAAAACTGGAAAAATTATTGAAGAACTTCTTTGGGGAATTTTTGGTTATGATTTAGTGGTATCTGAAGAAGATTCTGCAGATTCTTTTGGTAGAATCTTTGAAGAAGTTTCTGCAGAATACACTTGAGGTACTCCTGAAAACATTCCTTCCTGTTGATCTCCACAAAAGTAGAGTTTCTGGAGGGACACAGATATCTCTATATTTCTTCTGAACTGTTCTGTTTTTTTTTTTTTTTCAGGAGTTCTCAGCTTCCATTCAAAGTATCAAACTCATAATTGAGGAATGGCTGTATTTTAGCCCACAAGTTTGCTGAAAGATTGTATATAATTCGTTAAAATATCGATAAAGGGATTAAATATGGATTCAATACTATTCTGATTTTTGAGGAATTTCAAATGGCGAAACTAGTAAATTATAGCTGGCGAACCAAAACATTAGTTGTATGTCGAAATTCATCGATAAGCCTATCCGAAATTTTATTTTTCCTTCCGCAACTCTACGGATATTTGCATTGGCGTCCTCAGCTTACTTTCCCAATACCCAACAATTCTACAATAGTACCCTAAATTTCACCCGGGTCCGCCTTTTTTCAAATAAATCTTAGATTTTTTGTGGACTTCCTAGTAGGCTTATATGAAGAATTTAACAACAATTTTCAGCCTCATAGTATAAAAAACACCCATGACGATGTGAATCAAAAAAGATCCATCATCCTAGTCCAGACCATTATTCAGTAGAGTAAGCTGAGAGAAAAGATCGTTTTTGCCAGTTAATTCTAAACCAATCATAATTAAAAATTAAAAACAATCCTACACAAATTTTGTTTTCAAAGCTATTGCAATAAGGGATCAAAAACATTTTTTTTTTCGCACCGCTTATTCGTTAGTACCTAGCAAATTTAATTCTGAGTGCATTTCCCATACAAACTTTGCAGTCTCAGTTTTCATCCAAATGAACTCAAATTTTGGAAGGACACTCAGAATTTGATCTTAATCGAATGAGCGGTGTGGAGCAAAATCGATTTTTTTTTGAACCACCTTACTATTGCATATTATTGATCCATTGTACAGTTTGATCTCTTTCCATTAATTTGTTTTCAATATCAATATAAAAACCTTATAAACGACAAAGTCTTGGTATTTTGTAAGCTCATTTACCTTCATCCAGCCAACATACTTTTCACATGCTGAAAAAAAAAAAAAACACACACACACACACACACACACAAAAATGAGCATAACTCTATTGTGTCTAGATGTATTTTATTGAAATTTTCAGAACTTCCAGAAAAATTCTTCTAGTTTATGGTTCGAAGAATTTTGGAAAATGGTCCAAGTGGTTCCGGAATTCTTCTGAACTATCTTGGAGTACCAAAATTGGCCTTTCATCCATTCAACGGATATCTCAAGACTCTGTTGAGCTAGAAGGTTGGTGTCTTGTCTTCGGCAAATTTGTTCAGCAGGTCTGATAATGACAAAGCTGATTGGGAATCTATCCGCTGGATAGCGCTAGTAACACGTTTTCTTATATATTTTATACATCGAAAACCTCATAGGCTAGACGGATGATGTCTTCGGTAAAATTGCTCGGTAGGTCAAGGGCTATCTGGCGGCGTCATATATGTTTGAGAATTTATCCGCTAGAAGGCACTAGTAACAAATTTTCTTATATCATCTATATCTCGAGATCCTGATAAGCTAGAAGATTGGTGTTTTCGACGAATTAGTTCAACAGGCCTGAGGGCTGTGCGGTAGTGACAGATCCGATTGAGAATTCATCCGATAGGTGACGCTACTAACAAATTTTCTTTAATCTCGAGATCCTGATAAACTTAATGGTTAGTGTCTTCGGCTAAGTTGGCCAAGGGCCATTTGGTAATGACAAATCAGTTTGAGCATTCATCTGCTGGGTGGCGTTAGTAACAAATTGTCTTTATTCCTCTATATCTAAAGATAACCGTTTATTTTGAACAATAAAAGCTTAAATTTGATTTTGTTAGTTAATCTTACACATGTAGTCATTATATTATTGCACGTATTCTACCGCTTATCAATATTTTTGTAATGTAAAGTGTTGCTTTCATTCAACAATTTAGTAGGATCGCGAGATAAAGTTACAATCGCCACCTAGCGAATGGATTCCCGATCTGTCGCTACCAGACAGCCCTGGATCTGCTGAACAACTTTCCGGAAGACATCAACCTTCTTACTTATCAGGATCCCAAGTTATAGAAGATTGGTAAAGATGTGTTACCTGCGGCACCTAGTGGATCAATTTCACTTGATTTTTTTTTTCAAATTCTTCAAACCATAAACTAAAAGAATTTTAAATAAGTTCTGATTTTTTTTTGTTCAAAACCATCCCTTACAATTTTCTTAATGAAGTTTCTGAATATGGCTCTCATCGATTTATGTGATTTTAACTCAATATTAAAAAAAAAAGCCCACTTCACAAATTTCAGTAACTTTCCAAGTTTTACGGACAGTGTTCCCAAAAAAAATGTAACGGACTCTATATTTTTGAGTCAAAATTAATTTGATAGAACATAAACGCAAAAAAGTAATTCAAAATCAACATTCCAAACCAGCAAAATAGCTTCCGTTTCGTACGGTCGTTAGGATTGTTAGTATTAGAACCCTTCCATGCAAATTAATGCTATCCAAAAACAGTCTACTCTCGTGCGTTAAAGAATTAAGATAACTATCATACAAAGCCAAAAACAATACGCAATCGTTAAAAATTGGTTAGGAAAAAACGTCAGTGCTCTTAATCCATACAAATTAGATATGACTATGTTTATATGTATAGATAAAAAAATTGATATAAAAAATTGGGACCCCGGCAGAATCTTCGAGAACGGT
This sequence comes from Aedes aegypti, assembly GCF_002204515.2. Classification (NCBI taxonomy): domain Eukaryota; kingdom Metazoa; phylum Arthropoda; class Insecta; order Diptera; family Culicidae; genus Aedes; species Aedes aegypti. The sequence goes on from NC_035107.1 coordinate 13,562,978, forward strand.
ACGGTTTTTGTCGACTACGAAAAAAAAAGTATAATAAAAGTCAGAGGTAAAAAGAGAGATAGAGGGGTAGAAAAGGCCACCGAGACAGACTTAAAGAGTACTTCTACGAACCCTCTACGGCCATTACCAAAGAATTTTCGTTTTTGTCAGAGATTTTGCGAGAAGAATTAATGCATGCACTTGATAGAAATGAAAGGAAAGAGTTTGAAAGTGAACTGAAGAGAAAGAATGAGAGGATCGTGGGATGGCTTTGCGGGAGGATCGATTCTGATTGGTTGATTTGATCAGATGATTGATATTGTGAAAGGTGGGACAATGATGATCTGATTTGAATTTTTTACTTATTGGGACTTAAGGGAATCTTTTTTAAAGGAGAAGGATGTGGAATCATAAGGGGAAGGGGGGAGTTGGTCAGAACGAAAACCGAAAACGCAAAACCGAACAACTAAAAACATACCAATTTCCGCTCCGCCGAGGTCGCTCAGAATCTTACGATAGGAGGGTCGTCGTGTTAGTAAATCTCTTCGCTTCTTTGGCGAGGCCTCGTCATCGGACATCGTATCGTCACTGTTGGTATCGGTCATGATACTGCCACCGCTGCCGACGTGCGGCTCTGGTTTGATCTGTGTACACAGTGGGATGCGAATCGAACGATCGAGAAGGATCAGTGCTCAGTTCGAAATTCGAATTATTTTTTTTGTATTGGGGGGGGAGACCGAGGTGGGAAGCGATTCTAACACTTTGACGGTAAGGACTACTCAAACTACGGTGTTGTTAGGTGGAAAAAGGGACGACGGACTCACCTGGATAGCCTGCAAACTGCCTTGCGTGGTGTGAATGACTGAGCTAGGTTTGTTACACACTAATAATACGCCTCGGGGTAGAGCAGGTATCTGGCCGGCTGCGGTTTGTATCACCGATTGCTGGTTCTGCTGTATGACTGATTGTGCCTAAAACGGGAAGGAACGGTGCATTAGTAACTGGATCATTTTGTGGGTAAGAAAATACGGCACACTACAATGGTATGATGGTACTGTGGAAAGGCAAGTTGAAAATTCGCTGAAAAGTTCAAATAGTTCAATCAAGATAATATACTTGCAAATACTTGGATGATTTATTTAAAGTGTCTTCGCACACATCAGCCTAATCAGTTTCACCGGAAAACCAAGTGGCCAGGCTTTGATGGAAAAAGAAAAAAATGGCTACGTTTCGTATCCCAAAAGCCCGACAAACTAGAAATGCGGCGTCTTCGGTTATTTAAACGTTCACAGTTTTGCCTCCAGGTAACCCATGAGTGCAAGAAGTATTCCATACTGTTATAATACAGGATTCATAACAGATGAATAAATAGTATCTTCGGAAAATATGTCCATGGATCGAGTAGTATTAAGAACTGATAAGTTTGCGTTTTCAATGGCCTTTGTGAGAAAGAAGAATTCGATCTTTAATAATTCAGAATTCAAAACAAGTAATAATATAACTATTTATGTATCAATCAATACGTTCGTTCTATGTTCTAAAATGATGCTTTTCTTGACTCATTCTTATTTCGCTCTGTACTCACACTCAACTCTTTCTCGTCTGTCTTTCCATTCACTTTCGAATATTGTGAGTAATTTTACTCACTCCATAAACTTTAAGGTGGCAATACTTCGGTTCACGGATTTTTAACAAAATTCAGAGTACCGTAAAATAGGGTATCTTTGAGAATGCGGGTAACTTTGATAATCTGGGACCCGCAACATACTTAATGAAATAACAAAAAAAAATCTATTAATCAGTTAAGCAAAACGGATGCAAAGAGTTTTATTATGACACTGTATCAGAGCTATTTTCGTTGATATCGAGAACATATGAAGCTTTATATTCAAATATTAGAAATTGATCAGATTTTAGCATTTTAGAAATGTTCTGTATCGAACTAATAAAACGTCTGGTTCGTTTGATGGGAAAATACAGAATGAATGTTTTATTGAATTAATAAGGTTAGTAACTAATCAATGGTGGTTGCTATGTGGCCGCTAAGGCTGCCTGGATCAAACGTGCTACAACACATCTACCCCGTAAGCTAGTAGCGGTCTGGAATTCGCACCACCCGATTGCTTCTAGTGACATATACTCCATTTTCACGACTGCGACCTGGTTGTTGTTGATCTGGTTGTGGAATTGGGTTGTCATCATCTTCCACGGATAGATACTCATCATCAGGAACAGCAACAATTGTTTCAATGTCACCCTCACGAGCACCTTCATCTTCGTAATCGTCGTATGCGTACTTCATAATTTGATGTATTCTTCTAACAATCATACCCAAATCGGCAGCATGGCATTCATATATGGTTTCGCATTTTATTGTAACAATCTTGGCTTTTATCCATCGTTGTCGATCAGGATCTCGATAATCCCTCGTATATACCATCTCACCAACCGCAAAATGGTTGTTCTTCTTTCCAATATTGAGTTTCCAAGTTTTCTCGAAATGTTGAACGTTGGTTTGCTTTCTTAGAACGTCAAATCTGGTTTTCATTTCCCGTCTTCAATGTCTTTGTCAATATTGAGCCACCAAAAGTAATTGCGGGCTAGAGACTTCATTTTGACTATTCCAAGATGCGATGAATGTAGTTCTTGCAGCAAAAATGGACGAAACTTGGCCGGCGCCACAATGCGATAGCCCCACAAAAGCACTCCTTCTTCAACCGTCAGCTCATCTTTCCGAACATAAACTTCTCATAAAGTTCCTGGTCATTCATGTTGCTTGGCCATCCGGTCTTCACGAAGTTCACTATTCGGCTAACAACAGGATCGCGTCCGTTCCACTAACGATCTTGTCTCGGATTCCAAATATTGTAGAAACATTACTTCTTCGTCATCTCCAACGTCGTCTCCACTACATTGAACTGGTGATCGTGACAAAAAATCTGCTACCTTGTTGCTTACGCTTTTTATGTACTTGATTTTATATTCATAATTAGCCAGGAATACAGCGCTTCCATGTCCAAAGGTGAATATTCTTGCTCATGATTCTTCAGCACTCTCGAAATGAATGTTACTGGCCGCTGACTTCCATCTGGGAATACTTGCAAGAGTACAGCTCCGACGCCTTTGCCCGAAGCATCAGTAATTAAAACAACAGGAAATTCTGGATTGTACGGAGTTAAAACGTTGTCGGAACACAATATCTGCTTGATGGTTTCGAAAGCCGCATCGCATTCAGCTGACCAATTGTATCGTTCGTCTTTCTTCAGCATTCGGTACAACGGACTCAATATTGTTGAAATATTCGGAATGAACTTGGCGTAATACGTTACCATCCCGAGGAACTCTCGTAGCGCTTTCACATTTTCCGGTCTTCGAACATCCATAATAACTCGAACCTTCTCTGGATCTTTATGTAGTCCATCACCATCTACGATGTGTCCCAAAAACTGGATTTTGGTCATCAAAAACTCGAATTTTTCTCTATTCAAGCGAAATCCTGCTTGCAAAAGCTTCACCAAAACTCTTGATAAGTTACTCATATGCTCACTAACTGTTGCACCGGTTACCAAAACATCATCGAGGAAATTGACGCATCCAGGACAATCTTGTAGTAGCTTCTCTAGGACCTCTTGAAAAATCGCACAGGCCGGTTTTGTTCCAAATGGCAATCGGTTTACATGATAAATACCTTTGTGGGTGCTCCATGCTAACATTCTCCTGGACTGTTGATTATATGATGATTTCAAATCCAACTTCGAAAACAGTTTACCTCCTTGCAGCGCGTCAAACAAATCCTCTACAACCGGCATTGGGTACCGCTTATCTTCAAGAAACGGATTCACGGTTACCCGGTAATCAGCGCATAGACGAATTGACTTATCTTTCTTCAAAACTGGAACCAAAGGTGTTCCCCAGGCAGCGGTTTCTGCCTACGAAGTAATGCCTGTCTTCTCCAGATTTTCCAATTCTTCCTCCACCTTGGATTGGAACGAAATTGGTATCTTCCTTGGCTTGAAAAACTTCGGCTCAGCATTCGGCTTCAATTGCAAGTTGACCTTCGAATACTTGTAACGGTTCAACGATCCATCGAACAATTCTCCGTAACGATCTAGATCCTCCTCCAGCTCTTTTTCATGCTTCTCTGATGACTCTGTATCCAACTTGTTGATTCGCAAATTCAGCAACTCCCCAATAAAATCTCGTCCGATCAATGGGTTGCGTCCTCCTTCAATGACAATAACTTGGCCAACAGCTTGTCGACCCTGATACACTAGAACAGCTTCAAATGCTCCTTTCCGTGTAGCCTCACCGCCGGTATAAAACACCTGTTTACCATGGAACGGATGTAACGGAAATTCTCTAAACTGGCTTTGATAAAACGCTTCTGAAACTATTGTAATCGGTGATCCTGTATCCATTTCAAACTTCGTCATATGTCCATTAACCGCAACGTTCACGAAATAAGGGTCAGAGCAGCCGATGCTGTTCACCTCCAAATAATTGACTTCGTTTTCTTTTCTTCCAGAGTTCTCCTTCGGCTTTTTCGGACAGACCACAGCAATGTGACCTTTTTCCTTGCAAATCTTGCAGACATAACTCCGGTACTGGCAGCTTCGAAAATTGTGATTGTTCTTACCACACGCATAGCAAACAGCTGAACTTGGTTTCTTCGCAGACTTCGCCCCGTAACTTGCCTTCCTTTCGCTAATCTTGTTTACTTCAAGAAATCCTCTGTTTTTCAATGTTGCTTCTCGTTTCGCCGCAAGCTTGAGCAAGTCCTCTAGTGCAACGATGTCCTCTTCTTCACACAAACGTTCGAAAATCGGACCTGATTGAAGACCCGTCACGTCCTTCAGCGCATGGTCCAAATGTTCTCCAAATTCACAATTCAGGGATAGCTTCTTCAAACGGACGTACCATTCTTGAACACTTTCTCCTGATTCCTGTCGAGCACTGTAGAAAATCGCTCGTTCCCGGTAAGTGACCATCGTCGGACAAAATCTTCCCTTCAAAAGTGCACACAGCTCATCGTACTTCTTCTCATTCGGTTTTGAAGGATGGCAGATATTCTTCACGGTTTGATAAACTTCTAGGGAAAGTGACGTCAGAAGTACAGCGGATTTACGCTCCTCATCTACGTCCGCAGCCAGAAAGTACTGTTCCAACCGCTCCTGATACATCTCCCACTGGTCTCCAAACGAAAATCTTGGTGGGCCATATCCTTCCATAATAACTTCGTAGGTTTGAAATCCTTTCGTCGCCAATTGTTCTGTATCGAACTAATTAAAAATACGTCTAGTTCGTTTGATGGGAAAATACAGAATGAATGTTTTATTGAATCAATGGACCAATGCACGAGTTCACTAATTTGACGTTTGAGCGGTGCCGAATTCACTCGTTGCCATGGTCACGTAAATAACACGGCACCGCTCAAACGTCAGATAGTGAACTCGTGCATCGGTCCATGGATCAATGCACGAGTTCATTATTTGACGTTTGAGCGGTGCCGTGTTATTTACGTGACCATGGAAACCCGTGAATTCGGCACCGCTCAAACGTCAGATTAGTGAACTCCTGCATTGGTCCATAAGGTGAGTAACTAATCAATGGTCGTTGCTATGTGGCCGCTAAGGCTGCCTGGATCAAATGTGTTACAGCACAAGAAGTGTTCATAAATAATCTGCCTACGATCACTATCCGATGATGTTATAAAGTAGTGGTTCCCAACCTTTTTGATGCTGCGACCCCCTTGGAAAACATCTCGCAGACCCCTAAAACTGATGGTCTTGAAATTAATGTTTATCACGTTCGATATTCACCACACGGCAAAATAAATATATTTGTTTCGTGTGGTTTAAAGATCAAATTGGATGTCTTCAGTAAATTTGGTGATGGGTTTGAATCCGTTGCCGCTCTCAGATATGTTCCAGCAAGTCAAAGTTGTATGAAATACTGGCTTCATAGATGTTTAAACGAAAATCAAACTAGGATTGAACTTGAAAATCCACCAAATATTTTCCAAGAGTCCGATAAGGAATTTCCAAAAAGGATCTTGACAAAATCAAACAAAAAATCAAGCAGGAAAAGTAGCGTAGATGTTCACTTAGGAACTTCCATAGTTCACTTTGACACTGATAATCAAATTGTCTGAAACTCAACATTAAGATGCACATACGAGACATACTATTGCAATATAAGAGCCCAATTGGTGTCAGAAAACTCCCTGCCGAAATGAAGTGAATAAAATACGTCGCACTTCTTGGGAACCCTTCAGCAATTCTACAAAGATATTCTCATGAGTTCATTAAAGATTTTGTCGAGTAAACAACTTGAAAAATTACACAAGAATCGAAAAGTTTGCTAATGTTTGCCCAAGGTTTACACTGATAACCCAAAAACACAGACAAACAGACGTCACACTCTCACCGATGTCCATCGACCACCTTTTTAACGGCCGATTCAAATATATGGTAGGTGGCCAATCCACCACCCGCAGCGCTTGCATCGTTTTTGTTCGCGTTTGACGTTTACACACTACCGCCATCTGTTGGTCCATCGGCCAAACACATCGATTTTAGCATTGGGCGTACATGTCCTCGTGACTATGATTTTGATCGTGATTTGTTCTAAGTGTTACGTCTGTTTGTCTGTGCCAAAAAGTTGAATGCTACACAATTGTTCAAAAATATTGTTATGTATCCAGGTTAGGTTAGGTCTTTTCGAAGTAGCTATTTATTTCAAGAGACTTGATAATGGACTTCTTAGAAATCAGTTATTGTTCGTAGGAGGCATTCGACAAAGATTGCGAAAACCTGGTCAGATATCCTTCAAAAAACGAATTTTTAGAATTACAGATCCAAAAGCTTTATATCAAAATCCTTGAGATACATTCGAGGGAATTCCTCGAGTGATTTGAATAGAAACCATTACAAATCTCTGATCTAGGTTCTCGATGAGTTTATTGTGAATCTGGCACAGAAACCTTAATAAATCAGAGCCGGCAAGGATATAGCTGCCAGTATTCCAGGTAATTTCCTCGAATACCTCTAAGAACGGCCTCAGTTTTAATTTTAAGCTCACCTTTTCAGTTTTATTTTCTAGCAGATATAATATAGAATGAGAACGCAGCTGCACGCCGAAAAATTATTTCTCACTTACTGAATAAGAGATTATTGACGGAATGACATCGAATGTATTTATTAGTAGGTGCCGTAAAACGGGGTTACTTTGATAGCTTCCTGAAATAAAATCTGAATATTTCTGCATTGGATTAAAACAATTTTATTTTATATTTTTAAAACAAGTACTGATATCTATCTTACTGGTTACAGTTGAAAGATTGCATAACGATTAATTTTAATTGGACCGATATATTTTCATACAATTGAAAGTCGATGTATTATTTTGGAGTAACTTTGATAATGAGTATGTTAGCACACGAAAATCGACAACCAAACTACTGTTGGGCATCATTGCAGTTGGAACTTGATTGGAGAATGTTTAGAAAGTGTATTAGATTTTGTACATAAAATAGCAAATTTATATAAAAATTCACCTACAAAAGTGTGTTAAGTTCATATATGCATAATAAACATCATTTTAAGTCTGTGTGAATTGGTATAAAATAATACTGTCGTGAATCGCAAGTCTGTAAGAAGTAGGCATTGAGAAAATGGGCTGTGAAGTTTCCAAACTCGTTTTCCATACAAATACACCCGATTCTGTTTTTGCACGGATTTTTTTTACACGGCCGTGCAAAAAAAGTTTCCATACATTTTTTTCTACCAAAACCTTATTTTTGCATGAAACGTCGAGAAACAGTGTTACTTTTTTTGCACGGTTCTTGAAATTTTGAACCGACATTTTTTTTTGTACGCATCCCCCGTGCAAAAACAGAATCGGGTGTATTCAAAAAATTCCAGAGGATTGGACCATGTTCAAATCTGTATGAAACTTTCACAATCTGGTTATCACTACGATATATTTCCGGGAAAATATAAAGTTGATCGAAACACGGTTCGTTTTTGTGTTACACGGTGCGAAAATCTGTAGTGGGACTGATATGCGATTACTTTTCATTATGGGACAATTTGACTTGCTGTTTTTTCCTATTTTTTCCGAATCAATTATATTATCTCATCAGTGCAGCTGAAAGAGCATTGAAAGATGTGTTGAAAACTGAACTTAACTCAATTTTGACGAAAATGCAGATGGGACTGACTTGCGATTCACGGCAGAATAGTTCTGAAAATAAATCGATCTATATATGGAATATAGAAAAATATATTCCGAACAAAACCTAACGAACTACTCAGAGTAAAAAGGGCGTTGCATACATGTAGGCGTTTAACATTATATTAAAATTTCTGACTTAGATTACAAAAATAGCTGCAATTTGTAAACATGATTTTCGCTAATAAATTTGAGACTGGATTTATGCTCTAATAAAACTGGGCTGTCAGGGATAAATGACGGACTTTTGAAAATTCAATCAAATAATGATCCTGGAACAGATTGTCATGGTACCCTTAAAACCTAATATATCATCGATTTTAAATATTCGAATATGAAGCTTCAAATGTTCTTGATTCCAACAAAAACAGCTCTAACACAAAGTGTCATTCTAAAACCATTACATTTGTATTCGTTTTGCTTAACTGATTAACATAAATTATGTTATTTCGTTGAGTATGTCGTGGGTCTTCCTATAATATCAAAGTTATCCGCATTATCAAAGATACCCCGTTTTACGGTACTTGCGTAGCTAAAATAAGTACATAAAAAGATAAATTGGGAACATCTTTGTATTCATGTATCATCTTCATCTGGGTAATAATGCTTTCTTGAAACAAATTATGTATGAGATTCATCATCTTTCTTATCAGCCAAGAAAAACGGACCCCCTGAAAAGTCGTCACGGACTCCTAGGGGTCCGCGGACCACCGGTTAGGAAGCCCTGTTATGAAGAGTTCGTCACTTATCCTTGCCAGCCTATTATAGTAGAACTTGAATTCAGTATCAAATCTTTTAACGAAAAGCGTTTTTGAATGTTATGGCGTAATCAAAATCAGAAATTTCTATAAAACGATATACACCGGGAGGTAGTAGGCCCAACGTAAAGTATCGTAAATCATTGGATGTTATTCAAAATATTCTCATTTTAATTCCAAAAACGATTGGTTTTCATTTAAATAATTGCCTAAACATGTAAAACAATCGATATCTAGACATAAATATACTGAATACGCGCAAAGCCTTGAGGCAGCGTTGCCGGAAGAGGGAGAGCTCACCGAAGCCCCTCTTGAGGACTGCTGGAGTAGTCTCAAAGCAGCCATAAACAACGCAGCGGAAGGTGCCATTGGGTTCGTGGAAGCAAATCGACGGAACGGTTGGTTCGACGAGGAGTGTCAGACGGTTTTGGACGAGAAGAATGCAGCGCGGGCGATGATGCTGCAGCAAGGCACCCGTCAAAACGTGGAACGATACAAACAGAAGCGAAGACAGCAAACCCATCTATTCCGGGATAAAAAGCGCCGCCTGGAAGAGTTGGAGTGCGAAGAGATGGAGCAGTTGTATCGTTCTCAAGAAACACGTAAGTTCTACAAGAAACTAAATGCATCCCGCAAAGGCTTTGTGCCGCGAGCCGAAATGTGCCGGGATAAGGATGGTGGTATCTTGACGGACGAACGTGAGGTGATTGAAAGGTGGAAGCAGCACTACGATGAACACCTAAACGGCGCGGAGGAGGAAGATCAAGACAGCAGGAGGAATGGCTTCATCAGTACGGCGGATGAGGGAGACGTGCCAACTTCCACAATAGGTGAAGTTAAGGATGCTATCAAACAGCTCAAGAACAACAAAGCAGATGGAAAGGATGGTATTGGAGCGGAACTTATTAAAATGGGCCCGGACAGGTTGGCCACTTGTCTGCACCGATTGATAGCCAGGATCTGGGATACAGAACAGCTACCGGAGGAGTGGAAGGAGGGAATAATATACCCAATATACAAAAAGGGTGACAAGTTAGAATGTGAGAACTATCGAGCGATCACCATTCTTAATGCAGCCTATAAAGTGCTTTCCCAGATCATCTTCCGCCGTCTATCGCCACTGCACAATGGTCGGGCTCCATATAAAGGAGCGGCCAAAACTACCAAAACACTTTTTTGATATTTTTATGGTTTTTATCATTTCAAAATATACCTCATGTATTATATTATTATGATTCCTGATTTAAATTGAATTGAAATTTAAATTTCTTTGACTTTTATGACGTCGAACTGACAGAAGTCAAAAAATTGAAAAATGTAACAATAAAATAAAGTACAAAACTCATATTTAAGGAATGCAATATTTTCCCAAAGTTGCGCACTATCTGAAAGCTTGTAGTTCAACACTTTTATCGAGCATGAGGATGGAAACAAATATTTGGTTGAAGCTTTAATATTGTTCAATATTACACTTTAGTAAATTTGATGATTTTGAACATGAAAAACAACTCTTGTCGCGTCATGTCGCCGCCATTTCGAATATTGCCCTTTAAAATGCATCCTTAGAACTTACAAAAAAACGTTTAAATTTTTTGCAGAAATTTGCTGATTTGCAAGTTAGAGCTATTCGAATAATTCAATATTTTCATACATTTTGACGATATTTTTCATACAAAGTTGATATAAAATATATTTAACCACTCTTCATACATGTTTTGATCTAACTCGTTAAATAACATACGAAATTTGTGCTTTCAGCCAAATTTGATTACATTTTTAATTTAAAAAAAACTTTTTAAAAAAAGTTACGTAATATGTGAATAACCCCTTCTGAAACAATAAAAACGCCAAATAACATATTTAGATTACATGTTTCATCTATTAAGGCGATAAAACTAGTTTTGGCCAAACTTCGTATTTTTCCGACCATTGTGCACTGGCAAGCAGATTTGTGGGAAGTTATCAAGCCGGTTTTGTGGACGGGCGATCGACGACAGACCAAATCTTTATGTTGCGGCAGATCCTCCAAAAGTGTCGCGAATATCAAGTCCCTACGCACCACCTATTCATCGATTTCAAAGCGGCCTATGATACCATCGACCGCGAAGAGCTATGGAAGATTATGGACGAGAACGGTTTTCCCGGGAAACTGACTAGACTGATCAAAGCTACGATGGATAGTGTACAGTGCTGTGTGAAGATATCGGGTGCTTTATCGGACCCGTTTGAAACACGCAAAGGACTTCGACAAGGCGATGGTCTTTCCTGCCTCCTGTTCAATATTGCGCTAGAAGGTGTTATGAAACGGGCGGGCTTCAACATGCGGGGCACGATCTTCAATGAATCCAGCCAGTTCATTTGTTTCGCTGACGACGTGGACATTGTCGGAAGAACGTTCCAGGTGGTTGCTGAACAGTATACCAAGCTGAAACGTGAAGCAGATCGGGTTGGATTGAAGGTAAATATGTCGAAGACGAAATATCTGCTGGCTGGAGGAACCGAGCGCGATAGAGCTCGCATAGGCAGACGCGTGACGATCGACGGGGATGAGTTCGAGGTGGTGGACGAATTTGTCTACCTCGGATCATTGATAACGTCGGATAACAACTGCAGCAGAGAAATTCGAAGACGTATCATCGCCGGAAGTCGTGCTTACTATGGACTCCGCAAGACCTTGCGGTCAGGTAAACTTCACTTCCGTACTAAGTGTACCATGTACAAGACGCTAATAAGACCGGTAGTCCTCTACGGGCATGAGACGTGGACAATGCTCGAAGAGGACCTGCAAGCGCTAGGAGTTTTTGAACGACGTGTGCTTAGGACGATCTTCGGCGGAGTATGTGAGAACGGCGTATGGAGGAGAAGAATGAACCACGAGCTTGCGCAACTCTACGGTGAACCCAGTATCACGAAAGTCGCCAAAGCTGGAAGGGTACGATGGGCGGGACACGTTGTGAGAATGCCGGACAACAATCCCGCAAAAATGGTGTTCAACTCAAATCCGGCCGGTACAAGACGAAGGGGAGCGCAACGAGCTAGGTGGTTTGACCAAGTGGAGCAGGATCTTGGAAGTGTGGGGCGATCGAGGAATTGGAGGTTAGCAGCCATGGACCGAGTTAGTTGGCGTAACATTGTGGCGCAGGTCATGTCTTGAAGGACGTAGCGCCAGCAAAAGTAAAGTAAGTAATATATATATTCTTATAAACTTACAACGGTGTTTGTTATAATTGTTTCTACTTAACACTTTTACAGGTGATATTTCTATAAATTTTGTACTTCAGTTCATCAAATCTAATCCACGCTCTCTCTTATCATTCTTCAATCGAGTTCTAATTGACATGATGTTGAACATTAGTTTGGTTGTGGATTTCCATGAGCAGAAAAAAATAGTTTATCTTCTATGCCTTACCGTCATATTCGACAAGAGTACTTCGGAAAGCTCAAGCAAGACGGTTCGTTTTTCGGTCGGCGTAGAGGTTTTTTTTTCTCTTCGCGCGTTTTCCAGGGCAGAGTGTTCTGCGAGGGTCCAAGCAATCGCGTTCAATATGCGCGCATCCTCGAAATGATACATGATACATGCTACAATCCGCTACGTTGAATCTACGCCGAATGGATAAAGCTTCTCCACTGGACTCGGTCCTGAGCCAATCGCTTCCAGTTGCCCTGAACGTTGAGTACCCTTAGGTCTTCTTCAACCGTAGAAAGCCATCATGTGTGCGGCCTAGCACGAACTCGACGGCCTCGTCTGGGTTTTCTACTGAATATTACTTTTGCTTGTCGTTCTTCCGGCATTCGTACCACGTGACCAGCCCAACGCAGCCTGCCGTGTTTGTTGAGCTGAATAATAATATCTACTTCTTTATATACTTGGTATAATTCATGATTCATGCCGCGTCGCCAGATGCAATTTTCTTGTTTACCGCCGAGTATTGTTCGCAGCACCTTACGCTCAAAAACCCCGAACGCTTTCCGATTAACCTCTTTTAACGCCCACGATTCGTGGCCGTATAGAGCAGCCGGGAAGATCAGTGTCTTATATAGCGCGAATCTTGTCTTCGTCTGCAGGCTACGGGACCTCAGCTGGTTCCGGAGCCCGTAAAAAGACCTATTCGCAGCTACAACACGCCTTTTCACCTCGCGGGTAACATCATTGTCGCACGGCACTAGTGTACCAAGGTGAATAAATTCTTCCACTACTTCAAATCGTTCACCACCCAGCAACACTTCACTACCAACATCACGATTGGAACCACGCCGTCTACCGGCGATCATGTACTTTGTTTCGCTGGTATTGACGGTAAGTCCATCCTCGCAGTCTCCCTTTTAAAAGGCACGAATGCCTCCTCCACGGCTCGACGATCGATTCCTATAATGTCGATATTGTCTGCAAAACCTAGGAGCATATGCGACCGCGTGACGATGGTACCGCTTCTTTGCGCGCCTGCTCTCCTAATAGCTCCTTCGAGGGCAATGTTGAACAAAAGGTTCGAAAGCACATCTCCTTGCTTCAATCCATCTAAGGTTACGAAGAAGGTCGAAATCCCATCCGCAACCCGCACACTTGATTTCGATCCATCTAACGTTGCACGAATTAGTCTAATCAGTTTCGTCGGAAAACCATGTTCTAACATTATCTGCCATAACTCATTTCTCTTCACTGAATCGAACGCCGCCTTGAAATCAATAAACAGATGATGAGTCAGCGGTTGGTAAATGGCTGGGCATGACGTATCATTGGTACCTCGCGTCCCTGAAGGAAGGTAACCATTCCATCTACCAGAGCTGCGGCAACACACACGAGCTGAGAACAGCTTTTATAGTGATGGGCGATATGCAGAGACGCGTGATCGGGTGGTGACCGATCAATGAGAGAATGTGCAAGTTGAGGCTCAAAAGCCGGTTCTTCAACTTCAGCATAATAAACGTGCACAGCCCTCACTCCGGAAGCACTGATGATGGTAAAGACGCTTTTTACGCGCAGCTCGAACGCGAGTACGACAGCTGCCCAAATCATGACGTCAAAATCATCATAGGAGATCTGAACGCTCAGGTTTGCCAGGAGGAGGAGTTCAAATCGACGATTGGACAGTTCAGCCTTCCATATCGATACACCTGGAGATCACCACAGCAGACAGAATCACAAATCTATCACGTTCTGATTGATGGACGGCACTTCTCCGATATTATCGACGTCAGGACCTATCGTGGTGCTAACATCGACTCTGACCACTATCTGGTGATGGTCAAACTGCGCCCAAAACTCTCCGTCGTTAACAACGTACGGTACCGACGGTCGCCCCGGTATGACCTAGAGCGGCTCAAGCAACCAGATGTCGCAATTGCGTTCGCGTAGCACCTCGAGGCTGCATTACCGGAAGAGGGTGAACTGGGTGAAGTCCCTCTTGAGGACTGCTGGAGAACAGTGAAAGCAGACATCAACGATGCAGCTGAAAGCAACGTCGGGTACGTGGGACGGAGTCGACGGAACGATTGGTTCGACGAGGAATGTAGGCAGATTCTGGAGGAAAAGAATGCAGCGCGGGTGGTCATGCTGCAGCAAGGGACCCGGCAGAACGTGGAGCGTTATAGACGGAAACGGCAACGGCAGACCCGCCTCTTTCGTGAGAAAAAATTGCCGCCTGGAGGAGACCACACTCTGTCTGGAGATGGAACACCTGTGCCGGTCTCAAGAAATACGCAAGTTCTATCAGAAGCATCAACGCATCCCGCAATGAATGGCGCTGAGAGCACAGGCAATGAAGGTCGGGACAACGGAGGAAATGCCTTCGTCGGTACTGCGGGCGATGGAAACCAACCAGCCCCCACTTTGAGGGAGGTTAAGGATGCCATTCAGTAGCTCAAGAACAACAAAGCTGATGGTAAGGAAGGTATCGGAGCTGAACTCATAAAGATGGGCCCGGAGAGGCTGGCCATTTGTCTGCACCAGCTGATATGCACAATCTGGGAAATAGAACAGCTACCGGAGGAGTGGAAGGAAGGGGTAATATGCCTCATCTACAAGAAAGGCGACAAGTTAGATTGTGAGAACTTTCGAGCGATCACCATTCTAAATGCGGCCTACAAAGTATCATCCCAGATTATCTTCCGTCGTCTGTCACCTGTAGCAAACGAGTTCGTGGGAAGTTATCAAGCTGGCTTCGTTGACGGCCGATCGACAACGGATCAGATCTATACTGTACGGCAAATCCTCCAAAAATGTCGTTAATACTAGGTCTCAACGCATCACCCTTTCATCGATTTCAAGGCGACATACAATTGTATCGACCGCGTAGAGCTATGGAAAATCATGGACGAGAACAGCTTTCCCGGGAAGCTCACAAGACTGATAAGAGCAACGATGGAAGGTGTGCAAAATTGTGTGAAGGTTTCAGGTGAACCTTCCATTTCGTTTGGATCCCGCCGGGGGCTACGACAAGGTGATGGACTTTCGTGCCTGTTGTTCAATATTGCGCTAGAAGGTGTCATGCGGACAACTGTAGTACGATTTTTACGAGATCCAGTCAATTTGTTTGCTTCGCGGATGATATGGACATTGTCAGCCGAACATTTGAAAAGATGGCAGACCTGTACACCCACCTAAAACGCGAGGCAACAAAAGTTGGACTGGTGGTGAATGAGACCAAGACAAAGTACATGCTAGCTGGTGGGGCTCGCCTAGGTAGCAGTGTTACAATACACCGGGAGATACATTCGAGGTGGTCGACGAGTTCGTCTACCTTGGATCCTTACTGACGGTCGACAATAACGTTAGCCGTAAAATACGGAGGCGCGCCATCAGTGGAAGTCGGGCCCTCCACAAGAAGCTGCAATCACAAAAGATTCGCACCTGTACCAAATGTACCATGCACAAAACGCTCATATTGCCTGGTAGTCCTCTACGGGCATGAAACGTAGACGATGCTCGAGGAGGCTTTGCAAGCACTTGGAGTCTTTGAACGTCGGGTGCTTAGGACGATCTTTGGCGGTGTACAGGAAAACGGGGTGTGTGGAGGCGAAGGATGAACCACGAGCTCGCCCAACTCTACGGCGAACTCAGTATCCAAAAGGTGGCCAAAACTAGAAGGATACGATGGGCAGGACATGTTACAAGAATGCCGGACTACAAAGATGCAAAGATGGTGTTTACCTCGTATCCGGTTGGTACAAGGAGCTAGGTGGATGGATCAAGTGCGCATAGATTTGGCGAACGTTGGACAGAACCGAGGATGGAGAGATGCGGCCACGAACCGAGTATTGAGGCGTGAAATTGTTGATTCAAAGAACATTTGGTTCTTTATGATGTTTGCTTAAAATTGTAATTATAATACGAAAAAAATACAATTGACAATAAATCTTGACTTCATTTCAAACGATTGTTGGTCTCCTTTTCTAGACTTTCTACGTACTGCTCAGTCAGGCCAACCTGCTCGTATGACTCAACCGCTTAACGATTTCATCGTTTTGATAAACACCCAGAATCACCTGTCTCCACTGTACGTAACGTAAAGCTAAGGTGGGGTATCAATTTCCGACACAAGACCATTTTAGTCACACGACTGCTCAGTTTAATGAAAAGCTATGAAAGAGAATTCCCAAAGCTGCCACCTTAATACCGGCTAGTCACCCTAGCCGACGTTGCTGCGGCACACAGATTATGACCTGAACATATGATAATACTATGTTGACGACGACGACGGTACGGCTTCCACCAACATGATGGCGCGGTGTTGATTCGGGTGACATCACCGTTGAATGCTCAACCACGAAAGCATTGCGCGTACCACCGGACCGAAAGCCAGGCAAAAAAAGAATCATTTCGAAAAAGTATACGCTCCTCTCAGACGGAGTTTTCCAGTTTTTATGGGGAAGATGAATACAAACAATCGCACATGTGCGACATTGCAATTTGGGGGATAGAAGGGGGTCTAAATGAGGGGGAGTGGGAAACTGGTGACAAACTACGCAAAGACACGAAGTCAACAAGTCACTAAAACGTCTACTGGGCTACTTGGATGCCTTTCTGCGGGGTTGCCTACGTATATACTTCGATCGGTTTCGGTTGTGGTTTGATAGAGTGGCGGCAATGGTGCACGGCTGACTAGATTAGGGAGGGTGAGACGACCGACCGAGGGGTACTAGAGCAGGTCGCTTCGATGTGCGGGAAAAGAATGAGAAAACACCAAACGATATCCACCAATCAAGCAACGAGCTGCTAAGCTAAGCGAACGTCTCGAATGACGTCATTCCGGGGCGCGCAGCAGTGACCGACAGTCGCAGTGGTGGTGGCTGACGCGATACAAATGCTGACTTGATGGCGCGCGTGGAAAGGGCATGGAGCGCAAAAAAAAAAAAACGTTTAGCATATTTTATATTTTTTTATGGTTGTTTATATTTGTTTGCCGATTCCCGTTTCGGGTCAATACTTGAGCAGCGATTTCGTTCTTTTTCTGCAGCAGCAATAGCAAGAGCTGCTGATTGGGCCTATTTTCTCGACTTTTCGTTGAACTCTCTCGGTACCGACAGTGCTGGACAATACGTTTGCAACTTTTTCGATTTTTTAAAAACAAAATGGATAACTATGAAGAATTAGATTGACGTCATTTATGGACCGGTTTGAATTGGATTTTCACAGTTCCCCAGACATAACTTGAATTTCAATTTATAGTTTTGACGGAAAAATCGATCACAAGTTCAAAAATAGTAACGAGTTGAACAGGTATTCAATTCAATCAAATAGGAATACAGTTTCCAATGCGAATCAGTCCAAAAGGTTCGTAACAATAAACACGACACAAACACAAAAACTTATAGGTCTCAACAAAAGGGATCTCAAAACAAACATCAGTCTAATGCAGCCCACAGACGCTCAGACGGTTTGACCAACATTGACTCCGCCCCCAAGTTAGTCAAACCGACTTATGTTGATACAACCGTTTGCCCAACTGTCAAGGTTGGTTGCAGCAACACGATATTTCTTCGCATGTTTTTAGACTTGCCGAGAGTCTAGTGAATATGTGATTGTTATTTTTTCGAATGCTGTCGCTGTGAGGGAGAATCTTTTCGCGATTTTCTGGCAATAATCGCAGTAAGGAAGAGAAGAACTTTGAACATTTAAGTGCCTGAAGGAATAAATATTTACGAGGAATTCCAGTTATGATTCGTACGAAATATTCCGGCAAAACTCAGAAATCATGACGGGTCTGTTTCGGGAAATATTCTGAGCAGTCATTTATATGGGAATGGTCATGGGATTTTTTTTTCTAACATTCTATCCAGAATCTTTTAGTCGTTGCCTCTAGTTATTCTGCTTTGAAGTTTTTCCAGGAATCCATAAGCTACACTAAGGATTCCAGCAAAAGCTCTTCCTGGAATTCTACCACGAATTTTATCAATAATTCCTTTAGAAATTTATCCACAAATTCAACCAGGAATTCCTCCGGGGAACATTTTTCAGGCATACCATTAGATGGAATTTTTCCAAGGCTGCCCCCTAGAATTCCCCCAGATTGTTATAACAATTTTTTCAAAGATTTTTTCAGAAATTTCTCTAGAAGTAAGTTCCATGGATTCCATCACGCGTTACCTAGGAATCACATCACGAATTCTTTCAGATACTTCTCAAGGGATTTCTCAAAAAAAAAATCATCACCAGAAATTCCCCCAAGGATTTCACCAGGACTTTTTAAGGGCTTGCTCCTAGGACTCCTCCTCCTCAAATTCCTCAAGGAGTTACATCAGAAAATCCACCAGGAATTTCTTCAGCGATTCTTTCTAGCAATTTTTCAACAGATTTTTCCAGGGATCTATACAAATACTTCCCAAGGGATTTCTCCAGTGGTTCATCCAATGCTTCCTTCAAGAATTCCACCAAAAAATTCTCCAAAGGTTCATTTAAGATTTCCTCCAGCGAAACGTTAAGCATTTCTATAAAGATACTACCCACAATTTATCCAAGGATTCATCAAGTTCCTCCAGGGATTCCACCAACAATTCCTCCAAGAATTCCATCAGAAAGCCTTCAAAGATTTCAAGAAAAATACTGCAAAAAAAATCATCAAAACTTGATCAGTAGGCATTCCTTTAGAGATTCCATTTGTAATTTTTTGACAGGATCCCTAGGTTATCCTTCGGTTTTCCTCTAGAAAATCTTTAATAAATTCTTTTATAAACTCCACCAGTGTTTCCTCCAAAGATGCTTCCTTGTATCTCTGAAGGGACCCTACGGGGCATTCGTCCTGGGATTTCTGCAGGAATTACTTCAATAATCTAATATAAATTTCTCCATGGATTTTTTTTTCAGAGTTGAAAAGAAATCTTTTAGGTCTACTTTAGGGATTCATCCTGAGGTATTTAGAGAAATGTGTTTGAAACTCTGAATAAATATCAGTTAACTCGCTGTAGGAATTTATGATAATCCTGAAGCACAATCCCAGTAACACCTTTGAAGTATTTTATGGTTGAACTTCTGGCGAAACTCTGGTAGATTTTCCTCCTGAAGGAATTCCTGTTTTAAATCCCAGGAGGAATTCCTGATACGAGTCACTGGTAGATATACTGGTAGATTCTCAAATGACAGGTAAAACTATTATAATAAATTTCTGGTTATATCGCTGGAGGGTTCCTGGAAATCTCCAAGAATCCCTGGAGTTATTCCACGAGAAATCCCTGGAGGAAATCCTGATAATCTTCGAGAATCGTTGGATATTTTGCTGGAGGAATTCCTTGAGGATTGATTCCTTAAGGAATTTCGGGAGGTATCTTTTGACTAATTCCGGGAGGAATCTCTTAAGGAATTCCAGGAGGACTACCTTGAAGAGGTCTTGGATGAATTTCTTGAAGTATTCTCTAGAAGTTCGGGTAGTGTCTCCTAATAAATTCCGAAAAGAATTCATAATAAATTAATTTAGAATAACCCTAGAGGGATTCCTAAAGGAACCTTTAGAAGAAATCCTGATGGAATCCCTGACAGAACTTCAGATGGAATCCCAGGAGGATTTATAATAAAGTCTTTGAAGTTTTTCTAAAATAACTTCCGATGGAATCCCTGCAGAAATTCCCAATGAAATCTATTGAAGAACTCCTTCAGATGGAATCCTTGGTAAAACTTTTGATGTAATCCTTGGAGTAATTCCTGACAGAATCATTAGAGAAACTCTTGATAGCATTTATGTAGAAATTCCAGGTGGAATCTCTGAAGGAACTCCTAATGGAAATCCTAGAGGAACTCCTGATAAAGTCCTTAGAAGAACTCCTTATGGAATCCCATCTTTTTGGAATTTCTAGAGGAAATCCTGATGAAATCCTCAAAAGAACTCTAATGGTAGCCCTAAAGGTACTTCTAATAGAATCCCTATTGGAATTCCTGAGAGAATCTCAGGAGGAATCCTTGTAGAAATATAAAGATATTGTTGGAGGAACTCCTGATAGAGTCCCGATGAAATCTCTAGATGAACTCCTCATGAAATTGTTGGGTCAAAAAATGTTGGGAGCCACTACCCTAGAGCAACAACGTACAGAGTGGAGGAATGGACAGGTGGAATCTCTGAAATATCTCCTGATAGAATGCAGGAGAAACTTCTGATGCAATCCCTAGTTGAGTTCCAGGTGCAATCTCTGAAAGAACTCCTGATCTATGCTCTGAAGGAATTCCAGATGGAATCCCTGAAGAATTCCTGATGGAATCCCTAGACGAACATCTGATGAAACCCCCAGAAGAATTCTTGATGGAATTCCTAGAGGAACTTCCGATGGAATCCCTAGAGCTAGTCCTGATAAAAACCTTGAAGGAACTGCTGAATGAAACCTTCGTGAAATTTATGATTGAATCAGGTATTGCAGATTTCGTTCTCATTTGATTTCGAAGCACGATCAAAGCAAGCGAAGAAAAACATGTCCATCTGTTTCGGTCCACGATCAGTAATGTTTCGCCAGTTGTAACAAGCTTGATAAATAACGGCAGCAAATTATTATGTTCCATCGGGGTAGGTGTTTCATTTTACTGACATAAAAAAACAATCCCCCAGGTTTGGAGCTTGTTTGCATGAGAGTTTAGCCATAGTAAAAGATGATAAACAGGTTCTCATTAAGTGCTGCGGATCATGATTGTTACAGAGGGATAAAAAAGGAAACTTGCAATTTCCCTAGACTAAAGTGAATTTTTGACAAATTTTCATAACTTAAATAACTTAAGGTGAAGATTCTTGAACTGTCAGAAGCACAAATTTAGAGAACTAGACAAACGTTTGTGCTGAAACTTTGACCGATTGGTCACTTGCTAAAGGGTGGAAATGTGTGGAAAAAAAATTCAAGATGCATGAGCGGATCATTTTGCATCGACAACCGTAAAAAGTTGCAAAAGCATTGTCCAATACTGTACACCAACCGCGTGTCTGCAATTGGTTGCCAGAAAACATTGAAATAATTAGACTAATTTCGAGTTGCGGGAAGTACACTATAGCAGTTGGCTTCTAATTGATTCTAATCTCTCCCTCCGCTAGAGTTGCAGATAGAAAGCGAGAGAGAGACAGCACTGCCCAATATGGCAAACAGGCTGCAGAAAATGAATAATGTACACACAAATCGAGTAAACCTGTTGAGGATGAGTGTGCTGCTGCTGCTGCTGCCGGAGATAATCGAGATCACGGGGGAAATTTTGCGCGCAAAGTTTATTGCTCTTGTGCGTATCGATGATGCGATGACGAGCTGGATGATCATACAAATAGTGATCAAGGGGATAATCTTGCTCACCACTTGTTTACACAATGTGCAACAGTTTGGCAAAATTGTGGGATTCACTATGGCATTATGGGACGTTTTGAATTTTCAGATTCTTTAGATGATTTTCGACAACATTTCATTCAACTTTGGTATATCTATTTTGCTCAGTGTGTTTTTATTTCCACCAAATTTGCTTCCAAGTCGGTTATACATTTGTCTACAGCTAAATAACAGCTCGTGTGCAAGTAGAACTGATAATAATGGCACAATTGGCACAATTACGGCTCAAATTATGGTAGAAGGATTACTTTCAATCAATGATATAGATTTAACTATGGCGTTCGATTTCCAATGTTTCATACTTGTTTGAGTTTCTAGATCATCTTATTTCACGAATGCAGTTGAATTGCTTGAACTTGAATTGTATGGTGGAATTTTACACCGTTTATGGTTTTTATCCTTCTTACACTATAAGAAGGGTACAGATGTACAGATCGCCTGAAAATTGATTTTTGATCTAAGGCCCAGAGAACCGAGTCATATATGTACACACTCCGAAAAAACCATGCGATTTTACGTCTTTTGGATGCACATAAAAGAAGCGAACCAAATGATGTGAATTTGTGTCTCATTTTAAATACAATGGTGTCTGATTCGGCATACGTCAATCATAGCGGCATCGTTTTAATGACCTTCATCATGTAAAATTACATTTTTCTTTCAATACATCTTTCTGAACCCATTTCTACGTGATTTCATCACTTACATCATGTGTCATTCAGTCATTATGTGAATTACGTCCGGAGTGATTTTCATTATTTTTAAGAGTGTAGGTTAGAGCGACGCAAATTCTGAAATTTCGGCTCCCCTATGTTTTGACGATTGTTATTATGGTAAATAGCATCCTCCCAAAGTTTGAAATAATTCGTTTCTATTGAATCTTTCTGATGACATCAGGCTTGTTTTGGAGTCAATTGATACAAAATGACACTTTATTCAACAATCATTCGCTCTTGAATAAATTTAAGCATATTAAGAAAGTTATTGCCAATAGTATTTTATTCTTTATCCAGAAATAAACCTTCTTTCAAATATTAATTCTTCTTTTGAGTTTCGCTATTGGAACAATTTTTTTTTTGTACTGAAGATTTTGTATATTTAGCACAAATTTACCCTTCTTTTATTTGTTTTTTTTCTAAATATGATGTTACCATAATTATAGATTTGAAAACTGATGAATTGAAATTTCAATAAATTTCTTTTTTTGTTTCCAACTGACAAAAGGGCGGCAATCGATAACATTAAACTACTCAAATTATCAGCGAAAAGAGAAATCGATTACTGCAATTACTTCGATGGGTTGTGCTACTTTTCCCCAAATGTCGGTTCCCCGAATGTCGTTTCCCCGAAAGCCAGTTCCCCGAATGCCAGTTCCACGAATGCCAGTTCCCCGAATATTTATTTATTTATATTTATTAATTTGCAATGTAAGGTTACACCTTTTTCAATTATTGCATTCCGAATTCATTTAGTTACAAAAACACTTAAAACTAAACATAACAGTTTCTGAATTCTGTTCACTTATACGTTGCTATACGTAATATCCCGTTTCCCCGACTAGCCCTCTTCCCCGATAAATTTTAGCACTCATAATTGTCGTAACTTTATACATTTCAGGGTGGTGAACGAACTGACCATCTAATATGCATCCTTCTTTATTTAATTGGCGGTTCTTGCGAGTTTTACCGCGTCATTACTTTTGCCAACATGTGTATAGCCGAGAATGACAGAATACTTCCTTTGACTGTTTATCGTTCATTCTCGTCACCACTTTTCGGGGAAAGCAGTCACTCGGGGAAATGGCATTTGAGGAAAAGCACCACAATCACTTCGATGATTCTGAACGCACTTTTTTATGTCTTTTCGTTTTATTGTGCCGCAATAATTTTTGGCGTCTATTCTTCTATTGGTTTAATTATAAATTTTACCTTCTTTTAAAATAGGCTGTTCTTTATATTTATACTATTTTAAATTTTATTATTTAGTAAAGCTAAATGTTAGCCATTTTTATATTAAGCTGTTTTATCAATTCTTGCCAGATGTGTTGTTAGAATGATAATTACTTTAGAACCTGCCAATATCAACTTATTTTTTCTTGGGGCAAACGCGTGATCTCCTTCCGATATATGCTGGAAAAAAATATTTTTTCGATCACAAATTTTCCCTTCTCTCGATAATAGACGGTGTTTTCGATGTACACTTCCCAAAATAAGAATTTTTATTGAGCAGTTGAAAAGTTTTGCTACTATTATTCTCTTCTAAATATGTGTTGTTCATTTGAGCTTTGCTGTGAAATGATTGTTTTACGTTAGAGCCTTAAACATTTTAAACGAAAAATAAGCTGCTCTCGTATATAGGCGATTTTTGCATTAAGTCGCATTGATAGATCTTTGGATTAGAACCCTTGATATTTTGCAAAAAAAAAATCCATTCTATTATCAAGTAATTTTCATCGAGTGTCACGTCCAAACTGGGACAGAGTTTGCAGCGAAATATTCTATGAGCGTTCCCTTGATGAATAACTGCGAACTTTCTTTGCCAATTTTTTGTTTTCAAATATGTATATCGCATCAAGCTCAAAGATAAGGTACCGCGGGGCAAGTGGGTAAATGGGGTAAGTGAAAACAATTGATATATTTTACTAAATATGTGAATTAACGTTTTAAACTCATGCGTAAGCCTTCGAGGCAATTGAGAACATTACGATAGGTAAGAAATTTCTGAGAGTTTTCAGCCATTATTGCATAATAGAGCGAAAAATTGTTAACCTGTCAACTGTTACTCCGTAACAAGTTGGCGGCGTACAATCTTATTTTAATATTTTCAGTGGAAAAAATGTTGCAGAAAATAATTTCCTGTACCACTTCTTAGTTGTCCTCTGTGACAGTTTCAAACTGCAATAAAAAAGTTTTAAAATTAATTCGACGTAGACCTAAAAATAACTAAATTTAAACACCGTCAATTTTCTTGTCAGGTGGGGCAAGTGAAAAGTTTATCATTAGAGATTGAATTTGTGTTTTTTCTTTAAGTAGCCATAAGTTAACATGGTTCGCAATTATCATAGAAAAACATAACGTGCTGATAATTTAAGAAACACTATACTCAAGCGATAAAAGCTATTAGAAATCATGGAACTTCTCTAAAATATGTTGCCAAACATTAAAATATTAATATGTCTACTTCGGGCAGCCAATTAAAAGGAGATTTTGACTGAAAAGTTGCAATATTAGAGAACACACGGAAATCTCGTGGAATGTCTATGTAAAGCTAATTCAAAACATAAAAATGGGGTATAGGTCTATCCACATAAAAAAGATTCTAAATACGTTATCGAAGAGTTATCCGACGTCATATCCGACTTTCTCAAAAACAAATAACGAGCGGTAGAAATTCTACAAAGTAGAAATGCAATTACTGTCCTATAATGTAAGAACTAACATTGGAAATGTTGCAGTTATAATGTTGTCGAATCATTTCAACTAACATAACTGAACAGAAGAAAATTCAAGTGAAAAGAATAACATTTTCTTTGTTTACATGTTACTTAGGTTATTGTTGTTATTGCATTAACAAATGTTAAAGCTAATAGAAATCGTGAATATAACTGTTTGTTTTTGAATTTATTGTTCAAAACGGTAAACTTTTCACTTGCCCCACTTTTGGGGCAAATGAAAAGTAAGGAGACATTTTTCAGAAACTTTTTCTGTATTTTTTTCTTCAATTTTTCATAAAAATCAATTTTAGCATGCTGCTTATATTTGGTGGGAGTCAAGCTAAAAAATATATACCACCTCATTTGTTTCAATTTAAAGTCTCTAGAATTTGAAGAATCCCAACTATGCGAATTCCATTACCCACTTGCCCCACGGTACCTTACTCTAAGTTCTGAGATGTAGTGACCCGTCACGAGTTTTATTTAGTAATGCTCTCTAATATCACAACAGTTTTTTGAAATTTATAGCTTGGAAAATCTCTGAACGAACACCACGCTTGTTTAGAACTTACCAAAATTTGTTGCTATAGGCTCGGTGGTGTTGATCTCGGAAAAGCTTAAAAAATGCCGATATTTATTTTAAGTCAATCGTTATGCCAAACGGCCATTATGCCAAACAACCATTATGCCAAATGACTTTATGCCAAACGACCTTATGCCAAACGGGGTACAATCCTCAGCTAGTGTGTAATTATTACCGTTATTACAGTGAAACCTCCATGAGTCGATATTGAAGGGACCATCGACTCATGGAAATATCGAGTCATGGAACAGAAATTCTTTGGAAAGCTGCTTCTAGAGACCATCATAGTAACCATGAAATTAAGTTTTTAGTATGGTTCCATGAGTCGATATCGAGTATCACTGTATATTATTTACAACTGGCTTAACTTACCAGAGTGGCTTAAGTATGGTCATATATCAGTTGATATGCCTTAATTGATTCATGTGTGTTACTTGTGTGATATAAATCGATGTCAATCCTGACATACGACAAATCAAAGCAAAGCTCACAAAATTTCATTGCAATCAGTTTTCTAGTTTGAGCTATTTGAAAGCGGTTAGATAGAATATATTTTTTTTATTAAAACGATAAAGATGGTATCTATGGTACATACAATATTTTTAGGCTATTATATGTCGATGACAATGCATCGATTGACCAATAAAAGCTGTTATATTCCATAAGATTGCAACCAATTCTTTAGTTGCAAAAATATCAATCAAATACTATAGATTTATCTAGAAAAAAAAAAATTAAATGCATATACTGCCGTAAATCGCAAGTCAGTCCCATCTACATTTAAGCTCAGTTTTCAACATATATTCAAATGCTCTTTCAGCTACACTAATGAGATAATATGATTTTTTCAGAAAAGTAAGGAAAAAAAAAACAGCAAGTCAAGTTGTCCCATAATGAAGAGTAACCGCATATCAGTCCCACTACAGATTTCCGCACCGTATAACACACAAATTAACCGTACTTTGATCACCTTTATATTTTTCTCGAAAACATTGTGAAAGTTTCATCAAGATTTAAACATGTTACAATCCTCAGGATTTTTTTGAATATTAGTATGGAAAACGAGTTTGGAAACTTCACAGCCCATTTTCTCAATGCCTACTTTTTACAGATGGGAGTGACTAGCGATTCACGGCAGTATAAATATGCTAAGACATTATTTGGCTGGCAAGATCACTTTGAACCATCAATCACGTTTGAGGATTAGTTTAAAGACCGTTATTTAGATTTTTGCATTCGTTTAGGTATCATGTGACAAGCACGAGCCTAAGTAACCATAATAAGCACTAATAATAATCCACAAAGCATCATCATGGATGCTTACATGCCTTATAACAGCACTACAAATGCTTACGCGTCTTATAATAACACTACCACTGCATAGAAACTCTTTTACTGCATTTTTAATGCTTCTAAGCCTGATGCATACAGGCATTAAATAAGCACTATATTGGCTCGATATTCGTGTATGTTTCAATGCTATCCAGTGTTTTGACGAATATACCACGTGCTTGGAATAACGGTAAGAGGCAAAACATAAATCTTCTCACTACCACAATCGCGGATGACGGGGAAAAGTGATGGTTTAAATTCTCGATTACTTTTTCAAATCGACGTAAGTTACTTTTACATAGTTTTGAGAAAATTACTTAAGAAAAATCACAATATTTGCTAAAACTGTTTTAAAATGAATCGCCTTTTTTATTTTTTTTTTTCGTTACATCGTACATTGTTTAAATCTTGCATACAATCAGCTCGCCTTCAAAAACAAGGAAGTTTCTATTATTTTCCACAAAGAATTATGACAAAAGGATAAGCTGTTTAATTCAGTTACTTACGACGTTTTTGTACAAGTGTAAAATCGACTCAGGTTTTGTTTTGATTCGTGGTTGAGTAGGGTGGGGCTTATTTCCAAAAATCTTTCGTAGTCAGGATTTACAAAGTGGAAAATGATCATCGGTCCCAAAATAACATCCTGTGAAAAAATGAGAGTTTTTGGTGAAGGTTTAGAGGTGGCGCAAAGGGCGTAAGTGCAGTTTTCCCATTTTAGTGAACTCTGAAAAATTTTGGTATGCTTTTCGGCTTGTTTTGGTGATTTTAGGACCCTTAAGGGCAAAAAATTATCTCAAAATTGCGATATCTCCGCTACTTTAGATGATATTTGACGATATATATTTTATGCATGCGATTTTTGGCCCTTGAATAGGTTACAATGACTAATTACTATGAACCCGAATAAGAATAGCTGGAGAGGATTCCTATGCTTGTAGAATGGAACAAAGAGCAAAGAAGAATGAGAGAAAGAACAAAGAACACAGAAGAATGTAAGGTGGGGTGGGTTAAACAGGGGGGAGGATGAAACTGATAATATTATATTAGAATCAACTATGGAGCCGTGAAAATATCTCGGTTGGATGTATGAGATGTGATTATATGCAAGTTTAACACTCATTTAGTATTTTAGAATGTCCGTTTGATATAACTCCAGCAATTGCTTTTATAATCTGAAAGAAATTACAGAGGGGCCCAAATCCATTGTAGTAATAAAATACGTCTTGATGGTTCATCCATACAGGCTTAAAATCCGTACACTTCATACAAATAGAAGGAGTTTTATATGAAGTGGAAGGGTTTAGATTCATTTCTTAGGTGTTCGGATTTTGATCCCACACGATATATCCTTATTAGGTAAATCCATAAACGATTTTTGCTTTCGAGCAATAACACTTCTTGTTAGAATTTCCACAGGAATTTCTGGATTATGATGCCATTTCAGCAATTAATTGCGTTTGGGGTTCCAATACTTCACTTTCGCCACAACACCTTCAACATAACTTCGGACAAACGAAAATGCAGATGAAGTTCAATACATCGTTCTACATCTGTATTTGAAATCGATGTGTACAAACAACAGCAGAAGGAAAGAAAGTCGGCAGTCAAAATTCAAATTAGTACACGAGAATTAAGTCGTCACAGTTCTGAAACACATTTTTTAGGACAGAGCTACATGAAGGAATTTTCACAGGATGTCCTATGTTTATATAAATAATTATAAAAATTAGTTATGAATTTAATAGATACTGCGTGAGGCTGTACTTCCAGGATGTAAATTTTGCAACGGTCCCTTTCGATTAATTGCTATCATCAATCAGAAAAAAAACAACCAAACGATTATTGAACTAAAGCAGTAAAGTGACGTGCATTCATCTATATCTACCAGGAGAATAATGATGAAACTTCGCATGGAATTAAGGACATTTTAGCCGTCATTGCAATTTTTCCATAAGGTCCAATAAAGTTCCAATAAGATCCAATAAAATCGTATACATGGGTCGAAAACTAGAGATGGTTGAAAAATTGGTGCTCTTCCCCTACTTGAAGAAAAATTGCTCGAAATATTTCTGAAGTAGGTAATATTAAATAGTAGTCAAGGTGTCGGACCTGGTGTAGTGGTTAGAACACACACCTCTCACGCTGAGGATCTGGGATCAAATCCCATCCCCGAGATAGTCACTAAAAATTTCAGTGGCGACATCCTTCAGAAGGGAAGTAAACCCGTTGGTCCCGAGATGAACTAGCCCATAGCTAAAGAGCTAAAAATCTCGTTAATAAAGATTGAAAAAAAAAAATAAGTCAATAAATATATTCATCGTTTTCTAGATTCCTCAGTTACGCTCAAGACATCACTAGTTTCACCCTCCCACTTGTTTCTTCTTCTACTTTCTTCTGTGTTCTTTGTTCTTTCTCTCATTCTTCTTTGCTCTTTGTTCCATTCTAATAGCATAGGAATTCTCCCCAGCTATTCATATGCTAATTCGGGTTCATAGTCAGTCAGCGTAACCTATTTAAGGGCCAAAAATCGCATGCATAATATATATTTCGTCAAATATCATCTAAAGGAGTGGAGATATCGCAAGTTTGAGGTGATTTTTTGCCCTTAAGGGTCCTAAAATCACCAAAACAAGCTGAAAAGCATACCAACATTTTTCAGAGTTCACTAAAATGGGAAAACTGCACTTACGCCCTTTGCGCCACCTCTAAACCTTCACCAAAAATTCTCATTTTTGCACAGGATGTTATTTTGGGACCGATGATCATTTTCCATTTTGTAAATCCTGACTACGAAAGATTTTCGGAAATAAGCCCCACCCTAGTGGTTGAGTCACTTTGTCTCTCCATAAAACGGAGCGGCGAAAGTAGCTGTCGAGTTGGTTTAGAAAGGAATGTGTGGAATTTCATCTGCGTAACACGTAGGATCAATTAAGTAAGTTTGTTTACTTTTTTTGAGACTGTTTCAATAAGTTTTCGAGAATCGGTCTCTTTTCTATATGGCAAAGAAGCAAAGGAGCAAAACTTTAACTATCCAACAAGACCGGTGTCGCACACTGAGGAAAATGGACGTAAGACTGCCATAGGATTTGCTGATGGAATTACGAAACAAGAAAAATCTAAGATAATCGTATGATTTTCAGCAGATGCTCTTTCCATAATACCCTACGAAGAAATTTTGCACGCTTCAGATTACAAATTCAAATAAATGAACTATACTAATCTGCGTTGAAAATATGTTAACCAACTTGCGAGAATCAAGTTTTCATCCATTTTGTCACACCACAGTTCGATTAAAGCACTTTACTGTAAGCATCATTCGAATTATTGAGAATCGAATTGCGATTTTCATACACAAATCTCACTGTTCGGATGCAATTTCAACATCTGATCAAAAGAAAGTACAGCGGGTTTGATGATAAATAGAAAACATTTACCCTTTAATGCATTAAAAACGAAATCAGCCAGCGCAAATCAATAAGTAAACACGTCAATTCCGGAAGCCATATTGAATTTATGATAGTGAAATGCCTGCACTGAGAAAATTTGTCTAGCGTGCTTTTTCACAATGATGAGCAATGGGGTTCTTATGACATTAACAATTGATTTTATGAATAATACACTAGTCGCATAAATCAAGTGTCTTATGAAACAACAACAAAATAATAAAAAAACATATTCATTAGTGTGATCTTATGAAAATAATGCGAGATTTTTGCTTCAGTGCAGGTTCGAGACGTAAAATAAAGATAATCGTATAGGATAGGCTTTCGATCTACTTCGATGTAAGCGTTATTATTCATCGTATCAAACATAAAATGTTCACTACGGCGGATATTCAAACTAACCTGCAATATAGATTCATTTTGCAAGTGAGCGGTTCCATTTGAATTCGAATGTCGGTTTACTTTTGTATTTTTTGATTTGGATGAAATTTTGCACATGCTTTCTTTATGCCCAAAAATGCCTTTTTGCATCATCGGCTCGCCATTTTGACTCTAGCCTTACTTTTGAGAAGGGCCTAAGAAAAAAATCCTTAATAATTTTCCAAAAAATAATAACTTAGAAACGGTTTGTCCGATCAGTTTGGTGCCTTCCGCAAAGTTTTAGGTTATTGTTGGGACTATCTGGAAAAAATATACACTGTAAAAAAAATGTTGTAATTTTTTATATATCGAAAATAAAGCTTAAAAATCAATTTTCTCAAAAATCGTATTTTTGATTTTTTTTATTTTTTTATATGTAAAAGTAGACAAAAAATGAAGTCTTTTGCACAGTGGGTCAAGATGGAGAAATCATGGACAAAAAAGTTATGATTTTTTGAAATAGGTGAATTTTTGAAAATGGTCATAATAAACTTTTTAAATATTTTCCAACTCGATTTTATGAAAGTACGCAAAATTTACAACAAAAAAGGTACACGGAAAAATCAGGCTAACTTTTACCGTTTTAAAGATACAGCGATGTTAATACAAAATTATGATATAATTTTCAATTTTCGGTCATTATAATGTAACTTAGAAACGGTTTGTCCGATCAGTTTGGTGTCTTCCGCAAAGTTTTAGGTTATTGTTGGGACTATCTGGAAAAAAATATAAACCATAAAAAAAATGTTGTAATTTTTTATACAGTTAACTCTCCCTTACTCGATATTCCGTATCTCGATATCGAGTTAGAGAACCATAGTAAAAGTTGGTTTTCATGGCTAACTCGATGGTCCCTTGGATCGCAGTTGCACTAGTTTTGTATTCTGTAACTCGATACCTCCCTAACTCGAAAGTCCCTTCAATATCGAGTTAGGGAGAGTTTACTGTATATCGAAAATAAAGCTTAAAAATCAATTTTCTAAAAATAGTATTTTTGATTTTTTTTTTATTTTTTTATATGTTAAAGTAGACAAAAAATGAAGTCTTTTGCACAGTGGGTCAAGATGGAGAAATCATGGAAAAAAGTTATGATTTTTAAAAAAAAAGGTGAATTTGTTGAAAATGGTCATAATAAAATTTTCAAATATTTCGGTAGCAATTAACAAAATTTTCTCATATACCTTGAACCATACTAAAAACATAATTTCATGGTTACTATGATGGTCCATAGAAGCAGCTTTCCAAAGAATTGCTGTTCCACGACTCGATATTTCCATGAGTCGATGGTAAAACGTCGAACGGTAAAAGTAAGCCTAATTTTTTCGTATACCTTTTTTGTTGTAAATTTTGCGTACTTTCATAAAATCGAATTTAAAAATATTTAAAAAGTTTATTATGACTATTTTCAAAAATTCACCTATTTCAAAAAATCATAACTTTTTTGTCCATGATTTCTCCATCTTGATCCACTGTGCAAAAGACTTCATTTTTTGTCTACTTTAACATATAAAAAAATAAAAAAAATCAAAAATACGATTTTCGAGAAAATTGATTTTTAAGCTTTATTTTCGATATATAAAAAATTACAACATTTTTTTTACAGTGTATATTTTTTCCAGATAGTCCCAACAATAACCTTAAACTTTGCGGAAGGCATCAAACTGATCGGATAAACCGTTTCTAAGTTATAATTTTTTGAAAATTATTAAGGATTTTTTTCTTAGGCCCTTCTCAAAAGTAAGGCTAGAGTCAAAATGGCGAGCCGATGATGCAAAAAGGCATTTTTGAGCATAAAGAAAGCATGTGCAAAATTTCATCCAAATCAAAAAATATAAAAATGAATTTGGGAAAAAAGTCGTCATTTTCTGTGGAACCGCTCAAGTGTAATTTTGTGAAAGTTTTTGTGGTTCGTCCTCTTGTACACCAAAATACAATAAAACTACTGTATTTCGATAAATTACTTCAGTTCAATTAGCTACATTGAACCTTGTCACCGAAATCGCATGGACGAATACGTGTGTGATTTGCTTCATCGGGCAGTTATTTACACTATGGAAAACCGAAGGATTTTATTCCAATCACACGCCGTAAAACTTCAATAATTCACGAAATTTTATGAAATTCTTACAACAACCGCATATAATTGCCAACGTAAACAAAATCTCCTTTTTTATCATGCTGTGGGAATGAGAAGGAATGGGTAGTGCTTCGTGAAGCCCAAGCAGGACAGTTCGGTTTTGCGTCGTCCGATAGATTTGGCTCACGGTTTCGCGCGTGTTTTCGTCTCCAAAGATTTTTTTTCTGTTTTGGAGCGTCTTGCTGGTTAGGTATTTGGAAGGCACAAGCAAGACGGTTTGTTTTCGGGACGCCAAGAAGTTTTGCTGTCAGTGTCAGTTTTGTGTTCAGTCGAGGATGGATTACCAACTGGTGAGTTCGTTTCATGCTTGTGATAACACATATTTTCTTGAAAGCGTAACTTTTAAGTAATTTTAAAACAAACTTTGTATGGTTCGTCACTTTAAGTGTCGGCATTATGCTTTTATCTTATACAATTTCAATATACATATATTTGTCTCTTTTAGACATTATTAAAAATTATCTTTTGAATTGTTCGACATTGTGAATGTTGACGTATTTTTTAAAACTTCTACCATATCGAGACAAAATGCACAGTAATACTCATATGTAATTTTCAAACAAACTATGTATAGTTCGTCACTACAAGTGTCGGCATTATTCCTGTTTCATATAATTTAAAATATATACATGTAATTTTCAGTTTTCGTCATTAATAAAAACATCTTTTGAATTGTTCGACATTATAGATGTTGACGTATTTTTTAAAGCTTCTACCAAAAACTTCTCGAGACAAAAATACAACACTAGCTTTAAATATGAGTCGTATATTTCCCCCTTGTCCATGGATCGCATCATCGACCAGAGGTGACTCCCAGATCTTTTCCTCCCTCAATAGTAAACACCCTTCCCGTGGTGATTGTGGAGATGCAGAGGTATTCTCGGTCTCTAGAAGCAACAATCATTACACCCTAACATTCCTTCCCCTTCCCAACTGACTGTAAGGACTTGGCCGGCGCCGTTATTGATCAATAATATTAGATCTGCTAAAATTGCACTTCGAGAGTAAGCGGAAACTCCCATCCCTTATTCATTTGGATCGTAGTGCAATTCTTACCAGTTCCGATCAATAACGGAGTAGCAACCATTGACATGTACAGTCAGTCTATGCTATGCTGCTATGCTATGCTATGCTGTGGGAATGAGAAGGAATGATTGAAGGTCTAAATAATCTTATTAAGCATTTTATTATAGCGTTGGAGCGTTGAAAACTGATTGCGACAGAAATTAAAATGATATGACGAATAGAGGCAACGGTAAGTCATAATTTCATTACATTGTTTCCATTAAACGATCAATGCGAAAGTCGTTTTGGGAAAAATTGTTTACCATCGGTTTATATCAGCATCATTCACTGCAGTACTGGGAAAATTGCAGGTTCTCAGTGATCAAAGCTCAATATGGTTTATATTAGCACATTAACTTAACAAGGATCAAAATGTGGCAATCGTTATAAAAAGGACGAAAAACACCAACATAAATAATTCTGATACTGAGTACTGTCTGAATCCCCAAGTAATATTGGTCGCTGAATAACAGCTTATTCAGCTAAAATGCTGTAAATATAGCCTATATTCAGTTGAATGAACTGTTATTCAACTACTAATGTTACCTGGGTCATTTCATCATATTTTTGCAGCTCTCTGGCTGCGTAAAACTACATCGCCTTAATTCAAACTTGAAATTAAAAAGCAAACTTCTTATCTTAGGAGTTATAGAGGATTCCTTGCAGACGTCACTATATTGGCGCAAATTCCGAGTATCATTTCGCTAGGAATTCCTCAAATAAGAATCCCCGAACAAAAAATCTCTATCGGAGTTCTCCTAAGAATCAGTAGAGAAACCACAGGATCGATCACTGAAAGTACTGCTGGTGATATTTGTGTAGAAAATTTTGGGTGGTAAATCTGGAAAAATCGCTGGAGAATTCACTACAAGAATTATTAGAGTAATCCTTCGAAGGAACTGCTGGGGTGTTTTCCGAATGAACTCTGTAGAACTACCGTACGACCAGTTCATTATGAGCGAGCTCTATATGTCCCCAAAAAGGGTACTTCTCATTGAGCCCATGATTTACAGTTGGTCTGTCCAAATTTTCAAACCAGGGTTTCCAATTTTCCAGGGAATTGTTTTCCCAAGAAAAAATATCATTTACTGGGAAATCCCGGGATTCTGGAAAATTCTTAAAAACTCAATTTCACGAAACAAATTTGGCGCAGAACAAAGCCCCATAATCCATATTAATTTTGGTTTGACAAAGAGCCTTTCAAACACTGCCTGGCTGAAGATGATTGTTTTTTTTTTTCAATAATCCTGTAAATTTCAACCATGCAATAATATAAGATAGGAGATCATATTTGACAAATTGAACTCGAATTATGTTTGCTGGAATCAGATAGTACTAGCATAAGGGCCAATTCATGGAACAGATCCCTCGATGAATGCCTTGTATTTAATCTTCAATACACAAGAGTACCGAAAAAATCGACAATTTGTTAAATATAATTTGACTACGACCTACACGCAGCGAACTGGACTACCTATCAAAATTCATGCATGCCTTATGAAAAATGGAACAATTATTGCAATATGAACACGTATAGTTTCAGAATCACTCCTCATAAAGGCTTCGATAGGCACGTGGTGTATGGACGGGCTCATCAATCGCAAGGTTTTTGGTTCGATTCCAGGCTGCTGCGATTTTTTTTTCGTTTTCGAATTTTGTTTTTTGATGAGACAAATATAGAATTTCAACCTGATTTATTGTGGCAACTTTTCCTAAGGAGTTCTTATGAATTTCGATAGTCCATTTGCCTCAGAGTACATCTCACAACACATACATCTAAAATGTATGACATTTTGAGGTCTTTGGCTTAGTTGACATTACATAAAAACTATAATGTACAGTAGCTGTTCCTTGGATATTGATGATCAATTCTTATTTGAAATAAAATTTCCTGGGAATTGGGAAATTCTTACTGAGATTGAAAACTCTATTGTCCTCTAGCCGCTCATAACACCCAATATGTGACCCTTAGATGGATTTGTAACTATGATACTATGATAGATGACTGTTATATAGAATTATTCACTTAAACTTCCATCCCTCTAAAAAATTCCCGAAGGGGCCCCTGGAAAACTTTTTGGAAAGTTTTTAGAGGGATTTCTGGCGTAACCGAATTGGAATTTTTAAAAGGATTCGTGAACGAATGCTCCAAGAAATCCTTGGAGCAATATTCGTAACGATTTTTGGAGGAATCCATGGAATTAATAAAGAATTCGGCACATAGATTTCAGGAGAATTCCATGTAGTAATATTCTGAGCACAATGCTGGATGAACTCAATGAAAAATCAACTCTCTGAGAGAATTTCTGGTTGAAAGTTTATGCAAGCCTTATTAAAGGCTTTTCTGGAGGATGGAAAGAAAAGAAGATTTGACGTATTGCGGAATCATCTTCACCTTAATACCTATTGCTGAATATTCATGACCCATTCACTTTTCTCCTTCTTGCCAACAAGCACACTGTAAGTAAAAAAAGCCCGCGCAAACGCGACTCACCTGGATGCTGCCACTGGAGGTGTGCGACGGCGGCAGGATTTGTACAACATTTGCGGACGAGGTGAGATTTTCGCCGACGTTGGGCCCACTGGAGTTGTTGAGCCGGGACGCTGGCCCCGCCCCCGAACTACTACTGCTGTGCTGTTGCTGGTGCTGTTGTTGATGATCGGACGAACCGCCGCCGGAAGCTCCCAGCGGGTCCATCGAGGAGGATCCATTCTCCTCGACCATGTTGTCCATGGCCTCCTGCTTCAGCTGCCAAAGCCCGCCTCCTCCTCGCGAGTTGCCCGCCAGTTTTGCCAGGGTTGTAGCGATTTTGGTCGTTGTTTGGTCAGCGTGCCCAGAGGAGGTGGCGGCGGTGGGCGGGCAAGCGTGCGGGGTTTTTTTTCGGGGGGTTTGGCGGGAGCCCTCACGAAAAAGAGTCTACCGAATCACCAACGGCTTAAGGGAAAGCGGACGCTTCCGGTGAAGCAACCGCTAATGGCGAGGGTTGTCAGCCTCTCAAATCACTCACTTACACTCAGTCCAACGGGTCGTGACAGCCCTGGACGCGGGAATCGTGTCGGAAAGTCCACTAATCGATGCTCGTTTTTGTCTGTGGAAGGAAGAGAGGAGAAAAAGAAATGTTTTAGTAGGACTAAAACGACAAAAATGTCATACTGTTCATGATGTATGATTTGCAGGTCGTATCAAAATCGACGTTTCTTTCCGTGTAGTGCCCCGTCTAGTCGAGATGCCGAGGGATGTAAATAATGTTATCTGGCAAGGTAATTCTGTATGGGCTCGATAAGAAAGCAGGTTTTGCTTCGGACGATTGATAAGAGCGGAAAACCTGGCGCGAAAAAAAACGGTGTTTAAGATTACAGTGAGGGTGCCGCAGACGGGGTTAATCGTTCATTGCAAGCTTTTGAAGTGATTCGTAGATCTTGAATGGAATGGATTGTACACTGTGTTGTCAAGATTTGACAATCTCAATTAAAATTTACGAGTAGAGTTGATTATTGGCATAAACTTTACCAACAATCTAAGGAAAGAAATATCAATATAACACTGAGAAAGTAAAATACATAATAAAATAAATTATTCTGTTTTTTTTTTTCGATTTATAGTTTAATTGAAATAAAAACAAGCAGAAGGCAATATTTTCCAAAATTCCACTTAATCAAGCAAAGAGTGTTATATCACTTATAGGTTGACATCATGCAGTCACTTATGGGAAGTTTTTCACTGAAGATCTTTGGCTCAGTTATATGAAACGCTCATACAAAAAAACGCAGAAGAAGAGGTAAATTTGGCTCAGTTATTGATTAAAGAGAAAGTAAACAAAGAGAGCCTCTCTATGTTGGATAGGTCGCTTTGAAAAGTTACGCGAGATTTAATTCTATTTTATAGGCAATACTAGACATTTTTAAAGAAGGGCGCATAATATCTTGATATCTCACACTCCACATCATGATTATTCCTGGAGAGATTGATCATCGACTCTGGTGAAACGTTTATCAAGATCATTGGTAGATTGGTAGCATAACTTTGAATTCTTTGTAAATTTATATATAGATCTTCAATTAACTTTGGGCACTTGGTGAAGTTTGAATTCGTGCAGTATTTTTGTAATATACTTGAGGAATTCCTTGAAAAATCTTAAAAAAAAAATCACTGGAAAGGATTTGAACGAGTTCCTTGTTAGCTTCCAATAGGCACACTTTCCACTTGATTAAAGTTCAAAAGTAACAATATACATTTCAATATGAGTTCAAGATTACTTAACACTTCCATTCACAATTTCACAGGTAAACGTAGTTTGGTATTCAACACTGTAGGGATTGAGAAGGGTACTAGATAAAATATCAATTAAGCATATAGTTTCAGAAACAATGAAAAACTAAATCAAACGAGAAGAGACGACGAACGGCAACGTGTTCACCGAGATACCCCTTCCACCGTTTCAGCCACACTAATTGAGACGATTAAAACGGCTGGTTGGTGATGTTCTAGTGGTGACTGATGATTTAAGGATGTTATCGTTAAGCAATGGTCAACTACA
This sequence comes from Aedes aegypti, assembly GCF_002204515.2. Taxonomy (NCBI): domain Eukaryota; kingdom Metazoa; phylum Arthropoda; class Insecta; order Diptera; family Culicidae; genus Aedes; species Aedes aegypti. Next base: position 13,601,675 of record NC_035107.1, read on the forward strand.
TATGGTTCGATATCTGCGATATCCGGTAGTCTTACAACATGCCCTGCCCAGCGCACCCTTACGGCTACCTTCTGGATACATGGTCCGCCGTAGAGTCTAACGAGCACGTGGTTCATTCTCCGCCGCCACACACCGTTCTCCTGCACACCGCTAAAGATGGTCCTAAGCACTCGTCGTTTGAACACTCCAAGTGCTTAGAAGACCTTTCCAGCATGATCCTATGCTTCATGTCCATAGAGGAGCACCGGTCCTCTTAGCGTTTTGTACATGGTACATTTGGTGCAGGGGTGAATCTTTCTCGATCGCAGCTTCTTTTGGAGCCCATAGTAGGCGCTACTTCCACTGCTGATGCGTTTCCATATTTCACGACTGACGTTGTTATCAGCCGTTAACAAGGATCCGAGGTAGACGTACTCATCAACCACCTCGAAAGTATCCCCGTCTATCGTAACAATGCTTCCTGTGCGGGCTCTGTCGCGCTCGGTTCCGCCAATCAGCATGTACTGTGTTTGACATATTCACCACCAAACCACTTTTTTCGCTTCACGTTTCAGGCAGGTGTAGAGTTGGGATCGAAATCCTTACACTTCATACAAATAGTAGGCGTTTTGTATGGAGTGGACGGATTTAGATTCAATTCTTAGGTGTGCATTTTGTAAGCGGTTTTCAGGATAGTGATCGCACGAATATTTTCACATTTCAGTTTGTCGCCCTCCTTGTAGATGAGGCATATGACCCCTTCCTTTTACTCCTCCGGCAGCTGTTACGTTTCCCAGATTCTGACTATCAGCCGATGCAGACAAGTGGCCAACCTGTCCGGGCCCATCTTGATGAGTTCAGCTCCAATGCCATCCTTAGCAGCTGCCTTGTTGTTTTTAAGCTGGTTAATGGCATCCACCACTTCCCTCATTGTGGGAACAGGTTGATTTCCTTCATCCGCAGTGCTGACATAGTCACTTCCGCTGTCTTTACCCTCTGCGCCTGTGTTCTCCGTGCCATTCAGGTGTTCTAATTCCACCTTTCAATCATCTCACGTCCGTCTGTCAAAATTCTTCCATCCTTATCCCTAAATATTTCGCTGCTAAGCCTTTTTTTTTTTTGGGGGGGGAGGGGGTCTGTAGCCTTGAGGTTACGCTTTCGCTTCATAAGCGGAAGATCATGGGTTTCGATTCCCAGCCCCTCCACAAAAAACCCGTCCAGCCACCAGAAGACGCCTCACGGAGGACCGTGCTTTGGGGAGCACATCCATCCTCCGTCAGTATCAGATGGTGACTGAGACAAACTGACCCTCTTCGCAGGCAGCTAGCCTCACTAATAGCAGAGCTCTCTCCTACCTGCTCGGTGTGAGAGTAAAAGAGTAGGAGAGAGTGAAACTAGATGTAAATATAGATAAGTTGAAAATAGATCTGTACCGATAAAGAAGCTCTACAGATCAACTGAGTCCGGCACAGTAGTGGCCACAAGCACGGAGTGCCTAAAAAATTAAAAAAAAAAACGAAGCCTTTTCGGGATGCGAAACACTACTTTATTTTTATTTATTTAGATTTATATAGATTATGTATTCTTCGTAGAAAACAAAACGGCAAAACTAAATACACCATCCCTTCCTTTATTATTATAGCACTAAACCGAATAACGCTTTCCGTTTTTTTTTACTAACGCTGCCTTCCCTGTACGTTAAACCTAATGTCGGAAGTAGTGCGCTGTATAGATCATCAGATGATGCTTTTGGTTTAGTGCTAGGAGTATATTATAAGCTTCAATATGATGACTTTCATACTTAGGCGAATCAATTACTTACATTATTCGATGTGCTTTATACTACGTTCAGCATAGAACTGATATTACGAAATATAGTCTCGTCATACTTTGCCAAGGTGTAGCAGTGCCATGATTTTGTAATTATAATTTGTAAATAAATATCAGTAGTAAATGTAACGAACTTCAAAAAAAAACTTACATATACAAATTCTTGAAAATAAATTTCAAATTGTAGTGAAAAATAAAGAAAAAAAAAACTACAACACAAACAAAACAGGTACTTAAAAAGAAACTCCGAAAATATAAGAGATACTTCTTGATGTCTTGTAAAGAAATACGTATTTTATCGATTTAAACAACTTTGCAGAAGTCATGAGAAAAATACCAAAAATACCCAGATAAAAATAAACCAAAAAAAAAAACAAGTTTTAAAGGGTCTTTCACAAAATAGACCAATATCTCTTAAAAATCTTTAGATAGAGCTAAAGTGTGTTTTCATGTAGTGAAATTATCTACAAGCTTGCCGAAGACACCATTGTAAAAAAGTGAAAATCTATCTCAGTGCTAGGTGGAAAAATATTACTTTCTTTAGAAGAGCTACTACATTCCAAACAACTTCTCTGAAGACATCAGTACCTCTAAAACCAACTTTTCGGGCGCAGAACAATTTCGATTGCGAAGCACTGTGCAATAGGGGTAGGTGTTTTGCTTTACTGGCACGATGAACAATTCCCGAAAATCTTATACCAATAGTCTCCCACAGGAGCTTGTTTAGATGGGTTTTATCATGCACTGTTATCGCCCCGATATAATCGGGAGATGATAAACAGACTTTCATGATGTGTTGCGGATCATGGTTGTTATAGGTAGTGAAAGATTCACTTAATTTTACTCAGAATTTTCTCAACCTCTGAATAAACACAGTTTGCGGGGTGTTCTGAACATGACCAATTACCTCGATTCAAATATACGCGTTACAATCGATCATGTTGGATTAACATCACTAAACTAGCTTACCCAGCGTGGCTAGCCACGCTCTAACAAAATTTGAAAGCGGAAAGCTATGCATAATCTTTAAAAGGTTCATAATGTTTATGTTTAACTGCAACATGACAACATGAACTAATAAATGCTCTATAAAAAATAAGCTGAGAAACACACTCCGTCCTGTGTCCTGGAGCTGTTGCGTTAGAAGTGGATAATGGTTATAATTTTATTAACATAACCCGACCAGTAGCGCAATCAGGATTTGGTTCTTGGGTGGGGCGGGGGTGTGTTTGGGTTGTATTCAAGCTACATACATTGGCGTGATAGCATTCAATCGCTCTTCGTCTGTTCTGTTTCTTACAAATGTTTTAAGATTTTCAACGAACCGAATGATTTTTCGGCGCAAATCGCAGTACGAAGCATTGCGACTATCATTATATTAAAGCATTTTCAAATTGTAGACGAAAATTTGTGATTTTTCAGCTGATCAACGGAACCACGATCCCCCTAATTTTTCTTAGGATTTTTATTTGTAATCAATAAAAATTAAAGTATTGCTTCTCCGGATGTTCACGTACATTCTGGAGGTTATAAAATTCGAATAAATACTGAGCCGACTAAAAGAAATTTTAAAACTTCGTATTTTGTATCAATCAGCTTTTTAAAGGGTCTCGATATGCATACATATCTGCATGTTTGTTCGACAAACTTCTGTTCAAAAACCTGTAGCTTATTTATCAGATAAAGTGAGAAACTTTTATTTTAAACTACTCGAAGGTCTTCAAACTAGAAAGCTAAAACTTAAACAACGTAATTGTTTAACCAACTTACTGCTCTGGTGTTTGTGGATTTTTGTGTTGATATTCGAAAACATATTTGATAATTCTTATAAAAAAATTTGCGGGGGGGGGGGGTCTTCACCCCCAAAACCCCCCCTTGGTTGCGCCACTGGACCCGACGTTTTAACGCATGCCAATAATGACCGCCAAATCGCCTAATTTATGCTCTGAACATACTGAGCACGTGGCCCTAATGCTGTTGTAATGTTATAATTTGGAGTAATTACAAACATTAAATGTTAAAATTCCAGAACATTTTATGACTTTGGGAGAATAACATTCTCGAATGTTCTACTGAATAGCTGTTGCAGTGTGCCATAATTTATTTTTGTCTTTTAAAATCACAGTTGATGACGCATGGAAATATCGACTCATAGAACAGGAATGCTTTGGAAAGCTGTTATGAGGGACCATCATACTGCCCATAGAGGCATAACTGTCCCATATAGAATTAGTAGGCATTGAGGAAACAGTGCTCAAAGTTTGAAATTTGCATTCTCATACAAATGTTTATAATTTTCTAGTAAATTTTTGAATGCCAAATTCTTTTGGTCCACCCTACAGAATACTCATTTTGTTAATATTTATCAGTAAACAATATAATTTTGAACATAATTCCAGTTTTTCAGTTGCTATTGAGCTCCTAAGTTCATATAGAGACTGATATGCCTTAATTTTTCAATATGGGACTGTACTAACTTCATATTTTTCCACAACTTTTTCAAACAAAGTGTATAAATTTTCATATGCGTAGTGAAGTGTATATTAAAACATGAATGTTTCGATGAAAAAAGGTGTTAGTTCGAAAATCAATATGTGACAGTTATGCTTTTACGGGCAGCATAGTAACCATAAAATTTTGTAAATTTTCATAATTTAAATATCTGCTGTGTTTAGATTTTTTGAATTTTTCTTTACTAATCGTTTCAACCATTTCCACCCAAGCTATAAATGTATAAACAATCCATTTCTTTACAAAATTATTGCTGAACAAAAATTTACAAAAGAAAAACTACTATTATTTTGAGCGATTTCACCTGGTGCTTAATTTTTTTTGCCGGTAGTGTAAAAATTATCAAATTTTGAGATATTGAAATTGAGTATATTTGTGGTTCACTGCCAAAATTGCATGCCGATTGCTCATATGGAAACAAAATTACAGTATACCAAAGTTGAGCATTTTGTATGAAAATCGGCTTTCACTACTATTATTCTGAACACAACTGTATGTTCCGATGTTTGTGGTTTCTAAATCGAGCCTTGCGGTCTCATAACATGATCTCGAAGGCTGATCTCAATATCGTCGAAGCAATCTGAAGCCGATATCAAAAGAAATTCAAGAACATGAGCACATGAGTGGAAATGGGTCCACCAAACAGTACGAAGGACCGTGGACACAATTCGCAAGCAAGTGGTAGAGACAGCCTCAATAAGGCAATGGACCATTCGAGCTAGAACCAGATCGAGGGAATTTCTGTAGATTTCCTTAGACGTGCTCCAAGAACAATCCGAAAACTCTTATCTGCAGGGGGTATTGGACAAATTGGACGAAATTTCTTGATCTATTTGAGGAGATATCCTTGGATTAATTTCTGGTTGATTTTTGTGAACTTTCCTATGGAAATCCTTCCCTAAAAGCATCATTGATAAAAATCTGGGGAATCCCATAAGAATTACCTATCGTGTATCCGAAAATAATATCTTAAGAACTCAATTTAGAAATTTTCGCTGTGACCAATGTCTATTCTTGGATTTTCTTTTTGAATTGTTGCGCGAAATTGAATCGATTTCTTGTTAGATTTTATAATGGAAGATGAGAACTTCCTACTGGAACAAGAAACCCTACACACCTAATTTAGAATGCTGAACCTCGGCTTATTTAAACCGAGATTCGCAAAGCCGAGTAGTCGGCAAACAAATTTCCTGGGATCTCAGAAAATAAAAGCCGAGTATCAGTGAGCCGTGCTTCGTTGCATAGCAACCGGACAATTTGTTAGCTGAATCTCGGTCAGCAGCCAACCTTTCAGATTTGTCCGGAATATTCCAGATTTTTACAAAAATCTGTAAGATGTAGATAAAAATTGAAATTAATTTGTAAGGTTTTGTAAATAATTTGTAAGGTTCTGCATATACGACATAAGCAATTCAGACTTTTCCAGACAAATTTTCAAAATCTTCCAGATTTTTGAAAAAATGACTTGGCATCCCTGGAAAATGGAAAACCGAGATTCGCGCAGCGCACAGCTCGTGAAAAAAATCTAAGTGTGTAGAATAATGCTAAAAATAGATTTGAAATGGAAAAAATCCTGGTATTTTAAGAGGACTTCATTGAAAGTATTTGTGGAGTAATTTCTGAAGGAGTTTTTCGATAACTCCTACAAACAATTATTGAAGATAACTCAGAAACATTTTTTTGGGATTGTTTGTTTGTTGAGGATTTTTTTCCAGAAACCATTTGAAATGTTTCTGGAAGTGTCTCAAAAGAAGTATCTGGTATCTGGTATTATGGTAGAATCCTTAAAAAATTATTGAAGGACTTCATGGATAAATCCCTGGAGGTATTATTGTAGGGATTCCCAGGAATATCTCTGGTGGGTATGTTTTTTAGAGAAATTACATTGGTACTTTATTCTTCTTTAAGCAATGTTAATAGGAATCCCAGGAGTTTCTCTTGGTGAGACCCATGTGTGGCCACATATGAAAACAAAAACTTAAACCATCTGAAGAAAAGTACCTGAGGGAAAATCTAGCTAGAATCACTAGAGAGATGCGCGGATTGCGGATTCATTGTAATATTCTTAGCGGCAAACATGGTAGGTCTATTCGATAATCGGATTTGTCCAACAAAAGCATGTCGCATACGAAAGGTCTATCTTCAGATGTATGCCGTGTAGGAACCTCGACCAGGTTCACCAGCAGAATTACTCTTGGGAATTTTGCGTATTGAGAAGATCAATCAAACACACTAGTTTCGCGGATAAGTATAACATAAAAACGTCTTTATTCTTCGATCTTCCAAACTACAGTAGTAAATGCCAATCACAAATTTTCCTCTCTCTCTGCCATGAAATTAGTAAACAATAAGGCCATTAAACGTCAAAATCCTATACAATACCAAAACAGTGCAAAGCCCCATACTTTTCCAGTGTACTACAGTACTGACCTGATTTTGTCAGCCCACGATTTTGTCTGCCCCCGATTTTGTCAGCTTTTTGACCCGATTTTGTCAGCCTATTTTAAATTTGTCAAAAAATTGTTATCGTCATGTTTTACCACGTTTACATTAAAATTGATGATGATGTTTGATGCCATGCACACATGGGCGTAGCAAGATGGGGCAATGGCAATGCCTTTTGTTAAGTGTTAAAAATTGATATTACCAATACAAGGGAGGGTAGAGCCCCTGATAAAAAAAAATGGCTACGCTCATGTCCATCACCCTTTTAAAAGTCCATTGAACCATGTAACACGTCAAAATTTGAAAAACAGGAACAAAATAAAATGACCCGATTTTGTCAGGTTCCCCATTTTGTCAGCCTAAAATTCATCAAGGGGCTGACAAAATCGGGTCCTTACTATACAATGTGAAGGGTGTGACACTATTATTACTCCGACATTCCGTCATTATCGAACCAGCCGAGGATAAGTTACACTCCCGTGCATAAGTTTGGGTTCACCCCCCAAAAAACATACAAAAGTGTTCCGTCCATATCTCTGTGATTACACGTTCAATTGAAACTCTCTAAGCCGCATTCGAAAGGCGAAGAGTTATTCTTACATCGTATGTATTTTTCCAAAAACATTTTTTGAATTTTCTATACTAAATTTTTACTTAAAGTTTTGACACTTTTTTTAACACTGAAAAACATATCTTATTTCCTCAGCATTGGATCGACCAAAATTTCAAAACAAGGTATCGTTAGAATCGTAATCTTATATTCTTTGAAAAGCACTCAAGGATTTTTTGCGGAAAAATCTGAAAACTATTAAAAATCAATGAAACAGTCATTCAAGTAATCTTGCAAAAATTTGGGTTCACTCCTCAGTATGGTGTATCGTGCAAAAGTTTGGATTCACCTGAACTTACTTAAAACACAAAAAATCTGTGAAATCTCAAACCATTTTTGTGCTCGAAAAGCTTTAAACTATTAAAATCGGTTGAAAAATGGCAGAGATATTGACAAAAATAATGTGCATGCTGCTCAGGTGAACCCAAACTTTTGTATAATTTGCATCATACTGAGGGGTGAACCCAAACACGATGACTTGACTAACCGTTTCAGATTTTTCCGCCAAAATTTCGTGGGGTCTCTTCAAAAAATATAAGATTACGATTCTAATGACACTTTGATTTAAAATGTTGGTCGATCCAATGCTGAGGAAATTATATATGATTTCTCAGTGTGTTTTTTTTTAAATGTCAAAACTTTAAGTAAAAATTTAGTTTACAAAATTAAAAAAATGTTTTTGGAAAAATACATACGAAATAAGAATAACTCTTTGCCTTTCGAATGCGGCTTAAAGAATTTCAATTGGGCGTGTAATCACAGGGACATGGAAAGAACACTTGAGGGTGAACCCAAACTTTTGCACGGGAGTGCACATGCTGCAATTGAAGCAAAATTTCAACATTGAAACCTCCTGGCATCCTGGATTGAGTTCGTAGTATACTCTTCTAGAGAGCATCTATAAGTCATACAGAAACCCATAAACCAGTAGAACTAGTAAACTTCAGAAGTTAATTAAAAAAATTCGCTCTAGAGATCAGGTAAGCCTAGAACAGCGTCAGATCCAGGAAAAACATTTGACTTACGTTAGATCTTAGATTAACTACCAATCATTCATTCCAGGACCAAAAAGCCAAATTTATTTTTTAAAATCAAAGCAATCCAGGTATAAGATAAACAGCATAGAACGAGCTCAGCATTCATTTTTTGTTTGTTGGAATCCTAGCATTGATGTAAGCTTCAATTTACATAAAGTAGCCGAAAAGCATTTCGAATAAAATCCTCACTTCATTGTATCAGATGAAGCAAGAGGTCTTAACAAAACAAGCTCACCATATTTTTGCATCAAGTTCACTTCTTCAGCTCATTGCAATTTCTCATTTCCGGCAGCAACGCGGGTAAAGCCACAAGCAACGCATAGTGGATGACTAACCAACGGAATTGCTCTTCTTTGCAGCACACGCGCGTAAAGCACATTCCAGCAAATCCGGTAAATTTGGAGCACGATGCTAGTTCGAACCGGATCCGCATATTTAGGATGCCAATTAGCAACAGCGATCGATTTTATTCGGCAAACAATCGGCAGATCGGAGCCGTAGCAACTCGGGCAAATATAGATGTTTAAATGTCAAATTACATTCGATGACGAAGTATCAATATGCAGAACTGGGTTTTTGTCGTAGACCAAGAAATCTTGTACGGTCAACTCTCCCTTACTCGATATTTTATATTCTCAACATCGAGTTAGAGAACCATGGGGCTCTGCACAAAAAATCTGCCTCTCTCTTTCCCTCCTTCATGAAATTAGTAAACAACAAGGCCAGTAAACGTCAAAATCCCATGCAAATTCAAAACAGTGCAGAGCCCCATAGTAAAAGGTGGGTTTCATGGCTACCTCGATCCTCCATTAGATCGCATTCGCACTCGGTAGGAACCTCCCTAACTCGATGGTCCCTTCAATATCGCGTTATGAAGAGATGACTGAACCTTGTCCTGATTTTCCACGAACAGATCCAATTCACAATTCCACCAGCCTACTGCGATTTTCGCAATCTTGTTCCAGTAAAGCTAAGTATCCACTATGACCGACTCGTTGCACAAATTATACACTTTGAGCTCCATTCGAAATGACATTTCACATCATTTTTGACCGATTTCTCTTTTTTTTTGACTGATCCATCCTAATGACATTCGGTCTGGAACATTGACCGGATATTACTCCGATTTCCAAATGAATGAATAGCAGCCAACGAGTGCAATTATTGCAAATTTAGGCTTGTTCTTCATCGATGACATTGAAACACTCTGCATTCGGCACGCTTTCCCGCAAACCTCGATACATTGTGATAATTGATAATTCCGGCTACGAAACAGTCCTCCACGGTTCCATCGGAAGCCCCATTCCGAAAAACGGCACAACAATTGTAACAGTTTCATCCGCCAGCAACAGCCTTGATACACTTTTACCAGAACCGGCAGCCAGATCTTCCCCAAACAACAATACCTCATTATTGTCAGCCCGTCGTCGGCACAGTTGGCGCTGTATCGCTATTCAATGTCACTTGTTTATCCAGGAAAAACACCACAATACACTGTCATTATTGGTTCATTTACACACTGTTCTTCTTCCGCGGCAAATTACCCTCCCCAAAACACACGCGTCAGCTTTTCCTATTATCCATTATAGCTCGAAATCCTGGAACCGATCCCCCCCCCCCCTAAACAATGGACGGAAATTTTCCCGAAACGTGGCCTCGAACGCCTCTGAACTGAACTGAGCACAGAACAATCGAAGCAGGCGCAGGGTGTGGTATGGGTCCCTCGGTTGTCGGTTGTCACTGGTAACCCCAACAATCTGCCACTTTTCGGAACAACGACCTTGGATTCGCTCGCTCGGTTCGGGTTTCATCGTTGGAAAACAAGGGCCCTTCCCCTGCGACCGAGCCACCCCCTCTTATGAACACCCATTAGCGTAACTTGGACTCAAATCGAGGGGGGTTTTGACACTTTCTATCATAAATTGAGTGAACGGATATTTTGATCATGAGCTTGAACTTTCAAGAGAGGGCTAAAAGTGTTCTAGTGGGGAGGGGTCTTGACCCCTTAGCCTCCATTTAGCTACGTCAATGGTTAGCCCAGCTGCAAGGACTTTTTTGATAACAGAGTGGGAGGGGGAAGGGCGTACGACATCTTCCGAGCGAGAAAATCAAAACATTACATCTGACAGTTGGGTGGAGGGAAAGGGGGGGCCTGATGGGGGGTCATTATTCACATATGATTGGAGATTGCAACAAGGATACCGCCGGATCGATGTAATTTTCCACTGACTTCCGAAAAAGAAAACATAGGGGAGAGCGTAGCAGAGAGAGAAGGATAGAAAGAGAGAGCGATGGCTCGAGGAGAACGTGGGGTGGGATGGGTAAATAACCTTGAAATAATCCAGGAATTAAGGTGTAGCTCCGCTGTGCGGCTGTAACCGGGCAGGCTAGGTTGGAAAAGTGCAGGCGATGATGAGAAAGGAAATCGAATAAGGTATAGAAGAGCGTATACGGTATGACTATGTAGACAGTTTCACGTCTCGGTTACCGTTGGCATGGGGGAAGACGAGAAGAGCTTGTTTTCATGCGATCATCGATATAATGGGTATGATTCACCCGAATAACAACCAGTTTCTGCCTTTTGTGGTTTTGTGGCAAGCTCCAGGGGAAATCGAGAGGCGGCCAGGGAACCAACTCGACACAGAGTTTAAGAACGGACGACTAGATCTTTGTCGTTGACGACATGTTCACATCTAAACAAAATCTCAAACGCGGCCTACTAAGATCCTGATTACTGTTCAGCAAATAATCGACCTTTACATTCAACACACGCCTACTTCGTTTGAATGTTAGGTCAAACATACGTATTTCCCTGGGGTATTTCATGTAGACCCAACTCATCGCACTCGGAGGATACGAAATTGAGATAAATGCCGACCAGGCGAACGATACGTAATCACAAAGCCACGACGGAGCACTGTCGGTCACGCGTGTAGCAACCAGGCGCTCGTGATAGCGCCATATTTATCATTGCCCGTAGATCCAAACGAAACAATTAGTTTGCCAACGAAATGTATTCCTCTCGCTACATTGCTCCGTATTACGTAGTTAGCACAGGCCCTCAGCGTAGTAGGCCTGGCACCCACCGACTTTTGGCGAAAAACAACCACTCCGGGATACGTGAGGACAAGGGGACAGACAACGGCGGTGACACTCGATTTTGACATTTGACTGCGATGCGATTGCTTCGCGGGACCATTATTTCCACGAACTGTCAAAGCTGTTTGTTTAAAATTTCAAACTTTCATGTCAACAAGCAACACACAGCCTACTTGTGCCAGAGAATTCGAGCGAGTCTCGAGCAATTTCTTCCTATTTTAGGCTATGTACCTCTTCGCTGCTTTTACTCCTATCGCACTCTCGACTACGGCGACGACTTTTGCTTGTAGGTTTTGACTTTTTCACGTAGCTCTTCCGAACGAATCACACTACTCGCCAGGAACCAGGTAGTGATTCCCGTGAAAAAAAAAATACTGCAGCTCCTATCAAAACATTCACATCAACAACACTAATCTCCGCACCACAAACACCGTTTGTCACGATTTCCGAAGCCCGTGTCACGTCCGACAGGGCCAAGTACACCGGAAAATGGCCCACCGAGTTTTAAGAGGGACGTCGTGGACGAAAAAAAACTTTTCGACCGAAAAAGTTTACACAAAAATTACATACCTCTTACGTATACTGCTCCGTCACTACAAACCGAGCGCGATCCACAAAAAATTACTTCTCTATATCGCAATGATGTAGGTAAGTACACACGTCAACAATTTTCACCAATACACTCTACCCAACCAGTCGTTCCAACACCACCAAGCACATCACGTCGCTCTCACTTCACCACACACTACTGAATCGCGCGACTAATCCACCTATTGGCTCCGTAAGAATCCGCGAATCACCGCCTACTCCGTCACCCAAAGCGAGGGGTCCACTACGTAACCAAAGAGTCTCGATAGCAATAGACGGCGTGTGTTTGCGCGCCTCCTTCGATCTACCCTCCGCACTATCTATACAGCTGCTCTGCAATTATTACTCTTGCTATTCCTCCTATGACTGCTATCGACGACAAACGACGACGACGACGGCGACTGAGACGACGGTGATGGGAAACAGCAAGCCAAAATTCGTCATATTCGTCGCGAGCACTCAAACGAAACTAGCGAGCGGTTGTTTTTGACAGTACAGGCGAACGTCATCGCGCATCGTCGGCGCTCTCTCTCGAGACTCTCGAAAATACTGTACGACGATGGCGAGGAATGTCCGGAGAGGCGAAGTGCGTGAGAGTGAGAGCGAATGCGCAAATACCATCAAAATTGTGAAGTTGGTTTCGAACGGGATAGCAAGACATATGCACAAACTGCGAAAATATAACAGGATTTCGGGGGGTTGAACGGTGCTTGGATATCGATAGTTTGACATTTTGAAAAAATCAAAGTACACTGCTTGTTTTGATATGCTGGTGACAGTTTAAACACCTTTTGAAAAATTCTGAAAACATTGAGAGGCCCCTCGTCGCACAATGGTGTAGTGTCAAGAAGGAAAGTGGTCACAATTTATACATAAGACCATGAAAGGCAAACATTACAAAATATGCAATACTCATGTTACACCGAAAGACGGGTTACGAACACATCTAAAACATAATAAATATGAGCAAAGATGACAGTGCAATTCGTAGTTGCTATTCCGTGATTGGCCAGAACTATCGAAGTTGCACAGAGAATCAATGAATGGTGCTCTGAATTATCTATCAATTTACAATGTGCACAAATCGATAGCCCAAAATTTAGGTCAATAACGCCGACCACCTCCTTACAGTAATAGAGGTTAGTTCGACAAAGCTAATGAATTGAAACCAGCCACAGATACTAATTGAGTTATTTTTCCGACCTCATTAACTAGGAGGAATAGGTAGGTCTAAGTGGTTCTTATACTCTTCCGACCGTAACTCAAAAGTAATAACAAGATCAGATACAACAAGAGTACAATATGATAGATCGTACCCCGCAACAGCCAACCTCGAAAAGGTTATCCATCCGCGTTACGAGTAAGAGATGCTGTTCTTGGAAACATTTCTGGTGGAATTGTTGAAAATTTCATAGAAGAAGTTCCCGCAGAAATCCATGTAGGACCACTGAAGTAATTCCTGTGATAATCCGAGAATATAAATGCATGGATACATGGACATATTATTGGGTCCTAAAAATTTTAATGAAATCTTGTTTTTATTTAATAACACGAAAAAGCATGTTACTGTAGCTATATCATGTTTAAACTTTAATTTAAGGGTCTGTCCCATTTGGGGAATTAAATTGAAATCGAACTTAAATTTGACAGTTCGAAAATTATTTCCCATCCGATTTCGATATGTCAAAAATAAGTCTGCTTCCGAGTAGACTTATTTTTGACAGATGGAGAATTATTTAAAACAGTTTACTACAAACGAGTCGCGTCCTTGACCACATCTGCGAAATGGTACGTAAGATTAAATTTAAAACAATATGCGATAAGATTTCACACCAAGCTTTGTTGTTTGCTTATTCCCTGCAGGAGACGTATCCGGAACAATCGGTACAAATACAGTGCTGTCTGGAGAATTTTGTGCTGTTTGATTGTCGACAATTCCTACTGGATGTTACCCAGAATCCAAACCATTACAAATAGCTACCGAAAGTGGAAGTGTTAATATGTATTCCGAAAAGCTGTTGAGCTACTGATGGAATCTTGCGCTGGGAGGAAACCTGTCATCCGGAACAGGTGTACCATCAACGGGAAATTGTATGATTTGGTTTTCTGTGGACGACGGAGAATCCAACTCCCTAAACCATGTCATCGACAGCTGGATAAGCTTGAGTATGGAATAATTCGAGAAGATGAAATGCGTCGCCAAGATAGAAATAATTCTGCTGTGAGACACGGGCCAACGCCAACGGTTAGATGCCGACATTTGCGGAAATTTGATTACGAACGGTTGCTTATCAGATCATGAGAATCAATAAACCACACGGGAAAAAATTCTGTGGTAAAAATAACTATGTTAGCTGACTACGCCCATTCTTAAAACTACCATGGAAATTCAGACCAATTTACTATGTTTACGGTACATCCCAATGCATTACTGGTACATTTGACAGAAATAAATTACAACAATCTGATTCCAACTACAGACATGGTAAAATCAAGCGCATTTCTGGTCTGCTGAAAATTGCCGGTGCGAGCGCTTAAGTTAACCCCCTAAAATGGTAGTTTTTACCGCACAATTTTTTTGCGTGCAGTTATAGGCAAGTGGCATTTTTTTTCGACCAATCCACACCGCAGTCAAATAAGCCGGAATCACCGAGAGTTCCACAAGAATCTACAAAAATGTATTTATTTGGGAACTACTTATATGTTTCAATGTTGTTTTACACATTTTTTATGAATCTGTAGATTGTATGTAGAATGCACGCACAGGGGCCCAACAAGCATTTCTATGCGGAAAGATGTATTTTAAGCTTCAGAATTAAACATAAACAAAAAAGGTCTTCTACAAAGTCGTTTGTATTATTTTTGCTATCTGTTATTAAAAATTAGGGTGTCCACATTTTCGAAGAAATTTTACAACTAACTTTTATTTGTAGAAATTATCCAGCTTTTTACGCTGGCTATAAAAGTGCGAGGGGTGAATCGATTTTGACATGTTTTGCGTACATGATAGCATGATCTTAGTAGGCAATGCCTTCATAATGTTGATCGAACTGTCAATAATTTCCACTTTATTTGTTTTGGCTTTCTAATTTTCTTGTACCTATTGGAAATCAAACAAATTAAAGATTAATGTTTTTTTATCAACTTTTTTATTTACCTTCTATACCATTCCAGGAACCAGGCACTGAAGAACCTTTATCTATAAGTGGAAAGGATCAGTAAGAACCAGAAATAATTCAATAAAATTGATGGCATATTTGATATATGTATATTAATTTGCACTCCATTGTTGACTAAAACATTTGGAACGACCTAAGCAAAACAGCCCCGGCCGAGCTATGTTTTCCTCAAGGATCGTTCAGCCCTTCTTCTCTCATTCGCATTGATTTTCTCCACATAGGGAGCCTTATGCTACGCCTAAGAACAGCCATTTTTGCCTGAATGATTCTATTCTGACGAGATGTCCAGAGTGTGCAAAAGTGAAATGGTCTAAGATGTTCAAAAATTTGTTTACGTCTAGATCTATGTGAATTATGAACAACGCAATGCATAACATTGTATAATTTTAATTAAGTATTTCCGATTGGGGCTTATCGCGGAATTGTTCAGGTTAGGATGTAGAAAAATGAGGATAGGTATTATAAATTGCATTGCTAACAGGACAGGACACCCTATTATTGGGAAATCGCATATAAAAGTGCGAGATAACATCGGATCGGTCATCGGATACGGGGTCATAATACGTCTCAGTGAACGAACCAACTTAATATTTCGAGCGCATTAGTTTGAAACAAAAATGCTGTCAGTAATCGTTACGCCCGCGTTTACTTATTAATTTCAGTAAACACGATTGAGCACTCATTTTACAGGCAAAATTACAACCATAACCCTTGTAGATGAGTTTTCACCAAACCTGAAAGAAAAGAACCATAAGTACAATAAGAAAATAGAAAATATTTTTTTCAATTTTCTTCAAACCCAGCTAACAACCTAAGACAACAACATAACAACATAAGCGTTTCTTTGACAGCATAACAATAATCAAAAATCGCAAAGCTTACTGCGAGCCAGCTATAAACATTATAGTGTGGGCAAAGAATGTCAGAAGGGGGTGATTCAAAGTTAATAGCAAGCTAGCGTAAAAAGCTGGATAGTTTGTAGGCTTCAGCAAAGTTGTATACCATTCAATTTCAAGCTACTTTGCAAAAAAAAAGTTTTTTGTAGCTTTTTTGACCGATTTAGAGCTTTTTTCCTATGCGCTCTTCGATAAATAAAGGAACTCGCTATTTCTTTCCGTTTGGGAGTTATTGTTATTTTTCTTGCAAAAACACGCCTACTATGATTGTGAATATCTCTGAATGGGACAAACACAAAAAAATACCTTTTAACGGCATTCATATATATAAATACTAAAACACAAGTGGTCTGTGAATGCTATTTACTGCGTCGATCATTGTTCACGAAGAAGATCCATCGCAACCCTGCTATTTAGAAGCTAGAATATCGTTTTTCGTTTAATGTTTCATTCTCAAAATGCATCATTCCGGGTAAAACTGCTTTCCAGACCATAGTGGAATGTGCGTAGTCAGTGGCGTACTCGGAAGATCGCTTTGGGAGCGACTTTTTTCCGAGATCATCTATAGTACTGTAATACCACAGACAAAGTAATACCTTTTATACTGCAGGTTACATATTAGACAACATGTTATAATTAGAATCTATGGTCTTAAGGTGAAGATGCATCGAAGCCAAACATCAAATTTGCAAGGGCACAAATTTAGAGGACCAGACAATCGTTCGCGCTGCAAATTTGATCGATTGGTCATCAGCAAAAATCAGGCACAAACGGGTGCCGGGTTCTCTAGATTTGTGCTCTTGAAAATTCGATGTTTGGTTTCGATGCATCTTCACATTAAATCGTTTAGCGAAAAGCGAGTGGAATTTAATTTTGTATTTAGATTCATACTTTTTATATTGCCTGAAGATATACGACACCCGTATTTCCTAATATTCTTCCAACCACTTTTAACTAAACAAATTATGCTTATTTGTTAGAAACAATTAACAAACCATTTATTTTTAACAATATGAGCAAGATTTTTGAACACTTTGGGTTTAAATGTATTTTGCATCAAACTTATCAAGTGTATAAGAATGACACATAATTTTACATATAGCGTCTTCCTAAAGTTGAACAATTTAAAGACAATAATTAATATATCTTATCTATATAAATAAAAATGGAATGGTGTTTGTATGTCACGAAATGGCTTGAGAACGGGATATCAGATTTTGAAAATTTTTCCATACTTTTGTTCCCAGAGTGTTCCAACGTGTTTGTGTATATGAAAAGTACAGGATATTGCACGTGAAATTCGAGAAAAACGGAGGTGAACGGAACTGCCATTTAGTACGGAACGTTTAATGGCATTTTTTATCAGCCTACTTGATGGCAATACGAAGTTTGCCGGGACCACTAGTCTATATAAATAAAAATGGAATGATGTTTGTATGTCACGAAATGGCTCACGAACGGGGCAACGGATTTAAATGATTCTTTCTCCATTTTGTTCGTCAAGGGTTCCGACGTGTTTGTGTGTATAAAAGTTCCAGGTTGTTCACCGGGAAAGTAGGAAAAACGGTACTGAACGGAACTGTCATTTTGTATGGGACGATTCATAGCGGTTTTCAGCGGCCTACTTGATGGCGAGACGAAGTTTGCCGGGACCACTAGTATATAAATAAAAATGGAATGGTGTTTGTATGTCACGAAATGGCTTGAGAACGGGTGATTGGACTTACATGATTCTTTCACTATTGAATTCGTCCAGAGCTCCGACGTGTTTGTGCGAAAAAAAAAGTTTAGGAAAGTCTTCGGGATAGTGGGGAAAACAGGAGAATACTAATCTGTCATTTTCTGATCTGAAACATCATATATAGAATTCAAATTCTGTCATCTGAACTTCGAACCGATTTTGACACCATATCCGGATTTAGGGTTCATCGAATGCCGGAATCATCACTTCATAACACTTGGCACAGGGATTGTTCGTTAATTTCCAATCGCTGATGTGGGTCGCCGATTTCACAAAATTTTTAAAATACTGATAAAAAAAGCGTTGCGAGGGGGAGGTAACAGAACAATGTCATCAGGTACAACGGACGGCCAACATCTCAAACCACGGATGGTGATCTTTCTTGATACAGTTTCCAGGGTCGCAGACGCTTTGTCCAATAGAAGTCGTTTGCCCACAGTTCTTGATCCTTTTTCCGGGGAACATGCAACGAGGGCTCCTTATAACTGGCCAGTGCAGTGGCAGAGATAACGGATTGGGATACGAACTTGGGCTGTTGCCATCTGCGGCTGGGCAGGAAGCACTTTACTAGTGAGTTCCTTCCTTCGATGGTAATCCCGTCTTCAGTCGCTGGACAATGTCGTCGGAGGTGTCGATGACTCTGGCGTAGGAATTATTGTCCACGGTGACCGTCCTCTGAGTGCTGGAATAAACTCCCTTCGCGACCAGAAGGTTTTTCCCGTCTCGTCAGCTAATTTGCGTTCTTTAGTTTACACATAAGAGATACATTTTCGAGAAATGATTTGGAGTACCACTATTCAATATACTAATAATTTAATTTTGTTTCTAGTTTCAACGCTATTGGTAATATATAAAAAAAATATATATAAAAAATGAATGTGAAAAAAAATCATTGGATTGGAATTGGACCAGTAAAACATTAAATTTGACGTTCGAATGATTTCTTTGAGGGGAAATAATTTTCGAACTGTCAATTTTAAGTTCGATTCTAATTTAATTCCCCAAATGAGACAGACCCTAAAAATTTGGTCCATAAATGAACCTTGACACTTTTGATCATGTTTGACGTTCGCTTAGTCGACAAAAACACCACAGGGGTTTTAGTTCGACCACTGGGGTTGTTCCTATCTGACATTTCGTAAGGGACACGGAAAACAAAATACACCCAAAATTTGAGTTTAGGCAAAAGGATGTGACAAAATCTAAAAAAAAATGTGTTTTGGGCTTAAATCAACGGAAAACATTAGAAAATTGAGTAAACATGTGTTTTTTGCCTAAACTTAAGCGTTTGGCACTAAAATTGGGACAGGGCTTTAGGACCCTATTGGTTGGAACCTTAACATCTGAGGAGTTGCCAACACTGGAAGCAACTGATTATGTTGCTCGGATATCGTTGGCGCCATAGCAACCGGATAACGAATCAAAGTAAGCTGCTGGTGAAACAATTCAAACTCAACGAAAAAAAAGAAATTAGTAACCTTAATGTTAAATTAGTTCTGAACCTCAATGTAAAATAAAATTAGGTAAAATTACTCTGAAGCATTTCATCTAGTTTGGCTAGTAAAATCCTACAAATAGTACATTTGTAGCAGTTGCAGCAAGTGAGTGCTGACAGTGGCCTACAAGCTATGGCCAGCCCGCTCCGCCGACTGGAGTTTACAGAGGTATCTCGGCAACTTCAAGGTGCAATTCCAAAGGGAATTTCCAAGAATAAAATCTGGCAAGACGTATTTCTTGGATGAGTTTGAGGCAGAGTACTTGGAAAAACCATAAATAAATTTCTTAGTCAATATCTGCTTAGTGCAATGTATCAATATATCGTGAGTGAAATTTCTGGTCGATTCCTTGAAAAAATCGTGGGATGATTCCAGTAAGAATCTTAAAAAACGCTATGAAAAAAGCCTGCTGAAATCTGAATTATTTTCCGGAATTTCTTCTGGATTTATTGCAAATTACTCTTACGAGTCAAAAGTAGCTCTCGAAAAAACAAAAAAAAAAATGATGGAATAAAATGCAATATAATTAGGCTTATATGTGGTGTTGTATTCTGTCATAAATCTTTATAAAAACAAATTGAGAGATTTAGCAGCAAACTCTGGAAGAAATAGAATTGATGTAAATTCTGAAAGAATGATACTTTGAAAAAAAAAAATGATGGAGTGTTTCAAGATATGTCTCTGGACGAACTTATCGAAAGCCCCAGTTGCCTTCTATTACACAAAACAGAAAACGAGGAATTCATGAAGGCATCAAGAAAGGCATTCAGACAGAATGTTTTAAAAAAAATAGCAATTACAATCAACTCTCCATATCGAAGGTGCCATCGAGATAAGGAGATCGAGAAAAATAACTATTCGTATGATTCTTTGAGCTTTTAAACTACCACTGAGCTAGAGAAAATAAAATACTACCATGGGTATATCCAGAGGGCGATAGGGGAAGGATAAATTTCGGAGTTTGATGTGATAAGCCCAATAAGGAGATCGCAGTAGGCAGCGTGCGCGAACGGATGAGTTGAAAATTGATCTGTTACGTTTTTATCGGCTCCGCTAATTTTTAGATTCGGCTGGTGTAGTTTCTGAAAAAAGTGTATATAACCGAAATAATTGGGCAAGTTTATTTGTTGATTGAGTAGTGCTTAAAACACAAATTAAGACAAATAGTGCGAAACGGACATCTTATTTCAAATGTTGAGAAAATCGTGGGCATTGCACCCAGACAACCAGCAGTCGCATAAGAATTAACGTGAAAACTCGTTTACTTGTACCAATAACATCACACCCGTACAAAACGGTGTCGGAAATCGTTTGAGTGACGGATTCCCTCGCATAAAGCGCTGTTTTCCGAGTTCATCAGTGCATTTTGTTTCTCTCCGTACATACGTACAAAGTACGTACGAAGCAGTCCGTAGCAGCTGTCCAATCGACTTTATTATCACAAATTAAGTCGCATGAGATTACAAAATAGTTCACAATAAAATCTTTACACTCGCATTGCATGTCAACTTTCATCATATAAATTATGCACATATATAGCCTCCACTTTTGTACGCATAAGGCCTTTTGACGACATCTTATACGGAAACGTTGCGCATATAAGCATCGCATAACGTGAAAGGTGTTTCCGTTATACGTACATTTTGGTTGTCAGGACACTTGTTCATCGCATGCGTTTTGAAGTCCCCGTGAATTGTTTTGTGCAGTTGGATTGAAATTATGGTAACATGTGCGAAGAAAGGCTTTTGAAAAACTCTCTTCCTGTCTGTTATGAGTTTAATCTAGAAATGCGAAAAAAATGAAATGAAAATCTGTGATCAGTGTTAACAAAAGTGACAATACACGAAAATTGGTTTGTTTAAAAAAATCAAAGACCTACTACGATGAAAAATGCGTTCCGAACAATGATGACGCTTAGGCAGAATAAAAATATTGTTGAATATGTGTAGTATTCGGCCAACATTACGGAAACGGATAGTCTCATAAGTGAAGAGGATGACTGTAGCTGATTGAAATTGATGAGAACGTTCCTTGTAATTTTAGTTTTCCATTTTATTGTAATGGGGTCCTAAAGCCCTGTCCCAATTTTAGTATCAAACGCTTAAGTTTAAGGCAGAAACACATGTTTACTCAATTTTCAAATGAATTTCATTGGTTCAAGTCCAAAAAAATTTTTTTTATGATTTTTTTGTATTTTGTCACACCCCATTGTTTAAACTCAAATTTTGGGTATATTTTGTTTTCCGTGTCCCTTCCGAAATGTCAAATAGCAACATTCATAGGGTTCTCCGATTGCGATATGCCATGAACTGTTATGGTTCACGAACTGTTAAGGCCGGAGCACAATGGATACGTTGCGTTTTGCGTTTGAGTTTGCGTTTATCAATCCGTTTGATCCGGTTGGTACTAAAATGGAAAACGTACGCAAAACGGATAATCAACGCACAATCAATACGTTTGGTTGCAGTTAACCAGTTGAGAACAATCTCTTTTTTCACATTTTAAAGATTTGCATCAAGTAGATGCTGAACCGAGTCGAATTAATAATTTTATAGGAAATTAAACACTATCATCAAGGTTTCAGAAAAATCACAGTACAGTTTTGACTGATGCCTTGGAAGGTGTTAGGTGGGATTATTTGATAACTGCTCAATACTTCTTGATGCAAATCCCTGAGACAATGCGCAAAGAAACATAGACGAAGTTTTATTTTATTTTATTGATGTACAAGGGGGTCAGGGGCCAAGTCTCCAGCATAAGTTTGAAAACTCACACCGTCCATAATACACCAAGGGGGTTTTGGAGTTTGGGAAGTAGGCAACGCAACATCTTTGACCAGAAGGTTCTTTAAGTTTTGCTTCTACTCTTGACTTCCAATACACATATGAATGATGCAAGGCCAAAAGAACATGAATCAGTCATACATATAGCGGTAGTGAAGTGTTTTGCCTAAGGATATGGAAAAGGAGGGATTTTGTGTGGTTTTTTGTAAATAGCTCAGTGGAACAACTTTGTTATTAGTTAAAAATTTAGTTGATCTTATTCACCTTGCAATCAAGAAGGTTTGCAAGAATATTTACAGAAACAATAATCCACGTGCTCGGCTGGAGGACAAAAGATTTCTAGAACCGATCCGTAAACAGGTCCTTGGCGAATAGGTTAGATACCATCTTTCGGGGTGATATTGACCCACTCGGGGTGACTTTGGGCCACTATTTGTCAAATTGAAGCTTCGGCGTTCCATGAAGTGGCGATGCAGATGAATGGAAAGTCAAAATGCGTGAATTTACGCAGCGTCGACGCCATGGTGATCTAGCAAATGTGCGCTCTTGAGTTGTTTCTGTATATTCCACTAGCGTTTTCCCACAACCTATAGCTTATTTCTTTATCAAATCCACCAGCAGTTCTATCTGTGATTCCAACATAAGTTCAATAAGGAATTCCTCCATGGATTGTAACATGAATTCCTACAAGGTATTTCACCAGGAATTCCTACAGGTAACGCTGCAAGAATTTATTTAGAAATTCTACCAAAATTTCTTCATGAATTTCATTGGTAATTCCTTCAATCATGATTTTTACCAGTGATTTAATTAGGAATTCCTGTAAGGATTCCTTTTAGAAATTTCTTCCGAAAGTTCACATGGAATTCTTCACAAAATTCCATCAGGAACTACATCAAAATTTCCTCCTTAGACTTTATCAGGAGTACCTACTGAGATTCCATCAGTAGTTCTTCTAGGGGTCAGGAGATTTTGTGGGTATTTAAACATGAGTTCGTCCAGGAATTCCATCAGGAATAGGGGGAGATCCCCCAGTGCCGGACAGCACCCAATACCGGACAAAGTCGAAACATTGAGAAATCATGGTCCAATCAAGATGGTGTATTAGTAGAAAAGAAAGCTATTATGTAGACTACTGTTTGCGTAGAATAACACATCCTTGAAATATGCATGCCTTTTTAAAAAAGTAGAAAAGTTTGAAAATCTTTTAAAAATTGACGTATTCTCTTAATGTTGAGCCGATTAAGTAATTATTTTCAATATGAAAAAATACTTTGCATCACGCAAGCATGATCGGAAATAATTCTTATTTGATAGTATGAATGTATTTTGTACCATAATTGAACTAAATATGGACAAATTACAATTGGGTCCTAAAATTTTTAATGAAATTTGTTTTTATTTAATAACACGAAAAAGCATGTTATTGTAACTACTTTAGCAATTTTTCCCGCTCAAATAATGGCTATAACATGTTTAAACTTTAATTTAAAAATTTGGTTCATAAATGAACCTTGACACTTTTGATCATGTTTGACGTTTGCTTAGTCGACAAAAACACCACAGGGGTTTTAGTTCGGGCTTTAGGACCCTATTTTCGTTAAGCACCTCCTGTCCCTCAGTTTAGGACAGCTTGATTTGTTATATGATATCTTTGTAATTATTGCGTCAGTGTCTCAAAATACTTTCATTTTTCATGGGTTCCGACGATCATGGTATCAAACATGCAATAAAATTAAGAAGAATGAACATTCAGAACTACATCGTAAAATGTGCTATTTTTCATCATATATGGAAGAGGTTTTTGATAAGCATCTTGCAAACTAAGAAAAACTCAAATTATTCTTGTAAATGTTGCAAATGCATTGAATTGGTAATTATAAACTATTCCTATAGTGTACACATTCAATGATGTTCAAATTTACAGAATTCGAGGCATTTCCAGATCGTGTCCGGTATTGGGTGCCACCTTTCAAGATCGATCAATTTGGTACCGTAAAACGGGGTAACTTTGATAATGCGGGTAACTTTGATAGTGCGAAACCCACGACATACTCAACGAAATAACAAAGTTTCAGTTAATCAGTTAAGCAATACGAATGCAAAAGTAAAGAGTATTAGTATGACACTTCATGTCAAAGCTATTTTCGTTGAAATCAAGTGTATTTGAGGATTTATATGCAAATATTAAAACTTTATTAGATTTTAGCATTTTTGAAAGGCTCACAAACAATCTGTTCTACGATCACTAATTGATGAAGTCATAATAAGTTCGTCGCTTATCCTTGACAGCCTTGTTGTAGTAGAACATGAATTCGGTTTCAAATCTCTTAGCGAATACCATTTTTACAAACAAGGACCATTTTTGTAATCTAAGTCAGAAATTTCCATATAGCGTTAAACGCCTAGAAGTATGTAACGCCCTATAAATGTTCCGTAATTGATTCAATTTTGTTCGATTTATACTCCATTATCAAAGTTACCCCAAAACAGAAAACCGACTTTCGATTCTATGAAAAATTATATATCCATTCATAATAAATCTTTTGGCAATCTATTAACTGCAATCGATAGTTAGGATACCAGTACTTGTTTTAAAAATATATATTATATTTAATTGAATCAGCATGCCTAGATATTCAAATTTTCTTCGAAAAAAACTATCAAAGTTACCCCGTTTTACGGTACTCAAATACACCATCAAAATACATTGTCAAAATTCATATTTATATTTTCAAATTTATTTTTGAACACTATAAAAATGATAATTTTTATCATAAATGGGTAACACGAGTCCATAAATCAATAGTTTTCGAATTATGAATTTAGTGGCTTAAGTGTCCTGTACTGGTGGATCTCCCCCTACTTCTCATCATTCTATCATGAATTCCACGAAGGATTTCATCAGGAGACCCTATAAGGGTTTCATTGGAAGTTTCTCTAGGGATTAAACCGGAAGTTCCTCTAAGAATTCCATCGTAAATTTCTCTAGGAATTTTATCAAGAGTCTTTCTTATTTCCCATCAGGAATCATATCAGGAATTCCTCCAGGAATTTCATCAGGAGTTCTGCTAGGGATTTCATCAGAAGTTCCTCCAGAGATTTCATCAGGAGTTTTTCAAGAATATCTTTAGGAATTTTTCCAAGGATTTTCTTTTGAAGTTTCTCCAGGGATTCCATCAGGAGTTCCTATAGAGCTTCTATCAGAAATGCCCTTAGGGTTTCCATCAGGAGTTCTTCCAGGGGTTCCATCAAGAGTTCCTTCAGAGATTACACCTAAAATTCCTCCAGAGATTCAGTCAGGAGTTCCTCAGAAACTGTATCAGGAGTTCGTCGAGGAATTTCGTCAGGATGTCTTCTAGGGATATCATAAGTAGTTCCTCTAGGAATTCTATTTGGATTTCCATCGGAAATATTATCAGGAATTCCTCCTGGCATTGCATCACGAGTTCCTTTAGAGATTGCATCAGAAGTTCCTTCGAAGATTCCACCTGGAATTCTTCCAGAGATTATATTAGGATCCTCCATCAAAAATTCCTTCTGGAACCTTATCAGTAATTCTTTCAGAAAGTTCGGAAGAAGTTCCTACAGAGATTCCATCAGGAGTTCCTCTAGAGATCACATTGAACGTTAGTTCAGAGATTTCAGCAGGAACTCCTCCAGAGATTCATCAGGAGTTCTTTTGAAGATTTCATCAGGAGTTCCTTCAGGGATTTCAAAAGCAGTTTCTTTAGATAATCCACCAGGAATTGCTCCCGAGATTCTATCAGAAGCTTCTGTAGTTCCATTGAATCTTTTAACATGATTTCTTCCAGAGATTCCATCAGGAGTTCCTCCAGGGATTCCATCAGGAGTGACTATAGGCATTTCATAAAGAATTCCTTCATGGATTCCATCAGGAGTTCCTCCAGGGATTTCATTAGGAATTCTCCAGGGATTCCATTAGGGGTTCTTGAATGGATAACATCAGAGGTTCTTCTAGGGATTATATTAATAGATTCTCCAGGGATTCCAACAGGAGTTTCTTCTGAGATTCCACCTGGAATTCCTACAGGAGTTCATTC
Organism: Aedes aegypti; assembly: GCF_002204515.2. Taxonomy (NCBI): domain Eukaryota; kingdom Metazoa; phylum Arthropoda; class Insecta; order Diptera; family Culicidae; genus Aedes; species Aedes aegypti. The sequence continues at coordinate 13,627,933 of NC_035107.1, forward strand.
AGAAGTTTCTCTAGGGATTCCATCAGGAGTTTCTTTGCAGATTATATCAGGGGTTCTTCAAGAAATTCTATCAGGATATAATCTTGGGATTTCATAAGGAGTTCCGCTGATATTTTATCAGGAATCCTATCAGGGATTTCATCAAGAGTTCCTGTAGGGATCCCCTCTGGAGTTCCTTCAGAGTTTCTATTAAAAGTTACTCCAGAAATTGCATCAGAAGTTCTTCTAGGGATTACAGCAGGAGTTTCTCCAGGATTTCCATTAGAAGTTTCATCAGAGATTCTACCTATAATACTATTAAGAGTTTTTCTTTTGAATTTCATCATGAATTCCTCCAGGGATTTCATCAGAAGTTCTTTAATAGATTTCATTAGGAGTTTCTGCAAGGATTCCATCAGAAGTTCTTCCATGGATTCCATTTGAAATATTTATAAGATTTCATTATAAAATTCTCCTGGGATTCCTCTATGGATACTTTCTGAGATTCCATCAGAAATTCTGTCAAGGATTCTATCAGATTTTTTTCTAAACGTTCGTTCAAGAATTCCTCTAAGGTTATTTTGGGCCCTTCATGTCATTTACCACGGATTCCTCCCGAAATTTATTCAGGAATTCTATCAGAATTTTCTTCCATTGGTTTCTCTAGGGAATTCCTCAAGAGATTACTCCAGGAATTCTTCAATGGAGTCCTCACAAAGGATTCCTCCTGTAAGGGATTTCTCCCAGAATTAATCAAGGGATGTCTGTCGAAATTCCCCAAGGAATTAATCTCGGAAGGCCTTAAGGAATTCCCTCCAGAATATTTCCAAGGATTCTCGAAGGTTATCTGGAATTCCTCCAGAGATTTTACCAGAAATTTCTTTAAAGGATTTCATCAATAGATTCCTCCCAGAATCCCTTATAGAATTAATCCCGGAAATCCTCAAGAGGTTACTATCGGAGTTTTTAAAGGAATTTTCCGTGGAATATCTCCAGACATTCTTGCGGGTATTCAGGAGTTCCTCCAGCGCTTTTACTGGAGAATATAAGGATTTAACTAGTGATTTGGGAATCCACCAGTATATCCTCCAGTAACAGTCATATCGGGGATTTGACATCGTTTTCATTAAAGATTCCACTAGTAATTCCTTCAGAGACTTCACCAGTATTTCCTTTGATTATTTCATTATTAGAATTTCCGCCAGAAAAATATACCAGAGTTTCACCAGTAGTTCTATCAGAAAATACTTGAAAGGTTTTACCAGGATTTCTTTTCTTTATTCGGGGGAGTTATCCTCCAAGGAATTCATTAAAAAATGTCCAAAGAGTCCACAAGATTTTTTTCTGAAAAACCATAAATATTTCCACGAAAGAATCGATCAGGAACCTTAGGTATTCCTGGAATTTTCTGCAAAGTTCCAAAAGATAATTCCTCCAGGGATACCACTTAATTTATTCAGAGTATTAAACAAAGCATTTTCATAAGGGGTTGAACACCTAGAGTAGCACATGGAAGTATTTTTACGAAAATTTCTGGAAAAATCAATGGAGCAATGCCTTGGAAAATCCTTGGAGGAATCACCAAAGAAATCACTGGAGAAATTCCCAGGGAATTCCCTGGAGAAATTCCTTAATATAACTTTGGAAGAACTTTAAAGCGATCCCTGAAGAAGCTCCTAAAGGATTATCTAAGTCGATTCCTGGTGAATTCCTTGGAAAAAATCCTGCAAAAATACTGAAAGAAATTGATGGATAAATTCCTTTGGGAATCCTCGGAGAAATTTTTGGTAGATCCTTGAAGCAATTTCTGAAGGAATCCCAGGACGAATGCCTCGTAGGGTTTCTTCAGGGGTACAAAGAAGAATTTATAAAATAATTCCTGGTGGAATTTCTGAAGCAACTCCTAGTGGAATTTAAGGAGGAATCCTAGGAGGAACGCGTGATAGAATCCTTGGAACTAACTTCTAGAGAAATTCTTGAAGAAATTGTTATAGCAATCTCTTAAGAAATTCTTGGAGGCAGCCTTGAAGTAAATTCTGAAGAACTATTGAAGAAATCACTTGAGGATTTTTTTTAGATTGATCTTTAATGGAATCATTGGAGGAAATACTGAATAGTTTGTAGAGCAATCTTTGAAGGAATCTCTGGAAGAATGCCACCTGAAGGTATGCTTGAAGAATTTTCCTCGGAGGAATTTCTTGTGGAATCTGTGAATAAATGTATAGAGGAATTATTGATAAAACTCCTGGTGCATCACCAAAAGCACCACTAGTGTGCATCTTTCTTCTTAGAGTAAAGATACATTTAAGCCCCAGGACCTGACAGCAATCATGCTGATCACAAGGTTGTACCTTTACCCAGGGATTTTTGTTTGTTTTTATATTTTCAAATAATGCTGAGGATTTAATAATGGATTCCAGAATCTTAAGAGAATGTCAAGCAACAAGCGGAGGAATTTTATAATAGTTTATTGAAGAAATTCCAGACGCAAATGTTGGAAGAATTCCAGAAGAAACTCTTGTGAGAACATCAGGAGAAATTCTTGAAGAAATTACAGAAGCAATTTTTAGAAGAGTTTCTAGAAGCAAATTTTGAAGAAATTTTTTAAGAATCTCCGTGGCAAATTTCAGAAACTAATAAATTGAAGAAATGAATGCAGGTCCCAGATAAATATCAGAGTTCATTAAAACACCAGAAGTAATTTATTCAGTATTTCTAGAAGCAACTCCTTGAAGAATTTTACAGGCAACTCCCTGAGGAATTCCAATGGAAACTTTTTAAGGAATTCCAAAAGTATCTTCTTGAGGAATTGCAACAGAAACTTTTGTAGGAATTTCAGAAGCATCTCCTTGAGGAATACCAGCATCAACTACAAAGTAAATTGAAAAGCAACTTTGCGAGAAATTACAGAAGAAACTCGTGGAGGAATTCCGAATGAAATTCTTAAAAGAATTCCTTAAGCCACTCCTTGAGAAATTCCAGAAACCATTCTCTGAGGATTTCGAAAAGGAACTCTTGAAGGAATTCCAATACAACAACAACAACAACTTAATGAGTAATTCCAGAAGCATGGCAGAATTCGAAGAGCGTTAACGTGAGGAACTCCAAATTGAAATTTCAGAAGCAACTCCTGGAGGAATACCAGGAGGATTTTCTAAAAGGATCCAATAAGTAATTCCATAGGGAATTGAAAAAAATCCAGAGGGAGCTCCAGAAGAAACTTTTGAAGGAATTCCCGAAACGACTCCTTGAGAAATCCCTGAAGCAACTCCCACAGGTATTCCAAGAGGAACTCCAGACAGAGTTTCAGAAGCAATTTTTGAAGGAACTTTCGGGAAAATTCCAGATAAAACTCAATTAGAGAAATTTCAATTTTCAAAACAACTCTTCAAGGGTTTCAGATAGACCTCCAGAAAGAATTTCAGAAGCAACTTCTGAAACAATTACAAAAGAGTTAAAAGAATCCAAGAGGCAATTTTACAGAATTTTAGAAGCAGCTCTTGGAGGAATTTGAGGACGAATTTCTAGAACAATTCCAGAAAAACTCTTGAAGAAATTTCTCGAGAAATACCCAAATACGCCTTAAAGGAATTCCAGGAGACACAATTAAAGGGACTGCAAGAACAACTTTGTAAAATATACTCATGCAACTTCGTGGGAAGACCTTCTGAACGACATCCGGGAGCAATTACACAGCGCAACAAAAATGACATTTTCGCGTGTCTCAAGAATCAAATTATGTGTCTCTGGGTTGCTGAATGTGATGCCGTTTTCAGAAATTTTCCAGCACGTCACAATTTTTAGCTACAGGTCGCCAAAGTTGTATAAAACATTGGTTTTATTGATGTTTACCTAAAATTTGAAGTATATTTTATCAAACTTTTTTGTGATCTTATCCACCAAGCATGTAAAAGAGGACTTAAACTTTCGTTTTAGAAATATTTTGGTTGAAATTTCACGATTAAATTTAGATTAAACCGATTTTTTCAACATGCTTGCAGTCTCCATACGAAATTCTTCGTTACTCTTATATGGCAAAATACAATACCATCAAAAAATAACTTTTCCGCATGAAAAGTATGAACTTTGATAATAAGTATTGTTATACACATAAATATTGAATGCTGTGGCAAATTAAGCAAATAATTTTCCTTACAAGCTGACAAACTTGCATGCAAGTTGACTGAAATAGTCAATTTTTGCATTATCAACACCTAATATCTCAAAAACTAGACGTGCTATGATAATTCTGTAAACTGCAATGGATTTAGCAACCCTTAATTAAGTAAATAGAGGTATTTTGATGCTGGAGACCAAAACGTGTTCCGCAGTGTTATCAAAGGAACTCTAGGAGAAACTATTTCAGGAATCATTTAACTTTCAAAAATCACATTGAGGGCATTCAAGCCAAATGTAATAAATATGTAAAATGTCTCTATCCCCTTATTAATAGGAAATCAAAACTTTGTCTTAAGAACAAGCTTTTGATATTAAAACAAATTTTCAGGCCAGCCATGTTGTATGCTGCACCAATATGGACTAGCTGTTGTAATACCAGGAAATAAGCTCTGCAGAGAATTCAAAATAAAATTTTGAAAATTATTCTGAGACTTCCTCCCTGGTATAGTACCAATGAGTTACATAGAATATCCAATGTTGAAACATTGGAACAAATGTCAAATAAAATAATAAATAATTACAGGCAAAAATCGTTACAATCTTCTATTGCCACGATTAATGCGTTGTATGTTTAGGTTAAGTTAGGTTAAGTATATTCAAAGCGTATTTTTTCTCTTATAAACAGGTGAAATCTACTCACCTGTAAAAAATCTGAACTGCCACGGCAAATGAAATGTAAAATGTTAATAAAATCTTAAATTTGTTTTACCAAATTAGGATGATAGTGTTGTCTAATAACACAGAACACCTAGATATAAGAAATGAATGTAATGTTTGGAATGATACTAATAAAGAAATAAAAAAAAAAATCAGGAATCAAAGAGGCAGCACTTGAAGGATTTTCTGGATCAAATTCGCAAAACATATATGTACTTCAGAAGAAATTTCTGGAGAAATTGAAGGAGTAATTTTTGAAGGAAATGCAAGAGCACTACCGGTAAAAATTTCAGAAGCAACACTTGAAAAAACTCCAGGAGCAACTTGTTGCGATTTTTCAAAAGCCTTTTCTACAGTAATTCTAGCTCTTTAATGAATGTTCGAATCCTCTGAGCAGAATCTCAAATAGAGAAACTTTAAAGTAGATGGAGTACCGTGTACCTTTTAATTCCGCTCCTAAATGCTTATCTTTGACAGATACGCGTATTTCGACTACCACTTGCAGTCTTCTTCAGTGTCAGTTACTCGTATCCACTTCTAATTCTAGATGTAACTCCCGGAGAAATTCCAGTTGGAACTCGTGTAGGAATTTCATAACAAATCTCGGAATAACTCCAGTAGGAACTCTTGAAGTCTTTTTACAAGCAACTCTTTACACATTTTCAGGAATTAAGGAGCAACTTCTTGTGAAATCCTAGAAGCAACTCCTGGAGGATTTCCAATGGGAACTCTTAAAAGAGTTCCAGAAGCATTTCCTTAAGGAAATCCATTACCACCTATTGATAAAATTCCAAGAACATCTCCATGAGAATTCATAGAAGCAATCCTTGGCGGAATTCTAGAGGAAAATTTGGGAGGAATCCCAGAAGCAACACTTTGAGCAATTATAGACAATACCTTCTGGGGAACTCAATATATATTCTTGAAGGAAGTGACTATCTTGAACGATACCCAAAAGCTACTATCGGAGGAAATCCATAATCAAAGAAATTCTTAGAGCAAGTTTCGGCAGAAATCAAGTAGGAATCAACTCTATGGTAAATTACAGATGCAACTCTAATTCCAGGATGGTTTCTTTAAGTGATTCTAGAAGTAATTCCTTGAGGAGTTTCGACGCAACTTTCGAGGGAGTCCAGGTTGAACCCTAGAAGGAATTTCAAAATCATCTCCCGAAGCAACTTTTGAAGTAATTTCGATAGCGTTTATGTGAGAATTCCCAGACGCAACTCCTTTAGAAATCTCAGAAACAATTCTATGATGAATTCCAGAAATAAATCTTGGATAAACTCCACTAGGAATTTCTGAAGGATTTCAGAAGCAACCCTAGAATTTATTTCTGAAGGAATTAATGAAGGAATTTTAGAAGCAACTCTTTCAGCAAGCAATTTCCGGAAAATACTAGGAGAGATTCTAGAAGCAAGAATTCCAGTAGCAGATTTTTGAAAAAATCTAAAATAATCTGGAAGAATTCCAGAGGTTCTCATGAAGGACACCCAGGATTACCTCTTTGGAGAATGGATCATTGAAGGTCACTCATTTGGCACTCACCGCATCAGAGCAGCGGCGCCACCGTATATGGGATATAACATTGTGACATAGCGGCCGTTTTGGTTATTTTAATGATCCATTTCTGTAGCAACTCTTGTAAGAATTTCAAAGCATTTTTTGATGAAATTTTTGGATATAATTCTTTGAGGAATTCAAGAAGCATCAATCCAAGAAATTGCCTCTGAAATTTGAACTGCCAGAGAAATTCTAGGAATTACAGAAGAAAATTCTGGCGAAAATTTAAAGAAAAAATCAATGTTGAATTCCAGAAAAAAAACTCTCTAAAGGCATTTTAGAAGAAATACTTGAAGCATATTCTGATGCAGCCACAGAAGGAATTCCAGTAGAAACTTCTGGAAGATTTCCATTACAAATAGGAGAAATCCTAGAAGGAGACCGTGGAGGATTTTCTGAAATAAAATCAGAAGTCATTTATTGATGAATTTTTAAAACAACTCCTTGTAAAACTCTTTCACATTTTTTTTTAAATATCTAAAAGAAATCACAGAAGGAACTCCTGGAGAAATTTACTAGCAATTTCAGAGTTAACTTCTCTAGATTAATTTAGAAGTAACTTCAAGAGGAACTTCTAAAGAAATGAGAGAAGCACCTTCTTGATGAAATTCAGGAGCAGCTTTCGAGCTTTGGAGAGGCATTCCAGCAGGAACCTCTAATAAAATACAAAAGGAATTCTTAAAAGAAATCAAAAAGATTTCATTGAAAGGAATTAAAAAAGAACTCCAGAAAAAAAAATTCCAAGAGGAACTCTAGAAGAAAATCTAGAAGCATTTTTTGTAGTTATTGTAAAAGGAACTCCTAGAGGAATTCCAGAAACAAGCCCTTGTAGAGTTATAGAATACACTTCAGAAAAAATAACATAAGCAACTCCTGGAGGAAATCCAAAAGTTATGCCTATAGGAATTTCAGAAGAATCTACTGGAAAATTTCCAGAGAAAACTGAAACAGGGATTCCACACATAACTCTTGGAGGAACTTATAAAAATCCTGTAGAACCTTCTGTAAAAATCCCAGAAGAAACTCATGAAATAGTTTAAGGAGGAAATCATAGAAAAATTCCTGAAGTATCTCCTGGAAGATTTACGGAACCAATATTATCGTTAATTACGAAATATGACCCTCGTTGCACTTCGCTACATGGTCGTTTCCTTCATCGACCAACGATGAATAGAACAGAAATAGATTAGAAGACCATAACTATCCGCAACATCACCAACAGCAGCATCGACTCCATGCAGGAAATGTTATTCAAACTTCACTGTGATGTTAATCACCGCTTCTGTTGCAGCCGAGATTATGCATTGCCCACCATCGAAAATGCTTATCTCACCACCTCACCACAGATCCGGTTGTATTTTATTTAGTGAAAATTGGACTAATTATGCACAAAAATCACTAAACTTAACAACCGTACACTGTAGAAAGCGGTCAAAACAAACAAGCTTTCCGCAAACTCAAGCGCAAGATTTGGAAATTTTCTATTCTTCCGGATGACTATGCGGTTGAGTTTGCGTTTAGTACAGTTTAGTACCAAACCGCAAAGTCAATCCGGATGCATTGTGCGTTGGCGCATATGATCCCGTTAATTTAAAATAGCTGTCAAAAAAACGGATTGTCAACCGGATCCATTGTGCTCCAGCCTTTACACTCTCTGAATATGGTTCGATCGGCTTATTCGGATCAAAATTTAAACACTGATATCCCTAAATGAAACAGTTGGTAAGGTTATCTCTATTTCTTCTTTCATAATATTTCGATCGCCCTGAATGTTTCTGTCTGCGCAGTGGGCCTGGCCAATATTAGCTGTGCAAGCGCTTAGAATAAGCCCCTTTAAGCCCAATAAGCCAAATATGAAGTTTCAAGAACTCAATTTTACATAGAATCAATCCAAATTTATGAAATAGTTTATAATGGAATTAATGGCAAACTATCTAATGTAACCTTTGAAAATTTAGTCAAAATTAAATTACTGGGCACAACTACGAAACTGCATTGAAACGACTTAGATTTGGCTAAAATCGTTTTCCCGTGTTGGGTTTCGCTAGATTTATTTGACTCCGTAACGCACCACGGTAAGGTAATCTACAAACGTTACGGGTACACCAAATCCCTTTATCTGTTGTTATTAATCTAAGAATATGTTAAAATTGTTATTCGATTGATAAAAGGATTCACCTTCGCGTTGGAAGAACTTCAGTTTAAATTATTCTTATTTCATAAAAATTGCTAGCGGGATCCTTCGCGATTCTTGTTCTGATTTCCGGAGCGAGGAAGGTTCTACACATTTTAAATTTTACAAGATCACTTTGGCCATCACAATGCTTCACATTTTAATAAATTCACTTTTGTTCACCTTAAATCGATTTTTGGCCCTCTTGTACCCAAGCGCATTGTTTTTTAGATATAGGAATAGCACACTACACTAGCCAGCAACTGCGCTGGCTGAGGTTTCTATTGTGTGGGCTTCCAATGGGTCGCGACGTTCTCAAACGACCGGTTACGGAACATGAGTCCGTTGCTCGATAAATACTTGTTTTAATTATGAATCGTGGTTTACGGCCAACCAGCCGAGTGGAAGTTTAACAACTACCGAAAAGCTAAACATTACATATAATTTGCAATTGGATCGAATTCAGGTTAACTTCTGCGTTCATGAGTCCTCTCATGGCGTAGTGGTTAACGCGCCCCAACTAGAGATCGGGGAGTCGTGAGTTCGATTCTCACTGAGAAGACGTGTAACTTTTTCGCAAATCTTCACATCAATTTGTCCATCTAATCCAATTGCAAATTATATGTAATGTTTAGCTTTTCGGTAGTTGTTAAACTTCCACTCGGCTGGTTGGCCGTAAACCACGATTCATAATTAAAACAAGTATTTATCGAGCAACGGACTCATGTTCCGTAACCGGTCGTTTGAGAACGTCGCGACCCATTGGAAGCCCACACAATAGAAACCTCAGCCAGCGCAGTTGCTGGCTAGTGTAGTGTGCTATTCCTATATCTAAAAACAATGCGCTCTCGGGCTAGGCATTGGATATATATAGAAAGCGTTGTGTTTGGATGGGCATCTAATTCTTCCGAAAGAGGTGCACTTTGCGAAAGAGGACCACGTGATTATTGAGCTGAAATCGAATTCAGGTTAACTTCTGCGTTCATGAGTCCTCTCATGGCGTAGTGGTTAACGCGCCCCAACTAGAGATCGGGGAGTCGTGAGTTCGATTCTCACTGAGAAGACGTGTAACTTTTTCGCAAATCTTCACATCAATTTGTCCATCTAATCCAATTGCAAATTATATGTAATGTTTAGCTTTTCGGTAGTTGCTAAAATGTTTAGTCGACAAAAACACCACAGGGCTTTTAGTTTTAACACTGGGGTTGTTCGACAAAGTATACCCAAAATTTGAGTTTAAACCAAGGGGTGTAACAAAATCTAAAAATATAATAAGAAATATTGTTTGAACTTAAACAAACCAAAAACATTTCAAAAATTGAGTAAACATGTGTTTTTGGCCAAAACTTAAGAGTTTGGCACTAAAATTGGGACAGCGCTTTAGGACCCTATTCCTTAAGAAACAATTGAATTTGATTTGAATTTGACAAAGTATTTTATAATAAAGTCCTACAGGCAACGTGTTTAAATATTCCATTAAGAATTCTTTCGAAGATTTTGAAAATATTTTTACAATAATTAAAACGAGATTTAATTACTAAGAACATCTTCAAGCATTTCATCTAGGTAGCGATCGATCATAAGCATAAGCATTGATGATCGTACAGTTCGTGATTGTCACAAGCATGAAACGAGCTCACCAGTTGGTAATCCATCCTCGGCAAAAGTTACAATCTCGGCATCAACACGCAAAAGCTGGGATATAAAATCACTCCGGCGACGCCTGAAAACGAATTATTAGGCTTGGCCCTCTTGAAGCACTGCCTAGCAAAATGAAAAACCGAGAAAAAAAACTTCCACTCCGGCGAAGCAGGAAAAAGCGAACCCATTTGCTTGGCTTTTACCAAACGCACTGCCAACAAGACGAAAAAACTTAAAAAAAAACTTCAGATCTCATCTAGATAGCGATTGATTACGATATAAAATCATATCTAGCATGGAAATTTCATACGCATCGAGATAGGTGATTACTCGTCTTTTGACCAACAAACCGACAGGAAAGAATTAACATTTCTCAATTAATAATCTTAATTTGTTTTAGTTTGTAGGTTTTGCTTGAAGAAAGAGGGAGTATGGAGAAGAAAGCAATGAATATAAAACAATATAACTTGAAACTTATTTCTTTCCGGCCAATGTCCTAAATGAGAACGGCTTGGCGTGTTGTTCGAATAACACTACCAAGACCTAGCTAAACAGAAGGAGGTTTCAAGTGTCCTAATGATATGGGGCGATCAAACAGATGATTGTATCGATCAGTGGCTCTATTATCAGTCAAAATCGGATCCCTTGATAAAGCCAAGAAATTACACCGATATTGTCCATGCATCAGAATCCTAGTCCTTACTTCTTCAAACTAGAGAACTAAAAAAAGGTTAGAAAACAAATGGTTGAATTCGACTCTTTTTTTTTTCCTTGTCTCAAGATCATTCTCGGAACTGCGAAAATCGAGATTTGTCACTTTCAACTAGGTTTAAAATGTGACAAGGACTGTTCCTTCTTTTCCTGTTCTTTTCGTTTGAAGCAGTCAGCACTAGGGTTCACTGGTAGATCTATACCCAATAACGCATCACGAAAAGGTTATCTACCCGCGTTATGGGTTATGGATGGTTTGTCCATACCATGCGAATTTCTCTCCTCCTAAGCCACACACGTGATCATTCCTATATTAACTACGATTTTGTTATTAGGCGTTTGTCATTCGACATACAAAAGTATGAACCGTGATAATTATATTTTAATTTGTTTTAACGGCATATCAGTTTGTTTTACTCGAAGTAAGAGGAGAGAGATAGAGATGGAGAAGAAATCAACAAATACTAGATGGATAGGTACCGTAAGGGAACGGTAAGAGAAATTGAATTAAATTATTCCGGAAATTTGCCTAGAATGTTTGTTTTGAAGATTAATCCTAAATTTTTTTCAGGCACTCTCTCCAGAAAGTTGGAAGGAACTTTTAAAGAGATATAGTAACACATATATTGAGCTTTTCGGTAATCCAATCCGCATGGTTATTAAATTAATTAACTAATTACGCGTGGTAAAGATGGATAAATTATGGGTGAAATTATGAAAAAAATCCACGTGCTCGGCTGTTTCGAATTCAAATCCCCACAGACACGCGGACCCTTTTCAGAACCCACATCCATCCATCTCATGTATACTACACATGCGCGCAGAACGAGTGCACTTTATTTTGTGTTCCATCTTTACCACGCGTAATGAGTTAATTAATTTTAAAGAGATTCTATGTGAGTATATGGATAGATCATATCCTTTCGATATCGAGTTACAGAAGCATAGTAAAGTTTGGGTCTCATGGCTGGCCTAGATGGTCCTTTTAAACGCGGTTGCACTGATGTTGTGTAGCGTTACTCAATGCGATTTTTTAACAATTTTTTAAAATTTACGGAGATTTTTCCAAGTTTTGGGACTTGATTAAGTCTATGATTTGTATCAATTGTATTCAAACGTTCGATGTAGAATTTCGGGAAGTATTCCAGCGATTTACGTAGAAATTTTTGTTGTTTTTTAAGTTCTCACAAAGAGTTCAATTATAAGCGGATTTGGTGATGAATTTAGAATAGAAATAGTGAAGGAAATCCCTCAAATTGTTCATTCTCGGATTTCATAGATAACTTCCGAAAATACTGTGAGAAATTCTGAAGTAATTTCAGACAAATCTCAAATGTTCGAAAAGTTCATGGGAAAATTTATACAGAGGTCTATAAATGATTTTCGAATGGAACGTCTAGAGGTGCTAAAAGATTTCCTAGAGCAGTTTCTGAGGAAATTACTGTTGATATTTGAAAGGAGTGTCTCAAGGTATCATTTGGACGAATCTCTCCTGACGAACGGGACCCTAGGACACATTATGGAGTGATTCATGGTAGAATCTAATGAGAATAGTCAAGAGTAATGTAAAGAAAAACCTTGAGGATTTTTCAATACCAAAATTAGATGGCATCCTTTGATAATTTTGATATTTTTGAATCATGAGTGAAATTCTTAGACAAATAATGTGTGGAATCCTATGAAAAATCCAAGAAAACAACGTGTTTCTTTATAAAAAGCATAATTTACATAAGACTTTACCTCACTCGATATTTCGAACCTATATATCGAGTCAGCGAACCATAGTAAAATTTGGTTTTCATGGCTAACTCGATGTTCCTTTGGATCGCAGCTGCACTGGTTTTATGTTCTGTAAGTCGATACTTCCCTAAGTCGAGTTATAGAGAATTGACTGTATCTTCTTTTTCTTGGCATTACGTCCTCACTGGGACAGAACCTGCTTCTCAGCTTAGTATTTAACTTCCACAGTTAACTGAGAGCTTTCTTTGCCAATGTTGCCATTTTCGCATTCGTAAATCGTGTGGCATGTATGATGATACTCTATACCCAGGGAAATCAAGGAAATTTCCATTACGAAAAGTTCCTCGACCGACCAGGAATCGAACCGAGACACCTTCATCATGGATTTGCTTTGTATTCGCGGACTCTAACCACTCGACTAAGGAACTGGGGCCTTCACAGTATATACTTTGTAAATCGCAAGATAGATTAAAGTATTGTCCTATTGATATCAAACATTGCCCACTGTCCCTTGAGAAGCATGTAGCGGTATGCAGCTTACGGTATGCTCACACCAAAACTCAGCATATCCAATTCCAACCCGAGCTGGCATTTCTAAGCATAGAAACAAGTTCCACTCGTCGATATACATAAACCTCCACACACCCAAATAGTCTCCATGTAGTCGTAAGTGAGCCACCGACCGCGGAAAGCACTTCACCAGCAGCATACGTAATCAAAGGTGACGTCATCAGCCGCTGGCATGAGGCTCGTTCGCTTCATTACCATAAAAAAAATGAAAATTCTGTCGCTCGGCGGCAGTCGGGGAAATTTATGTACAACTAGCATTCTCCACCTCAATCCTGCAGAGACCTCAGCTACCCTATCTACTGAAGCTTGTGAGCGCATTCGATGTTGGTAGCAATCCAACAAAAACCTCCCAAAACCAACCCACCACCCTTTCGCGACAAGCAACAAGACCATCATCACCATCGTCGTAGTAGGCCGTCGTCGAAGTCGTCGTCATGACGAGGAGAACGTGGATGATACAGCAGCAGCAGCAGTTGCATGGCCTGCTGCTGTAGTGCGGCAAGGGGGAAGAAGAATCTCTCACCTAGCTCTCCGCGCTAAAGGGCATCAATTGACATTGAAAAGTGTGTATTTTTAAGACGCCGAACGAGCATTACGTCATCAAGCAGAAGCTGCTAGCGCGCGTTAACAGTTTTGGCTGAACGATTCTCTCTTGAAGGATATCGCATTTCTAGCCTTCAATGCTGTCGTAATTTTAGACGAGGACGATCTTGAAAAATCTCATCGCCTACTTAGGTCGATAAGTTTCGAGGAAATTTGTAAACAATCACGCGGTGTTTACAAATAATACTAACCACTGCAAAGTAGGCTGATTGCACGCTGAAACGAGTTTGATCAATCGAGCGAAAATCCCTCCAGACGCATTTCGATTAGTCATAATTCGGTTCCATTAGAAGTATATAATGCTATGAATAAATCACACCTTCCTGATAGAGTCACATCACAGAGTTTGCTTGCGAAAAAAAGTAGGTATTTTACTCACTCTCTAGAAGTTACCGAACCACCGAACAAACGACTACGAAGACAACGACGAAGACAGATATCGAACGGAGCGCGCGGCGGCCAAACGTTTGTTGAGCTGACGGACTTCTCGCTCAGCTCAGCTCACTCACCCATACGCTACGACATTCGACGGATACTAACTTTGGTGTAACGTAGAGACTCCTCCGACGACGTATCTACGGGGAAAACAGACGGATCAACGGAATGGTACATTATAGCAATAATAACAAAGTATGCGGTCAAAATGCGCTGCGCGAGAGCGAAATTGCCCTCGACGACCGCCGTTCGGATCGGATTTCTCTCCGGGGTTTTCGTCGTCCCCGTGTTTACCCTCTACGTAAATACATTCACGCTGCTCGTACCAATTATATTGCATGCTCGTTAGTCGTGGAACGGGTGACGTAATGTTTATGTTATTTTTGATTTTTTCGCTCTGCGAAATTTGTTGGAAAGTCATAGGAAATTTGATTCTACATTTTCACCATCATGAAAACTTTCATAATGCCAAAAACAAGTCATGTCATGGAAATATATTTTAATAAGTTGTCGTTTCTCAGCCAAAATCATAGCATGCCATTCCCTCTGGAAACATGTTGCTCTGACTGCTTGCACGAACCTATAGGGAAACCATATATCGATAGCGAATCGAAGTAAGCTCTGATGTCATACGAGAATTTATTGCGTTTCAATTTCGTACCTCTACGTGCGCTACTGCTGACACAGATGGGTACACCAATACCGGTTCACGTGGTAACAGTAAGTGGAATGCCTCGATGTGTGGTTTCCGGGTACGTGTAACTACATCGATACAGCACTACAAATACAAACGTAGTAAGCTAGGTATCGACTTTAATGTGTGTGAGAGTTGAGCAGTTATAGTGTCTTACCCCTCACAAAATAAACCTTTTCGAAACTGGTGAACATGGAGCTTATTTCGAGAAATAGATTACTTGGATCTGATATCTGAAGCACAGACAAACAGACGTCACACTCTCATCATTTTGCATCGACCACCTTTTTAACGGTTGCTTTAAAAATATGGTAGGTAGCCAATACGCCACCTGCAGCGCTCGCATCGTTTCTGTTCGCGTTTGACGTTTTTACACTACCGCCATCTGTTGGCCTGTCGGCCAAACACACTAATTTTATCATTGGGCATACATGTCCTCGTGACTATGATTTTAATCGAGATTTGTTCTAAGTGTTACGTCTGTTTGTCTGTGTCTGAAGTAAGGTGAGGTTAGGAAACCGAAATTATCTATCTGATTTCACTCGTCAGGCTGATTTACTTGTCTTATTGTATGTAAATCGTTGTGGATTCTTTCTTCATTCATTACTGCGTTACTGTTGCCAAGAATGTCTTCCAAAACTCATTCTTCTTTATGATTGTGTGCTTACGTAAAAACTATTGTACACTCATATAACGGGACGCAAGGCTGGACATAACACTTATTGTTCTTGCAAACATAAAAGGATTTAAACATTTTACCTCTTTCGTCGATTCCGGGATCGAAGTTACTAATCTACAGGACGATGTCCAACTGTGAACCTTGGAGAACTTTAATTTTGTTAGAATGTATTACTTACCATTATTCATGTTGGTCTTCCAGTAAGTTCGTTCTTACTACAATCTTCCTTCACTGTTTTTTTTTCTGTCAGAATACCATCGTTCAATTTCAACAAAAGAATGTTTAGAAAATAATCCAAGGTACGCGAATCTCGAGATGACCGTGAATAAGTGCGTCAGTTTTCCTCATGCTTCCGGTCACAATCAAAAATCGCCTTACTGGCAACACGCTATACTGACCTGTAACCATTTTTTTTTGTTAAATCTGCATTAAGACATACCTAAAATGAAACAGAAATTGAATGAATTTCTATGATACATAACTATTTAAACTCACCCATAGTATATTCTCCAGTCAATCGTGCTTATTCTGCGCGGCGTGTGAGGTGAGACGAGTCGAATGAGGTGACAATTGTCGACTCGCTCCCATTTGATTAACATTAGTCGTCTCACGTCACTCGTCACTGGCAGTGATGGAAAAGTGTGACAACTTCTATGGCAGCGCTCATCTTACAAGCAACACTGCATCATCTCTGAAACGAGAAAACAAAAAGAGAGGCCAGAAACATGGAGATACCGAGATATAAAACACTAAAGGAGATCATAGAGTGGATGCGGTTGAAATGTCATCGAGGGAGCCACGAAAACCAACTTTGAGTATAATTGTGTATCTCGAAATTGAAGTATGAAATATCGAGATATGAAGAATTGACTGTATACACAAAAAAAACTCGTTATATCCGTTATATCACGTAATAGGTAGGGGGGGGGGGGGGTTTGCTTCTGCAAACTTGGAGCGTATGTACTCCATGTTAGGAGCGGCTCACAACAGCGTCTGTGTCTCATGTCAGGGGCGGCTGATCATCGTCCGAGTGCCAGAGAAGGACTCTAAGCTAAACTGTGCACTATGGCCCTCCGAACATTTAGGGAGAATGATCCTCCGACATGCACCAGACAAAAGTGTTCGCCGAAAATTTATATTAGGTCAGATTTTTTTGAAACTTTCGGGGAATGAACTAATACATATGGATTATGTTTCGGCATAATTACTTTATTCAATGTCCTTTCCTTCGCTGAAAGCCCGCATCTTTCTCTTAAGACCCCTCATTACATTTTGTGCAATAGTGGAGCCTAGTGATCCTTTATATAAGAGATAAGCGGAAGTAAAATGGAATGATTTGGCAACAGACTAGCAGTGCTGAGTTTGCTTGGCGTTGAAAATTATATTGTAACACGAACATGACTTCCTCATGGCTAAAAAGTGTATTTTGTTTCATTATAGATCTTTGAGCCACATGTCCAAAAACAAAAAATCAGCAGAAAAAAACGAACAAATAAATATCGCATTGACAAAAAATCAAAAAAAGAAAATATTTCATATTTTTTGCACTATGCAAAACAACTTTCACCAAAATCATTTCAAGCGAATTACATTACTCCTCAAGGAAAGTTTAAAACAAACATAACGCATGTTCGTTTGGGTCACGCTTTGACAGTTCTCGCTGCTCGATTGGCTCACACTTTGACAGAAATGTCAGCTTCCACGAATCTCTCATATAAAGGATCACTAATCAGTACATTTGTATACAATTTTTGTTCTCTTTCATTTATGCATAAATTATGTTATGACATTCTCGACCTCCTCGGTTTCCATAAACACTTTTTCAAAAGACTTCTCCAAACTGCTATGGACCAAATATGTTGTTCATCTTACCGGCGTCACGACTCAACTGGGACGAAGCCTGCTTCTAAGCTGTTCTAGGAGCATTTCTACAGTTATTAGCCTTATATCAACTGACCATTTTTGCATTCGTTTATAGTTTGAAGAGTATATAAGTGCTCTGAAGAGTCGTCAAACTTGCGAACCAGAAATGATTTTGAACCAGCAGTATTCAATTCTACCAACTTCATCTGAATCTTTTTGCATAGCTTCACTTTGCCGCAACGAAGGCCATAGGCTAGGCAACGCGAATATATCTGATGATATTATTTGATACGCGATGCGGAAGAGGGAAGCTTCCGGGGATGAATACGTGGCGAAAAGACGTATGGTTGCTAAGGGAAAAGTGACCTACGCGGCCGTCCTCCAGAGCGGAAAAGCTGGCACGAGCCAAGCCCCGCGATCAAGAGGACATGGCAACAAAGGAGAGGCCAACACCAAGCCTAAGGCCAAGAAAAAGGAGCCACGGGTTAACCCGAACCAGGCAGTGCATCCACAGGAACCACGGGCGCAAGGCAACAGCAACCCGTGGATACGAGTTGGAAATAAGAAAAAAACAGAGGAAACCGAAAACGGAGCCCAAGGAGAGCGCTAAACCAAAAACAGCGAAACGTAGGAATTTAGGCGAAGCCCTCGTTATCAAAACTGAGGAAGCAAAATACGCCGAGGTTCTGAAGGCGATGCGAAGCACAGAAAAGCTATCGCCATTGGGCGCAGACGTGCGGAGCATAAGGCGAACTAGGATTGGCGAAATGATCCTAGTCTTGAAGAAGGACGCCAAGGAAAAGGGTGCAGTCTATAAGCAACTGGCACAAGAAGTACTTGGCGACGAGGTTGATGTAAGATCCCTTACTGCTGAAGCGATTCTCCAGTGTAAAAATCTGGATGAGGTCACCGACGCAGCGGAAGTCTCGGCTGCTCTTAAAGAGTAGTCGACGTAGCCAGTAAGGCCATCCACCTTAGAAAGGGCCCGCAGGGCACCCAGATGGCGACGATCAGGCTGCCGGTCGCAGAGGCCAACAAAGCGAAGAACTTGGGCATACTCAAGGTAGGCTGGTCGGTTTGCCGGCTGAGCATACAACAGCCTCCTGAAGTTTGCTTCAAGTGTTTCGGGAAGGGCCATAAGTCGTGGAATTGCAATGGTCCCAACAGAAGTAAGATGTGCAGAAAATGCGGCACTGAAGGCCATAGGGCAAGCGATTGTAAGCAAATCGCTAAGTGCCTAATATGTGTCGACAGAGTAGACAACGGACACTTAACGGGCGGACCCAAATGTCCGGGCTCAAGCGGAGTATCAAAACAGCCAAAACGGAAGTAACATAGTTAAATTTAAACCACTGTGATGCAGCCCAGCAGCTGCTTTGGCAATCAGTCTCGGAAACCAAGACTGACGTGGTGTTACTATCGGACCCATACCGCATACCAGCCAACAACGGGAACTGGGTGACGGATACGTCTCAACAGCTAGTAGCTATCCAGCTTTTTACGCTTGCCATAAAACGATGAGGGGTGATTTGATGTTGGCATTTATTGGCAACAGATTTTATAGTTAAATCTTAGTAGACTGAAATTTAAGATTGTTGATTGAAATGTCAAAAATTTTCACTACGTTTGTTTTGCAGCAAGTATTGACTAGAACAGTTGTTCCTCAGAGTTATTAATCGGATTTATTTATTTAATTAATTTCTTTTAGGAATCAGAAGATCAATACGATAATACTTACATGAAACGAATTGCAAAATTCTATCGTTGAATGGACATCATTGATTGCTAGCTATATCTCTACCAAATACTCAGGCCACACACTGGGCGAAATCGTGGATCCTGTGAGATTTTCCTGATTTTTTTTTTCTTACATATTCGAATACGTACTGGAAAAGCTAACCAGAATGATACTCAACCTCGGAAGTGGTGCATTTGATTCGAATTCTATTGGTTTTGGATAGAATTACGATTTGATTGGTTTGATCAATGCCTGATTCAAATCCGTCGGGGTCGGGGTTGGGATTTTGGATTTTTTTCAGGTTGAAGTTAGGATCGGGTTTGTAGGCTACAAGACTATCGGGTACGGGTCGGGTTTAGGCTTGAAAAAAGTCGGGTTGATTCGAGTTGGATGAGAATTGTAAATACAATGACAACCTGAAGGGAAGCTTTAGATGCATTAGAAACGATGAATTTGTCATCCTTTCGAAATCTGGTTTTATTCGGGTTTCCTCACAATTTTTTCTCGGGTTCCGGGTCGGGTCCAGGTTTGCTTTTCAATGTTTGTCAGGGTTAGACAATATAAAATAAGTTGGGTACTAGTAGATAACGGATTTGAAAAATGTGAAGCCTAACGATCTCTGGACTGGTCAGCGGAGCTGTCTACTAAAAACATGTTTCAACTTTTTCACAAATCAATTAAAGAGTTCTCGCAGTAGATGCCCACTCATTTTAAGTTGTTAGATCCTTGGTGAAACCAGATTCTAGCTCAGTTAGGCACGTGTATAGCTTCTTCAAAATAGATTAATATCATAGCCATAAGCTTCCTGTCTGTCAATCAAAAATACAAAACCGATTAGAATAAAAAGGGGAATTTTAAATAAGATTGATTTTCATTTCCAAAAACACAAGACTTGACTTCTCTATGTCAACATAACTATTTTTTTCCACCGCAAAGCTTGCTTTGATCAAGCTATAAAAATTATTATAGTGTTTGCAAGAGATGTCAGAAGGGGGTGATTTAAAATTTATGGCATGCTAGCGTAAAAAGCTGGATAGGGACGACAGGACGATACCCAATTCAAGAAGTAGTCTCTACCTCAAATGACGGTTTTGTGATAGCAGAAATCAACGGCGTGTTCTATTGCAGTTGTAACGCGCCCCCAAGGTGGTCGATTGAGGAATTTTCCCACATGGTCGACAGGATGATAGCCGAACTAGCTAATCGGCGGCCAGTAGTGATAGCTGGCGACTTTAATGCATGGGCAGTGGAGTGGGGTAGCCGCTGCACCAATCAAAGAGGCCAGCTATTGTTGGAATCCCTGGCCGCATTAAATGTAGAGCTGGCAAAT
Organism: Aedes aegypti; assembly: GCF_002204515.2. Classification (NCBI taxonomy): domain Eukaryota; kingdom Metazoa; phylum Arthropoda; class Insecta; order Diptera; family Culicidae; genus Aedes; species Aedes aegypti. The sequence continues at coordinate 13,648,488 of NC_035107.1, forward strand.
GTGGGTACAGTGAGTACCTTCCGCAGAAATGGTGCAGAATCGATTATCGACGTGACGTTTTGTAGTCCTAACCTTTTAGGTACCATGAACTGGCGTGTTGATGACGGTTATACTCATAGCGATCATCAATCGATTCGCTATAGTATAATACCAGGCGGGCGGAAGGCAGCGCGATGTAACTCGACCCAAGCACGAGGATGGAAAACAGCGCGCTTCGACGGCGAAGTATTCACTGAAGCCCTGAGGCGCGAACGAAACACTCTGGACCTAAACGGTGAAGAGCTAGTTGCTATGATATCACGAGCGTGTGATGCTTCCATGCCGAGAAAAGCCCCTCCAAGAGAGAACAGGCCGCCGGTGTATTGGTGGTGCGAATCAATTGCAAATCTTCGAGCAATCTGCCTTCAGGCTAGACGAAGAATGCAACGCACAGAAGCACAAAGAGAGGAACGCGGTGCAGCATTCAGAGAGGCAAAGTTGACTCTCAAAAAGGAAATCAAGAGTCGAAAACGGGCATGCTTTGAAAGTCTATGCGAGAGTGCCAATTCTAGTCCATGTGGTGACGCCTACAGAGTGGTAATGGCTAAGACCAAAGGAGCCATAGCGCCCCAAGAGAAGTCGCCCGAGTTGCTGCGATCGATAATCGATGTACTCTTCCCGCACCATCCCATAAGCCCATGGCCCCCAGCGCCGTATGCGGCAGATGAAGGAGAAGAAGTGGCGAGAGTGACGAACGAAGAGCTGGCAGAAGTCGTAAAATCATTCGCGTCAAACAAGGCACCGGGACCCGATGGTATCCCGAATGTTGCCTTAAAAGCGGCAGTGAACGTGGATCCAGACATGTCCAGAACCACGATGCAACGCTGCATTGATCAAGGAATCTTCCCGGATGTATGGAAGCGACAGAAATTGGTGCTACTACCAAAGGCGGGGAAACCACCAGGTGACCCGTCGGCGTATAGACCTATCTGTCTACTGTAAATCTACTCTGGACGCCATCCAGTCGATCGTTCAGACAGCTGAGGTGGCAATCGAGCATAAGAGGAGCGGCATCCGTTACTGCGCGGTTGTAACTGTGGACGTGGAGAATGCGTTCAACAGCGCAAGCTGGGAAGCAATAGCAAACGCGCTTCACCGTCTCAAGGTACCGGTGCAGTTATGTAAGCTTCTAGAAAGCTATTTTGATGGTAGGATTCCACTGTATGACACAGAGGAGGGGCAGAAAAGCGTTCGAATTACCGCGAGAGTACCTCAAGGTTCAATCCTGGGCCCGCTGTTATGGAATGCGATGTACGATGACGTACTGAGGCTGCCCCTTCCGACGAGTGTTAAGGTTGTTGACTTCGCCGACGATATCACCCTAGTGGTCTATGGTGAATCGATGGAGGAAGTAGAGTTGACAGCAGCGCACTCTATTTCCCTAGTTGAGGAATGGATGAAGTCTAGGAAACTAGGACTGGCCCGTCACAAGACTGAGGTGGTGGTGGTCAACAACCGCAAGTCCGAGCAACGGGCGCTTATCTCGGTAGGTGATTGCACCATAGAGTCCAAGCGATCCCTTAGGCATCTTGGGGTAATGATCGATGACAAGCTGAGCTTCGCTAGCCACGTTGAATATGCCTGTAAAAGGGCATCTACGGCTATAGCGGCGCTTTCGAGGATGATGTTTAACAGCTCTGCTGTAATTGCCAGCAAACGCAAGCTACTGGCAAGCGTGGCGCTATCCATACTATGGTATGGAGGACCAATCTGGTCGAAAGCGCTTAGAACGAGTAGAAACTTAAAGCGGTTGGAAAGCACGTACAGGATAATGTGCTTAAGAGTAGCAAGTGCATACCGGACGGTATCTAAAGAGGCCGTGTGCATCATGGCCGGAATGACGCACATCGTGCTCATCATCAAGGAAGATGTTCAATGCTTCAACCAAAGGGGTACCAGAGGAGTCCGCGACACGTGTAAAGAGCCGTGTAGTACCGGCGTATAGAATAGAACTACGGACGACCTGTTCCGGTGGTAAGAGTCTTAGCAGAGCAATTTCGGAGAGAGAATAAAAACGCGTGTTGTCGATAGGAATACAAACTTAGAATAAATATGTTTAATGACATTTCTCATGACGCAGTTCAAGGTACAAAGTATTTATCATTTCAGGTATAGCTTACACTGTATAACAAAGAGTAGGTGAATGTGTGTTAATTATTACCCTCAACATCCCGCCTCAATCAGCTACTCCTAACTCAACTCCTATCATATCCCTGAACTTCCGGAACCGTGGTGCCGGTAACCCCTTCGTTAACATATCAGCAGGCTGCTCATCCGTCGGTAGATACTTCAGCATAAGCTTGCCCCTTTCGATCAGCTCTCGCACAAAACAATACTGAACCTCTATGTGTTTCATCCGTTTCAGCTTCCGTGGATCCGAAGTAATTGAGATGCATGGTTGGTTATCCTCAAAAACTGTAACTGGCTTTTTCACTTCTTGCTGAACAGACTTGAGTAGGTTGACAACCCACATCGATTCACAACTTGCTTGGCAGAGAGCCATTAGCTCCGCCTCAGTGGACGACAGCGCTACGGATGACTGTTTCTTGGTAGACCAAACCACAGTTTGACCATGCAGCTTAATCACCAATCCGGATACAGATCTTCTGTCGTTGGGATCGTTCCCCCAATCCGCGTCTGCAAACACCGCAACAGGTTCCGCTTCCACACGTCTATATACCAACTGGTAATCCGCAGTACCCCGAAGATATCGCAGGACCTTCTTCAGGTGCGCCCAGTGCTCTTCCGTTGCACAACATTGAAAGCCGGCGAAGTAATTAACCGCCGCGCAGATGTCTGGTCTGGAAGTCACTGTGAGGTACATTAGACATCCGATCAATTCACGATACGGCTTGTCCGTGAAGCTTTTCGGATCGTTCCCTTTCTCCAGCCGCAAGTGAGGGTCCATTGGCACTGGTGATGGCTTGCAGTTACCCATGCCAAAGCGCTCGAGTACCGCTTCGATGTACGCCTTTTGATCGATTTTCATCAATCCCGCCTCACGGTCACGCTGGATATTCAACCCCAGAAAGTTCCGCACTTCTTGTAGGTCCTTCATTTCAAACTCAGCCGAAAATTTCTTCTTCAAGGTTTGGACCGCTTTCAGTGAGTTGCTCGCAATAAGTACATCGTCTACATAAATCAGTACGTAGATGACGATGCCGTTGCTCTTCCAGAAGTAGAAACAGTAGTCGTGTTCACTTCGCTTGAACCCGAGCTTGTCGATGAACTCATGGAATCGCAGGTTCCAGTTCCGTGAGGACTGCTTCAGGCCATAGATGGCCTTATTCAGACGACAGACACGATTACCTCCCGCCTCAAAGCCAGGCGGTGGGCGCATGTAGATTTCCTCCTCTAACATGCCGTTCAAGAATGCACTCTTGACGTCCATTTGGTGGACGTACCACCCCTCATGATTTGCAAGCGCCAGTAGGATCCTCACCGTGGACATCTTGGCTACTGGTGAATAGGTCTCGATGAAGTCAAAACCCTGACGTTGCGTAAAACCACGCGCCACCAGCCTGGCTTTGTACTTATCGATCGTACCGTCACTGCACCGCTTAATCTTGAAGATCCACTTGCTGTCCACGACCTTCCTCCCGGCCGGTAGCTCCACCAAACTCCAAGTATCGTTCCGATCCAGTGATTCAAGCTCTTCTTGTATCGCCTGCTTCCACATTGGCCAATCCTGCCGCTTCTTCAACTCGCTGACGTCCGAGGGAATCCCGTCGACAAAATTTTCCGCACACAATGCAAAAGCCGATAGGTCCATATCAAAATCACTGTGCCACTTCGGAGGTACTACATTTCTGCCACTTCGTCGAACACCAGCTCCCGTGTCATTGCCAGCTTCGGGCTGTTCAGCCGGTTCATCCTCCGAAAAGAAATCTTCTTCCGAGTCTTCATCTTCCGGCACTACCGATTCAATAGGCTGCACATTCGGGTTCGGTTTCGGTACATATTCCTTCACTACGACCGTATCGTCTTCATTCATCTTACTCTCAACCGGCGACCGAAACACTAGTTCATCTTCGTTAAAGATAACGTCCCGCGCGACGATCACTTTCTTGCCGTTCCACACGCGATACCCGTTTGGAGCGTAACCGACGAACGTAACTTTTTGCGTTTTCGAGTCTAGTTTCTTTCGCAACTGCTTGGGTACATGAATGTAACAATCACTACCGAACACCCGCAAGTTCGACACATTCGGCTTTTTCCCGTACCATGCCTCATACGGAGTGATATCACCACCAACCGCGACACTCGGACTACGATTTAACACGTACGCGCTCGTGTAGACTGCCTCGCTCCACAGTTCCTTCGACACACCACTAGCTTCAAGCATCGATCGAGATTTTTCCACTATCGTTCGATTAAGACGTTCACTGACGCCGTTCTGCTCCGGCGTATACGGAACGGTCATCTCCAGCTGAATGCCGCGTTTTCTGCAGAACTTCTTCATCGCCTTGCCAGTATACTCACCCCCGTTGTCACAGCGCAGCCGCGAGATCCGAACGCCGAAGTGAGCAGTCGACATCGCCTCGTAGTCCATGAACCGCTCCAGTACCTCGTCCTTCGTTTTGATCATGTACACCACTGCCACGTGCGTGAAATCGTCCGTAAAGGTCACGAAATACGAACTACCATCCCACGCCACGGGTGTGACAGGTCCGCACACGTCGCTATGGACTATCTCCAACGGTCTCCCTGCACGTTTCTCTGGATGTCGCCGGAAAGGTTCCCTTGTCTGCTTTCCATGAATGCACGGCTCGCAAAGAAACTGTGCACCTCCAGCCTTCACTCGATCCACGGTAAAACCATCAACCATGTTCTTGGTAACGAGCTTCAGAAGATTGTCGTTTCCCAAATGGCCGTACCTGTGGTGCCACAACTCCAACTCACGGTTGACCTTGCCAGTCACTAACGCTTTCCCTTCAGTATGTCGCCGCTCGCACTGAAAATCCATCGCATAGAGCCTTCCGGATTGTCTACCTGTCGCTACAATCTCCCCATCCGCTTCTACGGTTACGCAACCGTCGAAGAAAACAATCTTCTTCCCTGTAGCCTCCAACCGCCTGAGCGACAGCAGATTTAGCGACAATTCAGGTATGAACAAAACGTCCTCCATGTTTACCTGGATCCTTTCCTCACTAACTAGTGCCTGCACAACAACTCGACGCTTGTACCTAGCTAGCAAATTGCTTCCGCTTTTAGCGGTCTGAATCACTACTGGCCTATCTAGTTTCTGAAGATTTTCGAAAAGAGCCCTGTCGTTTGACATGTGCTCTGAAGCACCACTATCCAAATACCATTTCGATTCGATCCTGGAACCAACCGCCACCAGCTCAGTAGAATCAGCAGCAACGAACGAAACAGTCTTCGCACTCACATTTGCCTTCTGCGTGATTTTCTTCGATGGAGCAGTTTGTCCCCGTGTCTCCGTTTCGCCTCGCTTGGGGCATTGGAACTTCTTGTGCCCGACACCACCACAATTAAAGCATTTGAGCTTACCTTGCTTGCTGGACTTGCCCGAAAACGCGGCCTCGTTGGAATCGGTTTCCACTCGCTAACCGCGCCGCTTCGCTTCGACGTCGAGGTAATTCCGCCGGACGAGATCCATCGTCAACCGGTCGGACACCGCCTCCATGGCAGTAGTGACCGCATCGTAGGACTCCGGCATCGTGATCATCAAGTGGCAGATCACGTCTTCCTCTTCCATTCGAGCACCAGCTCCCTTAACTTCCCGGACCAAACGGTCGAATCGCAAAAAGTGGTCTTGCAGTGGTTCGCTTTCGTTGTATTTCATCATCAGCAGCTGCTTTTTCAAAAGGAATCGACTGGTAATGCTTTTCCTTTCGAAAATGTTGTGAAGAGCGTCCCAAATCTTCTTCGGAGAATTTTTATCCTTCACATACTCCAAGTGGCTGTCGGCAATCGTCTGGATCAACACCGACCGACATTTACTTGTTTTAATTATGAATCGTGGTTTACGGCCAACCAGCCGAGTGGAAGTTTAACAACTACCGAAAAGCTAAACATTACATATAATTTGCAATTGGATTAGATGGACAAATTGATGTGAAGATTTGCGAAAAAGTTACACGTCTTCTCAGTGAGAATCGAACTCACGACTCCCCGATCTCTAGTTGGGGCGCGTTAACCACTACGCCATGAGAGGACTCATGAACGCAGAAGTTAACCTGAATTCGATTTCAGCTCAATAATCACGTGGTCCTCTTTCGCAAAGTGCACCTCTTAATATGTAATGTTTAGCTTTTCGGACCGACATTTGTTGTCCTGCTTCACACGGGCATCACGCTTGATCTTCTTGGCAGCTTTTACCTCCTCCGTCTCCGAGTCCAGAATGTTCCAGAAAGCTTCTTCCTCCGCCTCCGTTTCGACGCAGTGCAGCACTTCCAATTGCTGCAGGTACGCCCGTACCCGGAAGCTCCAATTGTTGAAGCCATTTCCATCAAACGGCTTTATGCGAAGCGATTTCACTTCCTCCTCCATTCTCACAAACTTTTCTTCTCGGAAAACGTGTTGCTACACGTCACAACATGCAAGCGCGAACGAAACACCCAGCCAACAACGCCGAACGCCGCCGCCGAAAAAATATGTCAGTCTCTTTCACCAGCTCCTTCGCCGATTCACGCAAACGAACCGAAAAACTACTTACGAACCGGACCGGAATCAAATCAAAACTTTTCGGACTTTTCCGCTGCTATGGCCGTTTCCGCCGCTGGGACCATAACCTCTTAGCAGAGCAATTTCGGAGAGAGAATAAAAACGCGTGTTGTCGATAGGAATACAAACTTAGAATAAATATGTTTAATGACATTTCTCATGACGCAGTTCAAGGTACAAAGTATTTATCATTTCAGGTATAGCTTACACTGTATAACAAAGAGTAGGTGAATGTGTGTTAATTATTACCCTCAACAAAGAGTCCACCAAACGGGGTAACCCCAATTCAAGGTGTGATGCGAAAAACCGTGATGAGGAATGAATGGTCGAAGGGGTGAAAAAGATGTTCGGCCATTAACGGAGCCTGTGGGGCACCTGGGCACAGTATCTTGTCCCTTACCGCGTTAATGCAGGGCTCTGGCGTGGTGGACCTCTTTTCCCGTGCTACTCGTGGGATCCAAAATGAGTACAAATTCAAATAATAATCAGTTTAGTAGTGGTAGTGCAGGTAGTAGCAGTAGTAGGGAAGCGAACCCCTTCGCAAGAAGTGGGCTAGCTAGATCTCCGTTGAGGAGAGTAGAAGCAGGAGGAGGCAGCAGTGCACGTAGTGCCAGTGCTGGAAACCATATTTCATCCCCGGCTAACGCATCGGGTGAAGTTATGGATGGAGCGTGGTTCATGAGGGCCATCAATAAAAGTAGAGATGGGCTCTCTGCGATGGAAGTGGCTGCACAGCAGCTCGACTCCATAATTGACTTTGCGTCCTCGAAGTCTAACATCAGCAAGGACCTCAAGCAGGCCTTGTTTAGACTTCGTAAGTCAATGTTGGCGGCCAAGCAGAACCACGCTGAACCCATGGTGACTGTGGCTGCGGCAAAACCCGTGGAATTGAAGGTGCCGAAGTCTACCCAGACGGAACCCTTCGTTTTCGCGGGTAGCCCCAAAAGCGTGGAAGCGAATGCTTACAACAAGCAATCGCAGAAGCGCGCGAGGCAGCCGTCAGGAGGAGCTACCCGGCGGCGCTCGTAAGGCCAGGCGGATACTAACCCCGAAAACCGGCAGAAGTGCCGGAAAATCGGACCCCAGCCAGGCGTCCCGGAAAGCCGAGAAGGGTGGGCCCGAAAAGGCTGGCCCCTCACGGAGTGATGGGAACAGGGGGTTGCGACCTTTGAGAGGTCCTCCATCACCACAGGTCAGGGCGGAGCAGGGGGGGGGACGCCTCCTGGACAACCGTAGTGAGGAAGAAGAAGAAGAAGAAACAGGAGAACCAGGAGCGCAGGGATACCAGACCTAAGAAAGGTAGGAGGGTAGGTGCCAAGCGCGAAAAGGGTGATGCGATCATCATCAAGACGGAAGAGTCCAAGTACTCGGAAGTCCTGAAGGCGATGCGCAGTGACGCGAAGCTTGCGGATCTAGGAGCCGACGTACGCAGTGTCAGACGCACTCGTACAGGTGAAATGATCCTCGAGCTTAAGCGAGACAAGGAGCGCAAGGGCGCCGCCTACAAAAGTTTGGCGGAAGAGGTCCTTGGCGCTGGTGTTGAAGTGAGGGCTCTGACGCAGTCAGTGACTCTGAAGATGATGAACCTTGACGAGATCACCAACGCAGAAGAGCTCGTCACGGCACTGCGGCAACAGTGCGAAGTGCAGGTGCCCACCACCGCCGTTCAGCTACGGAAAGGTCCGGCAGGTACTCAGGTGGCCTTAGTACACCTACTTGTGGCAGACGCAAATAAGTCCGCTAAGGTAGGTAAGATCAAGGTTGGTTGGTCAGTATGTTCACTGAACATACATGAGCAACCAGTGATCTGCTTTAGGTGCAGGGAACCTGGAAACAAGTCCTGGGGCTGTAAAGGCCCTGATAGGACTAAGTTGTGCAGGCGTTGTGGTGAGGAAAGTCATAAGGCACTAGGCTGCAAGAACCCTCCCAAGTGCTTGATTTGTTCCGGCAAGTCCGTGAACAACAATCACCCAACGGAAGGCTCAAGGTGCCCGACCTTCAAACGAGCCATTAACGAAAAGTCACAGTGCAGGTAACGCAGCTGAACCTGAACCACTGTGACGCAGCTCAGCAACTGCTGTACCAGGCAGTTGCTGAGTGGGGGACGGACATCGCCATCATATCGGACCCATACCGAGTACCCGCCGGCAACGGCAACTGGGTCGTGGATGGATCCGGAAAAATGGCGGCGATATGGACAACGGGTAAATACCCTGTCCAGCAGTTGGTGTCTACTACCTACGAGGGCTTCGTGATCGCCAAGGTAAACGGGGTCCTCTTCTGTAGCTGCTATGCGCCTCCGAGTTGGTCGACCGAGCGGTTCACGCAGATGCTGGACTGTATGACGACCGCGCTGACAGGGCGAAGGCCAGTTGTAATAGCGGGTGACTTCAATGCCTGGGCCGTGGAATGGGGAAGCCGTAACACGAACCAGCGAGGTCAAATCCTGCTAGAGGCACTGGCCGTGCTTGATGTCGATCTGGCTAATGTTGGTACCAAAAGTACCTTCAGCCGTAACGGAGTGGAGTCGATTATCGACGTTACTTTTTGTAGTCCTGGCCTAACGAGTAGTTCGAACTGGAGGGTAGACGATGCCTACACTCACAGCGACCACCTGGAGGTTCGCTACAGTATCGACTACAACAACAGCAGGCAGCGGGTCGAGGAAGCGGCTAGGTCAAGGCCAAGCCCTCGTAGGTGGAAGACATCGTACTTCAATGATGAAGTACTTAGGGAGGCGCTCCGCCGTGAGCGTAACCTACTCGGCCTAAGCGGGGACGAACTGGTAGCGGTGCTTACGCGTGCATGCGATGCGACCATGCCTAGAAAAGTCCACCCTAGGAATGGGAGACCACCGACGTACTGGTGGACTCAAGCTATTGCGAACCTGCGCCGTGCCTGCCTACGGGCCAGGAGACGGATGCAGCGAGCACGTACCGAGCAGGAGCGTGAAGAATGACGGGCGGTGTTCACCGCTGCCAAAGTCGCGCTGAAGTCCGAGATAAGGGCAAGCAAAAAGGCCTGCTTCGAGGGACTCTGTCAGAGTGCCAACGCGAACCCGTGGGGTGATGCCTACAGGATCGTAATGGCGAAGACAAGAGGTGCAATTGCTCCTACGAAGCAATCTCCACAGATGCTGGAGGGGATCATCGAGGGGCTCTTCCCGCGCCACAACCCTAGCCCATGGCCTCCTTTTGTAGGACAGCCGGGGATTGGGGCTGGCGATGAGGATAGAGTAACTGATGAGGAACTTGTAGGGATTGCAAAATCCCTAAGCATGGGGAAGGCACCAGGTCCGGACGGAGTTCCAAACCTGGCCCTCAAAGTCGCAATCTTGGAGGCTCCCGGTATGTTCAGATCTGCTATGCAGATATGCCTGGACGAGGGAGTATTTCCAGATGCGTGGAAGAGGCAGAGTCTGGTACTATTGCCAAAGGCGGGGAAACCACCCGGTGACCCGTCGGCGTATAGACAAATATGCTTGATTGACACGGTGGGGAAAGTGCTCGAGAAGATCATCCTCAACAGACTGTCGAGGTACACCGAGGGTGTAAATGGTCTCTCAGGCAACCAGTTCGGCTTCCGGAAAGGGAGGTCCACTGTAGACGCTATTCTGACGGTTAAGAAAACCGCTGAGATAGCACTCCAGCGTAAGAGGAGGGGTATTCGCTACTACGCAGTAGTGACTCTGGATGTAAGGAACGCATTTAATAGTGCCAGTTGGGCGGCTATTGCTGATGCGCTCCTGCGTCTGGGGATACCCGAGTACCTGTACAAGATTCTCGGAAGTTACTTCCAGAATCGGGTATTAGTCTATGACACAGAGGTGGGTCGGAAGTGCTTTCACATAACCTCAGGAGTCCCGCAAGGTTCCATCCTGGGCCCGGTGTTATGGAATGTCATGTACGACGAGGTGTTGAGATTAAAATTCCCGGCGGGTGTGGTCATCGTTGGCTTTGCCGACGATATTACGCTGGAGGTCTACGGTGAATCGATCGACGAAGTGGAATTGACTGCAGCCCACTCGATCGCAATTGTGGAGGAGTGGATGAGCTCCAGGAAACTGGAATTGGCTCACCACAAAACTGAGGCTGTTGTTGTCAACAACCGAAAGTCGGTGCAGCAAGCGGTGATCAGTGTAGGCGACTTCACAATCACTTCGAAGCGCTCCGTCAAACACTTGGGGGTGATGATCGACGATAAGCTTACCTTCGGTAGCCATGTCGATTATGCCTGCAAGAGAGCCTCCACAGCTATTGTGGAACTGTCCCGGATGATGTCCAATAGCTCTGCGGTGTACGCCAGTAAGCGTAAGCTTCTGGCCAGTGTCGCCTCGTCCATACTGAGGTATGGTGGCCCGGCTTGGGGCACGGCTTTGAGTACCGATAGCTACCGTAGCAAGCTAGAGAGTACTTATAGGCTAATGTGCCTGAGGGTTGCGAGCGCCATGGGGAACTAACATTCCACCTAAGACAGCATCTACACCTCCTTGAGGACCAGACTATCCGACGAGGAGAGTTCCCTGCGGTGTTTATAGTCCACCGAATCCAACCAAATCCGCCCTTTTGAGGGAAAGAAGAGTTGTTTGTTCCCTCCCCCACAAGCTCAGAACACTCGCCCTTTCCCGGCTTCCTGCTTGAGCGGCACCCTCTCCTTTCCTGACGTGTTAGGACGTGTTTCGTCATGTCGCAAGATAGCGTTTCCCGGAGCCTAGTCAGTGTTGCCACATTTTTTTCCGAATCTCATCTGTGTTTTCGTTGAGTACAGTGAAGTTAACTCTTGTTCCGTAGATAAATTTCAACAAGGACGATAAGTTAGTGTTGCCGAAAATACCCGGCTGCTAACTGCTCAATGTATATCACATATTGTCTGCTTGGTACGGTTATGATATGGGAACACGCACTCACTCATGACATTTTCGTCCAGCAGTGAGTGTGAAAGTTCAACATTTGAAAAGGTCTCATTAAGGAAAAAGACGGAATAAACCTTGTGGTGGAGCCAACAAGTCAATCTTGGAACCGAACGGTTACAGAATGAGGGCGGAAAAAGGATGATGCTTGGATTCGGTTCGGTAGATCTTACCTCGTAACGCACCACGTAAAGGTGATCCACATGCGTTACGGGATCGCCTGTAGTCACAGTCGATCAAAGTAAGCGTACATATTACAGAAGTTACGCTTCGACTTCGAATAATTTTGATCGACTCGACTTATAAAACAGGCCTTTATCAACATTTTCACTCAACTATAGCATGGCTACCTTGACGAAAGCTGTGGGAGAAATTTCTTGTTAGGGATGGTACACAAATTATGTCACGCTAAATTTCAACTTTTTTGACCCCCTATATGTCACGTATTTTGCATGAGTCCTCCAAAATTTTTGTAAGGCTTGTCACGCTTGGCTTGACCACTTTCCCCCCTCGGAGCGTGACGTAATTTGTGCATGACCCCTTATATGATCGATGAGTTTGGGATTTACTCGAACTCATGTGTTCTCTATCGAATGTAGTTACGCACCAGTAATTTACCGATAATTGTATTTCTTAAGGCCGCACGGGACGTCATTATAATCACTAGAGTGGTTCAAAAAATCGATTTTGCTCCACACCGCTCATTCGATTCTACATCAACATCTGAGTGTCCTGCCAAAAATTGAGCTTATTCGGATGAAAAATGAGACTGCACAAGCCCTTTAAAGTTTGTATGGGAATTACTATAGGAAAAGCAAGCATTTCATTCAATCGATCATAGCGTTTGCCAATGTGCTTTTGTAGATTAGAGCTACGTTGATACTGTGAGATACAATACCATTTTGCCGAAGACCGTTTTGAAATCGGAAGCCTCAGTAATTAGTTATTGATTTTTGTATGAGTTGTAAAACTTTGGGTGTAATAATTGGGCTGTTCTGCAGGCATCACTGGATATTAGAGTGATGCAAATTTTGAAATATTGGCTCCCCTATGCTTAAACGATATCAATTATGATAAATAGCATCCTCCCAAAGTTTTAAGTGATTCGGAAAAAATTTGACTGTGCACACGTCAGTTGAAGTTTATATGGAGATTACTATGGAAAATGCCAACCTTTTGTGTTCAGCCCCCTACCTCTTCGTCATAATATTTTATGGAAAAGTGAACAAACTCTTCTCATGCGAAATCTTTTCAGCTACGACTTTGCTGAAGACCACATTTTGATTGGACGTCAAGAAAAACTGTTATTCATCATCATAAAGTGGCATTTTACATGCTTCACCAACAGTGGTACTTCTGGTGGAAAGAATAGATCAAAGTAATCCAGGCTATTATGTTCTACAGCAAAAAAGCAGTGTTGCTCTGAAAGTAATTGAATGATCATCTCATGATTTAGACTTTGTTATCAATAATAACAAATTATCCTTACATTCTATCAAAATATGGTCTTCGGCAAAGTTGTAGCTGGGAAGATTTTGCATGAGAAAAGTTTGTTCACTTTTTCATAAAATATGACGACGAAGAGATAGAGGGCTGAACACAAATAGGGTAAATGATGGCTTCGGCACCCTGAGGGTATTTTCGGCAGCACTAACTTATCGTCCTTGTTTGAATTTATCTACGGAGCCAGAGTTAACTTCAATGTACTCAACATATTCCTTGAACAATAATCTTCCATGTAAATCACATCTTTCACAAAAATATTTTATAACATGGGTTTTATCATTAAATGAAATAAATGCTTACGAAATTATCGCCATTCGTGAGCTGACGAATAAAGCAACACAAGAACAGCTTACAAAAACTCACCACTTTAATAGGTCCAATTCTCCGCTCCAATGCCAATTTTTTCACAAAAGCTACACACCGATCACTTAATGCACTATTGAACTTTTGATTTGTATATAAAGCACTCGAAAATACTTAATTTTTATGCTTTAAATCACAAATTAAAATTAATGTCTTTTGATTTCCTCGGCAATCACTTTTTAAAACGGGACCAGGTTGCCAGAAAACCATATTCAATTGCGGTGTATTTATTACTCACTATTTAAATTGACAGAATAAAAACGAACATGACTAATTAATTTATTGCAATTAGGCAACAAAGCATGCATTGGTAACAATTGAGCCTTTTAATACTTTATTATTTGAAGATTGTAGTGCATAATCTTTAATATACTGGGAAACATATAAAACATACGTCTTTCAATAGGTTAACTATTTTGGCAACACTCCTGTTGTTCTACAGGCAATCAGAGGATGATGTTTTTGTGTCAAGTCATAAGTGCATTGATTTGCAAAGGGCCTATTCTGATTTTCTCATACACTGAGAATAATATGAACGTAAAAAAATGTAAAAATAGCCTGTAGAATTTTCAATTTCGCGTTACCTTTTAGCGATTTTTTGCGCATAGACACAAAGGTGCGGCTTATTTTCCTAAAGTTCTCAAAATCAAACTGTAAGGCCGTCTTCAGTGTCGTGTACTAGACTCGACAAGAATTAAATGGTATAGTACTATATTCGGTTTTTTTTCATCTACTTAATATTATGTACTTTACTTAAATTCTATTTCTTATCCTATTAACAATTTAGGGGTGGCGCATGCGTCTTGACGGTGAATTTTCAAGTTATAAAAAATGGCCTTCAGTGAAGTCGCCATAACTTCGGTTATTTCTTACCAATTTTAAAACTTTTAGCATCATTATTTTCAAAATTAATTTTATGAAAACTTTGTTGAACATCAAATTTGTCTTATATCAAAACAAGTCTTTGTTAAAAGTATTTTTCTCGAAATTTTTCTTCATTTTACTGGATGAATCATATATGTTTGAGCATAACTTCATAAATACTCAACCTATTTCAAATATGAGTACAGTCGAAGCTTGTTATATAGACATGGCAAGGGACCGTCGTAATAGAGAATAGTGATAGCATTAAAATCTTTTTCAAGGGACCGAAAAATGTCGCTATAGAGAGCTTTTGTCGCTATAAAAGTGGTCGTTATAACGAGCTTCGACTGTACATGTTTTTGAAGCAAAAATAGTTGTTACCATCCTGTTCATACAACACATTTTTCTAAAAAATGGTTTTGGCTTAGTTTCGTAACAAAAACTACCCAAAAACATGATTTTTTGATTAAAAAAAAATCGAATTTATTTGGATTATTTATGTTTTTTCGCCAAAAATTACATTTTTCCGTTAAAACTTGTGTTTATAAAGCATTTTGTTTTAATTACGAGTTGAATAGGGCATATATTTTTTAACATGAGGAAAAATATTGTTTCAAAATTATTAAAAAATTGTTGACAAGTCCTTTTCAAAGGTTTAACAAATGAGGAAACCAGTTTCAGCTTTTAAAATATTGTTTATCTGATAAAAATTAAATAAAAAAACTGGCGATTTTCGTTACAAAATCATGATTTTGTGCAGTTTTTGTTGAATAACTTGGTCAAATCATTTTTTTAGTGAAATGTGGCGTATGAAAAGTATGAAAACAATTAAGTAAGCTTCTTAACCATGCAGACAGATTTGGAATCGTTTGAGCATTAATGAAGTTATGGTCACACAAAGATATTATTTTAGTAAAATTAGGAAACATTTGGAGTAAACTACTTTTTATTGAAACTAGTTTGGTTTTACACAAATGTGATATTCTACAAAGATTTCATAAATTTAGTTTTTAAGATAATGGTGCTGAAAGTTTGAAAATTGGTTCGAAATTACGGAAGTTATAGTAACTTCACTGAAGGCCATTTTTTTATAACTTGAAAATTTACCTTCAAGACGCTACCAATATTCGATAAAATAAATGAAAACGAAATTAGGCAATGTCCATTTATGAAATAACGTTAAAATGGACAATTTTCGACCATTATCCCCTCCGCAACGGTCTTTGCATGAAAAAAAAATAATTTTGTGTTTGAGCCGCAACGTTTGAGCCTACTCCCCCTCCCCCTAGAGCGTTACGCAATTTGTGGACGGTGCCTTAGTCTGCATAAATTTAATGGCGTTATGTATTCAACTTGACTCTCTGCTATTCTATTTATAACTGCAATTCTGTTCTCAGTGTAGTCTGTATTTTTCTGCATTGGCCCTTTCAACGAGTAGAAACATAATGAGTGACGTTTAATTTCAGGATTTGTCAACAAATACGAAATGTTACCAATACATAAACTAGTTTTAGCGCAGTTTTGGATTGCCGAAGTGAACATTTTTGTTGCCGACAATAGTAATTGCATTGCCGATAAAAGAAAGTGCCTCGTGACTTTGGTGAGGAAAAATAGAAGATTTAGAGAATAAAATAGTGTTTTGTGTATTATAATTAACAAATGAAGAGTGCTCAAGTGTAGTTAAGGTGTCTGCTGCTAATTGTTGTGCTCTATTGTTGCGTAAAATTGCTCTCTCAAAAGTTCAGCTGCTTAGACTGCCGACAATACGTAAGTTTCCCTACTTCCAAATCACTTCAAATTTTGGGAGAATGATTTTCACCATAATTGACATCGTTTAAGCATAGGGGCGCAAAAACTTCAAAATTTGCATCATTCTACTGGATATATGCAGTAAAACATAGTAGCCATGATTTGTGCTTTAATCTCCAAGAGCTTTAATCTCCAAGAGCACATGGGCAAACACCATGACCGGTTGAATGAATTGCTTGCTTTTCCCATAGTAATTCCCATACAAACTTTGAAGGGCTTGTGCAGTCTCAGTTTTCATCCGAATGAGCTTATATTTTGGGAAGGCACTCAGAATTTGATCTGGAATCGAATGAGCGGTGTGGAGCGAAAACGATTTTTTGAACCACTCTAATAATCACCCTATTCATTTGAAAAAGCAAATCTTAAGTACCACTCCATATATCGATAATATATCTCAGAAAAATTTATCCACTAATTTTATATATGTAGTGCACAACCCGTAAAATTTTCAGCTTCATCGGTTCACTAAAACTCGAGATTTGCTTCTGCAAAGTTTTGATGCAGATTGTTAGAGTGAGACAGAAGATATGGGAAAAACACGGTCTCCCGTGTAACCTTAAGAATAAACAGGGTGTTCTCAACTATCCTTATTTAGATACCTAAATATAGTCCATAGAGTTAATACTCGCAAATCACTTGACAAACTGATGAAGAATGAACAGATACATTTTTTTAAAGACATTCTGAAAAGTAGGCTTAATTTGCGAATTTACTTCTGTGGACAGACGAAGGAATACATACTCATCTTTATTTCAGCAAATTTAATCTGTTAAATTTTGACGATCACAACTATTGAAGTGTATTTTTTTTTTTGTAATGTCTTAGTCTAAACATAGCATCCAAACCAAATCGAATGGCACCCATCATCATTTGAGGCGGTACAACACGTGTCCAATCTATCTGCGTATGTTTGTTAGATGGTGGTAAAAAGAACAGTTCTGAACGCGTCATTCACTCAGCTCACTTCCCTTTCTGTCTAGAGACCAGCTTTCCAACAGAAAATAATAAAATAATAAATATTAACTTAGGAAGAGAATCTTTATCTAGAGTACAATAGTTTTATATGTTTTGCGGGGGGCTCGTGTGCACGTGGGGGGAGGTTAAATATAAGCACACGCTTTTGTTGTGTGGATAAAAAATAAATACTCACAATCGGTTCAACACCACTCCCACTCCGGAAGCTAAATTTCAGAAAATATAAAGAAAAATCACTAACGACTAGAGGCTTACAAAACAAAACGTTAGATTTCCGCTCGCGCCTGCTCAGTTTTGCGCTGCGCTGGCGCCCTCTGCTTCCCCATGGCGATGGTTTTTACCATGGTCACTGTGATGGTTCTCATAGGTGAGGATCGCCCCGGCATGGTTCGGCTTCATCTCGTGCGAGTGGATGTTGATCTTCTCCTTGATCTCGTGCTCGTCCGAGGTGATGACGAGGGACCCATGTGGTCCCCGCTGCAGATGGTGATGCTCGTCCAGTTTGTCCCCGGCGTGATGGTGATGCGCGGTGGCGTGGTGGCCATGGGGATGGTGGTTCAGGATGTCGAACTGATGCTTTAGCAGTCGTTCGTGATCTTGCTGTTGCTCGGAAGTTTGCGGGTTGAGGTGGATTTGCGGTTCCTCTTCCGTTTCCAGTTCCGCCCGGAGGCGGTTAAAGTCCAGGATGGCGTTTTCTGATTGGAGGGACTCCATCAGGTCGTCCCAGTTGCGATCGCTGGAACCCTTGATGAGTTTGATCATTTCGATCAGTTGCTCGCGATCGTGCTTGGAGTTGGTTTCCTCGATGCTCTTCAGGAGACCGGTGATTTTTTGGTGCAGTAGCTTCTTGACGTTTTCGGTGTGGCTGTTGTGTTCGTAGTGGTTGAGGTGATGTTGTTGCATGTAAGTTGTGCCATGGGTTCCACTCTGATGCGAGTGTATTGGTGAGTGGTGGATGGGTTCAGTGTCGTTTTCACTATACGGGACTACTTCCAGAAGTTCCGGAATGTCGTTCTGGATTAGAGATGCCGTAGTTGAGGGCACCTGAGTTACCTGATAGTCCTGGTGATGATGATTGTGATGCTTTTTGGGAGTTTGCTTCTCGCAGGATGTGCAAGAGCAGTTCTTGATTATCTGTACTCGCTTCACGAGCACAGCAGGCTTCGATTCTTCGTCATTATTGTTGCTGGAATTTTCCGAACAGTCCAAGGTTACCTACAAAGAAAAATGTGTTATTCTCATCGACATAGCAGGCGGATGTTAATCAGTTCCGTACATCAGTGCGCATTAGACTGATTCAAATGTGAAAGTTTTGGCTCCTTCATGCCTAAACGATGTTAGATATGATGAGTTGTCTAACTCTTCGTCATAATATTCTATTGCAGGGCATTCAAAATAAAATTTAGGAAATGATTCTGCAGCTTCATCCCTGGTATAAAACTAATGAGTTACATAGAATATCCAATTTTGAAGCATCGGAACAAATGTCGAATAGAATTATTAATTGTTTTAGACAAAAAATTGAATTGATACTAATAAATTAATTAATTGTTTTATGAAATAAGGGTTACAGTATTGCTCAACACATAACAGCTGAATATAATTACGTACATGATGCCACGAGGTTTCCGACGGTTGACAACTGTCGCAATACGGTCCAATCACTTCGCCGGGGTCCGATGGTTCCGTGTGGGGAATCGAATAGCTGAAGCATGCTCCCACGCAAACATTGTTATCAATTGTTACCTGTTTGCATCCCGGGTAACTAATGACCTGGCTTATGTTCCTGGTCGAACACCACGAGTGCTTGTCCGGATAGAGCACAATGTTGTGAACCTAAAACCGATACAAACAAAAAACATTTGATTTTATTCCGATCGATTTACCCATTGATGCTAATTAAATCACACCTTGTGCTCACGATTTCCATAGGCTGCTGCGATCAGCAGCAGCAGTGCAGTTACCAACACGGGCCAACCGCTCATGTTGGTCGTTCCAGCAAAGCAACCTGTGAAGCAGAACAAGTATCATTCCAGCGTTCTTGCAGAAATTGTTACACATGTTGACTATATTTTGACATTAGGATGTTTCCTTACAAGATACGGACATATTCTTGCCATCGTTTTGCTTTTTGAAGTTAGCGATTTGAAGTGTTATTTTTTTAGTGACCATTTGTCCTCACATTTTTTTACATTAGAAAAACTGCCCAATCGAGATTTTCTTTTAATATTTTTCTTCAACAACAGGGCTAGTGCCTTTAAAATAGGAACTCTAGAGCCCTTATGCTTGAAAATTACGTCCAAACCGGAATGAAAAAGAGACCAGAAAAACACTGTACGAGAACAAAAAAAACACCATATAGGATAAAAAACAAAATAATGCAAGCAATGATCAGGACATAAAAGTTTCCATAATGATTTTCAGAAAATCCAGCCAGTCTTTTTTCTAAAGCGTAGTCCGCAGTTGAAAAGTACTGTGGAAAAGGTAGTGCGCATCGTACCTTCGTGCTGTGCGTACACGAATTCTCTCTGCTCTTGGAAGTTTTTTTTAACGACCTAAAGCAATAAAACAGTATTTTTCAGTGATAAAATTAAAAACGGTACTTTTCAGTGCTTCTAAAACAGTACTTTTCAGTACTATTTTTTCTACTATTGATCCCTTTACGATCCTTGTTTAGACCCGTGCTTTCGATTTTTCGTTGGACCCGTTGGCGAAAGCTAGCGATGGTAATCCTTCTTGGACACCGTCTTGGGAAAAAACCTCTCGAAGGTCACGTCTTCTTATTCACTAAGCATGGTTGCAACAACAAATAAAAGGAAGGGTGAATCTCTGAATTCACAACTTCTTTCCAAAAAAGTGGGATTTAAAACTGTCACTAAACGTGGCAAGAATGGAAGAAAGGACGTTTCTCCGGAATGCGAACTATCTTCCAAGGGTGAATGAATAATAATGATAATTGTATCTAAATGAGCAATCAGTTCGATGCTCTAGACAAATTTTCCGAACACCAAATCGAAGCAGCCTCTAGCCCAGGCTCTTTGATTCAAGTGAGGAAGCAAAGAGTGCCGCCTATCGTGGTCAGTTGTTCCGAATTTGGGGGATTTAGGCAGGAGATCTTGAACTCCATTAGGGGAATCAAGGTTTCCTTCCAATTCGCAAAGAAAGGAGTCTGTCGCGTTTTGCCGGAAACTCTTAAAGATCGCGAACTTCTTCTCAAACATCTTGAAGAGAAGAAGCACAAGTTTTTTACTTATGACGACAAAACTGAACGTTTGTTCAAAGTCTTCTTGAAAGGTCTCTCAAGTGACTATAAGTCACCTGAAGAGATCAAAAATGAAATAAATGATTTACTTGGATTTTCCCCAGTCCAAGTAATCATTATGAAAAAGAGAACCCAATCTGGCATTGTTCGGAAAGGGCTTTCTCAAGAATATTATTTAGTTCATTTTAACAAAAAAGGACTAAATAATATTAAAGCTTTAGAAAAAGCAAAACTTTTGTTCGATTTCCGTGTGACATGGGAACATTTCCAGAAACCTGGAGGAAATTACCAGAACCTCACTCAGTGTCGTCGGTGTCAAAAGTGGGGTCATGGTACAAAAAATTTTCGCATGGATGCTAAATGCTTGATTAGCGGAGGTTCTTTTCACGCCAAGGACGTCTGTCCAGTGAAGGAAGATACTACCAAGTTCATATGCTCTAATTGCGGGGCTAATCATAAGTCCAATTTTTGGAATTGCCCTTCACGCAAGATAGTCATTGAGGCTCGTGCCAGGCGGATGAAAGATAATATCCGTTACGATAACGGTCGTTTCTGGAATTTACCTGGTAGAGTATCGAACAATGCACATTTTTCAGTTAACGATCGCTTTAATAGGAATCATACCCATCAGGAAGATCATAATCATGCTTATTCACAAACTAATTTTAATCCGTCGGGTAGCCGTTCGAATCTTTCAATTTCGAATGTATCTAGCCACGGAAAATCCTTTGCCGATATCGTAGCAGGTAATTTGAACTCCTCCCCTGTTCGTACTATGAGTACCCATTCTACTTGTTTCAAATCAAATGGAAAAAAACCCTACCGCCACAGCTAACTCCTACTCCGCTTCTTCGTCTACCGAAAATTCTAATAGGAAATCATCAGATAATGTACCCACTTCAAGTGATATGTCCGCCTCTGATTTTAATTTTCTAACTGAACAATTGAATCTAATGATTGATGCAATGTTCAAAGCCACCACTAAGACTGAAGCAGTCCAAGTTGGTGTAAAATTTACAAATTAAATTGTTATTGAATTACGTTTTTCTAATGGATCCAAATAATAATTTAAAAATTTTAAATTGGAATGCTCGTTCTCTGAATGGTAAAAAGGACGAGCTGTTTGATTTTCTTACAATTAATAACGTGCATATAGCAGTTATTACCGAAACTTATTTAAAACCTGGATCTAAATTCAAAAGAGATCCTAACTTTTTTGTTTATCGTAATGATCAACTTGATGGGGCATGTGGGGGAGTTGCAATCATCATTCATAGGCGTATAAAACATCAACTGTTTTCGTCATTTGAAACTAAAGTTTTTGAAACTTTAGGTGTTTCTGTTGAAACGCAGCTTGGTAAATATACTTTCATAGCTGCCTATTTGCCTTTTCAATGCTCTGGACAGCAAGTTAATTTGCTCCAAACTGACTTGCGAAAATTGACTCGCAATAAGTCAAAATGTTTTGTCATTGGTGACTTTAATGCCAAACATCGGTCATGGAATAATTCTCAAAGTAATTCCAACGGCAGAATTTTATTCAATGAGTGCTCTGCAAGATATTTCTCAATTCAATACCCTGATAGCCCTACATGTTTTTCCTCTCCTAGAAATCCTTCTACGATTGATTTGGTCTTAATCGACTCTAATCATCTTTGTAGCCAATTAGTTACTCATTCTGATTTTGATTCTGATCATGTCCCTGTTACATTTCAAATATCCCAAGAAGCGATTCTCAATCCTATCAGCTCCACTTTCAATTATTTACGAGCCGACTGGAATATATATGAAACATATATTGACTCTAATCTTGATGTTAATATTTCATTATAAACTAACCTTGATATTGACAATGCTCTTGAAACTTTAACAAATTCCATTGTTAAAGCCAGGAGCATTGCAATTCCAAAATGTGAAGTGAAATTTGAATCCGTGATTATAGACGATGATCTTGATCCGCTTAAAAACGTGAGGAGAAGGCAATTTCAACGCACTCACGATCCTGCTATGAAAATTATATGGCAAGATTTGCAGAAAGATATCAAGAAACGTTTTGCACAATAAAGAAACAAAAATTTTTAAAATAAGATATCTCAATTGGACCCTGGCTCTCAGCCATTTTGGAAATTATCTAAAATCTTGAAAAAAAACTCAGAAGCCAATACCGGCATTGAAAGAGGAAAACAAATTATTACTAACTGATTGCGAAAAAGCTCAAAAACTTGCTATGCAGTTTGAAAGTGCGCACAATTTTAATTTAGGACTTACTAGTCCAATTGAAAATCAAGTTACTCAGGAGTTCGAAAATATTCCCAATCAAGAGAACGTTTTCGAAAATGCCTGGGAGACTGATTTGGAAGAAGTGAGAACTATTATTAAAAAATTCAAAAATATTCTACATCCTCATCAAGAAACTTCCAGAAAGTAGCTTATCATTTTTAGTTGATATATTTAACAAATGTTTTCAATTAGCATATTTTCCTGACAAATGGAAGAATACTAAGGTTGTTCCAATTTTAAAACCAGACAAAAATCCTGCAGAAGCTTCTAGCTATCGTCCAATCAGTTTGCTTTCCTCCATCAGTAAACTTTTTGAAAAAGGTTATTTTGAACAGAATGATGGCCCACATCAACAAAAATTCAATTTTTGCCAATGAACAGTTCGGATTCCGCCATGGACATTCGACCACTCATCAACTCTTACGTGTAACAAATTTGATCCGTTCCAACAAATCTGAAGGCTATTCTACTGGTCTTGCTCTTCTAGACATAGAAAAAGCATTCGACAGTGTTTGGCACGAAGGTTTGATCGTAAAGTTAAAAAACTTTAATTTTCCAACATACATTGTTAGAATAATTCAAAGTTATCTGTCAAATCGTACACTTCAGGTTAATTATCAGAACTCCAGATCTGAAAGACTTCCTGTAAGAGCTGCTGTTCCTCAAGGCAGCATTTTGGGACCAATATTATACAATATTTTTATATCTGACTTACCTGAGTTACCTCAGGGATGTCAAAAATCTTTGTTTGCGGATGACACAGGCCTCTCCGCCAAAGGACGAAGCCTGCGTGTCATCTGTAGTCGATTGTAGTTGATTTTTGAGTGGAAAATGAAGAAGAATAACTAAAGTAGAATGTGAAACAAAAATGTAATGGCGAAATATTATGGACCGCCCTACTCTGAATCAAAGAAAACCCAATAGCAAGGGCAACAATAGACTTACAAAGTTTCAACTTTGTAGAGCACTTCAAATCTTTCTGGAACACTTCAAATCGTTATCTTAAAAAGAAAAATAAGTTAGTAAAAAAATTTTCGTATTAGGAGGGACTACCCTATTGTCGCAAAATGTGAAAATATACAGTCACCACCAAAAAAAAGTATCCACTTGCTTATAAATACGTAATTTAACAAAAATCGTGTGTTGAACCGGGAAAATCTTGTTAAAATGTGTGTACTTCATTTGTGATTTACAGCAAAAATGTCCATAGTTTGGAATACAATTTTTATTTAAAAAAATCGAGTGTGTCCAAAAGTACGTGTTAAAATTGAACATTGGAATTTTTTACTTCTATTTGTCTGAAGTTTTTCGTCACAAATATTCTGCTTTACACACTCAATTTAAAATGCCGAATCTTCGGCTAGTTTTAACCGAGATTTACTCAGACAAGTACCCAAGTAGCATTGGTAGCTAAATAACAATGTATTCAACTCAAATTCTGTGTATACAACGCATTTCAGCTAAATTAATTGTTATGCAATGCTGCTACCAATGTTACTTGGGAAGTCGGCAAACCAATTTCATGAGATCTCAGAAAATAAAATCTAAATTTCAGTTAAATGTGCTTCGTTACTAAGCAACGTGGCAATTTGTTAGCTGTACGTCGGTTAAAATTGAATAACCGAGATTCGCACAGCCGAGCTCGTAAATAATCTAAGTGTGTTGCATTTCAAGACTTTGAAGTGATTTGTGAAAGTTTATGAGAATTATTTGTCAAAACCTGTTCAGGTCTGTTGATTCCAGGAGTTCATGTATTCCAACCGATTATACTGGTTAAATCAGTGAATAAAACCGGCTTAATCAGTTTTATTGTATAGAATTCCTTAAAAGCCACCAATATAAGTGCTTGTAGAGAGTTTTCCATTGGGTTTGAATGACTTAAGTAAATAAATCTGAATATTTTTCTGATTATTTGCTTGGCAGTAGATCTTCTGAAGCCTTCAAAAACCTACAAAACACTAACACAAACACTAGATTTTTCTGCATGAATCATGTTGTTTAAGATTTTTGATAACTAAAACACAAAAAGAATCACTAATCTTTATCCTATCGGCAAAGGTACATATGGTTGACAACACATATCTCATTAAAACGGATACATTTTTTTCTATCTTTACTAACGAGATTTTTAGCCCTGGGCTTGTTCATCTCGGGACCGACGGCTTTACTTCTCTTCCGAAAGAAGTCGTTACTATAACCTTCAAGTCATATGTGACTATCTCGGGGATAGGAATCGATCCCAGGTCCCAGGTTTTCGGTGTGAGAAGCGTGATTTCTAACCACTACACCAGGCCCGTCCCCTAAAAACGATCATATTGTGAACGAAAAAACAAACTTCCAAACTTAAAGGTTAGCTTAACGTTGATGCACTTTGGAATGCTGACAGTGTTTGTATCTTGATGAACAATATACGATAAGTATAAATATAGGGATTCTTTGTACGTTTTATATAAAGAATCAAGTGTATGAATTCATTGAAGTTTTTAGATAGATAAATACTGTTAGAAAAGGCATCCAGAAGTCTTGAAAAGCTAAATTAGCATGTTTGTGACGAAAAACGGGATAAATAAGGGTAAAATATTGCCAAGTGAAGGAAACTCCAAGTGGGAACTTAATTTTGATACAATTTTTTGTCACACCTGTTTCATCCTAGACAACCAGAATGTACGTATAACGAAATCACTTGGAGGCTTTTTACGTGCAAAATTTCACTTATAAGATGTCGCGAAAAGGCCTTCTACGTACAAAAGTGGAGGCGATATGCGTACATGATTAATGATGACACAGCGTAACAAAAATGACATTTTTGCGTGTCTCAAGGATCAAATTATGTGTCTCTAGTAGATTTGGGGTTGCTGAATCTGGTGCCATTCTCAGAAATGTTCCAGCACGTCACAATTTTTAGCTACAGGTCGCCAAAGTTGTATAAAACAGTGGTTTTATTAATGTTTACATAAAATTTAAAGTACAATTTATCATACTTTTTTGTAATCTAATCCACCAAACATGCAAAATAGAACTTGAACTTTCATTTCAGACATAATTTGATTGAAATTGCGCGATTAAATTTCGATTAAACCGATTTTTTCATCTTGCTTGCAGTCTCCATACAAAATTCTTCGTTTCTTCTATATGGCAAAATACAACAATTCTCTAAACCATCAAAAAATAACTTTTCCGTATCGAAAGTAATACAAACTTTGATGATAAGTATTGTTATACACATAAAGTTTGAATTCTGTGGTAAATTAAGCCAATATATTACCTTACAAGCTGACAAACTTGCATGCAAGTTGGCTGAAATAGTCATTTTTTGCATTTTCAACAGTCAATATCTCAAAAACTATACGTGCTATGATATTTCTGAAAACGGCAATGGATTCAGCAATCTTTATTAAGTGAATAGCGGTATTTTGGTGCTGGAGACAAAAAAGTGTTCCGCAGTGTGATTAATAACATACAATGCGAGTGTATAAATATTCTCCCGAACTACCTGTTATCTTATGCGACTTAACTTATGATAACAAATGTTGATTTGACAGCTGCTACGGATTGATTCGACTTTTTTTGTACGAGTGTACGGGACGAAACAAAATGTACAAATGAATTCAGAAAAAAAAGTGTTTTATGCGAGGAAACTCATCAATTTGACGAGTTTATCCACGGTGTTTTGCGGGTTTGATGTAATCAGCATGTTTTAACGTGAACTTTCATGCGATTTCTGGTTGTCTGGGATCTCTTCTAGAATCCAAATTTTATTCAAAATGATGAACTTTTTGCTATACATCACAAAGATCATATGATCGGAGAGGACCAAGTAACATTTTTTATATTTTGAGAAAAAACATTCAAGCCTCAACTCTTTGCAATTTAAGAACTCGTAAAAAAATTGGGTCAGGGTACTGAAGACTATAAATATTCAAATATTGATTGATTGATTTGATTTTATTAACGAGATTTTTAGCCCTGGGCTAGTTCATCTCGGGACCAACGGCTTTACTTCCCTTCCGAAGGAAGTCGTCACTATAACTTTTTACGTCATAAGTGACTATGTCGGGGATGGGATTCGATCCCAGGTCCTCGGCGTGAGAGGCGAGTGTTCTAACCACTACACCAGGTCCGTCCCCCATATTCAAATATGCGTTCAATCAGAATGGACATAGTGAAAATTTTGAGGTCAACATATACTGGTCCAACAACCAATTCTAGAATATACCATACATAGTAATTTGGTAATAATATGGTATACTACCAAAAACTTGTATCCGACTCTAGAATCGACTTAACAATGCAATAATCAATTATTTCATTACCTTTTGACACTTGGTCCGTTCTGTATGAACATAAATTGTTGCAATTTCTGACCATCTATCCAAATATGGTGGTTGGCTAGAAATCAAATTCAGATGCAACGAATTCGAAATGTCTTGCATTTTTTCGCATTCATCAGTGCGGATCGTTTTCGATTTTATGCTAAAAAGCACTTGGTCCGCTCTGTCTGCAAAGTGAATTTGTTAAATATGTCTCGCAGTTTATAACATTCATCACCAACGCCGACCATATGTTAAATATGGAATACACACATTTTGACAAAGGAATTTCTTGGTTCAACACACGGTTTTTGCCAATTTGTGCTATTACAAGTAAGTGCAGGGACTGTAGTCCTCATTATATGTATGCCGAAGACACTTTTGTAATAAAATATCATCAAAATATTGTTTCCACCCTAATTTCTCGATCTGGCTCAATGTGCCATCCGAGCAATCCATAAAACAATGTAACGAAACAACACGTGCGCGTGGATCGAACAAAAGTGTGGAAGAAAGTTTGTCACTTGCTGCTCGTTGAAGTCTCCATCAACGGTCGCCCAACGTGTGTGTGCGTGCAACGCATGGTGCAACAGAGCGCCGCCTACTATGCGATGCGTCATTCTTCGGTTCCAGTTTGTCTCGTTCGATATTTCGCCCCAATCCGCACATTGAGAGGCGATCGATCGAAAGATCGTTGATGGGGCACGCGTTCTGCCGTTGTGAATTACGTGATCTATCTCGAAGTGCGCCCGCCGCCTGTCTCTCGATGACGCAACCGCTTGTTAGTATTCTCCTCTCGCGTCCGCTGCCGCTGCGCTCTGTCACAAATGTTTGAGATAAAGACAACAACGACGACTACCTACAGGGGGTAAAGGAAAATCCCCACCAAACGGACCGTGGTGACTGTGTTTTAATCTTGCGCACCTTAAGGGCGCAACGCAATTAACCGATCAACAACAGCAAAACACAAAGATGATTTGTCCAAGGAGTTGAGGATGGGAGGGGGTCGTTGTAAGAGGACTATTATAACAAGTACAAACAACGCTAGATTCGAACGAAATGTGGCTGAGGAAAGTAACGTTTATCAGACGCGGTTCTAAGTCCAGGGGAGGGTTGCTTTGATTGAACGTTCAATATTTGCTTTACACTCATTACGATATCTGTAGGTACATATCGATGTTATGTGAAAAATCACGTTACTGGCCATTTTCATCACTTGTCGAGTTCTAAATTAACTCGCCAGATTTATCATCGTTATACACGAAATATAACAATACTTTGCCATTTTGAATATGATCAGACATATTTTTGAGCTAAATGAATTGCGAAATTCACTGTTTAACTATTTTGCAATAATGGAGTGAATCGATCGAAGAATAAGATCTAATAAAAAAAATTGAAAATTGATTTGAAATGTCTTCAAAGGTAGAGTTCTGGGAAAATTTAGAGAATCCCTCACCTATCACTCTCTGTAACAATCAACAAAAATCTCTAATGGTATACATCTAGAACAAATCAAATCATAGAAAGTCGTAGTAGGCTGTGATACAAGTACGTAGTTCCATACACTTTCAATTCCGTAAAAACGTCGTGTAATGCGAGAGAGATTAGCGCTTAAGTATCCAGAAACCTTAAGATTTACTGCCACGATCACTTTAAGGGTAAAAATATAACCACATTTATCTAACGATCCATAGCAATTGCGTTATTCATCAAAGTGCCACCTCCTACTCTGACCCTCCGGATTCCCCACGAAAAAAAACCCTTGAGTGCACAAGAAATGTGGGTACACTTAGACCAGTAATTGCCTGGTACACACCACTCGCTGCACTCAAACTGCATGCAAGCTCTCAACAACGCCCTCTCCACGCCGAACCGTGATTGCATTCGCGGTCGTCATCGTCGTCGTCCACACACGTTTCATGTAGGTTGGCAACGAGTATCTACCATACAGCAGCAGCAGCCACTTTGGAGAGGACAGCCCATAAGGCCTCTGTACCGATCTATCCATATGAAGTTGCACTGAAAACTTTTCGTATCGATTTCGTAAAACAAGATTTTCAACATATAACACTGTTTTCTGAAATATTAATGAATTACACGTTTAGCTATTCGAAACTATTTAAAATTAGCTGTTAAAACAGCATTTTTGCTGAATAAGCTGTTATTCAACTACTAATGTTACTTGGAAATACATCTTGAAGATTGAATTTATTTCAAAGCAGGTAACATACATGCAGAAAACAACGAATGATTTCATTATGTGGAACGAAATTAGTTTTCAGTGTAGGCACTGCAGTTGTCCATCTAGCTGAGCTAGGAAAGCCTATAGGAAAACCGTTCAGCTTCTGGGATGAGGACTACCGGGGGGCTCAGGCCGGTCCCCGCGGGAAGGCGTGGAAAAAAGATAAATACACCGAGACCTGGACACTCGCCCGCCAACTCGCTGCGGCAGCAGCGCAATTTAGAGAAACAAACTCCCTGTGTGGAATGTGGAAAGGCTGTTTGCATTTCTCGTCTAATTACAATATGCAAACAACGCAAACGCAACGCAACACACTCAATTTCAATTTAAAAACTCTTGGCGTGTTGACAATTTGACCCTTCGTTCGACTTCAAATATATGTGCGCGGCCTACTGCGTTCTGCGTCGGATCAACCATGGAATACTCTCCAACGCCTACTTTGTTGACATTTTTTTTTGTACAAACTAAATAGCACAGTTTCAGATCGGGATAGGCCGCAGCCAGCTGACCTCACTCGAGAAACCGCTCGCTCTGAACCCAGTTCAGAACTGCTGATGTCGTCGTCGCAGGCAGGGATGCCAGAATGTAAGACACTTGACTACGGGTTAACAAGCAAGTTTTATTGAATTATGTTCATACTGAAGCATGATCAAACAAATATAATTTATTTCTTCGACTCAATCATAATTTTTTTTTTTTTTTTAAGTGAGATACACGTTTATATTCTTTTATTTATTTGTCGCTATTACTAAAACAAAATTTTGAATAGTTTGACATTACAAATGTCGATGAACTGATAAACAACTTTTTAAATTGAGGCTACATGAATCGCACCCAAGATCGCACCACATACCAAGGTGAATCTTGTTCATATAGCTTTTTAACCCTCCCACTGACAACACTCCTCCCTGTTAAAATCAAGGGATGCAGAAGTGATCTCGGTTTCCAGTAGCATTAGACGTCACACTAACATTCCTTTCCTTCCCCGATGACTGTAAGAACTTGGCCGGCGTCGTTATTGACATTACAAAGTTTGGAGTTCTCGAAATTGTACATTAAAGATGATATCGGTTGATACCTTGTGCAACTTCGATTATTCAGGTCAATCACGGAGTAGCAACTACGAATTATAGGTCATCAATGCTTATAATTATGCTCATTCTTTATTAGCTATTCATGAACTCATTTGAGTATTGGCCTGTAGATCTGATAGCAGCGTGACCAGTGGCCTCTCTGACATTAAACAATGGGGTTCAGGCATAGCTGGATTCGTTTTCAATTGATTTCGAAGCCCGATCAAAGCAGGTGAAGACATGATTGTTACAGAGAGTGATAAAAGAGAGGTAGAGTAGAGTGAGACATAAGTTCGAGTAGGGCAAAAGTTTCTTTTTAGGATTTCTAGCGCAATTCAAAACAAAATCTATAAATGTCATTGTGGTAAAAGTGCTATTCGAGTAAGAGACTATTTATTGGTTTTTGGCGTGAAAATTGTAATTTTTGGTCGAACTTCCAGTTCATGGAACCGAATAAAGATAAAATCTAAACAATTTTTGGCCCATAGTGGGGCAAAAGTTCGACCCATATATAAACTCTCGGAAAACATTGTATATTGTGCAATAATCTAGATCTACAATTATCTTCAAGTTTAGCGAAACTTGACTGTTCGTGCGAAAATAGTCACAAAATTTTCACATTTTTTCTTAGTATTTCGAAAAACTTTCAAATTTTTATTTTCGATCTAAATATCATTTTAAATTATCTAAAATCGTTCAGAACACATTTTGAGCAATGATTTATTTTTATTCGCAAATCTATGAATTTTGGTTTTTGATCTTTATAATTTTTATTTTTGAACATCTCTATCCTTCTTCATTTTTTTCTTGAAGCCTCTTCTTCTTCTTTATGGCGTTACGTCCCAACTGAGACAAAGCCTGCTTCTCAGATTAGTGTTCTTATGAGCACTTCCACAGTTATTAACTGAGAGCTTTCTTTGCCGATTGACCATTTTTGCATGTGTGTATCGTGTGGCAGGTACGAAGATACTCTATGCCCTGGGAATCGAGAAAATTTCCATTACGAAAAGATCCTCGACCAGCGGGACTCGAACCCACGACCCTCAGCATGGTCATGCTGAATAGCTGCGCGTTTACCGCTACGGCTATCTGGGCCTCTTCTAGTTACTGATTTTTAACAATAATAAAAATTCGATGTTTGCCGGTACTTTTAGGTACTGTACGGTATTTTTTTATTTTCCGTGTAATTAACGGAAAAACAGGTTTGAACTTATGTTGATACCATCAAGCTCTTCTTCTGCGATAGGTTGATCGTAGAAAAATATAATAAGTACGACATTTTATATTACACGTTAAAAGAACCTCAGGCATTTGTAGGTTATATAAGAATACAATTTACAAAAATACAAAAAAGTTTCAAGTCATAAAAAAATTCTTATATACGTGTTATGAGTCATTTTGATTTCCAAGCTACAAAAAAATACACAAAATTCCAAAGTGTACCCCGTCTAAAGGCGGGGTTGGATATAAGAAGGTTAGGAGATAGAGAGATGCGATGTTTAGCAAAAACACGCGTTTTAAGATATCTAACTTTGTAGAAGACATAAAAAATGTAACCACTAAGGTTGAACTTTTGCCCTACCTTACTCTACTCTAAATTTTCTCAGAATTCAACCCCTGATAGGCTGTACACCAAAACGGGTTCAAAAAAGTATGTGCTACCAAGTTTTGAGTTCAAGTATTGTTACGGTTATCGAGAAACTTGTTTTTGTGTAGGCTCTTCAATCTACACAGCAAAAAAAAAATTGAAATATCACATCGTTTTTGCTGCACATCACTCCCGTTGCAAATATGAACTAGCAATCGATAGAACCAGTTTGCGAAGATATCAAAACAAATATAAAAGAGTGACCGGGATTCGAACTCTGGTCTTACGAGTAAGAATTACGCACGTAACCTCTCGGTCATCTCACCACATTAGAAAAAGTGTATTCATTGTGCTACAAGCTTTGTGTTGATACTCTAAATGGGTTTCTTGACAAATTGACGCTTATATTGAGCTGTTCGGTAATCCAATCCGCATGGTTATTAAATTAGTTAACTCATTACGCGTGGTAAAGATGGACAAATTATTGGTGAAATTATGAAAAAACTCCACGTGCTCGGCTGGGATCTAATTTAATTTAATTTTCTTCACAAGTTTGTCGATCAAATCTGATTACGTTTTGAGCATAATATTTTTGTGGAATGTATGTGATTGAATTCACTTACGTCCGATTATTGATACATAGCCAAAAACTACGTCGGTCCATATTATCTCATTTTTGTTGTGTATAGGCATAACCAAAGATCTTCGGAAATTTAGGAATGAGGTCAATAGTCAAGCAGATTCGAATAAACATAATCTATCTAATTTGTAGTCCAACGACTATCAAAGATTTTCAGAGAACTCCGTGGAGTACGAAATTTCGGATCAACAAGCACAACCCATAATATGTTAATGAAAAAATCAACAAGGATCATACTACGACTCATGTAATTATGTTCTACCTTGTTCTTATTTCATCTTTGCTTTCAAGTTGAACCCTTACTCATTGCAGTGAGTTTTTTCAATCCGAACTTGTTTTAGGTTTTAACAATAGCAAAAGTACTACAAATCAAATTTAACCTAAATTTAACCAAACTAAATTTCAAACAAAACAAATTAAAAAGGGGGGGGGGTGCTTGATAAGCTACGTATTTTCCAAAGGGGGTATCAGCATTTGTGACGGAATGATATTAGGGGGGAGGGGGTGTAAAAAATCAGTGAAAAAATGCTACGTCATTTGTGGACAGCCCCTTACAGATAATCCACTAAACAGCTCGAAGATTTATCATAACTATTTAAGGTGAAGCGGCGTGTAACTCAAAGAATCATTAGAATCATCATTGATGTAATAGTAGTAGTGTCGCCTTTCCATGTATATTTTCAAAACAAACAAACAAAAAATATAACATTTGTGTTAAGCATATTATTATGTAAACACATGGGAAATTTAGTAGATTGACGAGTATTGGAAATCAAAATCAACTTTTCAATCGTACACTTCAAAAGAAAACATTACAATTTAATGAAATGCAACAGAATTTCTCTGTTTTTTTATTGGATTTATCGCATATTTTTGTTATGCATCGTTACGGTTTATGTTTGCAAAGGATGACGGTGTTGCCAGGTGATTGGTGACAGATTTTCTAGCAATTGTTATATGCTTGTTTTCGGAACATTTGCTGCATATTATAAAAACTTATCATTTTGCAAATAGTTTTCCATCATAAGATCACTGATTTAATAAAATTTTAATGATTTTTGTGATCAATTCACATTTAATGCTATGATTTTATAGATAGCAACTCTGATATCACTGCGCTCAACGATCGCGATGATTGTGCACAAGGTATCTAGAAGGGAGGTAGCCCAATGTGTCAGATTTCCCATTCCGCCATTTTGAAATGCCAAGAGACAGCTGGCGAGTTTGTTTTGGTTGTTTAGATATCAGATGCATGACGTGACAAAGTAGGTGTAGAATGTTTCTTTTACACCCACATCTGTGTGGTATACGCGGCAAAGTATCTGAATTTACTTCACTGTGTAATGCACTGATAGTAGAATGACTTAACTTACGAGATAAAATTACAAGAATACAACCGTCATCGTCAGACGGCGACACCGTGGCGCATCCTCTCTTTCATCGGTAGACCATCGGTGGTGGGTGCCTCTCACCTGCTGCACTATTCGAAATTTCCACATTTACATGCATTACATGCAATTGTAAACCAATTTTTCAAATAATCTACTTTTCTTCGACACAAAACACCGGAATACTACATTAAAGACGAAAATTTGATTCGCAACAAAATGCTGGAGAAAATTTTCACTTCACTGTGTTTATGTTTGTTGGAATAAACATTCCCTAACAACCCCATAGAAACGGTTGAGTACACAAACCCGCCAGCTAGCTAACTCTCCAGCTGTCACTTCCGCCTTCCCCGCAGCTAACCACACCGCGCACCCACTGACTGCTAAGATCGGTAAACCTGTCATTATAATAATCTTGATTGTGCACACACGATAGACGCGTCCCGACGCATCCCGACGCATCGCACTGTGGAGCTTTTCAATTATTTTGGGTGGTCCAAATTGACAAACACTTGGTATGATTTTATGCTTCGTAGGGATGGTTTTTGTAATTTGAGAGAATCTAAAAACAAACATCGTATGAGTTTCAAGTTTCTATGCTTTGCCCAACCTTTCCGCACTGACAATTAATACAACAGAAAAAAAGTTGGATATTTTAGACTATAAACACAGGCATGCCTCAGTGTGCGGTGGCGGCGTCGATTCGCAACAAGTGAAAACCATCGCCATAATAGTTTTGAGTGATGCAGTTGATAAAACTTTATAAATATTGAAATCCCGGTGGAAATGTGTTCTTTTAAGGAAAGTGAATAAAAGATTTGTTTAGTGGAAGTGTAGTGAACGCAATATGGGATCCAAAACACAAATGCTTGCCGCTGAATTAAAATCGAAAAGGTAAGCACCTTCTATTTTCAAGTGTAGTTGTGTGAGGCAATGGAATGTGACATGAAATCGGAGATTTTTTTTTTTTTGAGAATATAAATCTCATGTATATTGTCGCTAAATTGATAATGCTGTATCTGAAAGTGTTGATTAAATATTGAAATACCTCCTGAAGCATTTTTCTTCGCATAAATTATCCATTAAATCAGGGGATAAGCAGTTATATTTCATCGATGTTGCAAATACCAATACTATCATAACAATATGTTAATGATTTTGGAAGAAACCATTTTGTGATGACGCACCAAAAGGGCTTAAGGTTATCTTACAACTTCTGCGGGTATAGTGTTATTTAGGAATACCACGCCCAGCTGTTCAAGGTAATGCAAGACAATATACTCTAGACTAGAGGTTATCTGAGGCTACCTGCAAAAAATCATTTTAATAAAATTTGGGAAAATATCAATAACAATCAGGGAAATTTCTTTGAGGCAGTAATTCATGGTACACTAAAACCTCAATTTACGAAGTCTTTTTTTTTACGCTACCTCAATTTAAGTCACTTTTTTACGAAGTAAACTCAATTTACGTCACTTTTTTTACGCAGTGCGTAAATTGAGATTTGACAATTCTGTGGGAAATTATTGTTTTTCGGTTGGGGAAAACCGTTGGAAACCCATACAATATGGGTATTTTCGGAACGGGCACGATGAGGGGATAACGAAAAACGATGTCCGAAGCCATTTTGGAATCCAAGATGGCGACATCTGGTTTGGGAAAATCGTTGGAAACTCATGCAATATGAGTATTTTCGGAACGGGCACGACGAGGGGATAACGAAAAATGATGTCCGACGCCATTTTGGAATCCAAGATTTTACGCTGAAATTTACAAAGATTTTTCTTTCTGTGTAATTTGTAGTAACGCCAAAATCTAGGATTTCGATAATTATTCAAATGAACTTCTTAGGAGTAGTTTTTTTGTACATTGAGCGAAATATTAAGCTCTAGTGACTTTATTATTCTTTGAAAATATCATCATTCTTTGAAAAACTGCTCAACAAGATTTTATTTTATTACTCAACGGTGTGAGCATAATGTTTTCATTATTTATTATTCTTTTGAAACGTAATCGTTCTTCGTAATGAACTGCTGATTTTCATCTGATGGAAGCATTTGGAGAGATTGCTCGGGATCAGGGTTGGGAAAAAAATCTGAAATTCATTCTACAGTAGCCAAACAAAGCCAATCGCAGTCAGCGAAGCCAGTGAAACTCACGCCAATCGCTGCTGTAGGCAAAGAGTCTTGAAAATTGCAAAACACCCGTTGCTAAGGGCCAGCCAAAATTACTGTAGAAAAATGTTCTATTTCCCGCTGCATTTCCCGCATTTTGAGCCTGCAATGACACTAATGATTTAGGAAATTCATGCACCCAACATAGGCTACTTGATGAGATTCACGTTTATGAACTACTGTACTGGGAAGAGCCACGTGATTTTCGCGAACTTCGAGCCTACTACTATTACCATTCCCAGCACTGCTTATGAGTAGTGTGGTACAAACAAGGCAACAGTGCGACGCTAAAAATAAAATCTCACACGATTGTCCGTAGGCTCGCTTAGGAGAGTCGAATTGGGCATCTAATAGAGCCGAACTTCAACCATAGAATTCTATCAGGAATTATTCCAGTGATTGGTACTAAGATTCGTTCAGGAATTATGCTAAAAATTATAGGTAAATTTTCCTAAGATATCTTCCAAAGAATTTCCCCAATCATTTTCCAGGAATATCTTCAAAAAACAAATCAAGGATTTTTTTTCGGAAATTATTGATGGAATTTTCAAAAAAATCCGAAATATATTCCAGAAGGAAATCTCAAAAAAAAAGCATCTGATGATACTCAATTTAGTTTGAAAGTAACCCTTGATGAACTCGCACAAAGTTCTCTGAAAGACTTTTTGAACTCTTGAGGAAGCCTCGAAGAATTTCGTAAGTAAATTGCTAAAATGATTGGAATTACTAGTATATTTAATGTAGTATAAACTGTAGTGTGGAACCTCAGATGAACATTTGAAGAAGCTATGGGGATTTTAGTTGAAAAAAATATGCGAGAAATTGTTTGGAAGAACTGCAAACACCATTTCACATGAAATGTAGGAGACATATTTAGAGAAATTTCTGAAGGAGCTTCAGGATGAATCCCAGGTCAAATTTGAATAGGAATTCCTGGAAGAGTATTAATTATATATCCTCAGATAATCTCAGGGGGAATTTTAGCAGCAACTCATGAAGAAAATGTTGATGAATGCTTGAAGGAATCAATAAAATTCCTGAAAAAATGACTGGAGGAACTGGTTTAGGAATTCTCGTACATCTTCCTGGAAAAATCACCAAATAAATTTCTTGAAGGACTGTAGAATGTTTTTTTTTTCCTTAAGATAACTACTGTAGGACACTTTGGAAGATCTTCTATTGCTACAACTGGGGAAATCAAATAGTGTTTTAGTGGTCGTTGATTTCCTGTAGAGACATTTATGGAGGAGATCCTAGAAGTATACCTGAAAAGACATTTGTATTAATCACAAGAAGAATTCCTTAAGTTTTACCTTGAGGATTCTGAAAGGAAATTCCTGAAAAACCTGTGAAAAAACGCATAATAGTCTCTGAAGGTATCTCTGGTACCTCGTGAAGCAAAATTCACTGCAAGCAGAATAAAGACAAAAGTGACTTTAAAGACATTTTTTCCTGAAATAGAGACTTTCAAAACCTACCATAAAAAATAGAGACTATACTTCTACAATTAGATCTACTACCAGTCTTGAATGTGTACAAACCAGTGAATCAATTGTCACCCAACACGCAGCAACAAAGACAGTGTAACGTCCATTTTTGAACATCGTTCGTGATTGCGCCCTTCAGCATAATCGCCTTTCGTCAAAGCATAAATCCAATTAGGCCCCTCGACCGAGTCCAATTGAAAAACCCTCTGTCAAATTCGCCTGTTTGTTTTGCTTTTTGTTGGAAACTCAAGACCAACAATTGAAAAGGCTCCAAGTCCAAAATGTAAACAAATCGGTTTTCTGCTGATTTCAGTGTATAAGAGCCTATTCTTACTAAAACATACATTTAAAAATATGCATAAAAGTTGAAAAAATAAAATTAGTTTAAAAGGCCCCATCTCATTTTCCGCTAACCAGGACATTCATTGCAAATGCGGCCTTTTCTCAAAAAGGCCTCATTTCTATATCTGACGGAAACCGAGTTGAGGCCTATTGAACAAACATCAAAATTGCAATGTATATTGCGAAAAACGTACCAAATTCACTAAGTAAATGCGGGTTATACTACGGAGCGACTGCTCCTTGTATTATTTTACACAGTGGTTGTCTAAATGGCGAAAATTATCAAGTTTTCCGTCGGGCTCCGGTAGACTGATGTATTTTGTATCATACTACCAAATCATACCTGTGTCAGCCTGTCTGTACTTCACAACTTATCAACAAAAACACGATTTGGTTTCAATTGCATGAAAAATAACGTTCAATTGAACCAATATTTCCGTACATTTTCTCGACGACATACTCGCGTAGCACATACATAATGTTCATGGATGACGAAGGATTCAATCAATCACATATTTCATCGACCGCACGAATCTTCTCTTGCTGTAGGGATCTCCATGTACCTTACTTCACCACTTAACACTCTTCTACGCTTCAATTTTCTTATTTAATCATCAATTTTTAATGATTTTCAAAAGGCCACACCTGAAGATGATGAAAAAACAAGCCACAACTAGAAGGCCTCAACACATTTTAGAGTAAACAAAGGCGTCAACTCACAGGCCTCATCAGCGTCTATGGGCACAAATCAAAAGGGCTCAAAAGCTATTGATGAAATAAAAGCCTCATTTTCTTCAACTCGTTTTTTTAATAGAATTTTTGCCTAAAATGATAGTAATGAATATTCATTGCTATAAATCAATTAGTTCAGCGATTTTTTTCTGCAAAATAAAAAAATACACAATGCTTAAATTTATGATATACAATTGATTTATTGCATTACAAAACAAGATTGCATTTTTCTCATTGTTTACATTTTGGAGATGAGGCCTTTTCAATTGTTAGTCCTGAACTGTTTCAGTTGCGCCCTTCTGCTCGAATTTGTTTTTTTTTTGTTTTTTCAAAGAAAGGCTCTAATTCATGTGAAAAAATACTATTTATCAATGGTAAAATCACCCCGTAGCTTTCAGCGCACAGGAATATCCCGCTTGGCTAGAGAAGCCGTTGTCAGGAGTAGCCCACGGTAAGTTTTCTAACATCCCATCGTCGATCGGATGCCATCAACATTTTTGCAGATATCTTCAACAGAATTCTGTTATGTTATGTTTTTATTTTCAGCTAATTGTATTCCCATTACTTCTGAATAACGTTCTGCGCCGGAGGATAAACTGGTAAACCGCCTTTGCAGCTTCTTTTTTTTTTCATCATCAAAATGCAATGTCAAAATTCATATTTTTTTTGTACACTATAAAAATAATAATATTCATCATAAATGGGTAACACGAGCCCCTAAAATCAATATTTTTCGAATTATGAATATAGTGGCTTAAGTCAATGTCAAAATTCATATTTTTTTTTGTACACTATAAAAATAATAATATTCATCATAAATGGGTAACACGAGCCCCTAAAATCAATATTTTTCGAATTATGAATATAGTGGCTTAAGTGTCCGGTACCCCCTACATGTTTTAAAAAGTAAGATTTTTCAACAAAACGGTCATAACGAGTAAAATTAATACTTTAGAATGCGGTTAAGATTCTACAGCAATATACTGTGTTGCATTGAATTGCCGGACGCTTCGAAAGCCGGACACTGGTCTTTTACATGGTGTTTCTGGACCAAATTCCGATTTTTTTTCCGCTTAGAATCCGTAATTAAGATGTCTTCTACATTCTCCATGCATAAAAGTTGCCGAAACTAGAATTTTCGGGTGATTTAATGCTGGTGTCCGAGCTTCGAAGCATCCGGACACTACAAATCAACACGGTAAAGAAATTTTGAACAAGCTTTTTAATTTACTCTTTTCTGTATGAAAGGATGATATTTCAGCAAATTTGACATAAATAGATAGAGTGACCTAGTGTCAGAGATTGGTGAAATTTTATCAGTGTCAGATTTGACCTTTTATGGAATAAAATATCCAGAAACCTAAAAAAACTGTAAAATTACTCGAATTTGACTATAATTGCATCACTTTGTGAATGTTGCGTAAAATAAATCATGTGTATAAAATACTTGAAATGTCGTACACAATCCATGCTATAATTGAATTTTGACTGAATTGTTCTCAATCAAGTCGAACATATAAAAGGTTGCTGTTGCAATCAAGACTATATGAATCGGTGGTAGGTTATTTGGCATAAAGTCGTTTGGCATAATGCCGTTTGGCATAAAGTCGTTTGGCATA
Source organism: Aedes aegypti (assembly GCF_002204515.2). NCBI lineage: Eukaryota > Metazoa > Arthropoda > Insecta > Diptera > Culicidae > Aedes > Aedes aegypti. Next base: position 13,688,780 of record NC_035107.1, read on the forward strand.
CTGGTCATTTGGCATAAATTCGTTTGGCATAATGATCGTTTGGCATAATGGTCGTTTGGCATAATAGTCGTTTGGCATAATGAGTCTGAAACCAAGAATTTCTCGATTTTTCGTGTTTACGTTTCTAATGAATCTTTCTGATGACATCAGGCTTGTTCTGGAGTCAATGAATACAAAATAACACTTAGTTCAACAATCATTCGGTCTTGAATAAGTTTAAGCATATTGGGAAAGTTATTGCCAATAGCATTTTATTATTTATCCAGAAATTACCCTTCTTTCAAATATTAATTCTCCTTTTAAGTTTGGCTATTGGAACAAATTTTTGCACTGAAGATATATATTTAGCACAAATTTACCCTTTTTGATTGTTCTATTTTTTTTCTAAATATGATGTAATCATAATTATAGGTATGAAAACTGTTGATTTTAAATTTCAAAAAATTCTCCAGTTCTCCGAATATCCCGTTTCCCGACTAGCCGACTTCCCCGAAAAGTTTTTAGCACTCATAATTGTCGTAACTTTATACATTTCAGGGTGGTGAACGAACTGGTCATCTAATATGCACCCTTCTTTATTTAATTGGCGGTTCTTTCGAGTTTTACCGTCCTCAGCATTTTTGCCAAAATGTGTATAGCGGAGAATGACAGAATACTTCCTTCTTTTGACTGTTTATCTTTTTCGTCACCACTTTTCGGGGAAGCCAGTCATTCGGGGAAATGGCAGTCGGGAAAAGTAGCACAATCACTTCGATGATTCTGAACGCACTTTATATGTCTTTTCGTTTTATTATGCCGCAATAATTTTTGGAGTGCTTCATGAAGCCCAAGCAGGACAGTTCGGTTTTGCGTCGTCCGATAGATTTAGCTCACGGTTTCGCGCGTGTTTTCGTCACTGGAGTTTTTTTTTCTGTTTCGGAGCGTCTTGCTGGGTAGTGCTTCGTGAAGCCCAAGCAGGACAGTTTTTACATTCAGAAATGGAATAGTGAAAAGTGAAAAATGAAAAAGTGATTTGTTTGATTTGTGTCCTCAGTACTGTTGATTTTTGGCTGCCCTAAGTTCACCGAACTCCGGGAATCCGGAAGTGACAGGCAGCACATAAATTTAGAGAATCAATCCGGTGAGTTTGTTCCAGTATGATACTTTTTCTTTTGTGAGCCTTCCGGATCGTTTTTGTCCGCGTCGTGGAACTTCTGATCGTTTCTTGAACGGACAATGTTAAAATAATTATGTTCAGATTGCGCATTCTGTCCGGGCGGGTGTTACGCAACTAACAATCGGTTGTGGATGCTTTTTAACCGTTCGATGACCCTGGCTTTTCGTATAATTTTGAGCAGAAAAACCGACTGTGTTATCCTAGGGTGTTTAGTTCGAACGCGCTTCCTTTCGTTTTTCGATTATCTAAAAATACAGTACCACCCAGTACAGTTTTTCAATGGGCACAGTAAAGTTTTTCAATAGGCGTGATTTTTTTTTTACGCGTATCGTTATTTTATACAATCCGATGATCCTGGAGGGATCGGTTTTGCTTTTTACTGGTTATTGAGCAAAAATATTACTGCACAATCGTGCTGGCGGATTCTTGTGGTGAGGCTGCCATGGCAACGGGTGAGCACGGCACCGCTCAAACGTCAGATTAGTGAACTGGTTCATAATGAGTAGATATGTGTGAGAAGCTGTTGTCTACACTGAACGAAAGCTTCTGCCGTCAAAGGAATGATTTGTAATTTACATTGGTCCCAAACACCATATTCTTCAATTTAAATGAATATGAAGGAATATGCTGCATCCATCGTCAATTGAATAAAAATCATCCAATTCTAAGATGAAGTCCAATCTATTTTCGTATGACTATAATCAGGTAGTTGAGTTATGCTTATCAAAATGAATAACATCGGACTTTTGACGGATTGTAATTTCTGCTATGACCCAAATCGAAAATCATTCAATTATTGTCTTAACAATCATACAGAAGATTAATGAGTAGTGTGTGATCCTTTGACCGTGACGCTTGCTCCTGCGGGGGCAGGTGATGCGGTCAGAATCGATCATGTTACGTGTGTAGTGTAGTGAAAGTGTGTAGTATTTTGCGGTAAGCACAGTGCTGCGACGGGAGAAACAGCGTTACATCCTGGTAAATTCATTCTTTATTATTATTTACTTACCTATTACGCTATGAAACTAAATACGTGCCAGGGTCGAAAATTTAATTTTCGATTCGGGAAGTGTAAAAACATTTTAGATATCCATTTGATATCTGGGTGTTTTTATGCGGGGCTTACTGTATATGAAAATGACCTCAGAATGTGTGTGTATTTACTGCCATTCTTGAAATGGGTCGTTGGAATTTCAGTAGAGCTATCACCTTTCATCTCCTGGGCTAAAATTGTCTGCAGATATAAAGATATCGAAGGGTATCAATAAATACATGCATACAATTTTCTTCCATAAAAGCACTGCCGGTCAGTGGGAGGTGGATTGTATACACACACACACACACACACACACAATCATACAGAAGATTAATGATCGTAGATAGAAAATCATCCTTGTTGACAGTTTAAGTTTAATGGCGGCAGCAGCGTGATCACTTCGAAACTTCTTCGTGAAATCTACAGGTAATTGCACTTTACGATGGTATAATCAACATTTATATCGTTTCATAGCATTTGTTCACTCTTAAAGGCTCGATTCAACGGGTGCCTAAACTACAAACTGCTTAACGTTCAACGCTCCGTCATTGTAATCATCGTCATCATCGAAATTTCAAAAGCAGTTTTTCTGTTCAAAACTCAAACTTATTCGATGAAAATGTGTTCACTGTGTTTCGGTTGGAGAATAGAACACAGTGAACACATTTTCCTGTAAATTTTCTTGATTTTGAATGAAAAAACTGCTTTCGAAAATTCTGAAATCAATGACGGATCCTGCCCCCTTAAGTTCGAGGATTTCGGTTCCAGAATCAACAACTCTTAGCATGTACGCTTCAGCATCTTTTCCAGCAACTAAGAACAGTTATTGTGTTATGACCACTTATTTGTTACAGTGCCAATAAAACTGCATAGAAATGGGGAAAATTCGACTATCTGTTTTATTTATTTGTTTTAAATTATAAACTACCATGCAATGAGGTTTGTTTACATCATTGAATGATAATCATTCGATTTGTTGCAGCTTCTAGAGGGATTGAAATCATATCAAGATTAGATGATTTTCATTCGGGGCGATATGTAAACAGATGATTTCAACGCAGATGAAAATCATCCTGAATGTGTCTGAAAATAGGTATGGGGCTCGGATGAGGCAGAAATCATTCAATATGTTGCGGGAGATTTCGTTCAGTGTACAGCGAGAGAAACAGCAAGACCTCTCGCTTTGGCAATTATTGCCCATTACACGGCGACATAATCAGAGACAGTTCGGTTTTGCGTCGTCCGATAGGTTTTGCTCACGGTTTCGCGCGTGTTTTCGTCGCCGGAGGTGTTTTTTTTTCTTCCTGTTTTGGAGGCTCGTCCGATAGATTTTGCTCACGGTTTTGCGCGTGCTCTCGTCGCTGGAGATTTTTTTCCCCTGTTTTGGAGCGTCTTGCTGGGTAGTGCTTCGTGAAGCCCAAGCAGGACAGTTCGATTTTGCGTCGTCAGATAAGTTTTGCTCACGGTTTCGCGCGTGTTTTCGTCGCCGGAGATTTTTTTTCCTATTTCGGAGCGTTTTGCTGGGTAGTGCTTCTTGAAGCCCAAGCAGGACAGTTCGGTTTTGCGTCGTCCGATAGGTTTTGCTCACGGTTTCGCGCGTGTTTTCGTCGCTGGAGTTTTTTTTTTTCTGCGCGTATCTATAATTTATACAATCCGATGACTCTCGAGGGATTGGTTTTGCTTTTTACTGGCTATTGAGCAAAAATATTACTGCACAATCGACAAGCATTTCGCGAAATACTATTTATACTATAAATAAACTATTGTTTTCTCTTATGATTGCCGGCATTCAAAAGATTAAATTGAAAACACTTAAACAACAAATGTTTATGGTCTATCGCCAGCTTTCTAGGCGAATCCTGACAATATACCCTCCCCAACCTCCAACTCCGTAGCACTTATGAGGGTGTCGCTGAGTCGGTGGCCTCTCATTAAGTAAGTGCTACATCAACATTTCCTTCCCCTATCCCAAGTTACGGTAAAGATGGGCGTGGCCGGGAATAGTGATATTCATGCTTTTAGTATTCTTGTTTATGATTTGAACAAGGTATACTCCCCTGCCTTGTTCCTGAAAGTAGTCAGGATGAGATTATTAAAAAGAAACATGAATGTTGCTAGTATCCAATCTACGAAGTATACCGTAACTACGCTAACGCTAACGCTACGCTAAAAATATTACTGCACAATCGACAATCATTTCGCGAAATACTATTTATACTATAAATAAGCTATTGTTTTCTCTTTTGATTGAAGGCATTCAAAAGATTAATTTGAAAACGCTTAAACAACAAATATTTTTATTCTATCGCCAGCTGTCTAGGCGAATCCTGACAATATACCTTCCCCAACCTCCAACTCCGTAGCACTTATGAGGGTGTCGCTGAGTCGGTGGCCTCTCATTAAGTAAGTGCTACATCAACATTTCCTTCCCCTATCCCAAGTTACGGTAAAGATGGGCGTGGCCGGGAATAGCGATATTCATGCTTTTAGTATTCTTGTTTATGATTTGAACAAGGTATACTCCCCTGCCTTGTTCTTGAAAGTAGTCAGGATGAGATTATTGAAAAGAAACATGAATGTTGCTAGTATCCAATCTACGAAGTATACCGTAACTACGCTAACGCTAACGCTAACGCTATTATGCCGCAATAATTTTTGGCGTCTATTCTTCTATTGGATTAATTATAAATTTTTCCTTTTTTAAAAAATAGGCTGTTCTTTCTATTCATACTGTTTAAAATTTTATTATTTAGTATTACCTAATGCTAGATGTTAACCATTTTTATATTTTGCTGTTTTATCAATTCTTGCCAGATGTGTTGTTCGAATGGTAATTACTCTAGAACAAGCCAATATTCAACATATACTTTTTTGGGCGAACGCGTGATCTCCCTCCGAGATATGCTGGAAAATGAGCGTACAAATTTTCCCTTCTCTCGATAATAGACGGCGTTTTTGATGTACACTTCCAAAATAAGAATTTATATTGAATAGTGGAAAAATTTTGCCACAAATATATTTTTTAAAGATGTGTTGTTCATTTGAGCTATGCTGTGAACAGATATTTTTGCGTTAGAGCCTTAAACATTTAAAACGAAAAATATACGGCTCTCGTAAAAAGGCTATTTTGGCATTAAGTCGCATTGATACTATCAATTTGATAGATCTTTGGATTAGAGCTTTTGATATATTGCAAAAAAAAATCCATTCTTTTATCAAGTTTTTTTTATAGAGTGTTACGTCCAAACTGGGACAGAGCTTGATCTGCAGCGAAATATTCTATGAGGATTCCCTTGATGAATAACTGCGAAATTTCTTTGCCAATTTACTGTTTTCATATATGTACACCCGATTCTGTTTTTGCACGGATTTTTTTTACACGGCCGTGCAAAATAAGTTTCCATACATTTTTTCCGCCAAAACCTTATTTTTGCATGAAACGTCGAGAAATGGTGTTACTTTTTTTGCACGGTTTTTGAAATTTTGAACTGAAAACTTTTTTTGCACGGTACGCATCCCCCGTGCAAATCGGGTGAATATCGCAACAAGCTCAAAGATACTCTATGTTCTGAGATGTAGCGACCCGTCACGAGTTTTTTTTAGAAATGCTCTCTAATGTCACAACAATATTTAAAATTCTTAGCTTGGAAAAACTCTGAACGAACACCACGCTTGTTTAGAACCTACCTTTTTTTTGCTATGGGCTCGGTGGTGTTGATCTCGATAAAAGCTTAAAAATGCCTTTATTTATCCTAAGTCAATCATTATGCCAAACGGCCATTATGCCAAACGGCTATTATGCCAAACGACCATTATGCCAAATGACTTTATGCCAAACGGCTTTATGCCAAACGACCTTATGCGAAACGACTTTATGCTAAACGGGGTACAATCATATGAATCATCGAGACTTGGATATTTAACAATAGCCAAGATTTTTTTTTTTTCATTTTGTTGCATATATTTCCATTTTATGAACTTCAATGAAAGGCGTTTTTGAAGCCATGAGCAAATTGATAAACTATTTAATCAATTTGTGTAGAAATTTTCTGATTTCCTACTTTTATCATTAGAAAAATGGTCCTATCGCAACTGGTTACAGTATGCTTTTGAATACTCAATTTGATTTTTGTAACTGTGAAGGGACAAACGATTGTCTAGCGTTGCTTTAATAAGATACCAAACTAGTCTTTGCGGACAAGGAGGAATAGCTTTCAGGAAAGCACATGAGTTCCACTCTCGGGCAACTAACAACTCCCAGAATTAACTGTATGAGCCTTCCCAACCCAAGTAGCACTGGTAACAAATGCAATATTTTAGAAAAATAAAACAAATTACATTGCCGTTGCATTTCAGATAATGTGTAGCATATCTTATTGATGATTTTCAATTTTGGTTACTGAACTATTACATTGTAACTTACGCTTTGTTTACATTACATAGGTGTTGCATTTTTACTTGCATGTAACTTAACCTAGAGCTGTCAAAATGAATAAGTAACATTGAAATTGAATCTGTGGTTACAAAGAAACAAATATCACGCTAGGTTACATACAGATTGCTAAGTCACATGTGTGTAACAGCATGAAGTTTGTTTACCATTTGTAATAGGGGAAGAGGTGAAAAAATGAACAGGATGGTAAAATAAACACCAAACTTGTTACGCATGAACAATAAATTTTAATAATTTTTATTACGCACGGATGATTTAGAGCATAAATAAGAGTGTTTTTGTTGATACGGAGATAAATTGTCAGAACCACGTTCGGAAATTAAAACTGATGTAATTTTAGGCACGGAGATGTTGAGGTTTTTCAATGAGGTAAATATCGTAATGATATGATGTCGAAGCAGAAACCTTTAGAACTGTTTTCGAAGGGATTATAATCATTCATAGATGTTTTTTTAGGACTGTAATATAAAAATTCAAAAATGTTTGTTTTGCTCGTGTGTTTTACCACCAACATAAAATGAACATTTCCATAATATTTTAATGACGATGAAAGTATGTGAAAATTTTGCTGTCTTAGTCTTAATTCGTGTCGCTGCGTTAATTAACATCTCTATTGTTGATGTTGTGCGATAGAACTAGTTATAATTAATAAACAAATTAATAAATGAAGGACAATTTCTGCGAGTAAACATATCACAGAACATCGAGTTACATTTGTAATGTTCTCTTTACTACTTTTGTGGGGAACGCCAATCTTTGAGCTGATGACACGGAATGACGAGTATTCGTTTAAGGGGGCAGGATCCGTCATCAACTCGATAATTTTTAAAAGCAGTTTTTTCGTTCAAAATCATGAATATATTCATGTGTTCACTGTATTTTATTCTCCAACCGAAACACAGTGAACACATTTTCGACGGGTAAATTTCAGTTTTGAACAGAAAAATGGCTGTTGAAGTTTCGATGATTACGATGACGGATCCTTGAACGTTAAAGTGTTTGGGTCCTCTAGACAATCCGTAATCAAACTTCAACGTTCCACCGCAAAATCGCTAGTGTTTGGAGGTGATGTTTACTTCAAAATTTCGAAATCAACATCTCCAACTTAGTTCTAATACCCTCCGTCCACGAATTATTGTGGCGCGTCGATCGTCGCAAGTTTCTCGTTAAACAGTCAATCCCGTAAATGATTGTGTTTTGTTAAGCTTAATTAGGGGTCATGCACAAATTATGTCACGCTTCAAGGGGGGGAGGAGGTTGAGCCAAGCGTGACAAGCCTTACAAAATTTTCGGAGGACTCATACAAAAAGTGTGACAAAGGGGGGGGGGGGGTCGAAAATGTTGAAATTTAGCGTGGCATAATTTGTGTACCATCCCTTACTTTTAGACGACAGCAGTCAGTGGCTGTCTTCTTTGTTGAAATTTGTTCTGGGATTCCAACTCCCACAGGGTCCACTTATGCACTGTCATAGTTTGTATTACGTGCAATAAATATGTTAAATTTGTCCTTGAAAAACTTATCGAAGGACCTAAACTTTAATCAACTCGTGGGGGCAAAACTCCCACCCCCCTATTTCATAACACCAAAACAGCTGTTGAATTCAAATTCTACCACACGTAATGCCACGCTGAAGTAACGCGCAAATTAGAACCATACAAATGTAAATTTTTCGCATCAGCATGTACCGTAAAACGGGGTAACTTTGATAGTTTTTTAGAAGAAACCTTCAATATTTATGCATTCTGTTTCAAAGAATTACAATTCATATTTATAAAACAAGTACTGACATCTTAGCTATAGATTGCACTTGATATATTGCCAACATATTTATTCTGAATGGATATATTATTTTTCATATAATCGAAAGTAGGTTTTTTGTTTTGGGGTAACTTTGATAATGGAGTATAAATCGAACAAACTTGAAGGAATTACGTAACATTTGTAGGGTGTTGCATACTTCTGGGCGTTTAACTCTATATGGAAATTTCTGACTTTGATTACGAAAATGGTCTCAACTTGTAAAAATGGCTTTCGCAAAGAGATTTGAGACCGAATTCATGTTCTACTATAACTAGGCTGTCATGGATAAGTGACGAACTCATTATGACTTAATCAAAAAGTGATCGTAGAACAGATTGTTTGTAAGCGTCGCAAAAATGCTAAAATGTTGTAAATTTTTAATATTTGCATAAAAATCCTCAAATGCACTTGATTCCAACGAAAATAGCTTTGACATGAAGTGTCATACTAATACTCTTTACTTTTGCATTTGTTTTTCTTAACTGATTGACAGAAAGTTCGTTATTTTGTTTAATATGTTGTATGTTTCGCACTATCAAAGTTACCCGCATTATCAAAGTTACCCAGAATCGATGAAGAGAAATCACTCATGTTAGTTAGGCCCTATTGAAGTGACAGCACAGACATGCACAAGGGGCTACCATTAACAACGCGGTTATTTTTTCCCAATTTTAGACTCACCTTCCCCCTAGTAGTCATTTGTCCATACACAAAATTTATAATTTGTATGGACCGTGGTCATTGGGCAGAATCTCTCCCTCCCCCAATAAATGACTACGTGGTTTATGTATGACCCATAAGCACGCATTTTTTCAATTGATTTATTAACCCTAGAAATACTCAAATGAATGGATGTTGTTTCTACTATTTGATAGAGAACATATTTGTATATCCGATTATAATAAAAAAAGCATGTTTTTCACATCTAAATCGCTATTTTCCTTATCATGGGCATATTACCCTCAGTCCCTAATATTGGCACAAATTGATCAATTTCTAAATTAAATTCGTTGTTTCACCTCAGGACGCAAGATTGCATTACTTTCTAGCGTCTTGTAGTAAAAAATTGTTAACAAACCCGCATCTTGTCACCTTTATTGACAGAAGAGAGGATCGATGAAGAGAAATCGATCATGCGACTTGCGCCCTTATTATAGTACACGCTTAAATCAAGCGTGTGCTAGAATAAGGGCGTAAGTCGCATGATCGATTTCTCTTCATCGATCCTCTCTTCTGTTAATAAAGGTGACAAGATGCAGATGTGTTGGCATTTTTTCACTCCAGACCGCTTGGCAACGATGCAATCTTGCGTCCTGAGGTGAAAAAATGCCGACAAACTTACGTCGTGTCACCTTTATTCGCAGAAGAGAGGATCGATGAAGAGAAATCTGACGGGGTTGTTAGTCTAATGACTATCGCTTCTGCTTCTCAAGCAGGAGGTCGTGGGTTCAATCCCAGGCCAGTCCCTTTCTCATCTCTGTAACGTTCTACCTAATAGCTATCTTTCTCTATCTCTCTGCGCCGTTATGACGCAAACATTATCGGTTCTATCTATCGCTAGAACTAAATATATCGACTTAACCGCTTAACACAGTGGTACCCATACGGTCGAATACCCCCATCCATCACTAACAAAACACTCCTATTTCCAAGGTAGCTGTGGGAAATGCAGGAGATTCTTTGATTTGATGAAGCTCGTTACTGTTGAGTTAGGGTCCAATATATTTTATAATATATTTAACAAACATTTCGTTATATTAGAGGATTTTTTGATTATTCGTTGTTAGGAAATAGATTTCAATAAAGATGATAAAGAAAATATATTAATTCGAAATGAATCATCGTTAATATTATTCAATTTCAAATCATTTTAGCAAACAGTGACCAGATACATAAAATATTACACTTGAAATATTAGGAATGTTTGAAAAAAAATAGCGATTTTATACAAATACAATGATCTCTATTAATATTTCAGTTGAATTTCATTATTGTTTCCATACTGAAATAATCTTACACAACCTATAATGAAAAAGTTAAATAATAAAAATTCTTCAAATTACCGAGTTATTAAGAAAATTGAATGATAGGGCAATTTTGATAACACTCGAATCTATTATCCTCATTAATATTCAGGCTATTCCATCAAGAGCATTGATATATCAAAACAAATGATGAGGTGATAGGGTGGAGATCTCCTGCAACATTGAAGGCATAATTCACGGAATAAATATTTTGTTTTAAATGTAGTGTTTTGCCAAGAAGAGCATATATTATTTTGTTGAAGAAATAAAGCCCCAACCGAAAATATGGATAAAACTAAAACGCCTGACTTTATGTCATGTTCACAAATGGCAAAAAATGTACTCCAAGTAGTTAGAGCATTGATTTTAAATCAATGTATTAAACTTTTTTGTTTATTAATAAATTTATTAATTTAGACACGAATATAATATAATATTCAAATAATTATTCAAAGCTTCAAAACATCTGTTTGATTGCATTTATCAAGAAAATCTAAAGTATCATAGATATTTTTCAATCTTGTCATATGAATGTTTTGAAGCTTAATCATAATTTTATAACCCAAGTTTATAAGTAAAAAATTAAAGAAGTTTGATAAAACTAAATTCTATGCAATTTTTTTCAGCGCCTTTCTTTTAACGGACTTGATTCAAAATGCTACGTCCACTAGCTAGGACCCCTCCCTCCCCTCGTCACACTTCGTCACAAATACGTGAAGACCCCCCTCCCACCTAAAAAGCTACGTCATTTATGGACGACCCCTTAGGGGATTTTTGCACATTATTTGATGATTTATCGCAAATTCATCGTTTTTTTCCATTAAAAGCAAGACGATATCGTTTAGGTGTTCATTTTAATATCCCTTTCCCTATTGACAGCAGTGTAATTTATAGGCAGTTTCAGTATAGTTACACATCAGTTTCAAAATAACATAAGATTTCTGGGTAACTAATGTGTAACAAATGAGTAACGTGCTGACAGTGGTCCACACTACATGTCAAAAGTTTTCATACGTATTGTGAATTTTGATATAAGAACTTTACATAAGGCTCGACTTTTTGCGCTTATTCGGTTACATAGCAGTATTTTTCCATGTTGCAAATTCATCATATTGTAACTATAGAATATGTTAAGTAGCCGTTGCTGTAAGCTACTTCTAACAATATGTGCTGCTTGGGAATGTCGTTTGCTTTATAATGTTGGTGTTTCAGATATTGACAACAGTTTGGAAGAAATTTGCACTCTTAGACAAATTGCAAATGATGCTCTAGTCTCTGTAAATAGCCCTGAACGGAAATATTGCAAACACCACAGCAAAATTTCTTTGATAATCTTCCCATATGCGCTAGTAATTTAGGGATTGAAGAAAATATTCAAAATTATGGTAAATTCTAAGATCTTAGTACAAACTGCACTGTTCAAACAAATTCTATGGATTTACGTCAAAACTGATAAACAAATTACTATTTCCAAAAAAGTATATTAAATTCTGAGCTCTTAGTAAGAATTGCTATATTTAGACAAAACAATTAAAAAATTAATACAACATCTGTACAACATGTGTTTGGTTAAATAGTATTTTCAGTACCGTGATAGTGAAATTAAAAAAAAAAATGAATTACCGAATATTTTCATCTTTTCAAGATCATTCCAGGACATAGATCACTATAACTTTGACAGTATCAGTCCAGGAAGTTGTGACAGTTTGCTGAATTAAACCATAGAAGAGTTTCAAGGTTTTTGATAGAATATGTGGTTTTCATTAGCGAATAGAAGGATTTTCATTGAAATTGAAAAAAATCAGAAAAAAAATCGTTACGATAAAACATTACAATCTCATGTCATATTAATTCTAATAGAGGTCGTAAAGTATTGCAATTTAAATTTAAAATCATTAATGTAAAACATAATTCATTCCACTTCTCGGAAGACACTCTTGATCAAGGGGGCCGGATCATTTTCCCCCTTGGCATCTCCCCCCAAATCCGGGCCTGATCATCATAAAGGATACAATCTGCAACAGGATTTCCTAAAAGAGCTTAATCCTAACTGGATTGGACTCAATTGAATGAAGTTGCCCTGAGAATTATAAAAATTGAAGTGGAAGACATTTTTCCTTAAAATTGGAAAACATTCGAGCAAATCACCTGGCACCCCTGGTCGCAGGACGAGTTGCGTGTTGCGCCCTAGCTAAATCTCGTAGCAGAAAAAAATATACATGGAACCCGCAGAAATCTGATAGCACAAGCACCACACATCGTCTCTCCCGCAGTTTTCAAAGCACGGTCCGCCGGTGTGCAGCTGTTAATCAACAAGTTTTACATACGGAGAGGTGTTGGTTGGTGCAGCGAGCGCGGTTCACACAGCAAGAAGCAGACCGCCACCGCCGCCGAGAGGAGCTAGTTTGCAAATCCGTTGCTCGCGGCTCCTCCCCCTTTCCCCATTTCTTCCTCCGGCGAAGCTGCTCGGAACGTGTTGCTCCTCCGAGCGCTCGAGAACTGGTGAATAGAAATCTCACACATAAGAAGATATAAGAGGTTCATTATATGCAAAAATTAAAATCTTTTAACACCAGTCGACCAGCTTCGGGCTGAGCTGAACGAACGAGCTCCATTTAGCCTGACACGGAGGGATATCTGGCTCCGAGAGCGGGGAGCCAGAGGAATGTCCAGGCAGGGAGGGCGTGTATAGAAGAGTGTATAAGAGATACACGAAGAGAACTGCGCGCAAAAAACCCCAACGACTAAACACACCGAGAAGAGGTTTAAGCGAAAAAAAATGCCGCGACATACACGGCGACGAAGAATCGAAAAGCGATATCACTACCCTCTTCCGTCAACCCCCCTAGCCCCATCTTCTTCTCTCCGTCAACGTGCCTCGCCTCCCACAGTTCCACCTTTGTCTACCATTCTCCGCCATGCAAAAAGCTGTACTCCCGTCGTACGACCATTCGTTGACCAGTGTTTCTTCGCTTCTCCGCTTGCTACGTTCTCCCAGGCGGCATCCCCCCTTGTTGCCTCGCTCTCTACAATCCAAGGAGGCGGGTGTCTATTTTAGGAAATTATTCCTTACTTAGCTGAAACCAGCTTGTCTCTTTCACTAATGACTGCAGATCAAAGCATCCCGCGGCCTTTCGTTACCAGGACAACACTCTGTTCCCATCGGCCAGTGCCTACTTGACCCCATCGCTACGAACGGCTCCTCATATGGCACAGCTGTGACCTCATCCCCTTTGCACAGAATCACTTCCGTACACATATCACCAACTGTCATCCATCTTCGCCCCACCTCTCCATTTCCAGAAGTTCTTCAGCAATCCACAACCGACAAAAATTTTCCACACTCTTGTTTATCCAACCACACTAATCAATCTCCAATTTCAATCGCATGACCAAGATTTCCTAACTCACTTCACACTGCGCCACCCCAGAGATGAGATTTTGACCCGGCTCCTCCGCACGCTTTTCCTCCGCCGATCGCGCACTGAAACACTCACTCGCGAACACCTATTGCCAGTCGGTTTCGGTAGTTCCTTCAAAATCACCGCCCTTTGTGTGCCGCGCAGGGTCCTCACAGATCGGATCGATCGATTGAATCTCAGCCCGCTGCTGACTAATTAGATATCGTATCGTCGGACGTCGTTCACCGCAGCAGTGAACAAAAAAGCGCACTTTCCTTCTCCACCGTGTACTTCTCAATGGCATCCTGCTGCTGAAAATCTTGAACGACAACGTTGACAATCTGGTTGAGGGGACGTGGCCGGGGCAGGCGCCGAGTGAACAGCAGCAGCGGCGCGGCAGGAACAGCCTCCCTGAGCGAGAGCTCTCTTGTGCGCTCTCTCGCGTGCGAACGGGTGGTTCTCTCTCTCTCTTTGAATTCGCGAGTGTTGCGCGGCGCAGTAGGCCGCGCGAATGGCTCACCTGTTTCGATTTGTTGATCGAGAAGCAAGCAACTCGCGAGGTTTCGCGTTGTGTCACCCCACTTTGAGAGGAGAGCTAAAGTTGGGAGGCTCTTTTGGTTTGGTAATCAACAACACTCCAGTTGCTGATGCTAGTTTGCGAATTTTAAATCTGCTGTGTTTTGCGCTCTCCTCGCAGATCTCTCTCTGTCTCTTTGGCCGCAAGGGGGTTTAGCGCGATCAACATTGTTCAGAAGCGTCGTCCGGGGTTAAGGCTTAGGGATGATACGCGACGTACCAACGGAATTGGGAATCGTTCAACTATGCATGATTTTTCAATTCCCAAAATGTATGCCTTATTTCCCCGAAATGTATGCTTCATTCAGCATGCTTCCCAAATGCTGTTGTAGTGTTCCATCTGCAACTATTTTTCAAAGACCATTGTACTGTTTTAAAAGGCTGTTACCGTGTTACAGAAACAGATATTGTAGTGTTTCCGCTGCCATGAAATATTTGAATGACAGACAGACTCGGGGATATTATTTGGAAAAATCAAAATGGTATATTCAATTGTCAAAGTTACTTGATATTCATGACATCTAACAGCACTGAGCAGAACGACTAGTTAGAGATCGACCATTAATTACGTAAGGGGTTATGGGGTTATGAGGCGAGGGGGTGTTTGGTCAGAGACGTCTTATGTACCAAACAAATTCTTTGGAATTTTCATACAAAAAATCTTACTCTTCATACAAAAAATCTTACTCTTCATTAAAAAATCTTAAAAAAAATCACAAAATTGTCTTACGTAATTAATAGACTACATCTTAAGATGAATATATCTACAAATTGTGCAAAGATTATGAAGAAATGAAGAAATATCTCAAGGGCCATCTTCACACATTCCCCAGTAATCCTTCTTGCTATTCTTTCTATTATTTGCTTGGCAATTCCCTTATTTATGTTCTTGGGAATCCTTTGAAGCAGGACCTAGGATCGAAACGCATTTCCTGACGTAACTTTTCAAAAGGGCCTATGTAACGCTCTTTTTCGATCACGACAGTGCAATGCTGAAGCTTTTGGGAAGTTTTTCACTATGGATCGAAAGACAATATTCTTGGCTAGCGTTTCATACAAAACAACGCAACAGAAGAGGTTAGTGTGACTCAGTTTTCGGACGAAGTAAAGAAACAAAGAAAGCCTCTCAAATTTACGCGAAAAATATATCTTAATGCAAAATATTCAAATGTATTCAAACTGTCAATTCACATATGGCGAAAAAGGGAACCACTACAGCCATAACAGGTACACTCTCCCCACACAAGATTAAGAAAGCATTCTGGAAAATAGTAAGATTAGAAATCGCCCAATGATTTGTTATTATCAACAAGCAGTCCCGGCAAAATTTGTAATGCATCTAAAGAGATTCCAATAGAAATCTGCAAAAAATTGCCTTCAAAATCTTGTAGAGATTCTCTCCGGAATCCGTAAGATATCCTCCGAGATCTGGAAGTTCCTCCGGAATCTGGGAAAGATTCCCTCAGAAATCTGGGAGAGATTCCCTACGGAATCTGGAAGGATTCCCTCCGGAATCTAGGAGAGATTCCCACCGGAATCTGGGAGAAATTCCCTCCGGAATCTGAGAGAGATTCCCTCCGGAATCTGGGAGGAATTTTCTCCGGAATCTGGGAGAGATTCTTTCCGGATTTTGGAAGAGATTCCCTCCGGAATCTGGGAAAGATTCCCTCCGGAATCTGTGAGAGATTCCTTCCGGAATTTTAAAGAGATTCCCTCCGGAATCTGGGAGAGATACCCTCAGGAATCTGGGAAAGATTCCTTCCGGAATCTGAGAGAGATTCCCTCCGGAATCTGGGAGAGATCCCTCAGGAATCTGGGAGAGATTCTCTCCGGAATTTAGGAGAGATTCTCTCCGGAATCTGGGAGAAATTTCTTCCGGAATCTGGGAGAGCTCCCTCAGGAATCTGGGAGAGATTCCCTCCGGAATCTGGGAGAGATTACCTCCAGAATCTGGGAGAGATTCCCTCCGGAATCTGGTAGAGATTCCCTCCGGAATTTAGGAGCGATTCTCTCCGGAATCTGGAAGAAAATTCTTC
The DNA here is from genome assembly GCF_002204515.2 of Aedes aegypti. Lineage (NCBI taxonomy): Eukaryota > Metazoa > Arthropoda > Insecta > Diptera > Culicidae > Aedes > Aedes aegypti. The sequence continues at coordinate 13,705,263 of NC_035107.1, forward strand.
CGGAATCTGGGAGAATTTCCCTCCGTAATCTGGGAGAGATCCCTCAGAAATCTGGGAGAGATTCCGTCCGGAATCTGGGAAAGATTCCCTCCGGAATCTGGGAGGGATTTTCTTCGGAATCTGAGAGAGATTCCCTCCTGAATCTGGGAAAGATTACCTCCGGAATCTGTGAGAGATTTCTTCCGGAATTTTAGAGAGACTCTTTCAGGAATTTGGGAGAGATTTCCTCCGGAATCTGGGAGAGATCCCTCAGGAATCTGGAAGAGATTCCCTCCAGAATATGGGAGGGATTTTCTTCGGAATCTGGGAGAGATTCCATCCGGAATTTGGGAGAGATTCCCTCCGGAATCTGGGAAAGATTCCCTCCGGAATCTGGGACAGATTCCCTCCTGAATCTGGGAAAGATTACCTCCGGAATCTGTGAGAGATTTCTTCCGGAATTTTAGAGAGATTCTTTCAGGAATTTGGGAGAGATTTCCTCCGGAATCTGGGAGAGATCCCTCAGGAATCTGGGAGAGATTCCCTCCAGAATATGGGAGGGATTTTCTTCGGAATCTGGGAGAGATTCCATCCGGAATTTGGGAGAGATTCCCTCCGGAATCTGGGAAAGATTCCCTCCGGAATCTGGGAGGGATTTTCTTCGGAATCTGGGAGAGATTCCCTCCTGAATCTGGGAAAGATTACCTCCGGAATCTGTGAGAGATTTCTTCCGGAATTTTAGAGAGACTCTTTCAGGAATTTGGGAGAGATTTCCTCCGGAATCTGGGAGAGATCCCTCAGGAATCTGGAAGAGATTCCCTCCAGAATATGGGAGGGATTTTCTTCGGAATCTGGGAGAGATTCCATCCGGAATTTGGGAGAGATTCCCTCCGGAATCTGGGAAAGATTCCCTCCGGAATCTGGGACAGATTCCCTCCTGAATCTGGGAAAGATTACCTCCGGAATCTGTGAGAGATTTCTTCCGGAATTTTAGAGAGACTTTTTCAGGAATTTGGGAGAGATTTCCTCCGGAATCTGGGAGAGATCCCTCAGGAATCTGGGAGAGATTCCCTCCAGAATATGGGAGGGATTTTCTTCGGAATCTGGGAGAGATTCCATCCGGAATTTGGGAGAGATTCCGTCCGGAATCTGGGAAAGATTCCCTCCGGAATCTGGGAGGGATTTTCTTCGGAATCTGGGAGAGATTCTTTCCGGAATTCGGGAGAGATGCCCTCCGGAATCTGGGAAAGATTCCCTCCGGAATCTGGGACAGATTCCCTCCTGAATCTGGGAAAGATTACCTCCGGAATCTGTGAGAGATTTCTTCCGGAATTTTAGAGATTCTTTCAGGAATTTGGGAGAGATTTCCTCCGGAATCTGGGAGAGATCCCTCAGGAATCTGGGAGAGATTCCCTCCAGAATATGGGAGAGATTTTCTTCGGAATCTGGGAGAGATTCCATCCGGAATTTGGGAGAGATTCCCTCCGGAATCTGGGAAAGATTCCCTCCGGAATCTGGGAGGGATTTTCTTCGGAATCTGGGAGAGATTCTTTCCGGAATTTGGGAGAGATTCCCTCCGGAATCTGGGACAGATTCCCTCCTGAATCTGGGAGAGATTACATCAGTAATCTGTGAGAGATTCCTTACGGAATTTTAGAGAGATTCTTTCCGGAATTCGGGAGAGATTTCCTCCGGAATCTGGGAGAGATCCCTCAGGAATCTGGAAGAGATTCCCTCCAGAATATGGTAGGGATTTTTTTCGGAATCTGGGAGAGATTCCATCCGGAATTTGGGAGAGATTCCCTCCGGAATCTGGGAAAGATTCCCTCCGGAATCTGGGAGGGATTTTCTTCGGAATCTGGGAGAGATTCTTTCCGGAATTCGGGAGAGATTCCCTCCGGAATCTGGGAAAGATTCCCTCCGGAATCTGGGACAGATTCCCTCCTGAATCTGGGAAAGATTACCTCCGGAATCTGTGAGAGATTTCTTCCGGAATTTTAGAGATTCTTTCAGGAATTTGGGAGAGATTTCCTCCGGAATCTGGGAGAGATCCCTCAGGAATCTGGGAGAGATTCCCTCCAGAATATGGGAGAGATTTTCTTCGGAATCTGGGAGAGATTCCATCCGGAATTTGGGAGAGATTCCCTCCGGAATCTGGGAAAGATTCCCTCCGGAATCTGGGAGGGATTTTCTTCGGAATCTGGGAGAGATTCTTTCCGGAATTTGGGAGAGATTCCCTCCGGAATCTGGGACAGATTCCCTCCTGAATCTGGGAGAGATTACATCAGTAATCTGTGAGAGATTCCTTACGGAATTTTAGAGAGATTCTTTCCGGAATTCGGGAGAGATTTCCTCCGGAATCTGGGAGAGATCCCTCAGGAATCTGGGAGAGATTCCCTCCAGAATATGGGAGGGATTTTCTTCGGAATCTGGGAGAGATTCCATCCGGAATTTGGGAGAGATTCCGTCCGGAATCTGGGAAAGATTCCCTCCGGAATCTGGGAGGGATTTTCTTCGGAATCTGGGAGAGATTCTTTCCGGAATTCGGGAGAGATTCCCTCCGGAATCTGGGAAAGATTCCCTCCGGAATCTGGGACAGATTCCCTCCTGAATCTGGGAAAGATTACCTCCGGAATCTGTGAGAGATTTCTTCCGGAATTTTAGAGATTCTTTCAGGAATTTGGGAGAGATTTCCTCCGGAATCTGGGAGAGATCCCTCAGGAATCTGGGAGAGATTCCCTCCAGAATATGGGAGAGATTTTCTTCGGAATCTGGGAGAGATTCCATCCGGAATTTGGGAGAGATTCCCTCCGGAATCTGGGAAAGATTCCCTCCGGAATCTGGGAGGGATTTTCTTCGGAATCTGGGAGAGATTCTTTCCGGAATTTGGGAGAGATTCCCTCCGGAATCTGGGACAGATTCCCTCCTGAATCTGGGAGAGATTACATCAGTAATCTGTGAGAGATTCCTTACGGAATTTTAGAGAGATTCTTTCCGGAATTCGGGAGAGATTTCCTCCGGAATCTGGGAGAGATCCCTCAGGAATCTGGGAGAGATTCCCTCCAGAATATGGGAGAGATTTTCTTCGGAATCTGGGAGAGATTCCATCCGGAATTTGGGAGAGATTCCCTCCGGAATCTGGGAAAGATTCCCTCCGGAATCTGGGAGGGATTTTCTTCGGAATCTGGGAGAGATTCTTTCCGGAATTCGGGAGAAATTCCCTCCGGAATCTGGGAAAGATTCCCTCCGGAATCTGGGACCAATTCCCTCCTGAATCTGGGAAAGATTACCTCCGGAATCTGTGAGAGATTTCTTCCGGAATTTTAGAGAGATTCTTTCAGGAATTTGGGAGAGATTTCCTCCGGAATCTGGGAGCGATCCCTCAGGAATCTGGGAGAGATTCCCTCCGGAATCTGGGAGAGATTACCTCCAGAATCTGGAAGAGATTCCCTCCGGAATCTGGTAGAGATTCCCTCCGGAATCTGGTAGAGATTCCCTCCGGAATTTAGGAGCGATTCTCTCCGGAATCTGGAAGAAATTTCTTCCGGAATCTGGGAGAATTTCCCTCCGTAATCTGGGAGAGATCCCTCAGGAATCTGGGAGAGATTCCGTCCGGAATCTGGGAAAGATTCCCTCCGGAATCTGGGAGGGATTTTCTTCGGAATCTGGGAGAGATTCTTTCCGGAATTCGGGAGAGATTCCCTCCGGAATCTGGGAAAGATTCCCTCCGGAATCTGGGACAGATTCCCTCCTGAATCTGGGAAAGATTACCTCCGGAATCTGTGAGAGATTTCTTCCGGAATTTTAGAGAGATTCTTTCAGGAATTTGGGAGAGATTTCCTCCGGAATCTGGGAGAGATCCCTCAGGAATCTGGGAGAGATTCCCTCCAGAATATGGGAGGGATTTTCTTCGGAATCTGGGAGGGATTCCATCCGGAATTTGGGAGAGATTCCCTCCGGAATCTGGGAAAGATTCCCTCCGGAATCTGGGAGGGATTTTCTTCGGAATCTGGGAGAGATTCTTTCCGGAATTCGGGAGAGATTCCCTCCGGAATCTGGGAAAGATTCCCTCCGGAATCTTGGACAGATTCCCTCCTGAATCTGGGAGAGATTACCTCAGTAATCTGTGAGAGATTCCTTACGGAATTTTAGAGAGATTCTTTCCGGAATTCGGGACAGATTCCCTCCTGAATCTGGGAAAGATTACCTCCGGAATCTGTGAGAGATTTCTTCCGGAATTTTAGAGAGATTCTTTCAGGAATTTGGGAGAGATTTCCTCCGGAATCTGGGAGAGATCCCTCAGGAATCTGGGAGAGATTCCCTCCAGAATATGGGAGGGATTTTCTTCGGAATCTGGGAGGGATTCCATCCGGAATTTGGGAGAGATTCCCTCCGGAATCTGGGAAAGATTCCCTCCGGAATCTGGGAGGGATTTTCTTCGGAATCTGGGAGAGATTCTTTCCGGAATTCGGGAGAGATTCCCTCCGGAATCTGGGAAAGATTCCCTCCGGAAACTGGGACAGATTCCCTCCTGAATCTGGGAAAGATTACCTTCGGAATCTGTGAGAGATTTCTTCCGGAATTTTAGAGAGATTCTTTCAGGAATTTGGGAGAGATTTCCTCCGGAATCTGGGAGCGATCCCTCAGGAATCTGGGAGAGATTCCCTCCGGAATCTGGGAGAGATTACCTCCAGAAACTGGGAGAGATTCCCTCCGGAATCTGGTAGAGATTCCCTCCGGAATCTGGTAGAGATTCCCTCCGGAATTTAGGAGCGATTCTCTCCGGAATCTGGAAGAAATTTCTTCCGGAATCTGGGAGAATTTCCCTCCGTAATCTGGGAGAGATCCCTCAGGAATCTGGGAGAGATTCCGTCCGGAATCTGGGAAAGATTCCCTCCGGAATCTGGGAAAGATTCCCTCCGGAATCTGGGAGGGATTTTCTTCGGAATCTGTGAGAGATTTCTTCCGGAATTTTAGAGAGATTCTTTCAGGAATTTGGGAGAGATTTCCTCCGGAATCTGGGAGCGATCCCTCAGGAATCTGGGAGAGATTCCCTCCGGAATCTGGGAGAGATTACCTCCAGAATCTGGAAGAGATTCCCTCCGGAATCTGGTAGAGATTCCCTCCGGAATCTGGTAGAGATTCCCTCCGGAATTTAGGAGCGATTCTCTCCGGAATCTGGAAGAAATTTCTTCCGGAATCTGGGAGAATTTCCCTCCGTAATCTGGGAGAGATCCCTCAGGAATCTGGGAGAGATTCCGTCCGGAATCTGGGAAAGATTCCCTCCGGAATCTGGGAGGGATTTTCTTCGGAATCTGGGAGAGATTCCATCCGGAATTTGGGAGAGATTCCGTCCGGAATCTGGGAAAGATTCCCTCCGGAATCTGGGAGGGATTTTCTTCGGAATCTGGGAGAGATTCTTTCCGGAATTCGGGAGAGATTCCCTCCGGAATCTGGGAAAGATTCCCTCCGGAATCTTGGACAGATTCCCTCCTGAATCTGGGAGAGATTACCTCAGTAATCTGTGAGAGATTCCTTACGGAATTTTAGAGAGATTCTTTCCGGAATTCGGGACAGATTCCCTCCTGAATCTGGGAAAGATTACCTCCGGAATCTGTGAGAGATTTCTTCCGGAATTTTAGAGAGATTCTTTCAGGAATTTGGGAGAGATTTCCTCCGGAATCTGGGAGAGATCCCTCAGGAATCTGGGAGAGATTCCCTCCAGAATATGGGAGGGATTTTCTTCGGAATCTGGGAGGGATTCCATCCGGAATTTGGGAGAGATTCCCTCCGGAATCTGGGAAAGATTCCCTCCGGAATCTGGGAGGGATTTTCTTCGGAATCTGGGAGAGATTCTTTCCGGAATTCGGGAGAGATTCCCTCCGGAATCTGGGAAAGATTCCCTCCGGAAACTGGGACAGATTCCCTCCTGAATCTGGGAAAGATTACCTTCGGAATCTGTGAGAGATTTCTTCCGGAATTTTAGAGAGATTCTTTCAGGAATTTGGGAGAGATTTCCTCCGGAATCTGGGAGCGATCCCTCAGGAATCTGGGAGAGATTCCCTCCGGAATCTGGGAGAGATTACCTCCAGAAACTGGGAGAGATTCCCTCCGGAATCTGGTAGAGATTCCCTCCGGAATCTGGTAGAGATTCCCTCCGGAATTTAGGAGCGATTCTCTCCGGAATCTGGAAGAAATTTCTTCCGGAATCTGGGAGAATTTCCCTCCGTAATCTGGGAGAGATCCCTCAGGAATCTGGGAGAGATTCCGTCCGGAATCTGGGAAAGATTCCCTCCGGAATCTGGGAAAGATTCCCTCCGGAATCTGGGAGGGATTTTCTTCGGAATCTGTGAGAGATTTCTTCCGGAATTTTAGAGAGATTCTTTCAGGAATTTGGGAGAGATTTCCTCCGGAATCTGGGAGCGATCCCTCAGGAATCTGGGAGAGATTCCCTCCGGAATCTGGGAGAGATTACCTCCAGAATCTGGAAGAGATTCCCTCCGGAATCTGGTAGAGATTCCCTCCGGAATCTGGTAGAGATTCCCTCCGGAATTTAGGAGCGATTCTCTCCGGAATCTGGAAGAAATTTCTTCCGGAATCTGGGAGAATTTCCCTCCGTAATCTGGGAGAGATCCCTCAGGAATCTGGGAGAGATTCCGTCCGGAATCTGGGAAAGATTCCCTCCGGAATCTGGGAGGGATTTTCTTCGGAATCTGGGAGAGATTCCATCCGGAATTTGGGAGAGATTCCGTCCGGAATCTGGGAAAGATTCCCTCCGGAATCTGGGAGGGATTTTCTTCGGAATCTGGGAGAGATTCTTTCCGGAATTCGGGAGAGATTCCCTCCGGAATCTGGGAAAGATTCCCTCCGGAATCTTGGACAGATTCCCTCCTGAATCTGGGAGAGATTACCTCAGTAATCTGTGAGAGATTCCTTACGGAATTTTAGAGAGATTCTTTCCGGAATTCGGGACAGATTCCCTCCTGAATCTGGGAAAGATTACCTCCGGAATCTGTGAGAGATTTCTTCCGGAATTTTAGAGAGATTCTTTCAGGAATTTGGGAGAGATTTCCTCCGGAATCTGGGAGAGATCCCTCAGGAATCTGGGAGAGATTCCCTCCAGAATATGGGAGGGATTTTCTTCGGAATCTGGGAGGGATTCCATCCGGAATTTGGGAGAGATTCCGTCCGGAATCTGGGAAAGATTCCCTCCGGAATCTGGGAGGGATTTTCTTCGGAATCTGGGAGAGATTCTTTCCGGAATTCGGGAGAGATTCCCTCCGGAATCTGGGAAAGATTCCCTCCGGAAACTGGGACAGATTCCCTCCTGAATCTGGGAAAGATTACCTTCGGAATCTGTGAGAGATTTCTTCCGGAATTTTAGAGAGATTCTTTCAGGAATTTGGGAGAGATTTCCTCCGGAATCTGGGAGCGATCCCTCAGGAATCTGGGAGAGATTCCCTCCGGAATCTGGGAGAGATTACCTCCAGAATCTGGGAGAGATTCCCTCCGGAATCTGGTAGAGATTCCCTCCGGAATCTGGTAGAGATTCCCTCCGGAATTTAGGAGCGATTCTCTCCGGAATCTGGAAGAAATTTCTTCCGGAATCTGGGAGAATTTCCCTCCGTAATCTGGGAGAGATCCCTCAGGAATCTGGGAGAGATTCCGTCCGGAATCTGGGAAAGATTCCCTCCGGAATCTGGGAAAGATTCCCTCCGGAATCTGGGAGGGATTTTCTTCGGAATCTGTGAGAGATTTCTTCCGGAATTTTAGAGAGATTCTTTCAGGAATTTGGGAGAGATTTCCTCCGGAATCTGGGAGCGATCCCTCAGGAATCTGGGAGAGATTCCCTCCGGAATCTGGGAGAGATTACCTCCAGAATCTGGAAGAGATTCCCTCCGGAATCTGGTAGAGATTCCCTCCGGAATCTGGTAGAGATTCCCTCCGGAATTTAGGAGCGATTCTCTCCGGAATCTGGAAGAAATTTCTTCCGGAATCTGGGAGAATTTCCCTCCGTAATCTGGGAGAGATCCCTCAGGAATCTGGGAGAGATTCCGTCAGGAATCTGGGAAAGATTCCCTCCGGAATCTGGGAAAGATTCCCTCCGGAATCTGTGAGAGATTTCTTTCGGAATTTTAGAGAGATTCTTTCAGGAATCTGGGAGAGATCCCTCAGGAATCTGGGAGAGATTCCCTCCAGAATATGGGAGGGATTTTCTTCGGAATCTGGGAGAGATTCCATCCGGAATTTGGGAGAGATTCCGTCCAGAATCTGGGAAAGATTCCCTCCGGAATCTGGGAGGGATTTTCTTCGGAATCTGGGAGAGATTCTTTCCGGAATTCGGGAGAGATTCCCTCCGGAAACTGGGACAGATTCCCTCCTGAATCTGGGAAAGATTACCTTCGGAATCTGTGAGAGATTTCTTCCGGAATTTTAGAGAGATTCTTTCAGGAATTTGGGAGAGATTTCCTCCGGAATCTGGGAGCGATCCCTCAGGAATCTGGGAGAGATTCCCTCCGGAATCTGGGAGAGATTACCTCCAGAATCTGGGAGAGATTCCCTCCGGAATCTGGTAGAGATTCCCTCCGGAATCTGGTAGAGATTCCCTCCGGAATTTAGGAGCGATTCTCTCCGGAATCTGGAAGAAATTTCTTCCGGAATCTGGGAGAATTTCCCTCCGTAATCTGGGAGAGATCCCTCAGGAATCTGGGAGAGATTCCGTCAGGAATCTGGGAAAGATTCCCTCCGGAATCTGGGAAAGATTCCCTCCGGAATCTGGGAGGGATTTTCTTCGGAATCTGGGAGAGATTCTTTCCGGAATTCGGGAGAGATTCCCTCCGGAATCTGGGAAAGATTCCCTCCGGAATCTGGGACAGATTCCCTCCTGAATCTGGGAAAGATTACCTCCGGAATCTGTGAGAGATTTCTTCCGGAATTTTAGAGAGATTCTTTCAGGAATCTGGGAGAGATCCCTCAGGAATCTGGGAGAGATTCCCTCCAGAATATGGGAGGGATTTTCTTCGGAATCTGGGAGAGATTCCATCCGGAATTTGGGAGAGATTCCGTCCGGAATCTGGGAAAGATTCCCTCCGGAATCTGGGAGGGATTTTCTTCGGAATCTGGGAGAGATTCTTTCCGGAATTCGGGAGAGATTCCCTCCGGAATCTGGGAGAAATTCTTTCCGGAATTCGGGAGAGATTCCCTCCGGAATCTGGGAAAGATTCCCTCCGGAATCTTGGACAGATTCCCTCCTGAATCTGGGAGAGATTACCTCAGTAATCTGTGAGAGATTCCTTACGGAATTTTAGAGAGATTCTTTCCGGAATTCGGGACAGATTCCCTCCTGAATCTGGGAGAGATTCCCTCCAGAATATGGGAGGGATTTTCTTCGGAATCTGGGAGAGATTCCATCCGGAATTTAGGAGAGATTCCCTCCGGAATCTGGGAAAGATTCCCTCCGGAATCTGGGAGGGATTTTCTTCGGAATCTGGGAAAGATTCCCTCCGGAAACTGGGACAGATTCCCTCCTGAATCTGGGAAAGATTACCTTCGGAATCTGTGAGAGATTTCTTCCGGAATTTTAGAGAGATTCTTTCAGGAATTTGGGAGAGATTTCCTCCGGAATCTGGGAGCGATCCCTCAGGAATCTGGGAGAGATTCCCTCCGGAATCTGGGAGAGATTACCTCCAGAATCTGGGAGAGATTCCCTCCGGAATTTAGGAGCGATTCTCTCCGGAATCTGGAAGAAATTTCTTCCGGAATCTGGGAGAATTTCCCTCCGTAATCTGGGAGAGATCCCTCAGGAATCTGGGAGAGATTCCGTCCGGAATCTGGGAAAGATTCCCTCCGGAATCTGGGAGGGATTTTCTTCGGAATCTGGGAGAGATTCCCTCCGGAATCTGCGAGAGATTCTTTCCGGAATCTGGGAGAGATTCCCTCCGGAATTTAGGATAGATTCCCTAAGGAATCTGTGAGAAATTTCTTCCGGAATCTGGGAAAGATCCCTCAGGAATCTGGGAGAGATTCCCTCCGGAATCTGGGAGAGATTCTCTCCGGAATCTAGGAGAGATTCCGTCCGGAATTTAGGAGAGATTCTCTCCGGAATCTGGGAGAGATTTCTTCCGAAATCTGGGAGAGATCCCCTCCGGAATCTGGGAGAAATTCCCTCCGGAATCTAGTAAAGATTCCCTTCGGAATCTGGTGGAGATTCCCTTCGAAATCTGGGAGAGATTCCTTCCGGAACCAGGGAGAGATTCCTTCCGTAATCTGGGAAAATTTCCCTCCGGAATCTGAGAGATATTCTCTCCGGAATCTGGGAGAGATTCCCTCCGTAATCTGGGAGAGATTCCTTCCGGAATCTGGGAGAAATTCCCTTAGAAATCTGGGAGAGATTCTCTCCGGAATCTGGGAGAGATTCCCACCGGAATCTGGAAAAGATTCCCTACAGATTCCCTCCGGAATCTGAAAGAGAATATCTCCAGAATTTGGGAGAGATTTCGGGGGTTAAGGATTAGGAATCCGGAATCTGGGAGAGATTCCCACCGGAATCTGGGAGAGATTCCCTCCGGAATCTGGGAAAGATTCCCTACGGACTCTGGGCGAGATTCCCTCCGGAATCTGAAAGAGATTATCTCCAGAATCTGGGAGAGTTTCCCCGAAATCGGGGAGAAATTCCCAACGCAATTTGGGAGAGATTCCCTCCAGAATTTGGGAGAGATTCCCTCCAGAATTTGGGAGAGATTTTCTCAGAAATCTGGGAGAGATTCTCTCCAGAATTTGAAAGAGATTCCCTTCGAAATCAGGAAGCAATTCTTTTCTGGAATCAGGTAGAGATTCCTTCCGGAATCTGAAAAGATTCCTTTTACAATCTGAGAGAATTTCCCTCCGGAATCTGGGATAGATTTCCACCGGAATCTGGGAGAGATTTCTTCCGGAATCTGTGAGAGGTAGAGATTCCTACCGTAATCTAAAAAGATTCCTTTTATAATCTCAGAGAAATTCCCTCCGGAATCTGGGAGATATTCTCTCCGGAATCTGGGAGATATTCTCTCCGAAATCTGGGAGAGATTCCCTCTGTAATCTTGGGGAGATTCCCTCCGGAATCTGGAAGATTCCCTTAGAAATCTTGGAGAGATTTCCTCCTGAATCTGGGAAAGATTCTTCCGGAATCTGGGAGAGATCCCCTCCGGAATCTTGGAGAAATTCCCTCCGGAATCTAGTGGAGATTCCTTTCGGAATCTGGTGGAGATTCCCTTCGGAATCTGAGAGAGATTTCCTCCGGAATCTGAGAGAGATTCCCTCCGGAATCTGGTAGAGATTCCCTCCGGAATTAAGGAGCGATTCTCTCCGGAATCTGGAAGAAATTTCTTCCGGAATCTGGTAGAATTTCCCTCCGTAATCTGGGAGGGATTTTCTTCGGAATCTGGGAGAGATTCTTTCCGGAATCTGGGAGAGATCGTTTCTGGAATCTGGGGGAGATTCCCTCCGTAATCTGAGAGACATTCTTTCCGGAATCAGGGAGAGATTCTTTCCGGAATTTAGGAGAGATTCTCTTCGGAATCTGGGAGAAATTTCTTCCGGAATCTGGAAGAGATTCTCTCCGGAATCTGGGAGAGATTCCCTCCGGAATCTGGGAGAGATTCCATCCGGAATCTAGTGGAGATTCCCTTCGGAATCTGGTGGAGATTCCATTCGGAATCTGGTGGAGATTCCTTTCGGAATCTGGTGGAGATTCCATTCGAAATCTGGACGAGATTCCCTCCGGAAACTGGGAGAGATTCCCTCCGGAATCAGGGAGAGATTCCATCCGGAATCTAGTGGAGATTCCCTTCGGAATCTGGTGAAGATTCCATTCGGAATCTAGTGGAGATTCCCTTCGGAATCTGGTGAAGATTCCCTTCGGAATCTAGTGGAGATTCCCTTCGGAATCTGGTGAAGATTCCCTTCGGAATCTGGTGAAGATTCCCTTCGGAATCTGCGAGAGATTTCCTTCGGAATCTGGGAGAGATTCCCTCCGGAATTTGGGAGAGATTCCGTCCGGAAACTCAGAGAGATTTCCTCCGGAATTTAGGAGAGATTCTCTCCGGAATCTGGGAGAAATTTCCTCCGGAATCTGGAAGAGATTCTCTCCGGAATCTGGGAGACATTTCCACCGGAATCTAAGAGAGATTTCCTCCAGAATCTGCGAAAGATTCCGTCCGGAATCTGGGAGAGATTCCCTCCGGAATCTGGGAGAGATTCCATCCGGAATCTAGTGGAGATTCCCTTCGGAATCTGGTGAAGATCCCATTCGGAATCTGGTGAAGATTCCCTTCGGAATCTGCGAGAGATTTCCTTCGGAATCTGGGAGAGATTCCCTCCGGAATCTGAGAGAGATTTCCTCCGGAATCTGAGAGAGATTCCCTCCGGAATCTGGTAGAGATTCCCTCCGGAATTTAGGAGCGATTCTCTCCGGAATCTGGAAGAAATTTCTTCCGGAATCTGGGAGAATTTCCCTCCGTAATCTGGGAGAGATTCCGTCCGGAATCTGGGAAAGATTCCCTCCGGAATCTGGGAGGGATTTTCTTCGGAATCTGGGAGAGATTCTTTCCGGAATTCGGGACAGATTCCCTCCGGAATCTGGGAAAGATTCCCTCCGGAATCTGGGACAGATTCCCTCCTGAATCTGGGAAAGATTACCTCCGGAATCTGTGAGAGATTTCTTCCGGAATTTTAGAGAGATTCTTTCAGGAATTTGGGAGAGATTTCCTCCGAAATCTGGGAGAGATCCCTCAGGAATCTGGGAGAGTTTCCCTCCAGAATATGGGAGGGATTTTCTTCGGAATCTGGGAGAGATTCCATCCGGAATTTGGGAGAGATTCCGTCCGGAATCTGGGGAAGATTCCCTCCGGAATCTGGGAGGGATTTTCTTCGGAATCTGGGAGAGATTCTTTCCAGAATCTGGGTAAGATTCCCTTCAGAATCTGGGACAGATTCCCTCCTGAATCTGGGAAAGATTACCTCCGGAATCTGTGAGAGATTTCTTCCGGAATTTTAGAGATTCTTTCAGGAATTTGGGAGAGATTTCCTCCGGAATCTGGGAGAGATCCCTCAGGAATCTGGGAGAGATTCCCTCCAGAATATGGGAGGGATTTTCTTCGGAATCTGGGAGAGATTCCATCCGGAATTTGGGAGAGATTCCCTCCGGAATCTGGGAAAGATTCCCTCCGGAATCTTGGACAGATTCCCTCCTGAATCTGGGAGAGATTACCTCCGTAATCTGTAAGAGATTCCTTACGGAATTTTAGAGAGATTCTTTCTGGAATTTGGGAGAGTTTCCCTCCGGAATCTGAGAGAGATGCTCTCCAGAATCTGGGAGAGAAACCTCAGGAATCTGGAAGAGATTCCCTCCGGAATCTTAGAGAGATTCTCTCCGGAATCTGGGAGAGATTCCGTCCGGAATTTAGAAAAGATTCTCTCTGGAATCTGGGAGAAATTTCTTCCGGAATCTGAGAGATACCCTCCGGAATCTGCGAGAGATTTTTTCCGGAATCTGGGAGAGATTCCCTCCGAAATTTAGGATAGATTCCCTCAGGAATCTGTGAGAAATTTCTTCCGGAATCTGGGAGAGATCCCTCTGGAATCTGGGAGAGATTCCCTCCGGAATCTTAGAGAGATTCTCTCAGGAATCTGGGAGAGATTCAGTCCGGAATTTAGGAGAGATTCTCTCCGGAATCTGGGAGAGATTTCTTCCGGAATCTGGGAGAAATTCCCTCCGGAATCTAGTAAAGATTCCCTTCGGAATCTGGTGGAGATTCCCTTCGAAATCTGGGAGAGATTCCTTCCGGAATCAGGGAGAGATTCCTTCCGGAATCTGGGAGAATTTCCCTCCGGAATCTGAGAGATATTCTCTCCGGAATCTGAGAGAATTTCCCTCCGGAATCTGGGATAGATTTCCACCGGAATCTGGGAGAGATTTCTTCCGGAATCTGTGAGAGGTAGAGATTCCTACCGTAATCTAAAAAGATTCCTTTTATAATCTGAGAGAAATTCCCTCCGGAATCTGGGAGATATTCTCTCCGGAATCTGGGAGATATTCTCTCCGAAATCTGGGAGAGATTCCCTCCGTAATCTTGGGGAGATTCCCTCCGGAATCTGCAAGATTCCCTTAGAAATCTTGGAGAGATTTCCTCTTGAATCTGGGAGAGATTCTTCCGGAATCTGGGAGAGATCCCCTCCGGAATCTTGGAGAAATTCCCTCCGGAATCTAGTGGAGATTCCCTTCGGAATCTGGTGGAGATTCCCTTCGGAATCTAGGAGAGATTCCTTCCGGAATCTGGAAGAGATTTCCTCCAGAATCTGGGAGAGATTCCCTCCAGAATCTGGGAGAGATTTCCTCCGGAAACTGCGAGAGATACCCTCCGGAGTCTAAGAGACGTTCCCTCCGGAATCTAGTGGAGATTCCTTTCGGAATCTGGTGGAGATTCCCTTCGGAATTTGGGAGAGGTTCCCTTCGGAAACTGCGAGAGATTTCCTCCGGAATCTGGGAGAAATTTCCTCCGGAATCTGGGAGACATTCCCTCCGGAATCTGGGAGAGATTCCCTCAGGAATCTGAGAGACATTCTTTCCGGAATCTGGGAGAGATTCTTTCCGGAATTTAGGAGAGATTCTCTTCGGAATCTGGGAGAAATTTCTTCCGGAATCTGGAAGAGATTCTCTCCGGAATCTGGGAGGGATTCCCTCCGGAATCTGGGAGAGATTCCCTCCGGAATCTGGGAGAGATTCCATCCGGATCTAGTGGAGATTCCCTTCGGAATCTGGTGGAGATTCCATTCGGAATCTGGTGGAGATTCCTTTCGGAATCTGGTGGAGATTCCATTCGAAATCTGGACGAGATTCCCTCCGGAATCTGGGAGAGATTCCCTCCGGAATCAGGGAGACATTCCATCCGGAATCTAGTGGAGATTCCCTTCGGAATCTGGTGGAGATTCCATTCGGAATCTGGTGGAGATTCCTTTCGGAATCTGGTGGAGATTCCATTCGAAATCTGGACGAGATTCCCTCCGGAATCTGGGAGAGATTCCCTCCGGAATCAGGGAGACATTCAATCCGAAATCTAGTGGAGATTCCCTTCGGAATCTGGTGAAGATTCCCTTCGGAATCTGGTGAAGATTCCCTTCGGAATCTGCGAGAGATTTCCTTCGGAATTTGAGAGAGATTCCGTCCGGAAACTGAGAGAGATTTCCTCCGGAATTTAGGGGAGATTCTCTCCGGAATCTTGGAGAAATTTCCTCCGGAATCTGGAAGAGATTCTCTCCGGAATCTGGGAGAGATTTCCACCGGAATCTAAGAGAAATTTCCTCCAGAATTTGCGAAAGATTCCGTCCGGAATCTGGGAGAGATTCCCTCCGGAATCTGGGAGAGATTCCATCCGGAATGTAGTGGAGATTCCCTTCGGAATCTGGTGGAGATTCCATTCGGAATCTGGTGGAGATTCCCTTCGGAATCTGGTGGAGATTCCCTTCGAAATCTGGTGGAGATTCCCTTCGGAATCTGGAAGAGATTCCCTCCGGAATCTGGGAGAGATTCCATCCGGAATCTAGTGGAGATTCCCTTCGGAATCTGGTGAAGATTCCATTCGGAATCTGGTGAAGATTCCCTTCGGAATCTGCAAGAGATTTCCTTTGGAATCTGGGAGAGATTCCCTCCGGAATCTGAGAGAGATTTCCTCCGGAATCTGAGAGAGATTTCCTCCGGAATCTGGGAGAGATTCTCTCCGAAATCTGGGAAAGATTCCCTCCGAATTCTGGGAGAGATTCCCTCCGGAATCAGGGACAGATTCCCTCCGGATTCTGTTCTGGGAGAGATTTCTTCCGGAATATGAGAGAGATTCCCTCTGGTTTTAGGGAGAGATTCCCACCGGAATCTAGGAGAGATTTCCTCCGGAATCTGGGAGAGATTCCCTCCAGAATCTGGGAGATTTCCTCCGGAAACTACGAGAGATACCCTCCGGAATCTGGGAGACGTTCCCTCCGGACTCTAGTGGAGATTCCCTCCGGAATTTGGGAGAGATTCCCTCAGGAATCTGGGAGAGTTTCCTTCCGGAATCTGGGAGAGATTGCTTCTGGAATCTGGGAGAGGTTCACTCCGGAATCTGAGAAACATTCTTTCCGGAATCTGGGAGAGATTCCCTCCGGAATCTGGAAGAGATTCCTTCCGGAATGTGGAAGAGATTCCCTCCGGAATCTGGGAGAGATTGCTTCCGGAATCTGGGAGAGATTTCCTCCGGAATCTGGGAGAGATTTCCTCCGGAATCTGGGAGAGATTCCTTTCGGATTTTGGGAGAGATTCCCTCCGAAATCTTGGATATATTCTCTCCGGAAATTAAGAGAAACTCCATCTAGAATCTATCTCCAGAATCTGAAATAAGGAGAAACTCCCTCTAGAAACAGGGGTTGATTTCCTCCAGAATGTGGGAGAGTATACCTCCAGTATCTTGCAGAAAATACCTTCAGAAACTAGGACACATTCCCTCCAAAATCAAGGAGAGATTCTTTTCAGAATCTTGGAGAGATTATCTCCAGAATCTTGGGAGAGATTTTCTCCAGAATCTTGGGGAGATCCTCTTCAGATTCTTGAAGAGATCTTCTCCAGAATCTTGGAGAGATTCTCTCCGGAATCTTCGAGAGATTATCTCCAGAATCTCCGAGAGATTCTCTCCAGAATCTTGGAGAGATCCTCTCCAGAATCTTGGAGAGATTCTCTCTAGAATCTTAGAGAAAATCAGAATATTCAGAATATTTTTTTCCGGAATCTAAAGAGAGTGCTCGCTAAACCTTGGAGATTTTCAATAAATGTTGGATAAATTCATCTTGAACGTTGGTGAGAAATTCCGGATCTCCGGGAAAATTCTACCAAAAACACTCAAAATTCAGGAAAAAAAACTTTACAATATTTAAGAAGAATCACTCCAAGATTCCTGAAGAGAATCTTTCAGAGGAACTATTTTCAAGGAATTGCTTCACGAAGTGTTCAAGAAATTCTAGTAAGTCTTTGAGGATTCCTCCAAGATTCCGTTTAAGATGGCATCATCAGGCGTTTTACCACACAGTCTTCGAGAAGTTTCTCCAAAAATTGCTTCCCACGAATCTTTTTAGATTCTGCTATTTATAATATATAAAGGATCCTTCTCCTTTTCTGTAAATTTTCTCTTGAAATTAGTGATGGAATGAAACTTGAAATTCATAAAAAATTGTCTAACTATACCTTTGATAAATCTTCCAAGATTCTTTTAGAGACTCCTCGCAGTTTCAGAAACATCTCTCAGAAGCTTAGAAAGATCTTCCAGAGGCTTAAAAAGATCTCCCAGAAGCTTGTAAGGTTTCTCCCAGAAGCTTTGGAAGGCTTCTCCCAGGAGCTTGGAAGCCTTCTCCCAGATGCTGGAAAAGTTTCACCTAAAAGTTTGGGAGGCTTCTCCCAGCAGTTTGAGAAAGCTTCTCCCAGAAGCTTCTCTCAGAAGCTTGAGAAAGCCAGAAGATTGAGAAAGCTTCTCCTAGAAGCTTGGGAAAGCATCTTTCAGAAGCTTGAGAAAGCTTTTCTCAGAAGCTTGCGATAGAAGCTTGAGAAGGCTTTTCCTAGAAGTGTCAAAAGCTTCTTCTAGAAGCTTGAGAAAACTTCTCCCAGAAGCTTAAGAAAGCATCTTCCAGAAGCTTGAGAAAGTTTATCCCAAAAGCTCCAGAACACTTCTCCCAGAAGCTTCAGAAAGCTTCTCCCAGAAGCTTGAGAAGGCTTTACCCAGAAGCTTGAGAGGCTTCTTCCAGAGCTTGCAAGGCTTCTCTAAGAATCCTAGAAGGCTTCTCCTAGAAACTTAAGAAAGCTTCCCCCAGAAGCTTGAGACAGCTTCTCTCAGATGCTTGAGGAAGCTTTTCTCAGAAGTTTGAGAAAGCTTCTCTTTGAAGCTTGAGTACTTCCCCCAGAAGCTTGAGTAAACTTCTCCCAGAAGCTTGAAAAAGCTTCTCCTAGAAGCTTTTCTACCAACTGACGTTAACCTTTTCCAAAAATCATTCTTCCGCGATATAACCTTCAGCACGATAACCGTTGTTAAGTGACATTTCCACATATTAGGAAAAAAACACAATCACCATCAGATGGTATCACGATACCGATTCTCGATTCTCGCAAATCTTCAAACGGACTATTTTTCTCCAGCTTCTCAGTATAGTGCTCTCAACTTCGCTCTCTCCGTTTCTCAAAGAAGCCAGCAAAATCCAGCACCGACCATGGGTAACAAGATCTCCAAAACTCGATCATTCTGGTTGGGTAGTGATCGGTGACGCACCGACAGAGCCAAATGTCAAAATATAGAAACCATAAATACCCCTTCGGTTATAGTTTGCTTTGCGGCGACGGCGGTGTTTTTCCGTGCCCCCCTTATTTTTTGTTGTTCTGCAATGCAATGCAGTCGTTTGTTTACAATTTTAATTTATTCGAAGGATAACTAGCGATCCGGTGTGGCGCACGCGATCCAGCCCTCATAATATGCGCAACGCAATAACTATAAGCATGCTCATGTCGTTGCGCGAAAAATTCTTGTTCGCATTTTCATAATCTTGATCGGTTCGTGGGGCTTTGCGCACAGAGAACCGCAAAGTAGGCTGCGACAACATCCACCGCAAAGCAACTCCGTCGAATACAGCCGACTACTACGATCTGCCGTCGCGCAGCTCGAACATTAATTATCATCTACGTTCATTTCGAAGCGTAACTTGATACCTGATAAAGATTGGCATCGCTGGCTGTTCGGTTCGGGCGGCCCACGAGAATGGTTCGATTTCTTTTATTTATTGTCGTGTTTTTGCAACTTAGTTGCGACTTCGAGAAACTTGCTAATCAAAAATTTAAATTTCGCTCCCCTATCTGTTTGGGGTGTCGGGGCCTCGAATGGCGCGACACCCTCGCAGGGCTGGTAGCGACTGAGCATGACTTTACATGACCGTACAATTCGAAGTTGCTACTCCGCGATTGACCAGAACAATCAAAATTGCACAAGGAATCAACAGATGGAGCTTCGGAGTAGCTTACCATCTTCAGTGTAAAATTTCGAGAATACCAAACATAACAAAAGTCAATAACGGTGCCGGCCACGTCCTAACTGTCATTGGGGAAGGTAAGGAATGTTAGTGTGACATCCATTGTTTCTAAAGATCGAGTATACCTCTGCATCTTCGCGGATCTCACGGGAAGGAGTTTTTGTTAGTGGAAAAAATTCAGAAGCAACAAAATCTAGATTTACCTTGGAAAGTGATGCGACTCTAATGTATACTAAGAGCTGTGCTGTGCTTATTTGCCTGGGAATAGGCAACACTCAATATTACACTGATACGAACAAAGGTAATGTCAACAATGACGTAAAAGCGTTGAAAGTGTTGTTGTTTTTGTAGCAGAATGCAGAAATCATAAGATTTTTTTTTCAAATAACTATTCAAGTTACTCTGTTTTACGGTACATTATATGGAACTCCTCTAATAGATTACTGTTATTATTCATTCATGCATGTTTAGCATGCTGCATTTGATAGATATGGAAGATTCAACACTTTTGAGTTGTGGCTGACATTTTTTTGTTCTTCTCAGTGTAATACTGAGTGTTGTCTACATCTAGGCTAATAAATTAACACAGAGTTATGAAATAAAGTTGTTGTGTTTCAATTTTTGTGTAAGGTTTAATACTCCGATTTGCTACATTCATTAATATAAAAAGCCATTCAAAAAACTTTGTATATGAATATATGTATGGGAAATACGCTACCGTCATAGGTACGGACTCGCTAAAAGAAGTAGTGCGTTGCAACACTCAGTTGAATATTGAATTATGTACCCTCCAAAAAGTTAAGCATAGCATTAAAAGAGGTAAATTCACATTGTTATATCTCGAGTTCCTGATTATTTGCAAAGAATCGATCTTCAGTAAACTTGTTCAAAATGTCGAGGATACCCGGAAAGCTAATGAGTATGTAAAATTGAGCATTTCAAGCATGCTCCATCCTGTGGTTCACACGAGATAGAAAGTTCGAGTGCTCGGCAATGTTGCTCAGAAAGTCAAGGACATCCGGAAGTTTAACAATTTGGTTCGAGATTTTTCCGCTAGGTGGCGCTAGTGTGCATTTCAATCTTTCAGACATCAGACAATAATTTTAAAATAAAGTGAATCAGCTCTGAATTACTTGAAGATGAAGTGAATCAGTCCCGAATTCACCGAATATTAAGTGAGTCAGACCTGAACTATTTGAATATGAAGTAATTCAGACCAATCTTCCCAAACGAACACAGAACACGTTGGTTCAGGCGGTTTCGGTACTCTCCTTGTACTCTGTTTTCGTGTGCAAACTGAAACGCTCGAAACTGAACCTAAGCCCAAACATGTGTAAAGTGAACATCGGTGCAAACGCCGGTTCGAAAACCGGTCAATTTGTACCTCGATTGCAACCGTGGTTCAAATTTTGGTGCTAATCTTCCGAGGTTCAGAACGATGACACAAACGGAGCGACAGAAAATTGTTAATATCCACGCTTATCAATTTCTACTTATCGTGTCTTGTTGTTTGATTTAGTAAAATCCTTGGTTTCTTTCATAAACCACTGAATATTATTCAAAGTATCGATCTCAATTGATCTGCTTAAATGAAACATTTATTCAAGCCTCAAGGGTCTTGCGATTTGAACCAAGAAATTCCATATATGATCGTAGAAATTTATCCGCGTGGATTTCAATCGTTCTCTGTCTGCCTGATTTGTGCCATTGTTTAAACCCAAGTTTGAACCTAAGTACACATGTACCGGGTTCGGTACACTGGTACAGATACGAAGCGCGTTTGTGGTTCAACACAAGTTGCAAGGTTCAAACCAAAGTTGCACATCGGTTCGGTTCATGAGAAGACTGATTCAGACCTAAAACACTTGAATATGGAATGAATCAGCATAAATCAATTGAATATGGAGCGAATCAAACATGAATTGCTGAAATATGGAGGTATTCTGTCCTGAATTACATACTTAATTAAGTCCTGATTCGTTGGAATTTAAAGTGAATATGATAAATCACAGTCATACGCACATGAATCACTTGGATATTGATCTAATCAAACATGATTCACTTGAATATAGAGTGAATCAACCCTGAATCACTCAAACATGAAGTAAATCTAACAACGATTCACTTGAATGTGAAGTTAATCAATCCTGAATCACTTAACCCATATCCGCCCAGCTTCCTAAAAATAGGACAGTACTTGTAGTGCAAATATCTTGAAAATAAAGAGGTTCAGGAGAAAACTGTGTTCTGCAAAGTTGATCACAGGACTGCTGACGTCCACTTGATAAATGTTTTAATTCAGATTTAACTCACCAGGTGGCGCACGGACTCCAACAAATGTCGCATTTAGAAGCAACATATTAAACAACCTTCTGGCGTACAAATATTTGCTTCGTTCGTATCTCAATTCAGCGAAGAGATACAAAATTGGTGTCTTTGACCAAGTTGATCAACTAAATGAGATCTCTTTGCCGAAAACCTCACTAGTTCGGAAAACATTCACAAGATGGCGCCAGTGGACAAAGATTTTATTTGCTTCTATCTTTGTCCAGTTATGAGATACAAATTTGGTGTCTTCGACAAAGTTGAAGTAATAAATGAGGCCTGTTTGCACAAAACCTTCTTAGTTCGGAAAACACTCATAAGATGGCGCTAGTGGACAAAATTTGTATTTGCTTATATCTCATTTAAGTGATTAGATACAAGGTTGGTGTCTTCGACAAAGTTGAACATTTTAATTATACCTATATACATAAATCCTGTTTAGTTCGGAAAATACTCACTAGATGGCGCTAGTGGGGAAAATTATATTTGCTTATATCTTAGTCCAGTTATGTTATACAAAATTGATGTCTTCAACAAAGTTGAATAACTAAATGAGACCTATTTGCATAAAATATTTTAAGTTCGAAAAAAAAACTCAAAGGATGGCGCTAGTGGGCAAATTTTGTTTTGCTTAAGTATATATCAGACAAGTGATTAGATTCATTCCTTGCTGTGCGCTTGAACAAGCCAGTTCAGTTTTTGGCAGTCGGTAGTGTTTTGGTTTTTTCTTCCACCGCCCGTGTGGTTTTTACCAGTGCAGTATTGTACCGTAGTGCTTTAAACCGCGCATCGTGAAGGAAGCGAACCAGATTGACAAGGGTCAACTGGTATCGTGCCACAATAAAACATTGTCACCTTCATCCCCCGGTGATTGGTTCCCCCCGTGCAAATCAACAGCGAAGACGGCGATACGATTTTTTGCCTACCTACGACGTGGAAGGCTAGCTGCTTTGCGGTCATCGAACGGGAACGGATAAGTAGCAAATTTCTATACCTATCCATACTCTATTGAACTGCTTTCGCATCTCCCAGAACAAACAGTGTTGAGTTCAAAGTTGTTTTTCGCTTCGCCTCTGTCTCTCTCCCGGAGCAATTTTGCTGGCTCTGTTAGGGGAAGTGTGTACAAAATAGTCCACTGACTTTTTTTTTCTCTTCGAAAGTTTTTTTTTTTTTTTTTAATTATTTTTATTTTTTTTTTGCCCTTATAGGGGAGGTGTGTACAAAATAGCTCACTAATTGATTAGTTTTTCTGCTCATTTTTTTTTCTCCGCATTTTTTTTTAATTTTTGTTGATTCGGTTGCGGTTGGATTTTTCCCGCATGGACGAATCGGATGGAGGCGATACGCCTCCTAAAGATCTCGTTGCTCGAACGCGGTTTTATCAACCGTCTTCGGCTGGGCCTTGGGTTGTCTATTTCCGGCGCAAAAATAAGATTTTGAATGTGCTCTCGATTTCCAGAGAGCTGACGCGTAAATATCCTGGGACCGTTATTCACCAAGTGAAGCAATCCAAGCTGCGTGTAACTGCACCTAGTTACAAAGCAGCGAACGAAATTGCTCAGCATGAGGCTTTTACTGTGGAATACTTTATCTACATTCCTGCACGAGAAGTCGAGGTGGAAGGGAAAATCATCGACGCGAGTCTGACATGTGAAGACATAAAGACTGGCAAAGGCGTTTTTGAGAACCGGTCAATTCCTGATGTGGCTATACTGGATTGCAAACAGTTGCAATCAGTTTCCATGGAAGGAAATAAGAAAGTTTTTTCGCCGTCCGCCTCGTTTCGAGTGACTTTTCCTGGTTCCGTCCTCCCGAAATTTGTTTGCATTGATAGTGTTTTTTACCCAGTGCGTCTTTACGTGCCGAAGGTATTCAATTGTACCAACTGCAAGCAGCTTGGCCACAGTGCTAGCTTTTGCGACAACAAGCCCCGTTGTGGCAAATGCAACCAAGCTCATTTAGAAGATGCCTGCACACAGGAAGCTGAAAAATGCAGCTACTGTAGCAAGGATCTGCATGACTTGCAGAAATGCCCGGCATACAAAAGACGCATTCGAAATGAGAGTCGCTCAATTGTGAAGCGCTCCAAGAAGACGTATGCGGAGATGGTGAAAGCTCTAAATCCGCCTGCAAAAGAGTCTTCATCAGCCATCCCAGTTGGTAACTCTTTTCAAGAGTTGTCTTCCGATGAAGCGAACGACGACGAAACCGATGGGGGAGATTCTTCGGAGGTACACGCACCCGGTAAAAGAAAGTCTCCATCTTCTCCGGGATTGCGCCGTAAGGTATTAAAATCTTCCCTCAGAAGTTTGCCTAATTCCAAAGGTGGTGGGGCAAATTTGAAAATCCCGAAGAAACAGGTCTTTGATGCTTCCGTTCCGTGCTGCAGCAAAGATCTGCCGCCCCCGCCTCCACAGATAAAATACACTTCGAAAAGAAGCTCTAGACAAGAAAGCAAAAGAAATGCTACTGAAGCTCCTCGCTCTTCCTCAAAAACCCCCAGGGCCAAGCGAGGTCTGATAACTTTTACGGCCCTTGTGGATCGCATATGTAATGCTCTCGGAGTTTCAGACTCATTCAGAGGCATACTCGACCTTTTTCTCCCCGCAATAGAAGAGTATCTCAAGGAATTGACTATTTCATGGCCCCTCCTAGCTTCGATCATATCTT
Organism: Aedes aegypti; assembly: GCF_002204515.2. Taxonomy (NCBI): domain Eukaryota; kingdom Metazoa; phylum Arthropoda; class Insecta; order Diptera; family Culicidae; genus Aedes; species Aedes aegypti. The sequence continues at coordinate 13,729,305 of NC_035107.1, forward strand.
TCGATGGCTAATTCATCAAGTGAGGTACAAGATATGATCACTGTGCTACAGTGGAACTGTCATAGTCTAAAACCTAAATTAGACACATTTAAGTTTTTACTTCACAATTCCGATTGTGATATATTTGCACTCTGTGAAACATGGCTTTCTTCTGAAGATGATCTTAACTTCTACGATTTTAACATTATACGCCAGGATCGAGATGATAATTACGGGGGTGTGCTTTTAGGGATCAAAAAGTGCCATTCATTCTACAGAATCCCCATCCCGACTCATCCAGGCATAGAAATCGTTGCTTGCCAAATAAACGTAAAGGGTAAAGATCTTTGCGTAGCTTCTGTTTATATTCCTCCAAGAGTTTCAATAAACCGCCGTCATCTTTGGAATGCAGTCTCTATGCTCTCATTCCCGGTTTTAATACTGGGTGATATGAACTCCCATGGTACTGGATGGGGCGAATCTTATGACGATTATAGAGCGGCTATTTTCTATGACTTATGCGACGATTTCAACTTGAATATTTTAAACACAGGTGAAGTGACACGTATTTCATCCGACGGCAAAGAAAGCCGTCTTGACCTGTCTTTGGGATCAAGTTCACTATCATTCGATTGCATGTGGAAGGTGATCGATGATCCCCATGGTAGTGATCACTTGCCCATAATAACCTCTATCAGAAATAATTGTGAAAGGTCAGAACAGTCAATTCAGGTTCCTTTTGACCTCACTAGGAATATCGATTGGCAAAAATTTGCATCAGCGGTAACTTTTGGTATCGAATCATTCAACACTCTCCCTCCGTTGGACGAGTATCGATTCCTAACAGAATTGATTTATAAAAGTGCATTAGAATCCCAAAAGCAACGAGTTCCAAGTGCATCCTTCAAAAGACGACCAGCCACACCTGGTTGGGATGATGAATGCACTCTGTTGCATCGAGAAAAATCTAATGCCTTTAAAGCTTTTCGCAGATATGGTACCTCAGAACTTTATTTAGAGTACTCGAAGCTCGAAAAAAGACTGAAGAATCTTGTAAAAGCGAAGAAGCGTAGCTATTGGCGACGTTTCATCGATGGTCTCTCACGAGAAACTTCAATGACGACGCTTTGGAGAGTGGCTCGCAACATGCGAAACCGCTCATCCTCAAATGAGAGTGACGAATACTCCAATCGTTGGATATTCAACTTCGCAAAAAAGGTCTGTCCAGACTCAGTTCCAGCTCAACCGCCATTCTGGGAAACCCAGAGTGACGATGCGTTGGACAGACCATTCACTATGCTGGATTTTTCTATGGCTCTTCTTTCATCAAACAATTCCTCTCCGGGACGCGATATGATTAAGTTTAATCTTCTTAAAAATCTCCCTGATATCGCTAAAAGACGGTTGCTTGACCTGTTCAACTCATTCATAGAGCATAACATTGTTCCACTTGAATGGAGACAGGTCAAAGTAATAGCTATTCAAAAGCCTGGGAAACCAGCGTCCGATCACAATTCATACCGCCCGATTGCTATGTTATCATGTTTAAGGAAATTGTTAGAAAAAATGATCCTTTTGCGACTTGACCACTGGGTCGAATCAAACAATATGCTTTCCAGTACTCAATTTGGCTTTCGCAAGGGTAAAGGAACAAACGATTGTCTAGCGTTGCTTTCATCAGATATTCAACTAGCCTTTGCGGACAAGGAGCAATTGGCTTCAGTTTTCTTGGATATCAAGGGCGCTTTTGATTCAGTTTCCATAGAAATATTGTCAGAAAACTTGCACAATAGTGGACTACCTGGAATATTGAATAATTTTTTGTACAATCTGTTGTCAGAAAAACACATGAGCTTCACTCTCGGTCAACTGACAACTTCCAGAATTAGCTATATGGGTCTGCCCCAAGGCTCATGTCTAAGTCCCTTGCTTTATAATTTTTATGTTAAAGATATTGACAACTGTTTGGAAGAACCATGCACGCTTAGACAACTTGCAGATGATGCTGTGGTCTCTATGAAGGGCCCACGAGCGGAAATCTTGCAAAGACCATTGCAAAATTCCCTTGATAATCTATCCACATGGGCTAGAAATTTAGGGATCGAGTTTGCTCCGCAAAAAACTCAACTGGTCGTATTTTCAAGGAAGCGGAATCCAGCCCAACTAAAGCTTAAGCTATTGGGAACAGACATCGATCAGTCTTTGACTTCAAAATACCTTGGGGTCTGGTTTGATTCAAAAGGCACTTGGCGAACCCATATTAGATATTTAACGGAAAAATGCCAACAAAGGATCAATTTTCTACGAACAATTACCGGAACATGGTGGGGTGCTCACCCGGAAGACCTCATAAAACTCTATAAAACAACCATTCTATCTGTTCTAGAGTATGGCTCTTTCTGTTTTCTCTCAGCAGCAAACTGCCACCTGATTAAATTGGAACGAATTCAATATCGTTGTTTGCGTATCGCCTTAGGGTGTATGCACTCAACACATAATGCGAGCCTAGAGGTTCTGGCAGGGGTTTTACCGCTACAGAACCGATTCTGGGAGCTCTCGCTAAGAATACTTATTAAGTGTGGAGTGAGCAACACACTCGTTATCGAAAACTTCGAAGAAATGCTCAAACTGAATACTCAGTCGAAATTCATGAGAGTTTATCTCTACTACATGTCATCTGACATTAGCCTTCCATGTTATAACCCTCCACGTGTACGCTTCACCAATGACAGTTCCTCTGTTGAATATGATCTGTCCATGAAACAAGCTATTCATGGAATTCCAGATCAACTTCGATGTATAACTATCCCACGTGTTTTTAACGCAAAGTACCAGAATGTCGATTCCTACAGGAGATATTTCACTGACGGGTCCCGTATAAATGGATCCACTGGCTTCGGTGTCTTCAATGAAAACTATTCCGCCTTCCGAAAACTTCAGGAACCTTGCACGGTTTATGTTGCTGAGCTGGCAGCAATCAACTTCGCTTTGGGGATGATCTCAAACATGCCCGCAGACCACTTCTTCATCTTCTCGGATAGTCTCAGTTCTATTGAGGCACTCCGATCGATGAAACCTGTTAAGCATGCATCTTACTTTCTTACAAAAATAAGAGAGCAGATGTGTGCACTGGTCGAAAGATCACATAAGATTACCTTTGTATGGGTCCCTCACATTGCCTAATTTATGGCAATGAGAAGGCGGACTCTCTCGCAAAGGTGGGCGCTGAGGAAGGTGAGATTTATGATAGACGAATTTCACACGATGAATTTTTTCATTTAGTACGTCAAAGTTCTCTTCGCGGTTGGCAAAGCGATTGGCTAAATGGCCAACTGGGACGGTGGTTACATTCCATAATTCCTAGAGTTTCCTTGCGAGCGTGGTGGAAAGGTTTGGAGGTAAGTCGAGATTTCATTCGCGTGATGTCAAGACTTATGTCCAACCATTACTCGCTAGATGCACATTTGCACAGGATTAACCTCGCGGTGAGCAATATTTGTAATAGGTGTGGTTCCGGTTATGATGACATCGATCACGTAGTTTGGCAGTGCCCGGATATGGACGCCTCCAGAGCGCAACTTTTGGATACCCTCGCGGCCCGAGGTAGACAACCCTATGTTTCAGTTAGAGATGTGTTGGGAACCCGTGATTACATGTATATGGTCGCAATTTACGATTTCCTTCGCTTGTGTGGTATAAAAGTTTAATTCTCTTGTATTTTCTTCCCCAGTTTTTTTTTTCTCTGTGTTGTCCCCTTTGTGTTGGATTGAGGATCCTGGCCATCCGGCAGACGAATACCGACAAGAAATTGGTACCAACGCCATGAGACGAAAGTTACGATATACCTCCCGGATGAGCTGCAGAGAACCCTAAACCCAATCCTTACCATGTCCTTCCTTCAACAATTGTGACCACTAACCTCGAGTTGCCACGAGTACCCTGGCTCCATCCCGTACTAATTTTGGCACTCAAAAAGTCAATACATTGTAAAAAATACAAAAGATGAATTTCGGCTCCGTAAAGCGTTAAACGCGATTGAGCCACAAATAAATGAACTAGATAAAAAAAAAAAAAAAGTGATTAGATTCAAACTTGGTGTCCTGGACAATGTTGATCAACTAAATGAGACGTATCCGCCTAAAATAAAGAGAGAGAGAGAGAGAGAGAGAGAGAGAGAGAGAGAGAGAGAGAGAGAGAGAGAGAGAGAGAGAGAGAGAGAGAGAGAGAGAGAGAGAGAGAGAGAGAGAGAGAGAGAGAGAGAGAGAGAGAGAGAGAGAGAGAGAGAGAGGAGAGAGAGAGAGAGAGAGAGAGGAGAGAGAGAGAGAGAGAGAGAGAGAGAGAGAGAGAGAGAGAGAGAGAGAGAGAGAGAGAGAGAGAGAGAGAGAGAGAGAGAGAGAGAGAGAGAGAGAGAGAGAGAGAGAGAGAGAGAGAGAGAGAGAGAGAGAGAGAGAGAGAGAGAGAGAGAGAGAGAGAGAGAGAGAGAGAGAGAGAGAGAGAGAGAGAGAGAGAGAGAGAGAGAGAGAGAGAGAGAGAGAGAGAGAGAGAGAGAGAGAGAGAGAGAGAGAGAGAGAGAGAGAGAGAGAGAGAGAGAGAGAGAGAGAGAGAGAGAGAGAGAGAGAGAGAGAGAGAGAGAGAGAGAGAGAGAGAGAGAGAGAGAGAGAGAGAGAGAGAGAGAGAGAGAGAGAGAGAGAGAGAGAGAGAGAGAGAGAGAGTGACAAATTTGTGTTCCTATCAATTAGATGTTTTTCTTGTGAACAAAAGTGTTTTAAATAATATAAACAAGTGTAAACGAAAATATATTACATCTATTTTCGATATGTGCAGCATGCAGACCAATTACGGATACTCAAAAGTGGAAACGAGTAAAAATTTTTTCGCGGTTCTGATTGTATCATCACCAATCGGTACTATGGCGGCATTTCTATTGCAGATAAGTATTAGTACTTTGTGAAACACCTTTGGACAATGCATTGAAACAATGTTTGACCACCATGAGACTCTCAAACAGCAACAGATTGTATTTTATTATTACACACAAACGAAGAGTTGCAACGGTGTATCGAAACAAGAGATTTATTTTCAAAAAGTTATCTCCTTATACAACTTGCACTTCGATTTGTTTCTCACACTATAATTAAAAATTCAATCACTGCTAAGTGTTGCATTTTATGTTTTTACTGTTAATAAATAATGACAACATGTGCCCTACTTAAAAGTATATGCATGCGCTTTTATTATTACGAACATTACGTTTCTTCGATTCTGTTGTGATAAAATCACGTTAGTACTGTACATATATACCTACATGTACACCATACACCAATTACTATACAGACACAATACGCGGAGTTGATTCGCAAGCTATGCTGTTCAACAGCATCCAGCAGTTGGAAACTATCCGTCGGGTGTATCACATTCTTTTGTGCACTTTTCAGTTGAGTCTATTGGCATTGTCTATTTTTATCGTAAGGTAGGCACAATTTTTTTTACAGATTGATTTCGTTCATTCTATAACATCATTGAATTTATTGCTTTTAGGATGATGGAACTTGAAGAAGACCTCTTGTTGCTGTCGCCGGTGGGAGATGTTCCTACGTATACGACGAAACGTGCAGCGGCTTCTCCGGCCTCTAACACCGACAAGAGAGGGCGTACGGACGATCCCAATGGTATGAGGTTGGTTGTTAAAAGACCAGAGAACGATGTGGACGGCGATTTTTATGATAAGCTGATGTCTGAGTTAGTGGCGCGACAAGTAGTAGTTTGGTTCACCGCTAAAGACCAATTCAGCTATGACTGGTTGAAAGCGACCTTGGCGACCATTTTGGTTAACAAAATAGTGCCCCCCTTTGAGATACTTGCTCAGTCAACACCTGATCCACTCCGTAGAATGATCATTTCAATTCCACTGATACCCAAACTTGGGAAGAATCCACAGGAAACAATATTGCAATTAATTTCAAAACTAAATAAGAATCTCAACACCAAGTACTGGCGTGTTTTCCGTTTGTTGCAGCCAACAAACGGCAAGCATTCAGTAATTCTTGGTGTTGATGAAGACTCAGTAACTAAAATAGAATCACAAAAGTGTAGTAGATATAGATTCTAATAATAATATTAAATAAAAATATGAGACATGACTTACACAATTTTAGCGTGTCTATGGTGAAACCGAAATCTGCTATAAAAAAAAGGAAATTATGCCTCGTAAAACAATTTTGGTAGCCATAGCACTGCCGAAATCGTTCCAATGTGTTTGCGTACATTATGTTCGGATCACTAAGTTAACAAAGCGTTCGGCTTCGTGAGGTTCGCAACAGCGATATCCATGTATGCCATGCGTCTATAGAGAATGTGAAATAGAAAGAGAGCGCATCAACTGTGACCACTCCGCGTCGGGAAGACGGTAGTCTACGAAGTTAATCGGTAGGGGAAGTGGTGTATCGGTATCTACCGGTTCGTAGCTGCTGCCATGATACGAAGAGATCAGTTTGTTGGAAAATGTTAAAGCGATTAGACGCACTTTTCGCTAGTTCGTTAGGGCCATCGTTTTTGGAGTCAGCGGATACCGGCCAAACACGCTTAGCGTTACTACAAAAAGAACAAGATATTTTACGCAATGTCTCAAATTTTTGTAAAATTCTACCCAAAGCAACAATAATGTAAATACAAATGTTTATCGTACGCACAACATTAACATGACAAATCATATATGGATAAAATTTTCTTGAATAAAAAAATTTGAACAAAATCAGATTCGTTTTACTTATTAGCAAACTGCAAGAAATTTAAAAACAGAATATATATATATATAAAAAAGAAAGAAAATTGTCATTTTAAACTAAAAAGGTTAAATACACATTTTTTTTCCTTTACCTATATGGAAACTATCTGGAAGCTTTAAGATACTGTTTTTGAGTTATGAAACCTTTAAGCTATCTTTTTGAAACCAATATGGAAACGGTGCGAACCAGGTAAGTGAAGACAATGGCTATGGATTGCGAGGTACAAATCTCCCAAATGAGGGGAACGTGCCGTTTGAGCCAATACTCTGATACCTGATATTTTGAAATTAAAAACACCTTGAATCGTGGAATACGCTTAAATCTAGGCAATTTCCTAAGGAAATTCTACGTTCTTCATGGCAATTCGTAAATTTTGCCGAATTAAAAAATATATATAAAAATTTTGACAACGAAATCGTTTTCGGCGATGCCAATTTTAGTAAACAATGCATTTCACTTGCTTATATAATTTACAAAACTAATATGAAACATGAATCTTTGTTAGTTTCTTTCATACTCATGGAAATCATTGTATCAAAAAGTTGAAAAATTTACCGATATTTTTAGATTACAGAAATGTTTTCATTATTAGGTGGCAAGTTTTATAATATCTTTTTGAAGACTTTTCTGAAACATTTGTAGGTTTTTTTATAATCAAAATTTTCGACCTAAGAGTTTGATTTATTTTTGATTTCAATGGTGTAAGCACAGACAAACAGACGTAACAATTAGAACAAATCGTGATAAAAATCTTAGTCACGAGAACATGTACGCTCAATGCTAAAATCACTGTATTTGGCTGATGGGCTAACAGGTGGCTGTAGTGTGTAAACGTCAAACATGAACAAAAACGATGCAAGCGCTGCGGTTGGTGGAATGGCCACCTACCATATGCACCCAACCTCTTTCTACGAGCGTTATCGGGGGTCGTAAAAAGAATCTGTCGTAAACAATATTAGGGTTTTTGAAAAATGCAACGTCTAGATGTGGATATATTAATACGAGATATTTGGCAAATTTGAAGCATGGATTGATAACTTTCCAAAATGGCCATTCAAGTTTTCATATTTTGGTAATAGATGGCAACACTGCTTGATTGTTATCAAAATATCCAAGCACAAATGTTTAAGTGGCTGGCAACACTGTTTAGGAAAAATAAAATAAAAAATCAAAACCATAAAACTTGAGTGGAATAGAAGAATAGAATGCTCAGCAACATAGAAATACTTTACAGCTTTAATCCAGTTTTTCATATAGGGTTCAAAATTTTGTCGTAGCTGGCAACACTGGTCAAGTGAAACTTTTGTTTTGTGGATATCTCAGGATCCTGACCACTTGGAAAGATGGCGTCTTCGGGAAGGTTGTTCAGTAGCTCAAGGACCATCATTATTTAAGCCAAGAGATTCGACATTTTGCCATCAGTCGACGCTAGTGTGCATAGAATTTTTGTTTTGCGGATATCTCAGGATCCTGACCACTTAGAAAGATGGCGTCTTCGGCGAAGTTGTTCAGTCGCTCAAGGGCTGTCATTATTTTAGTCAAGAGACTCGCGATTTTTCCACCAGGTGGCGCTAGTGAGCACGGTTTTTTTGTTTTGCGGATGTCTCATGATTCTGACCACTTAAATAAAGGCGTCTTCGGCAAAGTTGTTCAGTAGCTCAAGGGCTTGACTACCGGACCGCGGGGGGGAATTCTTTCGTATAAATAACCTCCAGAGCAAATGCGGTTTAGATCTGTATTGGGAGATTATAAATTTCCTACATGAGAGAGTTTGGAATACATGGGATGGAATGGTGTATACTTAAGTTTTGTAGCATAAATCCGCCACGAAACAGCATAAGTAGCACATAAGAGTTTCATTAGTCTAAAGTCTTAGTATTTGTCACTTACAAGACATTCTACATATTAAGTCTTGGAAAAAATAGCAGCTCACCAACTTTGCAATGCACGAAATCTACAATTCAGGTTTGGCACGCACTGTCACCTATTGCTCCCGAGTAGTTCGACTGCTATTCGTACTAAACAAACTATTTTCAATAATGCTAGGTTTTAATTCAAAAGATTACAAATTATCTGGTATTTTATATGATTTTAACCATTAGAATAATACATTTAGGTAGAATAATAAATTCGATAATATAATTCACTTGGAATGTTCTGATGCTGTATACATTCATCTGTTTCTTTCTTCAATCTCGCTACTCACGGTTTATGACACCTGTCACTGTCGCTCTAATCCTGGGCCGTTGTTGGTTTTATTCGGTTGACGTTCAAACTTACGGAAGGGCGCGTGCTGTCCAACAGGGGCTATCATTATTATAGTCAAGAGATTCGAGATTTTCCCAACAGGCGTCGCTTGTGAGCATAGAACTTTTGTTTTGCGGATATCTCGTGATCCTGATCACTTAGAAAGATGGCGCCTTCGGCGAAGTTGTTCAGTAGCTCAAGGGCTATCCTTATTCAAGCCAAGAGATTCACGATTTTTCTACCAGGCGGCGCTAGTGAGCACGATAGTTTTTGCGGATATTTCTGGATTATGACCACTTAGAAAGATGGCGTCTTCGGCAAAGTTCTTCAGTAGCTCGTGGGCTATCATTATTATAGTCAAGTGATTCGATATGTTTCCACCAGGCGGCGCTAGTGAGCATGAAACTTTTTTTTGCGTATTTCTCAGGATCCTGACCACTATAATTGTTTGAGCCATAAATTTCAAGATTAAATCACGAGGCGGCGCTAGTGAGCATGAAACTTTTGTTTTGCGGTTGTGTGACGTCTGTTTGTCTGTGGAGTGAGTGTGCATAATTGTGAATGTATGGTTATGTATGTATGTATGTATGTATAACTGTATCTTACTTGCGTGGTAGAGCAAAAAACTGAATTGAAGCCACTGAATGATTTAGCGCTGATGTGCATTTTTCGACTATGAATTTTTGATTCTTTATGTTTCAATTTCTTCATCAGTGTACGTTCATAAATTACGTCACGCATAGTTTTACCTATTCATTCTCCTCCTTTTTCCTCTATATCCGCTGTATCACACTTTTTTGCTGCGTTGCTTGCTCTGGCACGTCGGAATCGTAGCGGGGGCGCATTTGTTTGACGTGCGATATTACCAGGTTCGACCTCGTATTCATGTCCAGTGACACGACTTGGTGTTTCGGGAATGCTATTCAACATAGACCAGGTCATCTTCTTTGAAGTCCCGCTTGACTGCTGTTGAACTGGTCATTCTGCTTGGGGTTCTTGACTGCCGGTGTAAGTCCAACGTAGTACGTACCGGTCGTCCTAGGAACGCTTCTGCTGATGACACCGACTATGGTGTGTTTCGGTTTGGTGTTGAACGGTACACGAAAAGGAATGTCTGCAATTGCTCTAGTGTAAGCGGCAGATCGGAGAGGAGAACGGTCTTGAACTATTCGAAGGAATGCTGGCATCATTCTTGAGTTGATTGTCTAGGGGTGCCCGGCGCTTCTTCATCTGCTTGACGAACCGCCGGAGTAATTCACAGCGCTGAGGTAGGAACAGAGCTGTTGGACATCTTTCAGAGGCTGCATCTTCGTCGAATACCATCCTTATCCACGATGTGTCTGAGGAACTCAATCTGGGAGAGTGCGAAACGGCATTTTTCGAGACGTAAGTCAAAACTATACTCAAGAATACGCTCGAGAACGGCGTGGAGATTACGATCGTGTTCCTGCTTGGTACGACCAGCTCGGAGGATGTCATCCAGGTATGGCTTGACTCCACGGCCACCATGCCGTCGATGATGCGTTGGAAACTTGACTCCAGGGGGCAGCCGGTTGTACTGGAAAAGGCCACAATGAGTGTTCACAGTGAGCAGTTTTTTCGATTCCTCCTCCACCTCGACCTGCAGGTAAGCGTCGGATAATTCGAGACGTGTGAAGTAACGTGCCCCAGCCAGTTCCGCAAAGAGGTTATCAGGATGAGACAGTGAATGTCGGTCACATTCTAGCGCGTTGTTCAGCCCTGTCGAATAAATGATACCGTTTTTCTTCTATCGAGTTCTGCATCTACCTTTGGGAGTGCAGCGTACGCCACTGATCGCTTCAGGCAATAGGAAGGACGCGCGTAAGGCTTCAGGTACAGCTTCACTTGCGCTTTGGTGCCCTTACCCAGCGTTTAGTTCTGCGCTGTCCGAGATGAAAATGCGACTGGTTTTGGTAACATTCTTGATGGTAATCTCGACTTGGAACTATGCGAGCAGATCGAGGTTGCCATCAACAAGTGTGATAGCAGATTCATCCGTCGGTTGAGTGAGTGGCTGTCCGATGCTGATCAAAGCATATTTCGAAATGATGTTATTTTAGATGCTGAGTCAAACTGAACCTTTTTTTTAAGAGGTCTTTATTTCGCCTTTGGCTACACCATTGAGCTCGACCGGGATGATACTTCCAATGTGGCGAACCATGTGGATTAGGGTGCCCAGGGCTGATTGGGCACGTCAGGAGTTAATCATCAATGTTAACTTCCTTTTCCCGAACAGCCTAGATAGCCGTGTAGTGTCGGTAGCGGTTGTTTCAATTGGCTAAGAATTAACACTACGGACTGCCTGTTCCGGTGGTATAAGTCCATCTCACAGGTGACCCCTAATTCATGCCGCTTTAAGCTTACCGTGCCTAAGAATGAATGGTTAGGGGGGTCTAAAAAAACCTAACCGCAAACGGAGCCTGTGGAGTACCAGGGCGCCCTCTACAGTATTGTGCCCTTCCTGTGCTACCCGGAGCAATGGTGCAGGTGACCTTGTGTTTCTCCGAGACAGTCGGCTTCCCTTCTTCAGTCTCAAACCTGAGGCTAAATAAGGGTGGGATTATAAGGATGTTGTAAATTAGTTTAAATTTTTCACCCTTATGGCTTCGCATTATGCGTGTTTTTTTTGTTGGGGCAGCAGGGACGACAGTCCAGGGGCTTAACGGACCCCCCCCCCCCCCAGGATCTCTGCGAGTTGGGGAGTTGCCCAGGATGTGGTGAAGTTCGCAGTGGGCTCTGATGAACCTTCATAAAAACCACAAAAATCCGAATGCAACTATGTCACAGCGACCGGTGCCGCTTAAAGCACCCTAGCCCAAACTAACAGGAGTGCCAACCAGTGAGATCCTGATTATGGCATACTGGTCGCGATACAAACGGACAAGGCATGGAATTACGAGTAGGAGTGCTTCGAGCACATTGGGACCAACGCCAGTACGGCCCCAATTATGTATACTGGCAGCGTACGACAAAGGACAAGTAACGGTATATGTACTGGATAATATGCTTTGAGACTGACAGCGGCGACATTCTACTCCCTTAGTAGGGTCGGGTGACACTGGCCCGAAACGGCGAGTGGGTTAATGGCGCAGGCTGCCCCCGTCCCGTAAAACCGTGGCAGGCCTTAGAGTACGTTCCAAATCCGTCGCCTGGTTGTTCCAACTGGGCGGGAGTAGGCTCAGATGCCATTACCTGACCTGCGCCGATCCGGCTCTGAACATAGTACCCCATAAAGGACTATGTCAACCCTAGCATGGCCTCCCTGCTTGCATAGATAACCATGGGATTATAAAGGCGACTATTCCAGCGGAGATGGATAGCGGCTCTTAGGGGGACCCATAAGAGATGATCAACCAAAACAAACAACTAGCGGAATGTGAAGGAGAGGCTTCTGGACCTATCAGTAACCGGCTAAGGTTCCCGCCAAGGAAGGAGGCGACCAACTTTATTGAAAACAGTGTGGGCAAAAGCCTAGATACTGTGACGACGGCAGGCACTGGCCGCTCCAGTGCAACATGTGTGGTGACCGATGGCCCGGGACTAACCGAGGCCATGGATCGCAATAGGGAGTACCTCCCCAAAATGCAGGTAGCTGCTGAGCAACTTGATGTCATCATCGAATATGTTAAAAGCAAAACAAATATCAGCAAAGACTTGAAAACAAGTCTACTGAAATTGCGACAATCAGTCCTAGCTGCAAAGCAGGACTACGAGAAAGCCAAGGAACAGCTGGGCAAGGTAGAAGGCCAAAAAGACACTAGGTCGTGTCAGACCGAAGTGTTTTCCTTCACAGGCAACGCGAATATATCTGATGATATTATTCGATACGCGTTGCGGAAGAGGGAAGCTTCCGGGGATGAATACGTGGCGAAAAGACGTATGGTTGCTTAGGGAAAAGTGACCTACGCGGCCGTCCTCCAAAGCGGAAAAGCTGGCACGAGCCAAGCCCCGCGATCAAGAGGACATGGCAACAAAGGAGAGGCCAACACCAATCCTAAGGCCAAGAAAGCCAAGAAAAAGGAGCCACGGGTTAACCGGAACCAGGCAGTGCATCCACAGGAACCACGGGCGCAAGGCAACAGCAACCCGTGGATACGAGTTGGAAATAAGAAAAAACAGAGGAAACCGAAAACGGAGCCCAAGGAGAGCGCTAAACCGAAAACAGCGAAACGTAGGAATTTAGGCGAAGCCCTCGTTATCAAAACAGAGGAAGCAAAATACGCCGAGGTTCTGAAGGCGATGCGAAGCACAGAGAAGCTATCGCCATTGGGCGCAGACGTGCGAAGCATAAGGCGAACTAGGATTGGTGAAATGATCCTAGTCTTAAAGAAGGACGCCAAGGAAAAGGGTGCAGTCTATAAGCAACTGGCACAAGAAGTACTTGGTGACGAGGATGATGTAAGATCCCTTACTGCTGAAGCGACTCTCCAGTGTAAAAATCTGGATGAGGTCACCGATGCAGCGGAGGTCTCGGCTGCCCTCAAAGAGCAGTGTGACATCGACGTAGCCAGTAAGGCCATCCACCTTAGAAAGGGCCCGCAGGGCACCCAGGTGGCGGCGATCAGGCTGCCGGTCGCAGAGGCCAACAAAGCGAAGAACTTGGGCATACTCAAGGTAGGCTGGTCGGTTTGCCGGCTGAGCATACAACAGCCTCCTGAAGTTTGCTTCAAGTGTTTCGGGAAGGGCCATAAGTCGTGGAATTGCAATGGTCCCGACAGAAGTAAGATGTGCAGAAAATGCGGCGCTGAAGGCCATAGGGCAAGCGATTGTAAGCAAATCGCTAAGTGCCTAATATGTGTCGACAGAGCAGACAACGGACACTTAACGGGCGGACCCAAATGTCCGGGCACAAGCGGAGTATCAAAGCAGCCAAAACGGAAGTAACACAGTTAAATTTAAACCACTGTGATGCAGCCCAGCAGCTGCTTTGGCAGTCAGTCTCGGAAACCAAGACTGACGTGGTGTTATTATCGGACCCATACCGCATACCAGCCAACAACGGGAACTGGGTGGCGGATAGGTCTCAACAGCTAGCAGCTATAGGGACGACAGGACGATACCCAATCCAAGAAGTAGTCTCTAGCTCAAATGACGGTTTTGCGATAGCAAAAATCAACGGCGTGTTCTATTGCAGTTGTTACGCGCCCCCAAGGTGGTCGATTGAGGAATTTTCCCACATGGTTGACAGGATGATGGCCGAACTAGCTAATCGGCAGCCAGTAGTGATAGCTGGCGACTTTAATGCATGGGCAGTGGAGTGGGGTAGCCGCTGCACCAATCAAAGAGGCCAGCTATTGTTGGAATCCCTGGCCGCACTAAATGTAGAGCTGGCAAATGTGGGTACAGTGAGTACCTTCCGCAGAAATGGTGCAGAATCAATCATCGACGTGACGTTTTGTAGTCCTAACCTTTTAGGTACCATGAACTGGCGTGTTGATGACGGTTATACTCATAGCGATCATCAATCGATTCGCTATAGTATAATACCAGGCGGGCAGAAGGCAGCGCGATGTAACTCGACCCAAGCCCGAGGATGGAAAACAGCGCGCTTCGACGGCGAAGTATTCACTGAAGCCCTGAGGCGCGAACGAAACACTCTGGACCTAAACGGTGAAGAGCTAGTTGCTATGATATCACGAGCGTGTGATGCTTCCATGCCGAGAAAAGCCCCTCCTAGAGAGAACAGGCCGCCAGTGTATTGGTGGTGCGAATCAATTGCAAATCTTCGAGCAATCTGCCTTCGGGCTAGACGAAGAATGCAACGCGCACGCACAGAAGCACAAAGAGAGGAACGCGGTGCAGCATTCAGAGAGGCAAAGTTGGCTCTCAAAAAGAAAATTAAGAGTCGAAAACGGGCATGCTTTGAAAGTCTATGCGAGAGTGCCAATTCTAGTCCATGGGGTGACGCCTACAGAGTGGTAATGGCTAAGACCAAAGGAGCCATAGCACCCCAAGAGAAATCGCACGAGTTGCTGCGATCGATAATCGATGTACTCTTCCCGCACCATCCCATAAGCCCATGGCCCCCAGCGCCGTATGCGGCAGATGAAGGAGAAGAAGTGGCGAGAGTAACGAACGAAGAGCTGGCAGAAGTCGTGAAATCATTCGCGTCAAACAAGGCACCGGGACCCGATGGTATCCCGAATGTTGCCTTAAAAGCGGCAGTGAACACGGATCCGGACATGTTCAGAACCACGATGCAACGCTGCATTGATCAAGGAATCTTCCCGGATGTATGGAAGCGACAAAAATTGGTGCTACTACCAAAGGCGGGGAAACCACCAGGTGACCCGTCGGCGTATAGACCTATCTGTCTACTAGATACGACGGGCAAGTTATTGGAGAGGTTGATTCTCAACAGACTAGTACCGTATACGGAGAGTGCGGACGGCCTGTCCAACAACCAGTTTGGATTCAGAAAAGGTAAATCCACTCTGGACGCCATCCAGTCGGTCGTTCAAACAGCTGAGGTGGCAATCGAGCATAAAAGGAGCGGCATCCGTTACTGCGCGGTTGTCACTCTGGATGTGAAGAATGCGTTCAACAGCGCAAGCTGGGAAGCAATAGCACACGCGCTTCACCGCCTCAAGGTACCGGTGCAGTTGTGTAAGCTTCTAGAAAGCTATTTTGATGGTAGGATTCTACTGTATGACACAGAGGAGGGGCAGAAAAGCGTTCGAATTACCGCGGGAGTACCTCAAGGTTCAATCCTGGGCCCGCTGTTATGGAATGCGATGTACGATGACGTACTGAGGCTGCCCCTTCCGACGGGTGTTAAGATTGTTGGCTTCGCCGACGATATCACCCTAGTGGTCTATGGTGAATCGATGGAGGAAGTAGAGTTGACAGCAGCGCACTCTATTTCCCTGGTTGAGGAATGGATGAAGTCTAGGAAACTAGGACTGGCCCGTCACAAGACTGAGGTGGTGGTGGTCAACAACCGCAAGTCCGAGCAACGGGCGCTTATCTCGGTAGGTGATTGCACCATAGAGTCCAAGCGATCCCTTAGGCATCTTGGGGTAATGATCGACGACAAGCTGAGCTTCGCTAGCCACGTTGAATATGCCTGTAAAAGGGCATCTACGGCTATAGCGGCGCTTTCGAGGATGATGTCTAACAGCTCTGCAGTAATTGCCAGCAAACGCAAGCTGCTGGCAAGCGTGGCGCTATCCATACTAAGGTATGGAGGACCAATCTGGTCAAAAGCGCTTAGAACGAACAGAAACCTAAAGCGGTTGGAAAGCACGTACAGGATAATGTGCTTAAGAGTAGCAAGTGCATACCGGACGGTATCTAAAGAGGCCGTGTGCATCATAGCCGGGATGACGCCCATCGGGCTCATCATCAAGGAAGATGTTCAATGCTTCAACCAAAGGGGTATCAGAGGAGTCCGCGACACGTGTAAAGAGGAAACGCTCAGAAGCTGGCAGCAGGAATGGGATAACTCCACTAAGGGTAGATGGACCCATCGATTAATACCAAATGTGTCAGATTGGTATGGTAGAAGCCATGGGGAAGTGAACTTCCACCTGACGCAGTTTCTGTCAGGACATGGTTGCTATAGACAGTACCTGCATAGGTTCGGGCACTCAGAATCTCCTGCGTGCCCCAATTGTGCTGGTGTAGAGGAAACAGCGGAGCATGTCGTGTTCGATTGCCCCCGTTTCATTGTTGTGAGAGGTCGCATGCTCACTACATGCGGAGGGGACACGTCCCCCGACAATATTATAGAGAGAATGTGTGCGGATGCCGAGTGCTGGAATGCAGTAACTACGGCTGTCACTCACATTATGTTAGAATTGCAGCGTCTATGGCGCGCCGACCAAGAGTTGGCTGCAGAGGATTAGCCCTGCCGAGGCTGGTCCCTTGTAACATTGTTTAAGTCGGCTAGGAGAAGCAGTTTGCCTAGGCTACTTCTGCTACACGTGTTGTGCTATATGCACTGGTCCCTTCCCGAAGAAATACCGTAAGGTGGTTCCGGGGAGATGAGGGTCTGAGTCCAAGGGTCATGTCGATGCACTGTTCACCACTTGAGCAATTCTAAATGAATTGCTCAAGCACAGTGCATAGGCTGGTTTTAGCGGGTCGTCGTTGGTGCGTCATCCCCGCATTCCCTGAGTTATCTTCTCAGGGGATCTGTTTGCAGATTTCCCCCTTGTAAAAAACAAAAAAAAAAAAAAAAAAGGGTGCCAATGAAAATCGATTTTTCGAATTTCAAAAAATGGTAGTGCTCAAAAGTTTTGTCTCCTCGAAAAAAGTCCCCATGCAAAATTTGAGCTCAATCGGACTTCATTAAGTGGACCCCCAAAGCGGTCAAAGTTTGGCTGTTTTGACCCATGAAAAATGTCCGAAATCGAAATTTTTTTTTTTTGATGCCAGATGTCTTAGAAATGCATGAAACGTCGAGATCTGGTGTTATTTGGAAAAAAATTTTTTTTGAAAAAATCGACCATTGGGACTTAGTAAATTTTTGAGTTGGGAGAGTGAATTGAATTTGAAATGAACGATTTGAATTCAATTGCTGAGAAATTCAAGGCAATAGTATTGAAACATATCCTATATCATTGTTGGCCACTGAAAGCATATTATATGTGATATTTCATTAGGGTGGTTCATTTACTTTCCATTAGGGTGGTCCATTTTGTTGAAAAATTTAAAAAAAAATGAATTTTAATTGAATATTGAAGACAATAGTATTTGAACATCTCTCACATTATCGTAATCCATTTTCTACATTTAATATGTGGTATTTTATTAGAGTGGTTCACTTATTTTCCATTAGGGTGGCCCTTTCTGCCGAAAAATCATAATTTGAATGGGATATTAAAAACAAAAAAGTATTTTATCACCTCTTTCATCATCGTAGGGCATTTCCTTCATTAGATTCGTGATATTTTATTAGGGTGGCTCACTTATTTTCCATTGGTGTTTGCCGAAAATATAAAAAAAAAATCAAGAAATTTTGAATTTGATCTTTTTTTAGCACAATAGTATTTTAACACCTCTTTTATAATCGTAGGGCATTGTCTTCATTTTTGTTTAGAGAGGCTTTAAATTCCTCAGAATTCATGCGCCTCTAGTTCCATTTAATATGCGACATCATCGTAGGACACTGTTAACATATTTCATTAGGGAGTTTCTCTCATTTTCCATTAGGGTGCATCATTTTTCGTATAGTTTGAAACCATGATTTTTCGCAAAAGTCTCGTCCACTTTCCTTAATTATGGTGTCATTGTAAAAATTTCAACCTTAATATCTACAGACCAAAAGATTATGGTGTGGACTACTACATAATATTTGCGTAATGTTCAACGAAAAATGTAAAGGTAACTTAATTAACAACAAAAGAGTTTTCTAGAAAGCCTCTCATTGTTAGAAAGGTCCTTTTGAAAAGTTTTGCGTGATTTTCATTCGGAATGCAACACTTTACTAAGCTGAACCAGTTTGGAGTCTTCGTCTCATACAAAATCCGCTTGCTACTTCGTGATTTCAGATGCACTCATCTCAGAGATCAAGCATTGAGCCTCAGTGACCTTTCCAATTCAGTTTTGCAAGCTCAGATAAAAAAAAATCAGAGTGATTGGTGAGAAGACTCTGAACTGTAACCCCGGAGCGCTTAAGATGGGGAACTGTTAGATTTTGCAATAGTTGTAGTAGCAATAAGGTAAGCAACGAAAGGGAGAGGAAAGGAATTGTGATAATAAAAAAAATATCATGTTGGTTGTTTTTGGTACACACTTAAATTTTGTTCGCGAGCTCGGCATTTAAAAATGCTGAATCAACTCGGCTTCTGCACATTTTGCTGAAAACTCAGCTGAAAAATAATGTTAACCGAGGTTCGGCAACTTCTGAAACTGAAATCTCGGTTAATTCTACTTTTTACTCGTATCTCGGCAACTATGTAAGCCGAGCACCAACGTTAACAACGTTTTCACCGAATTCAGTTGTCTCGAGTGCTGATTAATCGGTTTCCACCTAAGTTTACCGAGATTCTCAGCATTTTGTTTTACCATCTGCCATCTTGTTTTCATTCACATCGGTTTTGTGTATACGTGGAAAAGTAGTGTAAATATCGTGGAAAAGTTCTTACAATAAACCAAGTGCTGGAAATTATGAAGCAGGAGGGAGTTAGATTATACAAACTCTTAAGTAAGTACGATCAAAGTTGTTGTTTTCATGAAATTTAGTGCTCAATATTGGATATTACGTGCTTTTTCTGCCGAAAAGTAATTATGGAATAACTAGTCGAATTTTATAGACACGTCATTAACCATTTCCATTTTTGATTTATGGACAGCTCCAATGTTGATATTGCTTAAAAACACCCCAGAAATCGCATGAAAGTTCATGTTACAACTCGTTTATTCATACTAATTACATCAAACTCGCAAAACACCGTTGATAAACTCGTCAGATTGATGAGCTTCCTCGCATAAAACACTTCTTTTCTGAGTTCATTTGTACATTTTGTTTCGTCCCGTACACTCGTACAAAGTAAGTCGAATCAATCCGTAGCAGCTGTCAAATCGACATTTGTTATCATAAGTTAAGTCGCATAAGATCACAGGTTAGGTCGGTGGAATATTTATACACTCGCATTGTATGTTATTATTCATCACATAATATATGCACGCATATCGCCTCCACTTTTGTACGTAGAAGGCCGTTTCGCGACATCTTATAAGTGAAATTTTTTTTTTTTTTTTTTTTTAATTTCTTTATTAGTATCATTCCAAACATTACATTCATTTCTTATATCTAGGTGTTCTGTGTTATTAGACAACACTATCATCCTAATTTGGTAAAATAAATTTAAGATTTAATTAACATTTTGTTAACAACATATTACATTTCATTTGCCGTAGCAGTTCAGTTTTTTTTACAGGTGGGTTGATTTCACCTGCTTATAAGAGAAAAAAAAACGCTTTGAATATACTTAACCTACCTTAACCTAAACATATAACGCATTAATCGTGGCAATAGAAGATTGTAACGATTTTTGCCTGAAATTATTAATGATTGTATTTGACATTTGTTCCAATGTTTCAACATTGGATATTCTATGTAACTCATTGGTACTATACCAGGGAGGAAGCCTCAGAATCATTTTCAAAATTTTATTTTGAATTCTCTGCAGAGCTTTCTTCCTGGTATTACAACAGCTAGTCCATATTGGTACAGCATACAACATGGCTGGCCTGAAAATTTGTTTGAATATCAAAAGCTTGTTCTTAAGACAATGTTTTGATTTTCTATTAATAAGGGGATAGAGACATTTTACATATTTATTACATTTGGCTTGAATGCCCTCAATGTGATTTTTGAAAGTTAAATTCTTATCTAGCATGAGCCCTAGATACTTAACTTCATCTGACCAATTTATTGGAACCCCTCTCATCGTGACAACATGTCTACTTGAAGGTTTCAAATAAAGAGCTTTTGGTTTATGTGGGAATATTATTAGTTGAGTTTTGGAAGCATTAGGAGAAATCTTCCATTTTTGCAAGTATGAAGAAAAAATATCCAAACTTTTTTGCAATCGACTACAGATGACACGCAGGCTTCGACCTTTGGTGGAGAGGCCTGTGTCATCCGCAAACAAAGATTTTTGACATCCCTGAGGTAGCTCAGGTAAGTCAGATGTGAAAATATTGTATAATATTGGTCCCAAAATGCTGCCTTGAGGAACACCAGCTCTTACAGGAAGTCTTTCAGATCTGGAGTTCTGATAATTAACCTGAAGTGTACGATTTGACAGATAACTTTGAATTATTCTAACAATGTATGTTGGAAAATTAAAAATTTTCAATTTTACAATCAAACCTTCATGCCAAACACTGTCGAATGCTTTTTCTATGTCTAGAAGAGCAAGACCAGTAGAATAGCCTTCAGATTTGTTGGAACGGATCAAATTTGTTACACGTAAAAGTTGATGAGTGGTCGAATGTCCATGGCGGAATCCGAACTGTTCATTGGCAAAAATTGAATTTTCGTTGATGTGGGCCATCATTCTGTTCAAAATAACCTTTTCAAAAAGTTTACTGATGGAGGAAAGCAAACTGATTGGACTGATTTGTCTGGTTTTAAAATTGGAACAACCTTAGCATTTTTCCATTTGTCAGGAAAATATGCTAATTGAAAACATTTGTTAAATATATCAACTAAAAATGATAAGCTACTTTCTGGAAGTTTCTTGATGAGGATGTAGAAAATTCCATCATCGCCAGGAGCTTTCATGTTTTTGAATTTTTTAATAGTAGTTCTCACTTCTTCCAAATCAGTCTCCCAGGCATTTTCGAAAACGTTCTCTTGATTGATAATATTTTCGAACTCCTGAGTAACTTCATTTTCAATTGGACTAGTAAGTCCTAAATTAAAATTGTGCGCACTTTCAAACTGCATAGCAAGTTTTTGAGCTTTTTCGCAATTAGTTAGTAATAATTTGTTTTCCTCTTTCAATGCCGGTATTGGCTTCTGAGGTTTTTTCAAGATTTTCGATAATTTCCAAAAGGGCTTAGAGCCAGGGTCCAATTGAGAAATTTTATTTTCAAAATTTTTGTTTCTTAATTGAGCAAAACGTTTCTTGATTTCTTTCTGCAAATCCTGCCATATAATTTTCATAACAGGATCGCGAGTGCGTTGAAATTGCCTTCTCCTCACGTTTTTAAGACGGATCAAGAGTTTAAGATCATCGTCTATAATCACGGATTCAAATTTCACATTTTGGAATTGCAATGCTCCGGGCTTCAACAATGGAATTTGTTAAAGTTTCAAGAGCATTGTCAATATCAAGTTTAGTTTCTAAAGAAATGTTAACATCAAGATTGGAGTCAACATACGTTTTATATATATTCCAGTCGGCTCGTAAATAATTGAAAGTGGAGCTGATAGGATTGAGAATCGCTTCTTGGGATATTTGAAATGTAACAGGAACATGATCAGAATCAAAATCAGCATGAGTTATCAGTTGGCTACAAAGATGACTAGAGTCGGTTAAGACCAAATCAATCGTAGATGGATTTCTAGAAGAGGAAAAACATGTGGGGCTATCAGGGTATTGAATTGAGAAATATCCTGAAGAGCACTCATCAAATAAAATTCTGCCGTTGGAATTACTTTGAGAATTATTCCATGACCGATGTTTGGCATTAAAGTCACCAATGACAAAAAATTTTGACTTATTGCGAGTCAATTTACGCAAGTCAGTTTGGAGCAAATTAACTTGCTGCCCAGAGCATTGAAAAGGCAAATAGGCAGCTATGAAAGTATATTTACCAAACTGTGTTTCAACAGAAACACCTAAAGTTTCAAAAACTTTAGTTTCAAATGATGAAAACAGTTGATGTTTTATACGCCTATGAATGATGATTGCAACTCCCCCACATGACCCATCAAGTCGATCATTACGATAAACAAAAAAGTTAGGATCTCTTTTGAGTTTAGATCCAGGTTTTAAATACGTTTCGGTAATAACTGCTATATGCACGTTATTAACCGTAAGAAAATTAAACAGCTCGTCCTCTTTACCATTCAGAGAACGAGCATTCCAATTTAAAATATTTAAATTATTATTTGGATCCATTAGAAAAACGTAATCCAATAACAATTTGATTTGTAAATTTTACACCTACTTGGACTGCTTCAGTCATAGTGGTGGCTTTGAACATTGCATCAATCATTAGATTCAATTGTTCAGTTAGAAAATTAAAATCAGAGCAGACATGTGATTTCCCATTGGAATTTCCGGTAGCCGAAGAAGCGGAGTTACCTGTGGCGGTAGGGTTTTTTCAATTTGATTTGAAACAAGTAGAATGGGTACTCATGGATCGAACAGGGGAGGAGTTCGAATTTCCTGCTACGATATCGGCAAAGGATTTACCGTGGGTAGATACATTCGAAATTGAAAGATTCGAACGGCTACCCGACGGATTAAAATTAGTTTGTGAATGAGCATCCTGATGGGTATGATTCATGATCAAGCGATCGTTAACTGAAAAATGAGCATTGTTCGATACTCTACCAGGCAAATTCCGGAAACGACCGTTATCGTAACGGATATTATCTTTCATCTGCCTGGCACGAGCCTCAATGACCCTTTTGCGTGAAGGACAATTCCAAAAATTGGACTTATGGTTAGCCCCGCAATTACAGCATATGAATTTGGTGGTATCTTCCTTCACTGGACAGACGTCCTTAGCGTGAGAAGAACCTCCGCAAATCATGCATTTAGCATCCATGCGACAATTTTTTGTACCATGACCCCACTTTTGGCACCGACGGCACTGAGTGGGGTTCTGGTAATTTCCTCCAGGTTTCTGGAAATGTTCCCATGTCACACGGACATCAAACAAAAGTTTTGCTTTTTCTAAAGCTTTAATATTATTTAGTTCTTTTTTGTTAAAGTGAACTAAATAAAATTCTTGAGAAAGCCCTTTCCGAGCAATGCCAGATTGGGTTCTCTTTTTCATAATGATTACTTGGACTGGGGAAAATCCAAGTATATCATTTATTCCATTTTTGATCTCTTCAGGTGACTTATAGTCACTTGAGAGACCTTTCAAGACAACTTTGAACAAACGTTCAGTTTTGTCGTCATAAGTAAAAAATTTGTGCTTCTTCTCTTCAAGATGTTTGAGAAGAAGCTCACGATCTTTAAGAGTTTCCGGCAAAACGCGACAGTCTCCTTTCTTTGCGATTTGGAAGGAAACCTTGATTCCCCTAATGGAGTTCAAGATCTCCTGCCTAAATCCCGCAAATTCGGAACAACTAACCACGATAGGCGGCACTCTTTGCTTCCTCACTTGAATCAAAGAGCCTGGGCTAGAGGCTGCTTCGATTTGGTGTTCGGAAAATTTGTCTAGAGCATCGAACTGATTGCTCATTTCGATACAATTATTCATTTCACCCTTGGAAGAAAGTTCGCATTCCGGGGAAACGTCCTTTCTTCCATTCTTGCCACGTGTAGTGACAGTTTTAAAACCCACTTTTTTGGAAGGAAGTAGTGAATTCAGAGACTCACCCTTCCTTTTGTTAGTTGTTGATACCATGTTTAATTAATAAACGAGAAAGACGTGACCTTCGAGAGGTTTTTTCCCTAGACGGTGTCCAAGAAGGATTACCACCGCTAGCTTTCGCCAACGGGTCCAACGAAAAATCGAAGGCACGGGTCCAAACAAGGATCGTAAAGGGATCAATAGTAGAAAAAATAGTACTGAAAAGTACTGTTTTAGTAGCACTGAAAAGTACCGTTTTTAATTTTAGCACTGAAAAGTACTGTTTTTGTAGCACTGAAAAGTACTGTTTTATTGCTTTAGGTAGTTTTTAAGAAAACTTCCAAGAGCAGAGAGAATTCGTGTACGCACAGCACGAAGGTACGATGCGCACTGATAAGTGAAATGTTGCACATACAAAGCCTCCAGGTGATTTCGTTATACGTACATTTCGGTTGTCTGGGACTAATGTAAACCTATGTAAACTAAATAATATTCTGCGTCTAAAAGCGCCTCAACAAAGATTGTTTTTCATTTTTGCTGAGATTTCAGTTTGTGAGATGCCGAGATTTTCGGTTAAACACGGTAGCTAAAACCTTTCACAGAAACCGAGTTAATCAGTTAAAACTATTAAGCCGAGATGACTGCCGAGCGCTCGGCTGTGCGGATCTCGGTTTCGAAAAGCCGAGATTCAGCATATTATTCTAAGTGTGTACATTACATCGCATATATTTCCTAAATTACATCTGATTTGTTTGGACGTTTATACATTTTTCGATATTCTTCGACTAATTGCAAAATGAACTGTTTCTGATTTTCATCGGTTGACAATTTCGAATTATATGTTTTTATTAATGCAATACCTCGTTCCGCATTGTCATTTACTACTTTTGGCATCTTCATATTCTTTTTTGCAATTCCACTGCGTAATATCAGTTTCCAACAAGGATTCCGGAATCTCTAGAGCATGGAACAATTTTTTAGTATCCTGACATCCTTGTACAAACGAGTGTAGCTCGAGTGTTGAAACGTCGTTTGATTCGATTATGGATTTAGCAGGTACAATTTTTTGGGTATCTGAAAATCAAAATATTGTTAGAAAAATAATAATCTCGGTACAACAAATTAAACAAAGTATTTACCTGATGTATGTAAGGCTTCCATAATTCTTTTTTTATCTGCTACATCCAACTTTTCGTCAAACAAACACAATCCGATGAGATTGCTATCCAAATACTGCAGATGATTCAAGAACCCTTTATGTACTGCTTTGGCAACTTCTTTGTCAACAGCCTCGTAAATTTTAAGCGATTTTAACAAATTGAGATCATTGTTTGCAGACATTGCAGCACACAAAGAAAGAAACCAGTTTTTTAGATATACTTTCACAATGAATACATTAAATCGTGCTAATCCATCTTTAGTTGCCTTAGGTAACGCAAAAGTGTATCGGTAAAGGAATATTTTTAAAGAATAAATAATTTTAGCCATTCATCTTGCATTATGGAAAGCACCAGGAGCTCTTATTTTCAAATTTTCATTAATTTTTCCACCCAAAAATATAATCGTAAGCTGAATAACTTCACGATAATCTTCGCGGTGATGATGTTCTATTAGTTGTCGCTCAAAAAATTCTAATAGAATCACCTTCTCGTTGTCTGTTATTGATGATTTAACGAACGCATCATTTAAACCAGAATGGTATTAACTCTTTTCTAAGCGGTGCCATTCCATCTGAAACCGCCTAAAGATCTCAACATTTGGAGATTGTGCTGTTTCAAATTGCAGTACCTTGAATGCCTTGCCAACTAACAGCTCGTGTATGTGATGTCTACAGGGAAGTCCAATAAGCTGTCTTATAAACATATTGTTTAGATGTTGACACGCTCCTTTCTTTCGACCAGTGTTTGATGCAGTGGTATCAAATGATGTAAACATAACCCTAAAAAACGAACGTTATATTTTAGAAATTATCAATAATTTGTTTGAAGCTAAAAAAACTTACCTGTCTTCAAGACCCAAATCGACAACTGCATTATAAACTGCTACTGCTTGTTCTATTCCTGTTGAATTTTGGATGGGGGGAACAGCTAACAACTTACGGATGCCATCACCAGATACAACTATAGCCAATCGTTCAGTTTTGGGGATGGCTTTAGACGACAATATACTAGGAAGCAGCTTTGAATCCCAGTTAACTGTTAAGTTAACCTGTGGCTTAAATGTTGTTTTCAGCTCATGGTGCTTTTGCTCACGAATTTTTTTTCTTGAACATCTAATGGACTCCTTGTTCAACAATAATGTTGAAACGTCGTGCCCCAAAGATTTCGCTATAGATGAAATTAGAAATACCGCATTTCGATCACTCACTTTGCAGCGGTCCAAAGCAGCAGCCACATCGACAGTAATAACATTTTTAATTGAGGTTTAAGAGTTGAAGATGATTTTGAGGAACCTAGAAGAAAATATAAAAATCAAAAATATTAGAATCCATGAAAAACATTTTAAAACATATTTGCAATGTATTCAATTCACACTTACCTGGTATCTGTAAATCTTCGCCGATAGTACCGATCGAAGTAAAGGACTCACTCTGGGTTTGAGATGAGGACTCAAAATCACTACCAGTCAATGTTTTCTTTTGTTGTAGACTTGCTTTTTTCTGCTCACTAGTTGGTGGATTAGTCTCTTCTGTTGCCTGTAGATTAGCTTCCTCCTTAAAATCACTACATGAGATACAGTGAGAGGCAAAATAAAGTGCCCACCTTACCAGTTTTCGAATTTCTCTCATTGATTTGGTTCAAATTAAAGTTAACACACCTAAATCTTTTGTGATATTTTATTTTTAATGTTCTTTTAAAGTTGCACTTACGAAATTTTGATTAAAAAAAGAATTTTACTTAAAGAAAAAGAAAATCAATTTGTATTGAAAAAAAAGTAGTGACAAAAATAAGTGCCCACTTCCTTCTTGGCCCCAGAAAAGATGATTTAAGAAAAATAAAAAGCAATTTAATAGTTAATGTGTCCTCCTTTGGCCTTAAGGACTTGCTGGAGGCTCTTCGGCATGCTTTTCACCAGGTTTTGTAGGTGTTGTGGATCTAGTTCTTCCCAGGCGCGCTCCAAGGCTTCAAAATAATTATTTTTGTTGGTAACACCAGTTTTTTCAACCCTAGCATCGAGAATCGCCCACAAATTCTCGATGGGGTTGAGGTCTGGGCTTTGTGGAGGCCATTCCAGCGGTTTAATCCGACAAGACCGGAAGAAAGACTTGGTCTTCTTTCCAGTATGCTTCGGGTCGTTGTTCTAGAGAAATATGAATTTCTCTTCAAGGCCCGTCTGGATCAGCGAAACCTCCAGATTTTCCAGCAAGATGTTAATGTAGGAATCTGCCGTCATTATTCCGTCGATTTTCACGACGCTTCCTACTCCACTCCATGAAAAACACCCCCAGACCATCACATTTCATCACATCACACTTCCATGCGTCACCGTTCCTTGGATGTGGCGCTCCTGAAGCTCGAGCTGTCTAACCGAGAGCGGCGGGCTCGTGTGTGATGCAGAGCACCACATCCAAGGAACGGTGAAGCATGGAGGAGGAAATGTGATGGTCTGGGGGTGTTTTTCATGGAGTGGAGTAGAAAACCTCGTGAAAATCGACGGAATAATGATGGCAGATTCCTACATTAACATCTTGCTGGAAAATCTGGAGGTTTCGCTGATCCAGACGGGCCTTGAAGAGAAATTCATATTTCTCTAGAACAACGACCCGAAGCATACTGGAAAGAAGACCAAGTCTTTTTTCCGGTCTTGTCGGATTAAACCGCTGGAATGGCCTCCACAAAGCCCAGACCTCAACCCCATCGAGAATTTGTGGGCGATTCTCGATGCCAGGGTTGAAAAAACTGGTGTTACCAACAAAAATAATTATTTTGAAGCCTTGGAGCGCGCCTGGGAAGAACTAGATCCACAACACCTACAAAACCTGGTGAAAAGCATGCCGAAGAGCCTCCAGCAAGTCCTTAAGGCCAAAGGAGGACACATTAACTATTAAATTGCTTTTTATTTTTCTTAAATCATCTTTTCTGGGGCCAAGAAGGAAGTGGGCACTTATTTTTGTCACTACTTTTTTTTCAATACAAATTGATTTTCTTTTTCTTTAAGTAAAATTCTTTTTTTTTATCAAAATTTCGTAAGTGCAACTTTAAAAGAACATCAAAAATAAAATATCACAAAAGATTTAGGTGTGTTAACTTTAATTTGAACCAAATCAATGAGAGAAATTCGAAAACTGGTAAGGTGGGCACTTTATTTTGCCTCTCACTGTAGTTTCCGTTGAACCAGTCTCAGTTGTTGTTGGAAGAGCGGATTGTTCTCGTTGTTCTTGCAAATAGATGAAGATGATTTTTCCTCCTCTTTAGTTTTTGGTTTATACTTCTTCGCGAAAAGGTTCCGCAATGAATGAGAGAATTCATTTCTCTTTTCAGTTTCTTTCGCCGACATCCTTAGTAGGGGAACTTACGTATTGTCGGCAGCCTAAGCAGCTGAACTTTTTAAAATGCAATTTTACGCAACAATAGAGCACTACAATTAGCAGGAGACACCTGAACTACACTTGAGCACTCTTCGTTTAATAATTATTATACAGCAAACACTATTTTGTTCTCTTAATCTTCTATTTTTCCTCACCAAAGTCACGAGGCACTTGTTCTTTTATCGGCAATGCAATTACTATTGTCGGCAACAAAAATATTCACTTCGGCAATCCAAAACTGCGCAAAAACTAGTTTATGTATTGGTAACATTTCGTATTTGTTGACAATTTCTGAAATTAAACGTCACTCATTATGTTCTACTCGTTGAAAGGGCCAATGCAGAAAAATACAGACTACACTGAATAAAGAATTGCAGTTAATGAGCCATTTTACGAGACGTTTCGGAACAGCTGATCGCCGCAACGGCGTCAATTGACAGGAGACCTGGGATTAAATCCAGCGTGATTTTCAATAACGCCTCATCTTACCAAACGAGGACATGGAGAAAATGACAAAAATGAGATCCAAAAATGTTCGTTACTGCAACATTACACCTAGTTATTGTATCAGCTACCTCTTTGTTACCCATATTGCACATAAAAAAGCACTTTTGTGATCAGAAATATTTTAATATTTTTTCTCCATTTAAGTTTTTGCCTGGATGAAAAGCTACGCTAGAAATGCGCACAGTCATCAATCATCATCATCGCGAAAACTGACGCCGATGATTGAAAAATCCCAGGTCTCCTGTCATTTGACCAGGCTTCGTAAAATGGCTTATAGAATAGCGGAGAGTCAACGCCACTAAATATAGTGGTTATCACGCCCAATGGTATGAGTGCCCTAGTGTAGATGTAGTTGTGAACCTTAGAGGAAAACATTATGCACTCTGTCTCGAAAAACACCCAGAATCCGGGTAAAAAATTTTCAAATGGGTAATATTCCCATATGCATTTTGATGAGTCTGGAAAGCGTGTGCAAGTTTCTTTGAGGAAAACAAAAACAAACTGTGTATGACGAGCCTATGCTAGTCTACGTGTGTTCAAATGTCACTAAGCTCTATATGCAGACTAAGGCGCCGTCCACAAATTACGTAACGCTCTAGGGGAAGAGGGAGTAGGCTCAAACACAAAATTTATTATTTTTTTTCATGCAAAGACCGTTGCGGAGGGAGAAAGGTCGAAAATTGTACATATTAACGTTATGTCATAAATAGACGCTGCCTAATTTCGTTTTCATTTATTTTTTTGAATAGTTTTTGTATTTAATCTCACTATGGCAGCATTTCGGCTGTATAAATTGCCATGTCATGATTATAAACTTGCAGCAGGTGCGAATCCAACCTAGAAGTTGCAGCGTGACGTCATGGTTAATTGATTCATAATTTTGGGCTCTGCAAGAAAAATCCACGGAATGCGATTATCGGATTACTTGAATTTCAGAGTTGCGTTTGAATGGGTTACATCCATGCTCCTATTTGCTATTTGCACATGCGCTACTGTCTATTAGGGTGCGGTTTATTTTTCAAAAGTTCTGAAAGCCAAAAATTCGTGTACTCTTATGAATTTGAATCATGTTAGTGAGGAATCTCAAAGTTTGAGCCAAAAATATTAAGATTTAGAGGTGGCGCAAGCGTCTTGAAGGTGAATTTTCAAGTTATAAAAAATGGCCTTCAGTGAAGTCACCATAGCTTCGGTAATTTCAGCACTATTACCTTAAAAATTATTTTTTTGAAAACTTTGTAGAACATCAAATTTGTGTAAAATCAAAACTAGTTGCAATAAAAAGTAGTTTACTCAAAAAAAAAATCTCATTTTACTAATAAAATATCTTTGTTTGACCATAACTTCATGAATACTTAATCGATTCCAAATCTTTTGGCATGGTTTAGAAGCTTATTTAATTGTGTTCAAACTTTTCATACGCCACATTTCACTGTTTTGACCAAGTTATTCAACAAAAACCGCACAAAAACATGATTTTTAACGAAAAACGCTAGTTTTATTTTTATTTTTGTCAGTTAAACAATATTTTTAAAGCTGAAACTGGTTTTCCTCATTTGCCAAACCTTTGAAAAGGAGTTAGCAACAATTTTTAAATAATTTTGAAACAATAATATATTTGCACATGTTAAAAAATATATGCACTATTCAACTTGTAATGGATCATTGAAATAACCAGAACGGCCGCTATGGAAAGCATAGATAGCGACACCGTAGCCTTGTGTGTTTGACAGAACAGCAATGCAGTCAGAATGTTAAATCCCATATATAGTGGCGCCTTTGTTTTGATGCGGTGAGCACTGTCAAAACTACCTTCAATGATCTATTAAAACCAAATGCTTTATAAACATAAGTTTTAAATGAAATATGTAATATGTGGCAAAAAACTTAAATAATCCAAAGAAATTCGATTTTTACTATAAAAAAAATCATGTTTTTAGGCAGTTTTTGTTACAAAACTAAGCCAAAACTATTTTTTAGAAAAATGTGTTGTATGAAAAGTTTGTAACAATTATTTTTTGCTTCAAAAACATATACAAATATTTAAAATCGCTTGAGTATTTATGAAGTTATGGTCAAATAAATATGATTTTTTTCAGTAAAATGAAGAAAAATTTGGAGAAAACTACTTTTAAGAAAGATTTGTTTCGATTTAGAACAAATTTGATGTTGTACAAAGTTTTCATAAATTTAATCCATATAAATAAAAAAGGAATGATTTTTGTATGTCACGAAATGGCTTGGGAACGGGTGATTGGACTTACATGATTCTTTCACTGTTGAATTCGTCCAGAGCTCCGACGTGTTTGTGCGAAGAAAAAAATTAAGAAAGTCTTCGGAATAGTGGGAGAACGGGAGAAAACTAATCTGACATTTTCTACATGGGACTTGCATAGCGTTTTTCAACAGCCTACTTGATGGCAAGACGGAGTTTGCCGGGATCACTAGTTTTGAATATAATTTAGCATAATTATATTCAAAACTAAATTTTCAAAATTGGTTAGAAATAACCGATGTTACTTCACTGAAGGCCATTTTTGTAACTTGAAAATTCGCCTTCAAAACGCTTGCGCCACCCCTAAATCTCCTTATTTTTGGATCAAACTTTGAGGTTTCTCTTCTTATGTTATTTGAATTTATAACAGCACACGAATTTTTGGTTTTGAGAACTTTGTTTATGCACAAAAAATGGCTAAAAGATAGCGCGAAAAATATTTGTAAGACGAAAAACATATAACGAATTGTTTCTCAAAATTGGGAACTATTTTCGAAAAAAATATTTGGTACCGGTTGTACGTGATGATAATGACTATCACACCTACCAAATGTTTTTTAGATTAATGCTTTTATTTACGAAAAAAATGTAGTAAGATTCCTTCCCCCATACAAAATGAAACGAATAAACTTCTGCTAATCAACTGTGGACAAGAGCAAAACAGGTAATCCATTGCGCATAAGGGCGCGGTCAGAGTAGACGCGAAAATTGCACGGGAAGGAATAACAATTATTAATAATGAAATGTCAAACTGCAAAGGATTTTCGCTAGATTCTGGATGCGTTCGAATGCGCCCTAGTAGTAGCTTTGCTGAAAGAAATAAACAAAACAAGTTCAAAAAGCAAGAAATGTTGGGTGGAAAATATTCAAAAAGTCAAAATAAGTAGTTTTTTAGAAGTCACTTGACATTAGCTGACATGCAACCATGATACAGTTTGTTGAATTGTTTTTGTATTGTACAACAATACACGAATTGCTTATCAAGACAATACATGAACAATATATCATATTGTGTTTTCAAAAAATTTGTATGAGAAAATATCTATATTTGTATTGTTACGATACTTAACCACCCATACATTATATTGCAAAAATCTCATATACCATACAGTGAACTGTTGAAAACAATATATTGTACTGTAATTGTATTGTCATTTCACAAAACACTGTATTGTATTTCCAATATATTGAATGGTACTGTTTTAATACGTTATATTGTT
This sequence comes from Aedes aegypti, assembly GCF_002204515.2. NCBI lineage: Eukaryota > Metazoa > Arthropoda > Insecta > Diptera > Culicidae > Aedes > Aedes aegypti. Next base: position 13,761,858 of record NC_035107.1, read on the forward strand.
TTTGTATTGTATTTTTTATCCGGGCTACTTCCGAAGTAAAGTATCTTGCATAGATTCTGAGAAAGATCCAGCTTCGGCGAAATGCATTTTCTAACAACTTAAATACAATATTATCCTTTTTACCCGCTCCTGATCCACACCATCCGTCCCCATTCAAACAACACTCATGACTTATGTCGTTCAAGGGTGGATGGCGGCTGTCAAATGGGAGTAAAATTGAAAAACCTCCAACCAAAGTCCAGAACCAGTTTTAAGGCTTAACGCAGAAAAGGGAAAATCATTATTCGAAAAATTGTAGTCAATCAATGCGCTTGAAAAATATTGTTTGCAAGCAGTTATTTGTTACGTGCTGCTACAGAGCGCTGTTGGCAATTTAATCAGCAAAATTCCTAAAATGGATGCTTTCGAGAAAATTTATTACGCTTTTACCATTGTTTGGTCGTAATATTGTATGGCTATTTACATTTTAGAACCAGCGACACGTTGGGATAGCAATAAAGAGCCGCCAGTACCTCCGTTGATGTCGTTAGTTTTTTAATAAATCATCGAAAAAACCTTGAAAAAGGCCTTTTTAAATTGTCACTTTTGAGGTTTCATGGATAATCTTGCTTATTGAAAAGCTCTAGAAAACTTGAGAGGAACACGATTCTCTTGATTTGTTCTTATTGCGAATCAATTCTACACGCAGCGAGCATGACTATCGAAATTCATAAATTTTTCCTTAAAAAAGATGGAACGATAATTGCAATACGAAGCTTTATGTATCGTTTTAGCATCATCCCACATCAAGACGTCGATAGACGAGGAGTGTGCGCACGAGCCTATCGATTGCAAGGTCCTTGATTCGATTTCAGGTTGCCGCGAAAACTATATTTGTTTTCAAATTTCGGTTCCATAACGTAAATTTATGAATTTCGATCCGATTACTTGTGGCGAATTTTCATAAGGGGTTCCTATGTTTATCGATAGTTCATTTTCCTGAGTGTAGTTTGTTTGGCCCAATGTCACCTTCTCGAAGGGGTGAGTTTTGGGAAATTTTCAAATGATTCATCTAAGCCATTTTATGAGACGTTTCGAATCATCTGTTTTTTGTTTGTTTACCAGCTTTGAAACTTGCTGGCGGGCCCATTTATTTACGTTTCTTCTAGCGCCACATTTGGGAGGAGCTCATCCATTAATGGCGTGCAACGAGCTTTTCAATCTTCCCTAGTAAAATTAAAATCAGCAGGCAGGGAAAAAAATATTTTATTTACTGGTAACATCAGACATGTAACCACGTAGAAAAATAGCCAGCAAGAGAACGAAAATGTCATCACCAACAAAAATGTTACCAGCGCCATTCATATATAATTCATGTTTTGAAAACAATAACAATAAGCGGCCCGCCAGAAAACGTCAACCGACTGTCTCGTAAAATGGCTTATTAAATTTCAATTATTTGTTCAGCATTTGCAACGTATTCTTATATTTAACCGAACATATCAAGTCATATTGCGAAAATTATTGAAAAATTACTGAAGAGTTGCGCATTTTTGGCCAAATCTCACCCCCACATGCACATTATTTTTAAATGCGAAAAGTCAAGAATTTCACCGTGAATTGAACTATTCGCTGACAAGCTGAATGGCTCGATATGGTTTTGGTCTGTAAAGGTTGCTACTCTTGAACGCTCTATCACCAAGTTATTACCGAGGGAATGAATGGTATTATTAAAAAAATATCCGATTGCGATGTCCCACGATTTTTTTTTTGGTTCATGAATAGCACTCTCCGAATATGTTTCGATCAGCTAATTCGGATCAAAATCCAAACCTTGCCAGTAATTTTCAAGGTTCATATTGTTCTCAGTGTATAAGAAAATCAGAATAGACCCTTTTTAAATCTACTCACTTTTGACTTGACACAATTACATCATCCACTGATTGCCTGTAGAACAACAGGAGTGTTGCCAAAATAGATAACATATTAAAAGACGTATATTTTATATGTTTCTCAGTATATTGAAGTTTATGCGCTACAAACTTCAAATAAGGAAGGTATTGAAAGGCTCAATTATTACCCATGCATGCTTTGTTGCCTAATTCCAATAAATTAATTAGTTGTGTTCGATATTTTCTGTGAATTTAAATCGTGAATAATAAATACACCGCAATTGAATATGGTTCTCTGGCAACCTGGTGCAGTAATAAAAAGTGATTGCCGAGGAAAACAAAGTTCATTAATTTTAACTAGTGATTTGAAGCATAAAAATTAAGTATTTACGAGTGCTTTATAGACCAATCGAAAGTCTAATTGTGCATAAATGATCGGTGCGTAGATTTTGTGAAAAAATTGGCATTGGAGCGGAGAATTGGACCTTTCGAAGTGGTGAGTTTTTCTTAAGCTGTTCTTTTGTTGTTCTATTCGGCAGCTCACGAATGACGATAATTTCGTAAGCATTTATTTCATTTAATGATAAAACCCATGTCATATCATATTTTTTGTGAAGGATGTGATTTATATGGAAGATTATTGTTCAAGGAACATGTTGAGTACATTGAAGGTAACCCTTGTTCCGTAGATAAATTCTAACAAGGACGAGAAGTTAGTGTTGCCGAAAATACCCTCAGGGTGCCGAAGCCATCATTTACCCTATGTGCTTCTGCAAGCTTTTCCAAGTTTCATAGTATCGCAAGATTTTTTGTTCCACTGTCACGTCGTCGATCAAATGGTTCAAATGCTTTTTGTTCCATGATGTCTTTAAAGCTTGTGTTGTTAACTGTGCGCTAGCTCTAGGCTTTTGCTTCTCTGCTCGCAAATGAAACATGAAATTCCGGAATACTTCACTGTATGTCGGCAAATTTGCAGATTCGGGGAACAAAGGTAGATATTTTCCAACTAGCCGAATATCCTCCATTTTTAACAAAAAACGCTTGCACACGCCTTGATATTTTTTTGACACATGAATTGCTTTTCTTATTCACAACTGAAATATAATTTATTTGGAGCTTCTATTTTGAACACGCTTAGGTATCTATCGATTTGATTTGCTTCACTTTAGGTATAACTTATATTCTATGTAGGTAGAAAAAGCAGGAGCTTTTAGCTACATCTTTGAAGAATAAACGAGAACTGATTGTTAAAACTGGAATTCCCTACGTTGTCACAACCGAATCGCGTGTACTATAGCAATCAGAAGGCATCATTTTGTTTCGGGAATGAAGGAGCCCAAGACTGAGAGTTGCATGCCAATAAAGAATCATGATTCAAAACTATACAAAGTTGATTTGTTAGATCCGTTGAGAATATTTTTTTTTAATTTACAAATTAAATGATTACCCTTATGCAAAACTGAGGACAATAGCCCTAATGAAATATTACATATTATATATTAACAGTGGCCTACGATGACATAGGAATTTTTTTATTACTCTTGTATTTACTGTTCCATTCAAATTCTCAATTTTTTTAAAGGACCACCGTAATGGAGTATAAGTGAGCCTTCCCAATGAAATATCACGAATCTAATGAAGGAAATGGCCTACGATGATGAAAGAGGTGATAAAATACTTTTTTGTTTTTAATATCCCATTCAAATTATGATTTTTCGACAGAAAGGGCCACCCTAATGGAAAATAAGTGAACCACTCTAATAAAATACCACATATTAAATGTAGAAAATGGATTACGATAATGTGAGAGATGTTCCAATACTATCCAGCTTTTTACGCTCGTCATGCTATAAAATATTTGACACAAGCACACTACAGGGTGTCCGCAAATTATCCGTACAAACTTTGAAGACATGGCTCTATACAATCAAGCATAATAAATTCAATATTCTTGCATGGTTTTCAACATTAGCTTATTATATTCTTAAGAAGTAAGTTTGACACATTTCTGATTTCAAATAATTGCACAACCAACCCAAATGTATTGAGGTGTCTTAAAGGGAGCTGTTTTCCAAGCTTTATGACAGAAGAGAAATGTCCATACAACTCACTGGATTTGAACCGTACAATTTTCTATTTCCAGTCTAACTTGAAGCCACTTATCTGTAAATTACTTCAAATAATAATAGGACATTTGGATTCATCTCTTTTAGGTTTTAGGGATAACACATCTCCAGCATGACTAGCGGCCCTCAGGAAAAACGTCTCCGAAAAATTTGAATTTGCCTTTCTCAGTAACAAGCAATTATTTCGAAATTTTTTAAAATTGTTTTTAGAGTTAACATATAGATATATTATAAAAGGTACATGGACATTGACTTTTCATTGTTTTCAATGTGAGATCATCTTTCCAATATTTTGCTGTTCGGATAATTTGCGGACACCCTGTACCACCACTGAACTGAAACTCGAAAATAAATCCTTAGTAACCCATCAATAATAACGATAATTTTCATTGCTAAGTGACAACTCAAACTAAAATCTAATTCCGATTCGCATGTAGGTATAACTCTTTAATCGCCTTTTGCTTTTTTAGGTTTCATTTAGATCAAGTCCTCTTTGAGCTCCCATCGGAACTGACGCACAAGGAACATAGTACCTATTCCCCACAATTCCCAACAGACTGTCCGAGCAGCCAGGGCCCAACGGTGTGGAAGTCTTGGTCGTACCGGAACCGGTGGACAACCTCTGGCTCAACAAAAATATATAAACAATGACATACATATATACTATCTTTTTTATTTAAAAGCAAATGACGATCTCTCCCGGGATTGGAAACTCTAGTGTTGCTTCTTTCAAAGGGCAAATCTTCCACTAGAAGCATGAACGTGTCGGTGTCTTTAACTGTGACAAAAAAAATCTATGTAAAAAATTGCTGTAGGAAGTTCATAGTGAAACACCAAACGAATTTATTAAGACTTTCATGAGACAGTTCTGTAGGAATTCCTGGAAGACCTCAAGCAATAATGCTTGAAGTAATCGGCTAAAAATCGAGGAACTATCCGAGGATTCCTTGAAGGTTTTTGTGAAACAATTCCTCTAGGGTAAAATTGGCAGAAGAATTACCGGTGGCATCTGTGGAGGAAATTATGGAACGATCCCTGGGGTATCAGATATCAGCGTTGCTGCGTGAAGCGTTTTCTGGAGGAATCTGTGGATGCATTTCCTCAGAACTCATGGAAATATAACATTGCTTTTTATATGATTTTCCCAAGAAAAATCGTAGACCGATTTCCTACATGGATTCAACAATGATCAATCAGTATCCGACCTTTGGAACAGGGTTAATAGCATTCAAGGGAAAAGGCATGGCACTCAAAATCGATGGTATTACCACAAAAGACCGAAAACTCATTGCAGATGTTTTCGCGGATCACTTTCACGATCACTTTTCAATTCTCTAGTCGCTTCATCGCCCGCAACCCAAATCCACAATCTGCAATTTAGCGTTTCGTAGTTCCACCCAATCAGGGACAAAAAAAAATGAAGACTATAAAAATTAACTGTTTGTCATGGCTTGTTGAGGACATATTTCCAAGTTACAGTTCAGTGGTGGTTGCAAGCTTCTGTCAAATATTTTATAGCATATTGTTTTTATGGCGAGCGTAAAAAGCTGGATTGTCTTCGATATTCAATTAAAATTCATTTTTTTTTAAATTTTTCAACAAAATGGACCACCCTAATGGAAAGTAAATGAACCACCCTAATGAAATATCACATATAATATGCTTTCAGTGGCCAACAATGATATAGGATATGTTTCAATACTATTGCCTTGAATTTCTCAGCAATTGAATTCAAATCGTTCATTTCAAATTCAATTCACTCTCCCAACTCAAAAATTTACTAAGTCCCAATGGTCGATTTTTTCAAAAAAAAAATTTTTCCAAATAACACCAGATCTCGACGTTTCATGCATTTCTAAGACATCTGGCATCAAAAAAAAAAATTTCGATTTCGGACATTTTTCATGGGTCAAAACAGCCAAACTTTGACCGCTTTGGGGGTCCACTTAATGAAGTCCGATTGAGCTCAAATTTTGCATGGGGACTTTTTTCGAGGAGACAAAACTTTTGAGCACTACCATTTTTTGAAATTCGATTGCAAAAATTTTCCCATACATTCCATTGGCACCCTAATGTGGATACTTTTCGTCTTGACGTTCTCTTCGGGCTTCGAATGCTTGAATGACTTCGAAGGTGTGGCCTTGTTGCTGGAACAGTACACTTCCTTGTGTCCCTGATGCTTGCATCTTGAACGAGTGTGCGGATCGAACGGACACTAACGGACATAGTGCTGGTCATCACATTTCCGGCATTACATTTTGGATACTTTTTCGCTTTTCAGAGGATTCTTCAGATTGCGAGAGACAATGTTGATGTTACGTGATTCTTTGTCCTCCACCATCAGTGTGTCCTGCTTGTGGTTGGCCACGCGATGCCATTCTTCCACGAGATTCTCCAGGGTAACCTTGCTGAAGGCTTCTCCTAGTTCGTTGACTGCGGTTTCGTTAGCTTCCAGCTTCGAAATCAATCTGGCTCAGATGTCCCCATCCCATAGGAGTCCACAGACGAAACGGAGCGCTTTGAATTCACAGAAAAAAATCCGTTCTCGTATCCGTGAACAGCAGGCGTGAACTCGTCAACAACAAAAATACACCGTGAACTAGATCATGTATACGAGACCAATCATGGTAGTTCACGGTGTATTTTTGACAGTTCACGTTTTCCAGAACGCTTTTTTGAGCGTGTTGATCCGCAGTGAGTTTGGAAATTTAAAGCGCTTCACAGTGTCTGTTCACCGTGGCAGCATACGAGGTGAAGTCGTTCGCGCCACTTTTTGCGTACTGAAGACACTGATAACGGGAATGAAAGACTGACTTCGGTCGACCAAGCGGTTTCTTCAGCTTCAAGACGGTTCCCGCCAGCGAGTAGTCCCGGGGGTGCTTGGAAAGGTTTACTTAGCTTGTGACGAAGCAACCTCCCATGGGCGACATGATCCAGAGATCGGCCGTACTGCGTGACCTCATACCTTGCGTACCAGCCATCGAAGTAAACGTCTTCGTCCGGATCGTACTGAAAATCCTGAATTCCGCTTGCCAATGACTCGATGATCTGCTGCCATTGGTGGGCTCTTCAGATCCGCATCTGCAATTTTTTTGATTGGCGCTTGAGTATAAAATCTTGAGGGTCTTCGAGTTGCTTCCAAACTTTTTATCGTCGCCAGCTGTTATAGCCGTAACCAAGGCCGTAACCAAGGAAAGATGATTTTGTTGGTACGAGCTAATGTTTTACTGAACTGCATGGTTTATTTCAGATATTGATGCTACTGTATATTACGAAAGAAATTCCTTCAACGACTTATTCAGAATTTCTGCAAACAATTTCTCAAAGGATTTTTTGACAAGTTTCAGTAAATTTACGGCTCTTGAAATTTGATGATACCATAAATTTATATGAAGACTTTTTCAAGAATTTATTTAAGAAATCGTCCAGCTCTTGTTTTGTGAATTCCACTGCAAGGGATTAATACAAACATATTCCAAAAAGGAGACACGCTCCAGAGATTAACATTTACAGTGAACTCTCCGTTACTTGGTATTGAAGGGACCACAGATTTAGGATGGTATCGAGTTACAGCACACAAAACCCACAAAACCAGTGTAACTGCGATTCAAAGAACCATCGAGGTAGCCATGAAAACCAATTTTTACTGTGATTCTCTAATTCGATATCGAGATACTGAACAACGAGTAAGGGAAAGTTGACTGTATATCTAAAAACAATTATATTGAAAAAGTACAAAAAAGTAGCTTCAGAAAACATTATGTTTGAAAAACAGACCATGAAGACCTTCCATTTAAAATAGAGACTCATTAGAGACATCAAAATAGTGACAAAAACTCAAAAAAAGAGACCGGCTACCAGCCCTGCCCTTGCGACCAAAGCATTCGTGAACATGTGTACGAAACATCTATCCCCCGCTATAAAAAGGGCACTAATTTCTCAGCACTTTTGATCGGCTTTGATAAATCTGATTCGCGGAAAGAGTGCCCAAACAGCATCATTATCATCATCAACAACAACAATCGGGAATGATCTCAGCAGTCTGCAAGCCGTTAAATCAAATTTGCTTCAGGAGAAAATTTACATATTCATCAGGTTTCTTGGTTTCCCCGCCACTGACTGGCTCCAAAACCGCAGCAATCGAGTCCAGAGCCGAGAGAAGCCGGTTGTCACGACGACGACGGCGACCACAACGATTTAACAATGAATGAAAAACAGGCTCGAAAATGGCGTCGTCGTCGTTGTCTTGAATGGAGGAAGACCAGAAATCGCGAAGACGGCGACGACGGTGACATTTTCTGCGTGGGCGAACTCGAACCAATCTGTTGGGCTTCGGACTGTGTTCGAGTCGAGTGGGAAATGAGCGGATCGGAGAGAGGAAATTATTGAATTCATTGATAAAAGAGCTACAACCGATCGAGAGGTTCGGTTGGTGGGTGGGCAAAACGAACGAGTAGATGCAGAACCGTAGGCGGTTTTCTTTTTGAACTTTGATCAAAGCAAGCGTTTTGGGATTCATGATGAATGCTAGTATGATTACAAGATGCTAGGCGACTTGCATGCAAGTGGCTAGCGAAGTTTGAAGAAAAATCAATGATGATAACGACACCACGTGTTTTCGAATGTGAACTTCCTTTCATTACAAGATGTTTGACAAAGAAAATTGCTTTTATGCAAATTTGTGTTAACTGTAATTAATTCGTACAGTTTCCATCCAACCCGCAGAAACAAAGACATTATCATCTCCTATTCTTGTTGCAATAATTTTATTCTGCAATAAGAGTTTATCACCACTTGAGCAGAATATAACAAAGATCGATCACCACGTGCGCAGTGATTTTCTGAGCTTCACATTGGGGGTCGTCCATAAATGACGTAGCTTTTCAGGGGGGAGGAGGGGCTTCACGGATTTGTGGCGATGTGTGACGAGGGGGAGGGAGGGGTCCTAGCTAGTGGACGTAGCATTTTGTCGGTAAAAAGAAAGGCGATAAAAAAATAGCATACAAATATTTTTTATCAAACTTTTTTTTTGGTTGGCTTATAGATTTGGGTTATAAAATGATGATTGAGCTTCAAAACATTCATGACAATGAATCTAAATTTAATGATTATTGAAAAAAATCTATGAAATTTTAGATTTTCTTGATAAATGCAATCAAACAGATTCTTTAAAGCTTTAAATAATTATGGCAATATTATATTATATTCGTGTCTAAATTATTGAATTTTTAAATGAACAAAATAGAAGTTTAATAAATTAATTAAAAATCAATGCTTCAACGACTTGGAGAACGTTGTTTTGCCATTTATTTACAAGACATAATGTCAATCGTTTTAGTTTTATTCATATTTTCTTTTGGGGCTTTATGTCTTGAAGAGAATAAAATATGCCCTTTTTGGCAAATATTACATTAAAACAAGATATTTATTCCGTGAATTATGCATTCAATGTTGCAGGAGTTCTCCACCCAATCAACTCATTTATTTGTTTTGATATATCAATGTTCTTGATGGAAAAGCCTGAATACTAATGAGGACAACAGATTCGAGTGTTATCGAAATTGCCCTGTCATTTAATTTTCTTCATAACTCGGTAATTTGAAGAGAGATTATTTTTATTATATTTCATTATAGGTTGTGCAAGATTATTTCAATTTGGGAAACTATAATGAAGTTCAGCTGAAGTTTTAATAGAGATGAATAATTTATATAATAATCGCAAAATTTTTCTATACTTGGCCAGTGATTGCCAAATGGATTTGAATTTGGATAATAAAGATCCATTTCAAATCAATATATTTTGTTGATCATTTTCATTGAAATGTATTTCCTAACAACGAATAATTAAAAAAAAAATCCTCTAATATAACAAAATTTCTGTTCAATTTATTATAAAATATATTGTACGCTAACTCTTAACTGTTAACTTCATCAATCCAATCAAACATTTTTATTTTTCACTTTTTTTGTTGTACACTTGTTTTTTTATGGTAACAAAAGCAAAAGTAATACAATTTAGCCTATATGAAATTGGAAACCAAAATTATGAAACTTTAACAGGATATAAGTTCATTTAAAACTGTTTTCCAAATTACTTATGTCCGCTACTGTATATCTAACTGTTATTCGTTAGATTATCTTTACATTTTAGTCAGTAATTAACATCAAACTTTGCATAGAACTTCTGAATTCCGATTTTTTGCTTCAGCCCAGTTGCTAAGGAAAACAAATAAAAAAAATGTAGGGGGAAGAGGGTGCTTGATATGCTACGTATTTTCCAAGGGGGAGTATCAGCATTCGTGACAATATGCTACGAGGGGGGACGGGGGTGTAAAAAATCAGTGAAAAAATGCTACGTCATTTATGGACGGCCCCTTGCTATTTTCGAAAACTTTCTCCGTATTGGTAAACATTGACACTTTATCGAACAGCATCCATAAAACAAATTTAATTGTGAGTTTAATATAATTGATTAATCGCGAGTTGAAAAGGTTACAACAATGTTGTACTCTGTGATTGTCATGACAATTTCGCTTTTGATTGTATCCCAATCCGCAAAAGTTGGGACAAAGGGTTGTGAGCGAGCTTGCTTTGCTGTTTGTTTGTCATCTGTTCTGATGACAATTTGATTCACTGATTATGACAGTGAAATATTGAAGCTTTTGGGAAGTTTTTCACGGTAGATCGAAAGACAATGTTCTTGGCTAGCGGATCACACAAAAAAACGCAACATAAGAGGTTAATGTGCCTTTGTTATTAATTGAATAGAAAGTAAACAAAGAGAGCCTCTCAATCTTAAATAGGTCCTTCTGAAAAGTTACGCGAGGATTATAAACTAGTGACTTCTCCTTAAATGTCAAAAGTGACAGTTTTGTATTTTTGATCTCTCTTCCTTTAATGTTCTTATTCTCTGGAATGGTCAACCATTATTTGCATCATTGTATAAATTCATCTTTCTTTAAAATTTCGAGTATCAAAATATTATTTCTCCAGTTTTTTCCCCGTTCCGCCTTAAGTCGTTCGGTTTTATGGCTTGCAATCTTTCTTCATGTTTTCAGTATTGGATTACATAAAATAATCGGTTCGTATATGACTCTGTCTGTATCTTCCTATTCTTTTCTTGGTCGCTATTCCTTTCTCCTAATTGCTATTCTATCTCTCTTGATTTCTCCCTTTCTTTATCTCTCTATATTTTTGTTACTTCCTATTTCTATCTTTCGGTTTATGTCTCTTTCGGTCTGTATCTCTCTCTGTATTGTTCGCTCTCCGACTTTTTATATTTTCGTCTTCCATTCTCTCTATTTCATTTTCTTCATATGCTTTCCTCGTTATTTTTCTATTTTTTTCCATCCTCAGACACTTTCTCAATATTCTTTTCCAATTGTTTGCTCTTTATTAAACTTATCCTCTTTTTGTATTCTGCTTACACCATAAAGCAGGGTATGAATACCGCTTTTAAGAATAATAATCGCTTTTTCTCTGACTATATCCGATTTTTTCTCCAAGTACCTTTTGGCTGGCTTTGTCTGTACCCGAGTAACAAACATAATACAGTTGAGCCGAAGCATCTTATTCACAACCGCATCCGGTCATATGCCAGTTGCTACGGCTAAATAAATATGCGTGCTGCTCGAGTAAGATTTCTTTTAGATCTTGTCGGAAAGTCTTTCACGCTCTTTACTTAAACTCGTTCTCGCTTTTCTCCCATTGTTTATCTTGCACTTTCCTCATACTTCCTTTCGTTTTTTCCAGATCTTTCATGCAATACCCTCAAACTCTTTCTTGTTTCTATGTAATTCTTGTAACCCTGTCCAGATTTTCAAAAAAAAATCCTCTCAGAAATTCCGAAGAAATCCTCTCAGGATTTCCGAATAAACTCTCTAAGTATTTCCGGAGAAATCCTCTCAGGCTTTCCGGAGAAATCCTCATAGAATTTCCAGCAAAATCCTCATAGGATTTCCGGAGAAATCCTCTCAGGATTTCCAGAGAAATCCTCTCAGGATTTCCAGAGAAATCCTCTCAAGATTTCTGGAGAAATCCTCTCAGGATTTCTGGAGAAATCCTCTCAGGATTTTCAGAGAAATCCTCTCAGGATTTTCGGAGAAATCCTCTCAGGATTTCCGGAGAAATCCTCTCAGGATTTCCGGAGAAATCCTCTCAGGATATCCGGAGAAATCCTCTCAGGATTTCCGGAGAAATCCTCTCAGGATTTCTGGAGAAATCCTCTCAGGATTTTCAGAGAAATCCTCTCAGGATTTTCAGAGAAATCCTCTCAGGATTTCCAGAGAAATCCTCTCAGGATTTCCGGAGAAATCCTCTCAGGATTTCCGGAGAAATCCTCTCAGGATTTCCGGAGAAATCCTCTCAGGATTTCCGGAGAAATCCTCTCAGGATTTTCAGAGAAATCCTCTCAGGATTTCCAGAGAAATCCTCTCAGGATTTCCGGAGAAATCCTCTCAGGATTTCCGGAGAAATCCTCTCAGGATTTCCGGAGAAATCCTCTCAGGATTTCCGGAGAAATCCTCTCAGGATTTCCGGAGAAATCCTCTCAGGATTTCCGGAGAAATCCTCTCAGGATTTCCGGAGAAATCCTCTCAGGATTTCCGGAGAAATCCTCTCAGGATTTCCGGAGAAATTCTCTCAGAATTTCCGGAGAAATTCTCTCAGAATTTCCGGAGAAATCCACTCAGGATTTCCGGAGAAATCCTCTCAGGATTTCCGGAGAAATTCTCTCAGAATTTCCGGAGAAATCCACTCAGGATTTCCGGAGAAATCCTCTCAGGATTTCCGGAGAAATCCTCTCAGGATTTCCGGAGAAATCCTCTCAGGATTTCCGGAGAAATCCTCTCAGGATTTCCGGAGAAATCCTCTCAGGATTTCCGGAGAAATCCTCTCAGGATTTCCGGAGAAATTCTCTCAGGATTTCCGGAGAAATCCTCTCAGGATTTCCGGAGAAATCCTCTCAGGATTTCCGGAGAAATCCTCTCAGGATTTCCGGAGAAATCCTCTCAGGATTTCCGGAGAAATCCTCTCAGGATTTCTTGAGAAATCCTCTCAGGATTACCGGAGAAATCCTCTCAGGATTTCCGGAGAAATCCTCTCAGGATTTCCGGAGAAATCCTCTCAGGATTTCTAGAGAAACCATATCAGGATTTCCGGAGAAATGCTCTCAGGATTTCCGGAGAAATCCTCTCAAAGTTTCCAGAGAAATCCTCGCAGCATTTCCTCTCACGATTTCCGGAGAAATCCTCTCAAGATTTTCGTAGAAACCCTCTCAAGATTTTCGGAGAAACCCTCTCAGGATTTCCGGAGAAACCCTCTCAGGATTTCCGGAGAAATCCTCTCAGGATTTCCGGAAAAATCCTCTCAGGATTTCCGGAGAAATCCTCTCAGGATTTCCGGAGAAATCCTCTCAGGATTTCCGGAGAAATCCTCTCAGGATTTCCGAAGAAATCCTCTCAGGATTTCCAGAGAAATCCTCTCAGGATTTCCAGAGAAATCCTCTCAGGATTTTCAGAGAAATCCTCTCAGGATTTCCGGAGAAATCCTCTCAGGATTTTCAGAGAAATCCTCTCAGGATTTCCGGAGAAATCCTCTCAGGATTTCCGGAGAAATCCTCTCAGGATTTCCGGAGAAATCCTCTCAGGATTTCCGGAGAAATCCTCTCAGGATTTCCGGAGAAATCCTCTCAGGATTTCCGGAGAAATCCTCTCAGGATTTCCGGAGAAATCCTCTCAGGATTTCCGGAGAAATCCTCTCAGGATTTCTTGAGAAATCCTCTCAGGATTACCGGAGAAATCCTCTCAGGATTTCCGGAGAAATCCTCTCAGGATTTTCGGAGAAATGCACTCAGGATTTTCGGAGAAATCCTCTCAGGATTTCCGGAGAAATCCTCTCAGGATTTCCGAAGAAATCCTCTCAGGATTTCCGAAGAAATCCTCTCAGGATTTCCGAAGAAATCCTCTCAGGATTTCCGAAGAAATCCTCTCAGGATTTTCGGAGAAATCCTCTCAGGATTTTCGGAGAAATCCTCTCAGGATTTCCGGAGAAATTCTTTCAGGATTTCCGAAGAAATGCTCTCAGGATTTCCAAAGAAATCCTCTCAGGATTTCCGGAAAAATCCTCTGAGGATTTTCGGAGAAATCCTCTCAGGATTTCAGGAGAAATCCTCTCAGGATTTCAGGAGAAATCCTCTCAGGATTTCAGGAGAAATCCTCTCAGGATTTCAGGAGAAATCCTCTCAGGATTTCAGGAGAAATCCTCTCAGAATTTCCGGAGAAATTCTTTCAGGATTTCCGAAGAAATCCTCTCAGGATTTCCGAAGAAAGCCTTTCAGGAATTCCGAAGAAATCCTCTCAGGATTTCCGGAGAAATCCTCTCAGGATTTCCGGAGAAATCCTCTCAGGATATCCGGAAAAATCCTCTGAGGATTTTCGGAGAAATCCTCTCAGAATTTCCGAAGAAATCCTCTCAGGATTTCCGAAGAAATCCTCTCAGGGTTTCCGGAGAAACTCTCTCAGGATTTCCGGAGAAATCCTCTCAGGATTTCCGGAGAAATCCTCTCAGGATTTCCGGAGAAATCCTCTCAGGATTTCCGGAGAAATCCCCTCAGGATTTCCGGAGAAATCCTCTCAGGATTTCCGGAGAAATCCCCTCAGGATTTCTGGAGAAATCCTCTCAGAATTTCCGGAGAAATCCTCTCAGGATTTCCGGAGAAATTCTCTCAGGATTTTCGGAGAAATCCTCTCAGGATTTCCGAAGAAATCCTCTCAGGATTTCCGAAGAAATCCTCTCAGGATTTCCGAAATCCGCTCAGGATTTCAGAAGAAATCTTCTCAGGATTTCCGAAGAAATCCTCTCAGGATTTCCGGAGAAATTCTCTCTGGAAGTCCGGAGAAATCCTCTCAGGATTTCCGAAGAAATCCTCTCCGGAATTCCGGAGAAATCCTCTCCGGATTTCCGAAGAAAGCCTTTCAGGATGTTGATGCCATTTTGAGATTCGAATCAATAAGATATACCCTTACCTTTTCGAATAGTAGAAAAGAGTTTCCAATAAGATTCAATATATGCAGATCACGATAATAGTTTTTTATAGAACTTCGGCATTATTTCGGGTTTCCCTCTCAAATTATATTGTTCAAAAGAGTATAAATACCCGCCAAGTTTGTTATATGAGAGCATTAGCGTATTGGTCGATTGTAAATTACTGATCGTTAATATAGAGTAACTGTTACGTACCTCTTGACAATAAATGTATGTTTCGTGTGCAATAAACTATCCGCCATCAAAAGAATAATGTTCGAGTTACTGTGTCAGTGAAGAAAATCCGTGATACTTGTTCAGTTCCCAGTTAGAGGTCCATCATAACCAATTCCATCAAGTGAATCGCAGTTTGATCAGTTATAGCACCGACCTAACAGACGCTGGAATGTGCGCGAACACAGGATTTCCGAAGAAATCCTCTCAGGATTTCCGGAGAAATTTCTGAAGAATTTTTTTCCGGAGAAATCCTCTCCGGATTTCCGGAGAAATCCTCTCAGGATATCCGGAAAAATCCTCTGAGGATTTCCGGAGAAATCCTTCCAGGATTTCAGAAGAAATCCTCTTAGGATTTTCGGAGAAATCCTCTCATGATTTCCGGAGAAATGCTCTCAGGAATTCCGGAGAAATCCTCTCAGGGTTTCTGGAGAAATCCTCTAATGATTTCCGAAGAAATTCTCTCAGGATTTCCGGAGAAATGCTCTCAGGAATTCCGGAGAAATCCTCTCAGGAATTCTAGAGAAAACCTCTCAGGATTTCTGGAGAAATCCTCTCAGGATTTCCGGTGAAATCCTCTCAGGATTTCCGAAGAAATCCTCTCAGGATTTCCAGAGGAATCCTCTCTGGATTTCTGGAGAAATCCTCTCAGGATTTCCGGAGAAATCCTCTCAGGATTTCCGGAGAAATCCTCTCAGGATTACCGGAGAAATCCTCTCAAGATTTCCGGAGAAATCCTTTCAGGATTTCCGGAGAAATCCTCTCATGATTTCCGGAGAAATCCTCTCAGGATTTCCGGAGAAATCCTCTCAAGATTTTCGAAGAAATTATCTCAAGATGTCCTTAGAAATCTTCTCAGGATTTCAGAAAAAATCCTCTCAGGATTTACGGAAAAATCTTCTCAAAATTTCCGGAGTAATTCTCTAATAATATCTGGAGCATTCCTCTCAGGATTTCTGAAGAAATCATCTCAGGATTTAAGTAGAAATCTTCTCAGGATTTCCAAAGAAGTTCTCTCGGAGTTACCAAAAAAATCCTCTCAGGATTTTTGAAGAATTGTAAAACTTAAAGATAGCTCTAGTACTGCACTGCACACTGGTCCAAGAAGCTAATTTAGGTGGACATGAGGTTTTCGTCAAGATTTATTGATTTTAGAGCCATAGTTTATTCTGAGAATATGTTCAGAATTTTCAGTACTACAAAATGTACGGAACAAATTTTTTTTACGTATACGTCAACTTTTTTATTTTAACGATTCGAAAGTTGGTATGTTCAGCAAAGTTGTAGCAAATGATCATAGAAACAACTTTGCCGAACAAACTTTTTCTCGGTTTTGCTTCAGAGCTGAGATAATTAAGTATTTTTAATAAAAAATCGTTTTTTGCTCTTAAGTGTTTTATTTTTTTATTGGCCTACTATGTTCTACAAAGTTTTTATACTTATCATTTGCTACAACTTTGCTGAACATACCAAAGTTGTATTTCTTATGGTTTTCATGTTATTTAAGTTTTTCATCTTAAAATTAGCTATTTTGTATGCCTTGTATCTCAACTATGAGCACCTCAAAAAAATATATCTTTCCACCAAATGATTTTGCAGTCTTTCAAGTACCTGTGAGCAAAATTAGGAGAAGATGATATTTTTCTATCTCGTTTAAAATCGATTTTACTAATAGACGTTATGAGATAAACCCATATTTATTGAATATTCATACATGCTCAACTCACAAAAGTCATGGCTACCTAAGCATATCAAACCAAAGGTAACACGTGTATTTATATAGAAATATAAAGTACATCGTTTTTCAGTTGTTTTCGATTAACTTGGAAGCTTCTGCAAGATATTCATCGTCTTTTCCTCTACCAGTATTTAATCTATTCCTAAGCAAGATCACCAGGTTGGAAGCCAACATAAGCCGTATAAAGTACATATACAAAATTTACAGTCCGATTGAATTCTGTGGCATGATTTTCCCAGAATCTTCTGATGTATTTATTCCGCATTTTTTATGCTTCTTCGGCGGCATGCCGGACAACATTACTACATGCGAAAGTAGTTTTTGCACCGTAGGAGAGAGTACGTACCAATCGTAGAACTGGCGATACTAACAGTACGTTTCTGACAAAAACTGTTCAAATGCCTCCTAGTTTATCTTCCGATTAAAGTTGACTACTTTTAAAATGATTGAGATCCGTGAAAAGAAGTTATTACAAGTGCGGAAACGCTAACAAAAGTAAGCAATTGGATCAAATCGGGTAGGTGTCTTCGGGGGACTTATTCTTCGTAAATCAAAGAATAAGTGCTCTGAAGACACCAACAGGATTCAATGCAATCCCTCACTTTTATTCACACTTTCGGACTTATGAGGCCGCACTTCGCAGTCCAGTAGTGAAAGAAATACACAATTTCTACTTCCCGTAAAAAGCGGCATGCCGTGTTACGACCATTTGAGTTCCTACCAGCTGGAAGAGGTAGAGGAAAAGACGATGAATTTCTTGCAGAAGCTTCCAAGTTAATCGAAAACAGCTGAAAAACGATGTACTTTATATTTCTATATAAATACACGTGTTACCTTTGGTTTGATATGCTTAGGTAGCCATGACTTTTGTGAGTTGAGCATGTATTAATATTCAATAAATATGGATTTATCTCATATCGTCTATTAGTAAAATCGATTTTAAACGAGATAGAAAAATATCATCTTCTCCTAATTTTGCTCACAGGTACTTGAAAGACTGCAAAATCATTTGGTGGAAAGATATATTTTTTTGAGGTGCTCATAGTTGAGATACAAGGCATACAAAATAGCTAATTTTAGGATGAAAAACTTAAATAACATGAAAACCATAAGAAATACAACTTTGGTATGTTCAGCAAAGTTGTAGCAAATGATAAGTATAAAAACTTTGTAGAACATAGTAGGCCAATAAAACTAAAAAATAAAACACTTAAGAGCAAAAAACGATTTTTTATTAAAAATACTGGATTATCTCAGCTCTGAAGCAAAACCGAGAAAAAGTTTGTTCGGCAAAGTTGTTTCTATGATCATTTGCTACAACTTTGCTGAACATACCAACTTTCGATTCGTTAAAATAAAAAAGTTGACGTATACGTCACTCTTGCGATCACCGTAAAAAAAAATTTGTTCCGTACATTTTGTAGTACTGAAAATTCTGAACATATTCTCAGAATAAACTATGGCTATAAAATCAATAAATCTTGACGAAAACCTCATGTCCGCCTAAATTAGCTTCCTGGACCAGTGTGCACTGTTATAATCGAAAAAGAGCGAGAGAGGTGAGAATGCCAAATTGTTACATAGGTCCTTTAGTAAAGTTCAGCAAGAAATCTCGTCATGAATTCAAATTCTTAAACAATTGTATTGAGTGACAAAGACCGAGACATAATTGCAATGCGAACATCTATAAATAGATCTTCGAAGCTGACTACAATCCAAAAAATCTCCCCATCAACACTCGATGCTATCGTCTTTCCTGCAAATTCCCCACTAAGCCCCAAGTGACACATCAATCGACCAAAGAAAGAAGCCGATAAGCTGCACCCGCCGCTCTTATCTGCCCAGTACTGATAGACGACTCTAAATGAACAAATTCATTTGGAAGTCCGTGGGGGCTCATCCTCCAGAGAGAGAGAGCGAAAAAAATCCGCTTATCAGCAGTGGCACGAGCGCCGAAAAAATCCTGTTTACAAACAACTTGACAATGTACGCGTGTAACTAAGTCACGTAATTGACCGGGAGCCGTTATCACTCTCGACAATCGCATAAGTACGCACAAGTGACCAAATTTAGAGTGCATTAATTATCGGGTGACATTTGAAAAGGGCCTATCCGAGATGATCGTTCATATCATTCAGAAAGTAAGGACACTTGTCTAACGGTGATCGATATGGAAAGAGAATCAAGAGGACCAAGAGGATCAATCATCAATGATAAGCCCTTTGGAAACGTAAACTGAGAAATTCTGTCCAACAGGTGAAAACATCGCATGTCACGAATCTAAAAAATGCGATGTTCTCAGAAAGTGATTTTTTGTTTCAAGAATCCGTTGAACTCGAACTTTAATATCGATTTCCTCCGTTCATGAGTTTTGTGACATAGAGTGTTTTCAAATGTTGGTCTAGAAATATTCACGAGTCACGTCGCCTGATTCAGCGGAAGACACAGAACCAAAGCATGTTTTGATGGAAAATAACTTGTTGCTTTCACAGAAATGGAAAACTACGCACGCGGTACACAGATTAGATGCACCCCCGGTCAACAACGCGTGATGTGCGTGTTTTGTCTTGCCTAGGATGTTTTTCGTGAATGAACTTGAATAGACCGTTTTTACGAATCGCTTTAAAACAGCTGTTTCGTTTTACATGATCTATTGGATTGTCAGTATCTCAGTAATGATTCTTATTAAAACAATGAATTTATTCATCGAAAAATCTCTTAAAAATCTACTATCATACAATCTAAAATACTTTTAATCCTATCAGACTTTGTACAAAATTTACAATCAACATACTCGCGAGCTCCCATCAACCGATCACTTCTCAACCTTCCCCGCCCTCCTGCTGCCCTTCTTCATCAGAATATTGCCCAGCGGCTGTCCGAACTTCTCCTCCTGCCTGTAAACCGGCGAGCCGCGGATGAAACTCGCGTGAACCACCCCATGCAACTTCCGATCCATGTACGGATTGGCCTTATTCTGGAACTCGATGATATCGCTTGTCACCGTAAAAGTACCCTCCGGATCCCACACGCAAACATCTCCATCGTATCCGATCTCCAGCCGTCCCTTGACCAGATCCAGCCCGCACATCTTGGCCGGTTCCGTGCAGAGTAGCCTCACCACATCTGGAATTTCCAAACCGTACCGCTGGCAGTTGGTCCAGAACAGCGGCAGCCCAAACTGAACCGATGAAATGCCGCCCCAGGCTTTGAGGAAGTTGCCACGATCCTTACCGGACGTCAGCAGCTTCATACCGGGAGTGCTGGGCGAATGGTCGGACACAACCATGTCGATGTCCCCGTCGCAGACCGCTTGCCACAGGAGTTCCTGGTTGCTTTTGGCGCGAATCGGTGGACAACACTTGTACTCGGTGTGGGCATCGGGAATCTCTTCGGCGGCGATCGACAGATAATGGTGGCACGTTTCCACCGTTAACTGAGCTCCGTTGGAACGGGCTTCTCGGATTGTGGGCAGGGCTCGTGCCGAAGAGAGGTGGACGATGTGACACGGGACGTCATACTGCTGGGACAGGCGTGAAACCAACTTGATGGCATCGGCTTCCATCTGATCCGGACGAGCCTGGAGGAATGTCTGGTACTGTTTTGGGTTGTCCTCGCGGGAGTGGCTGTGGTTGTGCGAGTTGCACTCGACCTCGGCGTGGAACTGAAATTTGAAACGGGTTTAGAACAATCGGAAGATTTCAAAGCGAGTCTGAACACTTACTGCCAGCACCGATCCGGATCCTTCCATCGTCTGCAGAGCTTTGTGTAGATCCTCATCCCCAACGTGCTGGAACTCGTCCACCCCACTCGGACACAAAAAACACTTGAATCCGACGACTCCGGCCTGTATCATATCGCACAGCTCGTGGCTATTACCAGGAACAACACCTCCCCAAAAAGCCACGTCCACAAAGATCTTCCCACGGGCGGCGTTGATCTTGGTGCGCAGATTGGCCATGGTGGTCGTCGGCGGGATCGAATTCAGCGGCATGTCGCAGATCGTGGTGAAACCGCCGGCCGCAGCCGCCTTGGTGGCCGTGTGGAAACCCTCCCACTCCGTCCGGCCCGGTTCGTTGATGTGAACGTGCGAGTCGATCAGGCCCGGCATCACGACCAGGTCACCGAAATCGTATACCTGCGAGGTTTGAGTGGTGGAATTTCCGGTCAACAGGGTTTCATGTGGGTGATTCGATGAGGTGAGATGAATGGATGACGATCACAAGACGGTTACGCATGCATTAACTGGATCCCAGAACTATTCACCTTTCATAACACGTGCACAATTATTTGAAGATATTGCTGTTTGCATTTGAGGTGCAAATCTTGACTAAATGTCCTCCAAATGCGGTAACACAATAGAAATATTAGTAGTAGAACGCTAATGGCGCTGTTCTCACAAAACTGAATTAGTTTATTATCACCTTTAACTGTATCTTTTCATTGTTTGTTCGATGCCATGTTGTAATGGATGATTTTAAAATTTATTTGACACTTTGAGGACCGGTACTCAAGCTTGTAGGGATAGTGAAAGGCAAGGAATAAAATAATTCAAATTTAATAAGGATTTGCTCGATGTTGAAGAAAAGATACTGATTCAGATCATAGTAGGCAGTTGTTTCCGAGTATGAAAAGCAGATGTCAGTTTGTTGGTTTGTTTTGGGGAAAATAAACGTGTTTCTGTAAAACGAGTGAACATTGGTGTTTGAAATATAAAAAGTATTACCGAAACCGTGTGAAAAATTGGCCTGAGAAAAAGACAGTTCACCACATGGCGCAGCTGCTCCCACAACAAATAATGTATCAAGAAGAGCGGGTGGCTAAATCGTTTATTGGTATAGTTTTCCTTAATTGGTGTGAATTACATCAACAAGTGTTCCGAATCGCCTTATCAGACAATTTATGCTGCTTCTTTTTCCGAACTGGAAGTGAGTTATGAGTTTGGACAGAAATACTTCAACAATCTTTCATTTGCAAGTGCAGAAACGCGTGGATTTTTATGGAGTTCCAACGTCGGTAATGAAACGACAAAAAGGTGATCGTTGCATAGCAACCATTGATGCATAATAATTCTAAGGTAGGTGACACACAGAGCGTTGAATGTATGGAGACGCGGGTCAACAATCAAAACTGGAAGATCTAGCCACATCAGCACCTCGGTATGTAAGGAACAGTTGTTCTTGGTCAAAGGATCTATAATTTGCATAAATGACATATGTTGTACACATAATCGCAAAACTGCATCATGCGCCAATTTGATTATTTTCCATGAAAAAATACGAATTGTACCTAATTTACTGACGTAAGAAGTTTTATGCAAATATGTCACTTTTTACTCGTAACTGCAAAAGTGGCTTTTACGCCGTAATGATTTACATAAATATAATGATAATAATAAAAATAAAGATGAAATACATACATTATGAAGCAAAACTGGTTCAAGCAGTGTTTATGCAATGTTATGCATCCTTTTATATTGGAATGTGAGTATAACATGAAGTTGAAAAAGAAGTAGGAAAAAAAGAAAGCAGAAAATGTATGTATTCTTGGTTTTAATAATATAGTTCATCAATATGAAGCATTTATAATATATCAATACCTTTGGATACGAGTTAAATATGAAAGTAGTAATTATAGTGAACGTCAAAAAATATATTTAAAAATAAACAATTATGCTCTTTATATATTTACTAATTGGTGAATAAGAAATTTTGAACACTTATTTGGCCAATGTGGTATCAAAGAATGCATCTAAAAAAAATGAAAACAGTCAAAGTAAAGGCCAAAATCATAACATCTGTAAAAGTAGGTTCCTTAGCCGAGTGGTTACAGTCCGCGGCTACAAAACAAAGTCATGTTAAAGGTGCCTGGGTTCGATTCCCAGTCGGTCCAGGATCTTTTCGTAATGGAAATTTCCTTGACTTCCCTGGGCATAGAGTATCATCGTACCTGCCACACGATATACGAATGCGAAAAATTACAACTTTGGCAAAGAAAGCTCTCAGTTAATAACTGTGGAAGTGCTCATAAGAACTCTATGTTGAGAATCAGGCTCTGTCCCAGTGAAGACGTAATGCCAAGAAGAGGAGATTATAAACTAAAAAAAAAAGTCTCAAGAAATCTAAATATTGTAAAAGTTGAAACTGTTTCAGAACATGTCCCCTGAGAATGTAGAATATAAAAACCTTGAGATGGTAGCTCATAAAATGTGCATCTCCTGAGTATGTAGACAATGCATCAAAAAGGGACTGCCCTGAGAGCATAGCTAAAAAAACAAGTCACCTGATAGGGTAAAAAAAAACGAGTCCCCTGAGATGGTAGATTAGTAGATAAAGTGAGCCCAAGTAGTTGACTAGTAAGTGAGTTCCCTGATAGATTACCTCACAAGAAAAACGAGTCATTTGAGAGAGTGATTACTCAAAGAACCAAGTCCCTTGAGAGTGTAATTAATGAAAACAGCTAGGGTAACTAATAAAAAACCCGAATCCCTTTTGAGGGTTCCTAATAAAAAGCAAGTCCCCTGAAAGGGGAGGCTAATAAAAAAGCGAGTCACCTAAGAGAGTAGGCTACAAGAAGTGAGTCCCCTGAGAGGGTAGGTAATAAAAACGAGTTCCCTGAGAGGGTATCTAATAAAGAAGTGAGTCCCCTGAGAGGGTAGTCTGCACAAAGTGAGTCCCCTGAGAGAATAAGATGAAAAGCGAGTCCCCTGAGAAAGTAGGTAATAAAAAGTGAGTCCCCTGAGAGGGTAGTCTTCATAAAGTGAGTCCCCTGAGAGGGTAGTTTACAAAAAGTGAGTCCCCTGAGAGGGTAGGTAATTTAAAGCAAGTCCCCTGAGAGGGTAGTCTTCATACAGTGAGTCCCCTGAGAGGGTAGGTAATAAAAACGAGTCTTCTGAGAGGGTATCCAATAAAAAAAGAGCCCCTGAGAGGGTAGGTAATAAAAAAGTGAGTCCCCTGAGAGAGTAGTCTTCATAAAGTGAGTCCCCTGAGAGAATAGGTAATAGAAACGAGTCCCCTGAGAGGGTATCCAATAAAAAGTGAGTACCCTGAGAGGGTAGTCTTCATAAAGTGAGTCCCCTGAGAGGGTAGGTAATAGAAACGAGTCCTCTGATAGGGTATCCAATAAAAAGTGAGTCCCCTGAGAAAGTAGGTAATAAAAAAGTGAGTCCCCTGAGAGAGTAGTCTTCATAAAGTGAGTCCCCTGAGAGGGTAGGTAATAGAAGCGAGTCCCCTGAGAGGGTATCCAATAAAAAGTGAGTCCCCTGAGAGGGTAGTCTTCATAAAGTGAGTCCCCTGAGAAAGTAGGTAATAGAAACGAGTCCCCTGAGAGGGTATCCAATAAAAAGTGAGTCCCCTGAGAGGGTAGTCTACAAAAAGTGAGTCCCCTGAGAGGGTAGGTAATTAAAAGCAAGTCCCCTGAGAGGATAGTTTTCATAAAGTGAGTCCCCTGAAAGGGTAGAATAAAAACAAGTCCCCTGAGAGGGTAGTCTACAAGAAGTGAGTCCCCTGTGAGGGTATCCAATAAAAAGTGAGTCCCCAGAGAGGGTAGTCTACAAAAAGCAAGTCCCCTGAGAGGGTAGTCTTCATAAAGTGCGTCCCCTGAGAGGGTATCTAATAAAACAGTGAGTGAAGGATTTTTGATTGGATTACTGAAAGAATGAATCTTTTCCGTAGCGAAAATTGAAATTTATCAATATCACTGATGTGCCGCGAACTGAGACAAAGTAACAATTGAAAAAAAACCATGATTATTGCGACCGACACTTTTGAAAACAAGAATTTTCCAGGCCCCCCCTAGGCCCCCTCCAGAAAAATATCCTAGCTACGCCAATGGATGCGACGATTTCTTCAGTAGATACGAGTAACTGACACTGAAGAAGACTGCAAGTGGTAGTCGAAATACGCGTATCTGTCAAAGATAAGCATTTAGGAGCGGAATTAAAAGGATACACGGTACTCCATCTACTTTTAAGTTTCTCTATTTGAGATTCTGCTCAGAGGATTCGAACATTCATTAAAAAGAGATAGCATAGTATTCAGAACTTAGCATGACGTGCATTTTTTTATGGAAATATTTACATCTACAATTCCAAAAACTATTAGAACAGCAAGAATCCACAAAACAGCATATTATTGGAAGAAGGTGATTTTTGAACAGCCTTCTCTTCCAGATATTAAATTAAACGTATAATTGTAAAGAAGAGCCTATGATTCAAAGAAGGGATAATTTATGATGGAAGTATTAAGAGTAATGATGACATTAATTACTGAATAAGTATGTCTCGAAAGAACAGTTTAATTATAAAAGAAAAAAAATGCTGATTAAAACATTAGCAGCACTAACTCCAGTAATTTTGGCGACAGTATAACTATGAAGAACAGCCTTCAATTTAAAGAAGGGATAACCTCTGATGAAAAAATTGCCAATAATATGTGTACAACCAAACTCAAAAGATGAGCAGCAGTTCTTATTCTTGGCATTACGCCCCAACCCAAGTTCTTAGTTAAGTGTTCTAGGAGCACTTCCACAGTTAGGGGTCATGTACAAATTATGTAATGCTCCAAGGGGAAGAGGGGGTCAAGCCAAGAGTGACAAGCCTTACAAAATTTTCGATGGACTCATACAAATAACGTGACAAAAAAGGTGAGGGGATCGAAAAAGTCGAAATTTAAAGTGACATAATTTGTGTACCATCTCTTATTAAGCAAAAGTTTGCTCTGGCAAAGTAATAATTTTTCATTCTTATTTGTGCACGATACATGAGCACGATTATTCATGGCCAAGGATCATGGATCTATTTGGAACCGAACTAAAATACCTTCAGCATGGTTTGACTCTATGGTAACAGAAGTTACCACATGCTAATCATTTAATCAAGTGTTTTCCTAGAAATTGACCTCAAAGGATTCACAACTATGGGACGACTGCAAGACAATCGCATTTCAAAGGACACACTGTTATCGTTGGAGCCCTCTACAATTACCAAAAAAGTCAGCTCACATTTTTTACCAATTTCAGTTTTCATTTTGGAAATTATGCCTATCGTCCATTATGCCTAATGACCATTATGCCAAACATCCATTATGCCTATCGTATTTATGCCTATCGTACTTATGCCTAACGTCCTTATGCCTAACGTATTTATGCCTAACGTCGTGCACCCTCATTATTCTAGCCAAGAGATTCGAGATTTTGCCACCAGACGGCGCTAGTGAGCATAGAATTTTTGGTTTCCGGGTAGCTCAGGATCCTGACCACTTAGAAAGATGGCGTCTTCGGCAAAGTTGTTTAGTAGCTCAAAGATTATCATTATAAGAGCTATGAGACTTAAAATTTTGCCACCAGGTGGCGCTAGTGAGTATGAAACTTTTGTTTTGCGGATATCTCAGGATCCTGACCACTAAAAAAGATGGAGTCTTCGGTAAATTTGTTGAGTTGCTCAACTTTGCTTAAGACGCCATGTCTTTGTTGTCAAGATTCTGATACATCCGCAAAATAAAAGTTTCATGCTCACTAGCGCCACCTGGTGGCAAAATTTTGAATCTCATAGCGTTTATAATGATAGTCCTTTAGCTGATGAACAACTTTGCCCAAGACTCCACCTTTTTGAATGGTCATAATCAAGAGCTATTCGCAAAACAAAAACTATATGCTCACTAGCGCCACCTGGTGGCAGAACTTTGAATCTCATAGCTTCTATAATGATAGTCCTTGAGCTACTGAACAACTCTGCCGAAGGCGCCATCTTTCTAAGTAGCTAGGATCCTTAGATAACCGCAAAACAAAAGTTTCATGCTCACTAGCGCCGTTTGGTGGCAAAATTTTAAATCTCATAGCTTTTATAATGATAGCCCTTGAGCTACTGAACAACTTTGTCGAAGACGCCATCTCTCTAAATGCTCAGGATCCTGAGCTATCGGGAAAACTAAAAATCTATGCTCACTAGCGCCGCCTGGTGGCATAATCTTGAATTTCTTGGCTAGAATAATGATAAACCTTGAGTAACTGAACAACTTTGCCGAAGACGCCATCTTTCTAAGTGGCCAGGATCCTAAGCTATCCGCAAAACAAAAATTCTATGCTCACTAGCGCCGCCTGGTGGCAAAATCTCGAATCTCTTGGCTGGAATAATGATAGTCCTTGAGCAACTGAACAACTTTGCCGAAGACGCCATCTTTCTAAGTGGCCAGGATCCTAAGCTATCCGCAAAACAAAAATTCTATGCTCACTAGCGCCGCCTGGTGGCAAAATCTCGAATCTCTTGGCAGAATAATGATAGTCCTTAAGCTGCTGAACAACTTTGCCGAAGACGCCATCTCTCTAAGTGGTCAGGATCGTGAGCTATCAGGAAAACAAAAATTCTATGCTCACTAGCGCCACCTGAAGGCAAAATTTAGAATCTCATAACTTTTATAATGATAGCGCTTGAGCTACTGAACAACTTTGCCGAAGGCGCCATCTTTCTAAGTGGCCACGATCCTGAGATATCTGCAAAACAAAGGTTTCATACTCACTAGCGCCGCCTGGTGGCAAAATTTTGAACCTCATAGCATTTATAATAATAGCGCTTAAGCTACTGAACAACTTTGCCGAAGACGCCATCTCTCTAAGTGGTCAGGATCCTGAGCTATCGGGAAAACAAAAATTCTATGCTCACTAGCGCCGCCTGGTGGCCAAATCTCGAATCTCTTGGCTAGAATAATGATAGTCCTTGAGCTACAGAATAACTTTGCCGAAGACGCCATCTTTCTAAGTGGCCAGGATCCTGAGCTATCCGCAAAACAAACATTTTATGCTCACTAGCGCCACCTGGTGGCAAAATTTTGTTGTTGCATGAAAGTCATGGTAGTCTATGTGTGATTGTCACGCTCACTACAGTTTTTGACGGTACATTTCGGTTCACTGTAGTCGTTACTATGGCTACATAAATAACACGGCTCCGCTCAAACGTCAAATAACGAACACGTGCACAGGCTTGACAATTCTCCTCAACATCATCAGAGTTCGGTGACATACTCTAGAGCAGCGTGCTGCCAATGCCTCTCTGCGAGGGAGCCAAAAAATGCTAAGCAGCGAGGCAACGAAAAATGAGCGAGGAAGATGCAGCACAAAAAAAAACCGAGTTAAATTCCATCAAAAAAGGGTGCTCTCACAACTCCCCGAGGACTGTCTGTTCGGGCGGCAGACTCGAGAGTTCGTTTGAAGTGTGAGTGATGGTGAGCATCGCAACGAGAGAGAGAGAGTGTCTGAAAAAAATCCTCGCATTTTTCTGCACTCTCACTCGAATCGCTTGAGGATCTGTGTTGAAAATTTTGAGTTTATTTTTTTCTCCTCAGAAAAACGGCAAAATCGCCTCCTCTTTGCCTCGCAGAGGAGTTTCTATCAAGCCTGCTCGTGCATAGGCCCATTGGTGGTAGTTCATGGTGTATTTTTGACAGTTCACGTTTTCCAGAACTCTTTTTGAGCGTGTAGGTTTTTCTTGAACATTCATTGAATGGTTTGAGAGGTATTCCCATACAGTCTTTACACCCGAACTGGAAAACTCTGCATCGTCAATTTTTGGAATGTGCGGAAGCTGAACTGGCTTTGCTAACCAGTCGGAGTTTTGCTACACGAAGAATTTGTATGATCTTCCACATTTAGCCGATTTTTGGTTTATTTTGCTACAATAAAATTTGCAAAACGTCTCTAGCTCGTTCTCGAATATGTGAGATAAAGAACCAGTGCCATAACAACTGTACATGAAATTTAGAACATGATTTTTTTTTTCGATTGGGTTGATCGTCGGAACACCACGGCTCGAAACAATCTTTATTGATGATTGTGGCAGCATAAATTCGTCAAATTTTATTTTAAAGTAGATTCCAGAAAGGTACTTTGAGGTACTTTTTTGTACGGGCTAGAAGAAGAGAGAGGTTTAAATTTATTCTTCATTGAAGAGCTTATAGTTCAGAAGCATCTTTTTCTACAATTGTTAAAGTATATCACACAAAATTAAATGGAATGACTCCACTCACTTGTTTCAACACGGTCCATAACGATTTTCACTTTTAAAATGTAATTAGGATAGAGGAATTGAATTGATACGAAAAAAATAATGCATAATATATAACGATGAATCAGCTTGTCAACACGTTTTAGTTTGTTTTGATAAGCACACGAACATTCTGTTCTGTACTACACGCCAAAAACATATGTTAACATCATGGCCTACTTGAAACGATCAAATATGAAAGTTAATTTTTTCACTCTTGTCCAAGGGACGAAGCACTGTGAAAAATATGTAGCTCTAAAAATAGCTAAACCTTACTCCGTTTGGCGCAGATTCCAGGCCTTAAAGCCCGACCAATTTTAGTTTCCAGCTAAGATTCATTAAATTCATGAGATGACCATTCTTTTGAGTATAAAAACATGTAGAAATTTGATTTTTTGCCGAAAAATATATTCCAGGAAAGACAAAAAGTCAAGAAGTTTCAGATCGCTAGGTGGTCCCGGTCAAAAGTTTGGATTGGAAACAAAAAAGGTAAAAAATTCCAATTGATCAAAGTAGTCCCTTTTCGGTTAATTTGTGTCCTATCCTGTGTTAGATACGATTGCAGTCAATTCGATTTCTGACTTGCTTTGATTACACCGCTTCGACAATTTCTTGGTCCACGTTTTCTTATAGTGTTTGGTCGGCTCTTCTGACATTTCCAAACTCCGCATTGCCAGATCAGAGAAAACAAAGGAATACAACTAGGTCGAACATATCAATCGTTCTTCCGATGATAATTTTATTCCTTGAAGTAGCAACGAATCCCCCGAGTGCTTAAAATATCCCCCAAGAAAGCGACCTATGGACCTGCATTCACTGATGGTCTATTTTTACCCACCAGGCTTCCTTAAGGGGTCACGAGGGGTCCGTCAATGGTTTGCAATCAATCACAAAAAACAAATCCATTTCATGGATCACTTGATCGGTGTGTGGCGTCTTCTCAGTTGGTGGCGTCGAGCTGTTTTTTTTTTTGCACACTGAATTGCTAAATTGGGTGAATCAGAAGTCGAGCGATGATAACAACTGCCAACGTCCAATCTCATCCAAGCAACCGCGAGTCGGGGCAAGTTCAATAGCATTTGCGATTTCACCTACATACATTACTAGTCCCCAATCTTGGTACTATACGTGGTGGAATTTTTACTTATTTTACTTTTTTTTGCAATCAATGTTGTTTGTTGTCCAACGAGGATGATTCTATCTGTTCCCGGTGTACTATCTGTTCCTCGGTGTATGTTCATGTGAGCGTCCCGTGACCATTTGATGAGATAACCAGGCATCCGATGTGACCCCTTGTCAGAAACAAAACTGCCCTGCAATTTGTGTTTTGATGCGACAATGGCTTCGGAAACAGAAGTGCGAATCAATTCTAAGTCTATAAGGGAGATAAGAACCCGAAGAAGAGTCAGTCAGGTGCGGTGAAAGTCAAATTGCGAAATCTTATCGCGTTTAATTGGGTGTATTCGGCCGTTGGTTGGTTTATGGTTGCGCTGACGTCATTCGATGATTATTATCTTTCTGATAATGGTCATTGGATGGACATGGTCTTGACTATCTCGTTTCCCGAATTGTTGCGAATGGTTGCAAGATATTTCTAGGGTGTTCTGGGACCAGGGATTGAAATGGTGATAATTGATAATATCGATCACCAGAAGTCTTCTGCTTCTTTGTTTTAACATTTTCTTTTTCGATAATCGGGTTCTAAAGTTTTTAATGAAATCTTGTATTTATTTAATAACACGAAAGAGCATGTTACTGCAACTACTTAAGTAATTTTTCCCGCTCAAATAACGGCTATATCATGATTAAACTTCAATTCATAAATTGGATCCATAAATGAACCTTGACACTTTTGATCATGTTTGACGTTCGCTTAGTCGACAAAAACACCACAGGGGTTTTAGTTTGAACACTGGGGTTGTTCCTCTCTGACATTTCTGAAGGGACACGGAAAACAAAATACACCCAGAATTTGAGTTTAAGCCAAGGGGCGTGACAAAATCTTAAAAAAAAACATAAAAAATATGTTTTGGACTTAAACCAACGGAAAACATTAGAAAATTGAGTAAACATGTATTTTTGGCCTAAAGTTAAGCGTTTGGCACTAAAATTGGGACAGCGCTTCAGGACCCCATTGGACATGTTTTTAGTGAGTTTATCACAAAATGTCGACAGACAAACATCGAAAGGAAATGGTCGAAGGGCAGAAGGTCGAAGAGTAAAATAAAAAAAAATCCTAACGAAGCAAATCATTCCCGACATTTTTTTTCTTTCAAGCAGACTTCAAGGTAGCTGCGAATCTTTCATTATGTCTCTCTGTAGGGCCAACGCTTTCACTTTGGCCTGTACGGGTTAAGTGTCATTTTGGCATACTTTCAGTAAATGTACAGCAAAAGCTTGTTATTCGTGATCAAACGTCAACATTCCACCGCAAAATCGCTAGTGTTTGGAGGTGATTTTAACCTCCAAATTACCAAATAACCTCCAAATCATCACCTCCAAGTTAGTTCTAATAACCTCCGTTATATGAAATATGGTGGCGCGTCGATCGTCGCAAGTTTATCGTTAAACAGTCAATACAGCCATTCCATGAAAAACCGATCTATTGGGTCATCGAATTCCGTAAAAATATTTTGAGCCTTAGCCGGAATAAGGATACATGTGTTTTTTGGATTTTTCCGAAAAAGGGTGACCAAAAAAACGCGATTTTGCAAAATAACATTTTTTTTAATTAAAACTTTTGAGCTGTTTAACCGATTTTCAATTTTCTGGGACGAAAGGACAGCTATAGATTTTGACTTTTCAAAAAAATATATTATAAAATTCCACAAAAAATGTTTTTTACATGAAAAACAAAATTAAAAACTCCGTTTTTTCCTGAAGGCCTCGGGAAAAAGGGGCTATTACTGTTCTCTTTTTCTCATGAAAGTTCAGAAAATTTTACGTTTACTGTCAAATTTTCAGCAATGTGTGTTTTTTAGTTTTTGAGATATATTTTTTTGAAAATAAAACATTAGGCGCACAAGCTTTTTTTTTTAATCATAACTTTTGAACAGTTTAACCGATTTCCAATCTTTTTTATGGAATGAAGCTTAAGCTTAAGATTTCATTTTTGTCAGAACAAATATAAAACAATGAAAAAAAAATTACATGAAAAACTGTAAAAATGTATAGTTTTTTAGGAAATTTTTATATTTTTTCATGTAAAAAAAAGTTCATTCCATAAAAAAAAGATTGGAAATCGGTTGAGCTGTTCAAAAGTTATGATTTTTTTAAATAAAAAATCTAATGCGCTGAAACCTTCAGTGTGTGCCAATAAAAAAATGACTGATTTTTTATTTTCAAAAAAAATATATCTCAAAAACTAAAAAACATACATCGCTGAAAATTTAACAAAAAATATAAAATTTTCTGAACTTTCAAGAAAAAATGAGAACAGCAATAGCCCCTTATGTACCGAGGCCTTACTTGATATCGAGTTAGAGAACCGTAGTAAAAACTGATTATCATGGCTACCTCGATGGTGCCTTGGATCGCATTTGCATTACATTTGTGTTCAATAACTCGATACCTTCCTAACTCGATGGGCCCTTCAATATCGTGTTATGTAGAGTTAACTGTATTAATTAAACATGAGATATTCCGGTGTAATTTTAAGGTCAAATTTACTGCAAAGTCTGCTAGTTTTTCTACTGCAAATTCTGCTCTAATTTGCGAAATTCTTCGGGGATCTGCCAGATTTTTTGAGGAAATTTTTTAGTTGTTCTCAAAAGAAATTGTGCTAGAATTTTCGAGGGGAATTTTGCTGCAATTGAAAAGGGACATTCTTCTGCAATTTACAAGGAATATTCTGGTACAATCTCTGAGGATTTCTGTTTAAATTTCGAAAAGATTTTATGCTAGGATAGTGAAAGAAATTTATACCTATATGATATGCTAGAATTTTCAAGGAAAATTCGACATGAATTTCTTCGCAAAATTCAGCAGCATGAGAGCATAATTAACACTAGAAAGTTATCAGAATTTTCTTCAGAAATTCTAGCACAATTTTTCTTTAACATCCTAGCAGTATTTTTTTAGAAACTCAAACATAAAATTACTCGAAAATTCAAGAAGAACTTCCTTTGAAAATTATATAAAAATTTCACATAGAAAGCTTAGTTGAACTCCTCCAAAAAGCTCTAGAAAAAAATCCCTTGGAATCTAGGATAATTCTTCTTGGAAATTTAAGAATAATTTCCATTGGAAAGTCCAGATAAATAGTCCTATGAAATTCTAGAAGAATTTCCCTTGAAATTTTTTAGAAAAAATTTCTTTTGATTGTTCTAGAAGAATTTCCTTTGATAATTCTAGAATTCTTTTGGTAATTGCAGAAGAATTTCATTTGGAAACTGTAAAAAATCCATTGGAAATTCTAGTAGATGTTCCCTTGGAAGTCATATATCAAGCATGTGCTAGAATAAGGGCGTAAGTCTTCTATGCATAAAGGTGACAAGATGCAAGTTGGTCGGGAATTTTTCTTTTCAGCATGCAAGATTGCATAGTTGCCAAGCAGTCTGAAGTGAAAAATGCTAGCAAACCCGCATCTTGTCACTTTTATTCACAGAAGAGAACCTAAGTAACAATGAAAGCTGAACAGTAAGAGTATTTGCTGAACAATGGCTGAATAATGGTGTACAAGGCTGAACACCGTGACAGCTGAACAACAATTTGAAGAAAAGCTTATTAAACACTCTTATTCAGCAGTATTCTCAAAGCTGAATATCAAGTTGAACAAGCTATTTTCCATCTACAATTTTAACCTTTGTTCAGCCATCCTGAATGATATTGATTAAAGGTTATTTAAAGCTTTAATCAAATCAACAGCCATTGTAGAAAGTGTCCAGCTGTAAGTTGACAAAAATATACACACCAACATTTGGCTAAAACACTAAATTAATGATTTAAAAACTGTTCCATCGAACTCACCGAACAACAAATTTTCACATCCCGTAGCGGACATGCCGTAAATACACATGGGCCTAGCGTTTGTCGAAAAAGAAAACGCCTGAATTCGGCATCCATGAGCTTGCACAACAACAAGATAGAACAATACACTCGCTCATGAAGATTTCTTCATCACATTTGTAATTAATTGTACAGAATCGTAATAATTACCAACTTTCGTTGACAACAATTAAACAGCAGTAATTGAAGGTTATCGAGAATTCAATTTCAAAACAAAAATCACAACACACAAAACACTAACTTTAGTGTTTTTGCATAGCACTGATATCCCTTCTCCAGCCGCAATGCAACCTTTAACATAGCCCTTATTCAGACAAGTCAATAAGTTATTCCCTTGCTTTTAATAATGCTCACACAGTCTCATGTAGAGCAGATGTCAAGGTAAGTGGTTATAAATCAGTGGATCCCAGTTCAATTCTCAATTGTTAATATTTACAAATCTTCATCTTTAAAATCCAGCATACATCTCCCCTATGTGTTTGAAATTGTAAGTTGCGTTTATAAAATCCAAAGCTATGAACCTGTAAATATTTTAACAGTTTTTGGTTTATCGTTGAATAATGGATGAATAAGCGATTGTTAAGCTTTCGAAGGCTGCCATCTGTTCTAAAAATAGAATTATCGTTATTGAAAGGAGGTTGAATAAGCGCATGATAGACTTTTATTCAGCCTTCCATCGAGCTTCAATTAAGCTTAAGGCTGAATAAAATCGCCAGAATTAGATGTTTAACAGCTGTACAACAGTGTATGCAGGCTATGAACAGATTTTGTTCAAACAAAGGCTGAATTGAATTAGTTATAGAAGCGTTTGTTTAGCTTCAAATTGTTACCTGGGAAGATCGATGAAGATAAACTGATCATGCGACTTACGCCCTTATTCTAACACACGCTTGATATATAAAATTCCGGTTAACGTTATAAAGTAAACAGATAAAGCAACAGATAATAAAGTAATAGATTCTAAAGCAACAGATAAAGTTGTCTGCTGCCTGTCAGTGACGCTTTGAAATGTTTCATAGAAAAGTTTCACATGAAGCGCTACAACAGCAGTTTAAGAGCTATTTGACAGAATACCGTGTACGCACCTAACTTTGCGCAGCTCCAAACTTTGCGCATTTTTAAGAAGCACGAAAAAATGATAATGAATCATTGATTTTTTTAACAATTCAGTTTCAGCAACATGTTCGTTTATGTAAAATAAGTATTTGACATTCATTTGTTTACTAAGAAACCCTCGTTAATGTTAGTAAATAAACAAAAAACCTTATCGTCATACGCATAAACGTCAACTTTTACACCGTCTTAGAACAAGCGCTAAGGAGTGGCTCTGCAAAAAATCAACATTTTTATGAACAAAACTGTGTTGTGAAAAGTATATTTGCGGTGTATTTGCAAGAAAGGTAATATTCTAGTAATTCAATTTATTTTCCATATGATATGTTGAATTTTTATTTGAAAAAAGCGATGCGCAATGTTAGGACCCATTTTTTACACGAGGGTCTTAATTTTTCTTAAAATTCTAGAGTAAGTTAAGATAAAAACTGAGGGATAAAAGTTGACTTACAGTTAAAAAGTAATTTTACGAAATTAATTTAGTTCTCATCTTATTTGACTGTAACAATAAAAGTAAAAAAATTCAGAAACCATTTTGAATGTCCAAGATGGTTTATTTTGATTTTATTTAGTAGGAAGCATTGATTTAATGCAATATTAAACAAGAAAAATAAAAGTTCATGTGATTTTATATGAGAAAATTGCGGTGTCCCTCTTGCCCCATAAGACATACTGTTTCTATATATGTAAAACTTAATGTCAAAAGATTTTTTTCGAAAAAATATCCTAACAGCTATATTAAACAATTGAAAATCATCAATACTGTGCGGAAAAACAAATATGTTTTGTATTTATTGGGAGTCAAACCTTGTTTTCCAGTCCTACATTCTTATAATATTTCGTATTTTTGCGTTGGTGAGTTAAATACATTTTTCTTATTTTTTGTACTAAACATTTTTAACTGTCCCCGGCACTGTAGACGTAGTGCCGTAAGGAATTGGTTAAATGAGGCGTCGTCCCTCTTTGACGGCAATCGATACGGCCCAGGACGGTACCGGAGAGACCGTGCCGAGAGGGGAAAGCTCTTTTACGGTTAGGGGTGAGTACCCCGAGCTGTGGACCTCCTTAACAGTTATGACTAAAATGGGCAGAGGTCAGCGATGATCCTTGACGGGTTAGGCTTAGCAGACTTCCGTCTACTAGGCCGAAACGTGTGCTGCTGGTAGGTCACGCCACACCAGCCAGAATGGCGATATTTTAGCGGTAATGAGAAAGGTCCTGAAGAAATAAACTTCCTCTCCCAATTTAGACAGTTACCACTCACTTTTTCTTACAACTTTGAGGACATTTTGAATAATGTACTTTAGCACACGAACGCCTTTTTCAGAATGAAGCGATAGCGATTCTTAAATTTGGCCTAATCTTCTTGTCTAGTTTTTCCTCTCCTCCCCAATTTCCTCAATAATGGGTTGGGGGTTGTTACCACCTGTTGCGTGTAATACGCCTACTGGCCTACTTATCATTTATGTTGTACCCACAGCTTGCATGCAATTTTTCCATGTTTGTAATTCAAATTTAATAATTCTACTAATCTACTAACAATCATATTTTATACATTTTGACAATCGACTAACATTGATAACATTTACTAACCCTTTATCTACTAACCCTGTACTAATTCAACACTACTGAACACTAGAAACGTGACAGTATACAAATAAAAAATAGCACGAATTAAAAAAAAGACTAACAATTTCTAACAAACGGTTACAGCTACGCAGGCCTAATTTTTTTTTTTGTTTTTGTTTATAGAGACTTTACCCAGAAGGGGCATTTGTCTCTTAATCAAAAGGTTTTTATTATCAAAAATTATTTTGTTTTACAATTTGACTTATATACTACTGAACAATCCAATCATTTTTACAAATCTTATTACTTTGCCTTCTGCGTCTTTTTCATTGCTAAGAATTTCAGCCAAATTGTTGTTTATTCCTAGCTTTTGTCTTTCAGCATCGTATCGCTGACAGGCAGCAAGCACATGATGAACTGTTACTTTTCTATTACATAACGTACACACTTCAGATTCATTTTTCTCAAAAATATTCTTCTTATTAAAAATTGAATGACCTAATCGGTGCTCCTTTCTGTCCGTTCTATCTGTCAATTTTCCAACACCGCTTTTAACTATTTTCAAGGTAGTCCTGGGATTTTGACTCCATGTGTTTTGGTGGGCCTTCCAGATCATCTTTTGTATCCATTTGCTGGTATCCTGACAAGGAACTTCTTCAGTTGCAATTGATCGGTTTCTCCCACATCGTGCTGCGTCGTCGGCTTTTTCGTTTCCTGGGATTCCTGAACGTCCGGGTATCCAACAAAAACGAATGTCCTTCCCTTCAATATCAGCTTCAATAAGTTGGATGTAACGGTTCTTCGATTTTCCAGATTCCAATGCTGCTAGGCAACTAGCTGAGTCACTAAAGATGACTGATCTGTTTCTGGCATGTTTGGTTGCTTGTGATAGTGCCTTAGCTTCCGCAGTGAACACCGAACACTGTTTCGCTAGGCTGGCTTCTAATCTCGTGTCTGGTCCTACAACTCCGTACCCAACTTTTCCTTCGGCGAGGGATCCATCCGTGTACCAGTGAGCATATCCTTGGTATTTTCTTCCTATCACCCCTCTGAAAGCAATAAGTCCTAACATAGGGGGCTGTCCAGCTCTTACCTTCGCTTTTACGGACCAATCGATGCAAGGGACCACTTTATTCCACGCTCTTGGGTGTATTGTTGCGAGCTTGCATATTTTTGGTATTTCTTCGCCTGTTAGGTTTTGAAACGCATCTTGAGCTCTCCTCCAAATTTGATTAGAATCGTCATCAGATTTTTCTATCAATGCGCATGCTTTTTTGCTAATTTTCATTATAGCCATGAGTTCAAATGGTAGACATCCTGACTCTACCACTAGGGAAAGAATTGGGGTAGTTCGAAGTGCACCAGAAGCTATTCTAATAATTTGGTTGTATATTGGTGCAAGTTTCTCGATGTTTTCTTGCGAAGTATCTCTAACCCGTAGAAAAGTTTTGACGTAACTATGGAGTTTCCTATATACAATAGAGTCTTACGGTCTGCTTTTCTAGATATTGCTCTAAGAAGATTTAATCTGCTTCTACAGTCTTCTTTCAGTTTTTTAGTATGTTGGTTGAAGTTGCATTTTCTGTCAAAGGTGACTCCGAGGATTCGGGTTGTCTTATTTTTTGCTATTTCCTTTCCGTCTAGAAGAATTTAAGGTCCTTCGAGGTGCCAATTACGATGCTTTTTGAGCTTGCAGCAATGCATACTGGATGATTTGCCGGTGACAATTGAAAACCAATACTTGAGGCCCAATTTTCTACACTCTCTACAGCCTTCTAAAGTCTGCGTCGCAGGTAGCTTACGCGTTTGCCAGATGCAATGAAGACAATATCATCGGCATAGAGAAAAACTTTTACATTTTTCGGGGCAAACTTGAATACTGAATTCATTGCTAGAAGAAAAAGAGACACTGAGAGCACGGAGCCCTGTGGGACACCGTTTTCTAGATGCACTAATTTTGAGAGGACTCCAGAAAAGCTAACCCTCGCCGATCGTTGTTGCAGGAAGTTATTGGTGAATTTATTCATGTTCGTACCAAGATCACAGTCAATGACGGTTTCCATGATGTGCCTATGCCATACCCGATCATAAGCTTTGCTGATATCAAGGGTGACAATTTCACAATGTTCTCCTCTTTCGGCTGCCTCGGCGATAGTTTCATATAGATCTGCTAGATAGTGTGTTGTTCTTTTTCCTTTCCGGAACGCGTATTGTTGTTGGTTAAGTATTCCATTGACTTCTAGATGGTTCATCAGTCGGCGATTTACCATTCGCTCCATTGTTTTGGCAACGCAGCTAATTAAAGATATTGGTCGGAAGCTATTGGATTCACAAGTGCTTTCGCCAGGTTTTGAAATCGGAATTATGATACTCTCTTTCCAAACAGAAGGGATATTGCCACTTTCCCAAATGTGGTTGAACGTACGATAACAAATAGGCATAAGCTGCGGCTGTAAACTATATTGCTCAGATTGTAATCTTGTGAATATATGTATTATAAAAAATAAGAACAGAGTAAATCACTATTCGTGGGCACTCTATGTTTGAGGTGATTGAATAAATTAAATTGAAATTCACGGAAAAAAACTCTTGATGAAACTCATATTAGTTGACACCTTTTTATTTAATACGAAACCAGTAAAAAAGTAAAATTATTTAGAGTAAACGAGCAATTTAAGGCATGTGCAAAGTTAGGCACATCATGCGCAAAGTTAGGAACAATTCAGATATTGTGCGCAATGTTAGGCACAAGGTATTGCATCACCTTTTGTATTTTTTTAATTTTTTGTGAATCATTTTTATTTTTTTTCAAACACGCGTTCTACTGAAGGGTTGAAAGCCTATCGTTGGCAGAAGTTTGAATAAAAAGATACATATTTTAGCCTTATTTGAAGCAAAAATACGATGATAATTTCTTAACTGCGCAAAGTTTGGTGCGTACACAGTACTCTAGAGCTTTCTGGAACTTTGTACGTCGCAATTTGTAGAATGTTCTCGAACTTTTCTTCATTGTCGTTTTCGTTTGCAGGAACTTGATGGATGATCAAAACGTAAACAAACTAATTTCAAGCAAATTGTAGTTCGATCGAACTTGAATCGGGTGGGGATTGTATACGTTATTCAGAACGGGTTTTGCCAATTCAAGTCTAGGTTTGAAAACGAATTCGGCATATGCAAGAGCAAGATACACATGAATAAGATGAATGAGCGCTAAATACTCGAGTTTTATTTTTCAAATTTACAGTAAAACCGCCATGAATCGATGATCCATGACTCGATATCGACTCATGGAAGCATATTTCTATGAGTCGATGGTCCCTTTAATATCGACTCATGGAGGTTTGACTGTATGACAAAAACTGTAGAACCCTGCAATAGCTATTTAGCTGAATCTTCACGAATTTTTGGTATTGTTCGTTTCTCTAATTCATAGAATTTCCTTAAGCTTTTGAAATGTTTCACACAGAAGAAACACTACAACAACATTTAAGGCTGTAATTATTTCAGATCAGTACATTACAACAGTATTAAGTCCACGTGCTCAATGGAAAGAGAGATACATTTAGTTGATTTTTCGATTATTAGTACCGTAATCCGGGGCAAATTGATCAGTGGGGTCAATTTTATCAAGTCGGTACCGTTGGCATCACAGACATTCTATTTTTTTTTTAGTTCATAGATATCTAATGACGATTTTGAACTATTTCATTTTTATTAAGGTCAGTTTTTCATACAAATATTCACACACACCTTCAAATGTAAGCAATACTCTTCGAAATTTCGGTACCAAAAAATCTGCTGATGTTAAGCCTATGTAAAATAATTTCCCTTGCAAAGTCTAGAAAAGAAATCAAAGAATTTCCTTTGAATTTCTTTAAAATTTTATTTTGGTAATTCTAGAAGAATATCCTTCGGTAATTCTAGAAGACTTCCTGAAGTAA
Source organism: Aedes aegypti (assembly GCF_002204515.2). Taxonomy (NCBI): domain Eukaryota; kingdom Metazoa; phylum Arthropoda; class Insecta; order Diptera; family Culicidae; genus Aedes; species Aedes aegypti. The sequence goes on from NC_035107.1 coordinate 13,802,513, forward strand.
TTCTAGCAGAAATTTTTGAATTTCCCTAGGAAATTTTAGAAGAATTTTCTTTTAAAATTTTAGCCATTTTTCAATAACTTTCCTTGAAAATTGTAGAAGATTTGCCTTGGAAATTCTGGCAGAATCCTTCAAAATTGAAAATTCTAGAGGAATTTCCATAGGTAATTCTTAAAGAATGTCACTTGGAAATTCTCCTTTGTAATTTTAAAGGATAAATATATATTTCTTTATCAGTAAATGGAGAAATCCACTCTAGGGTTTTAAAACACTCTAGTTGTGAAACTCCCAAGAGCCTACGAAATTTCGATTATTATTTATTGTACGACAGCCAACTTTGATCACTCTCCGCTAACAAAAATGACACATTTTGTAATCCCTGACTACATCGGAAACTCTTGTTTTCTAACTCTGAACAAATGAAAATGAAAATGGTTGCTTAACCTAAACCGAACTCCGTCGCTCACTCGATCGCCATACCTCAGCTTCATTGTACTCCAGATATTGATCCACGTCTTTTGGCGACTCCAGAATCAACGTCACTTTTCCATCAACGCCGGACACCAAAATTCCTCCAGCAAAAAAATCCGGATACTGTTCCGAATTGACAAATATTCGGTTACCGATGTATAAAGTGTCCATATTTGCTCAATAAATGTTTCGATAGATTCTCACTGAAGCCCAATAACTAACGAATTTCACTTTTTTTTGTAGAATAACTCTTAAGCGTTCTTGGCGCAACAATTGCTAGCAGCGTACTAAGGATTTCACCCGCGAAAGCACCCACTTATAAGTGAAATGCTCCGCGCGGAAAAATCCACCCAACGGCTATTGCGCTTGCTACAATACACATAACCTCTAGCACCACTATCAGCAACGATTCGAACATCTGCGGCTTGGCGCACATCTCTCCGCATGTCCTGCGCGCAACACACACAATACAACATCCACCGCAATACAACCGCACGCATCACTCACACCTCAACCCAAGTAGCCCGCACCGCCAGGAGATAGTAGCAGCCCGAGTCGAGTCAACAGAGCGCAGCATGCCATGACAACGGCTGTCGAACAAGGAGTTCGCAACACGGCGTAAATTTTTGGGCAATTTCGGACTGAGATATTGCAACACTCAGTCAGTGCCTGGCCGACGCCGTTTTTCGTCGGCAGATAACCAATTCATGTGGCGCAGCAAAACAAGCTCCTTCCCGTGCCCAGCACAGCGCTCATTGCCCTCGCTTCGCCGCTTCGTCGCCCGAAAAGATAGGCCAATAATAAGGTGCATCTTATCATGCCCGAGTGCCCGAACCAAAAAAAAAAAAGCGTGGTCATCGGGTCACCCGACTCTCATTGGGCGCACGATTTCCTGCCGACAGGGGGTTAATACTTGAGATATTGCGGAACAATTCAGCTGGGCTCGACGCAAACAAACAACGTAGGCTGTGCTGACCCGCCATAATTGCGTCTATTCTTCGGCTTCATTGGCGTCACCACAATCCAAAGCCCGCAGCGTCTCTATGTTTGTTGTTATTTTCGCGCAAAGACTTCGTCCTCGCAGCTGACGATCGTCTTGTCTTAGGCATCCGCCTCTATTTAAGCGATTAGTTTAAAATAGTATCAAGCGATCCCGGAGCGTAGTTGGCGAGCAAAACATGCCTTACCCTCGTACGTTTCTATGACGACAGAACGGAGATGTTGTTTGCAGGGAAACGCCCATTTGATCCTTCTATTTGTGGCGGCGAATATCTCTGTCCACACACTCTGGACGCATGTGAGAATCCCTTCCGTCAGACATCGTGTCGCATAAGATCTGGGTGTTATCACGGCTTAGAGAGACGGTGCGCTTCCTAATCTCTAATCATCTGACGAGAGCGCCGCCAAGATATTGTGGGATGTTTGTTTGCATACTTTCGCATTGTTCAACGGCGCCGCCGTCCAGTACAGCCTTATCGGACCGGATATATTATTCAATGGTTTCGGAGTGAACATTTTGATTAAAAGTCGAACGATCGATACGGATTTCAGGAATTTTGTAATAGATGCTGCAACAAAGTGCGAAATCACATCGTCGTTTCATGACAAAAGTCATGACCTCTTCATGTTTAAACGCATACCTAGTTTACAATCAGCCAACTTTGATGGGCTCATACCGGATCGAAGGAAGCGATGAAATCAAAACACCATATTAGCTTCACTATCAGCATCATGATTGTTGATAATGTCCACAACGGGATCGTAATCAATGTCTGGGGCTCGTGTTCGAAATTCCGCCTTTACCGGATCGATCCGGGACCGGGGAAAGGCAAGGCACATGCGTTGTTTGCCCGTAACGTAGGTCGCCGACGATGACGATGGCTCTCTCGCTATCAGCATTCAGCTATATGGCGGTTATCAGGTGAATACCAAACAGAGAGTAAACTGTAAGCAAAAGGGATGACTGCGTAAGTGTGGTAAAATGGGAAAGAAGACATGGCAATTTATTGATAATAAACAACAATAGGTGAATATTGCTGATTCATGTGAAGTTCAAGTTCAAGCTTCTATGGAAATCAATATGTATGTAGCCCAAAAACCCGTTTTCTTCGGAATAGGTATTCGTAGCAAAAAAAAACAAAAAAGAAAGACATAATAGTGGGACTCAGAAAGGGTACCAATTCTAGTACTACTTTCGGTCCCTTGGTACCTAAGTTTAACAGAACGCAGTATACTTTGATCATCATTTTAGATTTTGCTCTATCATCTCACGTGCTATATGTTGGGCAGCCACGGTGCTCCCCTGACCATTATTTTCAGAAAAAAAATCTCCATCAAATCTGCGCTCACTAGTCGTTTTCTATAGCTAAGTTGCATGTCTGTGCAAAATTTCAAAAAAATCGTAGGGCCCGTTTTGAAGTTACGCCCTTTTGTTTGTATAAGTCTATTAATTCAAAGGAAATCTGAGATATTTGATCGGATTTTCATTGGCCCTGATTATCACATGAAAAATACTATCAAAATTAGGTTCATATTTGGTTTGTTTAGTTATTTGTTACCTCTTGGTGGAGATTTGAATGAGAAAAAAGACGAAATTTGGAGTTACGTTATAATTTATAAGTTATAATTTTAAATGAAATTATTTGGCATTATAATACCGTTGAGCATGTTCAAATGTTTTCAATTACACATTGCACTTACATGCCACAAAAGTCTTTAACTATCAACTGATTGTTCATAGGCTCAAGTGATTTAAGGCATTACGGAGCCGATTTCATCATCTGGCTAGGTTGGTGAACCCATATACTTACGATTCAGATTTTTTTACATGCTACTTTATGAGTTGAGATTTCGATTATGGGTAGCAATGTATGGAATAAAATAAAATTAACGACGTAGAAAGCAGTGATACAAAATGGAAGAAAATAATGCAAAGTTTAGAACATCCGTTATTATTTTGTTTATTGGAATTCAAAATCGTAGCATTTACAGAGGTTAATTTTAAGTGTTTATCTTTGTCAGTTTGAAAACTTTGTGTAGCTTCCAAAGTTTGATTTTGTTTTTCGTTTGTAAAGGGTCTTAGCAGCTGGTGTATCTTTACTTCATAAGCACAGCTCGCGATCGAAAAAAAAGTTTACAAATTAATCTTCAGTTTGTGTAGGATTTAAACCATACTATGGTAAGTAGACCAGCAGGTTATCAACAGGGTCACAGAATAATTTACAACTTTTCGGTAACTAAAACAGGAATTCACGTAGAATTCATGAACAACTCTGTTTTTATCAATATATATATTTTTTAATTATACCCTTTAACTTTGAATTCCATTACCCCTAATACCTGAGGACTGTAAGTTTCGGTCAGCCAATCGGGAGCGTCTCGGAGACTCTCCGACTCAACTGCCTCAGGGTCGGCACGCTCACCTAAGTCTACCGCGGACAGGGAATCTTCGCACTAGAAATTTAGGAAAACCCAAGCACTTCCCTTAGCAAAACTCCTACTTTATTTCCTTCACTAGGTACAGTTTTATTGGGCTATAACCTTCCCCTCTCTAACCACTTCTTTTCCACTTTCTTATAAGCTAATCTGACCTTTGTTTCCTGATAGGGGCCCCTTCTTCTCGCAGCTACCACCACACTTCAGGCTGCTGTCCGGCTTGCTAATGGCCTTCGGTATTCTCCTACCGCTCTCGAATTCCTCGGCCACGTCTGGCCACGCACTCTTCGGGTTGGCTTAGGGGATTTCGGCTGCAGCCTTCCGGGACCCTTCTACGCGTCCTAGCTGCCGATATGTCGACGGATCGGTCTGCGGCCAACGACGAAGCCGGAATGTACCCGGAATAGGGCTCTAGGACGGTAATAGAAATTCGTGGTTCTATACCAAAAACGGCGGGGTCCTGGTGGAATGCAAAATGGTTTCAAACCACAGTAATAGAAATTGCGGTTTGGTAGATACCTGGTGTCCACTCTCCGCTCACTACTTTCACACAAAATCTTCCGTCTAACTTTGTAACTTTTAATATCCAAACTGTAGCTTTACGACTATTTTCTTCAGCTGTATTCGGCAAGTGAACGACCAGTCATCTGCATTTTTCCCAAGAGGTTCTTGACCTAGGTCGTCGGTCATTACCCTTTTTCGTACGGGATATCTACGATGGGCGCCAACCCTCATGGCCGCCCGAACGCCATGCTACCAGACATCTGGTGGTGGGTTTTGGGAGCTCGGTGGGTGGTAGCCTGCATGGTTATGGTTAGCTGACATACATTTGCCCTAGTTGTATGCCTATTGCTACTGGGGAAAAACCTGTACAACTACTACGAACATTTCCTGTCGTTTAAACGTACAAACAAAATACAAAATCACCTTAACACTATCAACTGACAAACCCAACACTTACAAGGCCATCACCGAGAAATCCAGTTCATATAATGGCATTACTTCGAATTTCTTTATCACGGGACAAAGTCATTCATTCATATATTGGAGACAATATCATTCAGAGTAATAGTACGTTCAGTGTGATGACACTCTTGTTAATGAAATTCGGAATTATGAAATCCGGGGTTAAGATTTATAATCTTTTCAAAAGAGCTTTGATACTTAAGAAAGACATGTTACATTAAGCTCTACAAGTTTTACGATTTAAAAATCAATGAAAACAAATAATAAAGCATGTTTCTTAGTTCTTTTAAGCGTATGTCAAGTACTGAGGCTTTCTCTTCACGAGTTAGCTTGAGAATGAGTTAATTGATTTATTTAATTCTTTCACTATTGTATACATCCATGTGTTTGTAGTGGTTTAGAGTTTTATAGTTTGGCCAATATCGTATTACACAGCGATTGAAGTTTAAGTTCTAGGGCAGTATAAAGATAGCCGGAACAGCCGGAGGGGTAGCTAGTTGGGCTTTAATAATATTTTTTTAGTAATAATATTGTCACAAACAATGGCTCCGTAATGTCTTACAGCGCTTGAGCCTTTGAAAAATTAATCAATTGTGAAAGACTTTGACGACACGTAAGTGCAATGTGTCATTGAAATTATTTGAACATGCTTATCGGTATTAGAATGCCTAATTAATCTATTTGAAACTATTTGTCCCGGCAAACTTCGTCCTGCCATCAAGTAGGCTGCTGAAAAACGCTATGAACGTCGCATACAAAATGACAGTTCCGTTCACTTCTGGTTTTTCAACTTTCCCGCCGACTATCCTAAGCTTTTTACACACAAAAACACGTCGAAACACTTCAGGAACATAACTAAGAGATAATCTTCAAAATCCGATAGTCCGTTCTCAAACCATTTCGTGACATACAAACACCATTTCATTTTATTTATATAGAAGATAGATAGATTAGTGTTTTTAATGGATACACCCCAAAAAGGGCGTAGCTCAAAATTTCATCTATTTTTTCATTCAAAACTCAAACATGAGGTTACAAATAACTAAACAAACAAACTTTGAATCAAATATTGATAGTTTATTTCTTCTAATAACCATGGCTAATGAAAATCCGTTTAAATATTTCAGAATTTTTTTGAATTAGTAGGCTTATACATTCAAAAGGGCGTAACTTCAAAATGGACCCTACGATTTTTTTTTTGTAATTTCGCCCAGACATACAACTGGTGAGCACAGAACTAATTGAGATTTTTTTCTGATAATAACGGTCAGGGGAGCACCGTGGCAGCTGGTAGGAACATAAATTTCAGGTATACGTCTTTGATAAGTCAGGAAAACGTAGAGCATCATCTTCATCGATCGTAAGCGATGTTCTTTCTTCAAGCGCACTACAGCCCATACATATAGTCAGTCCTCATGTCACAATCGTTTATAGATTCCACAAAAAACTTTTAACACATCCCTCGGTCTGATTGTATCTCTACCCGTCACCTCGTACTTTGTTTTCGTATAAACAATGGTCAAACGTATTCTTGGCATCTCACAAAGCCAAGAAGCACTATTTGAGCATTCCCCACTAGATAGTTGAACAGGAATTTCGACTTAATTAGAAGCTGAATACTGAATTTTCAAACACCAGTCAAATAAGTTTTGTCGGAAAACCATGTTTGAACCATGGCTATTTTTGACAGAATTCCCATACACCGACAACGTTTAATATGTTTAGATTTCATCCGCTGAGATCTCAGTTAAAATTTCAATTGCTGATATCTCGGTAAAATAAGTGCCAAGATTCACAATTGAAAATTTTAGCTATTGGGTTCTGAACAGTTTGTTTTCCTGAGGTCGGGGAATAAATGTATATCATACGGAAAACCGAAATGGATACGTGAAATCTCGGAGGAAAGCATGGACATTTTCTGCAGAAATTCCTGGAGATATCCCCAATTTGATTGCAAAATTAATCAATGCGTATTAAAAAATAAAATAAAAATAGATATTGATAGACTATTCCTGTAAACATTCACTCAGAAATTGCTCGAACAATTCTTTCAAAAATTCTTTCAGAATTTTTCACAAGTAATAGGAACTACTATGAGTTCTATCGACAAATGCTCAAGGATTGATGTTTTCGATGGATTCTGCAGTAATTAATTTGTACCGCTCCATCGGGCACACAGGATCAGAACATCGTCGTAATGTACACCCAAGCGTATGACCAAAGCACACAACCAGTAACAACAACAGCAGTTGAAAACGCCCCCAGCTAACATATGGTACCTCGAAGAAGTGCAGGATGCATCTAAGTCCACAGCTGTTACCATGAAGACGAAACTTCACAAGCATCGAAGCAACCCTCGGAAAAAGCCTCGGAAAAGGACACCGAGCACATGGAGGTTGATCACGAGGGCAGCCAGCATGAGACTGATTTGAGTGAATCAGTCGATGTCGATGACTCTAAACATGCAGAAGATGAAGATGAGCAAAAAGCTGCCAAGGAACGAGAGACACAAAAATTGATATTCGAGCTAGAAGGCGACTGGTCTGAGGATACGGAGGAACAACCAGCTACTAACAAAAGGAAGAAAAGAAGAAATTATCGCTACCTCCAAAAAGCACTGAAGCATCAACAAAAACCACAGGAAAGGAAGCAGCTAGCAAAACAGTCGCTGATGCAGAAGCAGTCACAGAAACGCCAAGTGAGAAGGAAATCAACCAACTGTTGGACGATTGGAACAGTGAAGGCGAACTGAACGAGGCAGAATCGGACGTTGATCTGAAAAAAAAGCTGGAAAAGGTCGACTGACACTGCAGAGAGCATCACATAATTTGGAGCACCTCTGCAGTGTCAGTCGTCTTGTCTTCGGTCGCTAAGGTCTCCATGGCGGTGGATCATCAGTGGGCTCTGTTGAATCTCTACAAAAAACCACATATCTGCAAGGAGCTCTGAACAAGCGACCTGGTACCGCTTTCAAAGTGCTTTAGCCATCTGGCGTGCCAACCGGCATCAGGATGCATGTCAGTAAAATCCTGATTAAGGTATATTGGCACTAACCAACTTGGACACGATGACGGTATACGTATAGAAACCGATGATTCAGAGCTGACAGTCATGCTATTCCACTTCCCTAGTAAGGATGGATGACACCTCCCCGAAACCGCGAGTGGACTAATAGTGCGGTTGCCCCGTCCCGTAACAAACAAATTGACAGGTCTCCAAATACCGTTTTGATTCATATTACGGACAGCTTCAAATTCACTCTCGTTTGTATGGGAGATTGTGCGATATTTGCCAGAAAACCATTCGCCAGAAAACTATTCGCCAGAATGACATCTGCCAGAAAACCATTTGCCAGAATGTACCATTCGCCAGAAAGTACCATTCCCCAGAATTATTTTTCTTGTCGATTTTGATCAATTAATGCAAGGTGAAATATCTCGGAATCCAAAGATGGCCGTCACAGTATTCGACTCGTGTCACTTTTCACATCTTCAAGAGCTTTGAATTGAACTAGTAGTATGGTAACAATCTCGTTCTTCTCATTTTAAGCTGTTTGCTACTGCACAGAATGGAGACAATATAAAATAAGTGGGTTCTATCCTAATACCACAATTTTGGGTCATTCGGGAGAATAGATTGCGGGGAATAGTGTCATTCTGATAGCTGGCGTTCGGGGAAATGATATTCGGGGGTACAACATTCGGGTAAAAATAAACCAAAATTTTTTTAGTGATAATGGTCACTTACATTTCAGTACATGAAAAAGTATTCAAAAAAGAGTCATTGTCTATAGCTACTTGATATGGTTTGGGGCAAATCAGAATTCTCCATTCTTCATATAGGGTAATTTGCCCATTATTGCGGTATTCCCTATTATTGCGGTATAAGAATTAAACCCTCATTATCAATCGAAAACTCTATTTTCTTTGGATATTATTGGTGATGATGAAAGCTAATAGTATTCCCAAGCTGTACCAGATGAATGCTTTAAAAATTAAACGATTTTGATCGTTGGAAGAACAGTTTTAAATGATGCATCAAGAAAAGCCTATATTTTTAACCAGTCTCTCTATCTACGGGTGGGTTTACATAAGCTTAGTTTTTTTAAGTTTAGAACCAAAACAATTATATGTAGCGGGTATATCAGTTCAATATGGATGTAGTTACATGATAGATATTGAATTTTGAATAAAAATTCTATATTTTTGAGAAAAAGCATATACCGCAATAATAGGACAATGAAAATAGCGTTTTGCGTATTATTGCGGTATCTGTAAATCTCATTCAAAAATTCGATATTTCAATAGTAATTTTAAATGCAATTGCTGGAAACATTAATTACATTATTAGGGTACTAATTAGGGACATAATTTTGAGTTATTCATACATTTATTTAGTCAAACAAAAGATTTATGTATATCTTTACCCTGTAGTTCCTCTTATTTAGAAATATTTTGCAAATAAGCACAATGTTTTACCAAAAAATCACGTAAACTGACTGAAAATCGGAACACATGCCAAAAATACGTTGAAAAACTGAGATATAAGATGATCGCAAGGAAGCAATCCTTTAAAATTGTGTAGCTAGTGGAAAATATGTTTATACTTAAGTCAACAAATTCATTTCTTATATAGCGACTAATGGTCTCAGATAGTAGAAGCATTAACCTAAGAATGCTAATGTCGCTGCTGTTCGTGTTACCAACATCTAGTTTGCCATGAACTGACAGCGTGAGTACCGGGCATCAAAGTGTCAAATTAATTATAAAAGCATAAACAACGACAAGGCATTGAACAAACAATGAAAAACCATAATTTAAGGTAATAATAATTAAAATCAGTTTTGTGACAATAGCGCCACTAGCGTTCTATTACTAATATTTATATTTCTCAGATGGAAGAACCTTTTCTATTCACTTTAACATTGTCCACCTATGACGAAAGTGGAGACGAAACCGGCAGAAAATCATTCGATTCTGTTGATTTGTTTTCAAATCGTGATATAAAGTAATGAATTAGTTTTCCTCATAGATATGTCCAAAGTCACACAAACTGACAGTACCGTGCAGTGTCATTAAAATGGAGGGAGCATAATTTCAATGCTCGAGCATTGTGTGGTATTGAATGTATATTGAATGTAATAAAATCTATGGTTTTTGGTATACCGCAATAATAGGACGGCACTACCGCAATAATAGGACAAAATACCGCAATAATAGGACAGAGAAAGAGCTTCAGATTTATATCCAGAAAATGTATGTATAATTCCAAAAAATACTTTTTTACTTCACTATACTCCAGATAAAGGATAGTTTTAACACTTAACATTGCAAAATACTATAATATTTAGATTTTAGACACTGCAATACGATTTTAATTTCAACACCTTGCTTAAGTCCTCCATAATAGGACGGATACCCTATGTCTTATTTGTCAGAAAGTTCCTGAAAGTTGTAAATGTAACTTTGGTTTACGAGTGGAGGCATTAATTACTTCATAGAACAGACGGCACAATTAGTTGCAACGTATATCGAAATCTTGTAAATATCCAATGAACTAGCCCTTAAGACGCAACAAAACTTTAAAGAACAGCTTATGGTGAAAAGAAGAGAGAACCACTTGTGAAATATTCCAAATCATTGATAATAAATCTTCGAGCTGTTTAGTAGAATACCTATAAGTAGATGAAAAAACCGAATTTAGTACTATACCATTTAATTCCACTAGAGTTTGTATCCTTTGACAGATACGCGTATTTCGACCTCAACTGTAAGGCCGTCTTCAGTGTCGTGTACTAGACTCGACTGTTTGCAAATTTCCAGACTCTCCGCCACATCCAGTTTCCAAGGAGAAGAAACATTTCTCAAAATTTTGATATCGGCCGTCGTAATTGTATGTCCTTCTGAAAAGATATGTTCTGCCACCTTAGATTTGAAATCGTATGTCATCCCCTTGTCTATCGTCTTCTGAGCTTTTCCTATTTCCGCTAAGTGTTCCTTGAATCTAACCTCGAGAGACCGCTTTGTTTGACCAACGTAGACCTTGCTGCAGTGGGAACAGCTGATTTTGTAAACACCAGCCTTGTTTAGTGTGTTTACCGGATCCTTGGTAGAGCCTAACGAAGTTCTAAGTTGGTTGTCTCTGCTGGAAAATACCAAATCGATTCCAAAATTCCTTAGCTTTGGGCGGAGCTGTTTGCTGATGTGTACGTCGTATGGGATGGAGACTCTCTTCATGGGTTCGGTGATAGGGGTTAGTGTCGTCAAAGCATTCCGAATTCGCTGTCTTTCCTTTTTGTCGATGATAGCTTTTATCGTCCTTTCCTTGTATCCGTTGATTCTTGCCGTCTCGTAGATATATTCCAGTTCCTTGGTCTTTCCGTGTTCGCTGAGAGGTAGAGTCTGCATCCTGTGGAAACAGCAATCATCCAAAACATACCAATAAAGGACCAGAACACAACGAGGAACATCGTAGCAAAGGCCATTACAACAGGACAACGAAGCAAGGCAGACAAGGACGAGACGAGGATCGTGAAAGAACTCAAGGATAAACCAGTATTCTACATCAAGGCGGATAAAGGCAACGCAGTCGTCATCATGGACAAGACGGATTACGACGAACAAATGGCGAAAAAGATCAACGAAGGCCCCTACCGACATTTGAGAGTGGATCCACTACCCGGACTCATCAAGCTCACGGACAAAACCCTGAAGGACTGCAAGGCAATTATTGGCGAGGCTCGTTTGAAAGAGTCAAACCCCATTCTTCCACGGATTAAAGGACTACCGAAGATTCACAAACCAGGAAAGGAAATGCGAGAAATCATCTCGGCCGACGGATCCCCCACTCATAAACTGGCGAAATGGTTAGTCAAGGAATTCCAGAGTATGCCGAATCCATTCCCCACTAGGTCAGTTAAAAACACCCAGGAGTTCTCCCAGAAACTATTAGAGTCAGGACACATCGAGGATGACGAGATGATGGTTTCTTTCGACGTAGCGGCTCTTTTCCCCAGCGTTCCAGTAAAGGATTCCCTAAATCTTCTCGAGGACTGGTTATTACCCCAAAGGACGGATGCAGCATGGAAAGGAAAGGTCAGGACATACATGAGGTTGGCAAGATTGTGCATGGACGAAAACTACTTTCAATTTCGAGGAAATTTCTACAAACAGACGAAAGGAGCCCCCATGGGAAACCCTCTCTCCCCGTTTTTGTGCGAACTATTCATGGCGAATTTTGAGGAAAATTTAAAGAAACAAGGAGTATTACCGGATAAATGGTGGAGATATGTCGACGACATTTTCAGCGTTATCAAGCGGAACGATCTGGCTAAAATTTTGGATACAATCAACAGCGTACACAAGGATATCAAGTTCACCCACGAGGAGGAGAAGGATGGAAAACTATCATTTTTGGATCTACTTGTCACCAAGGAAGAAAGTTCAACTTACAATTTCGAAATCTACAGGAAGCCTACAAACACCCAGCGAGTTATCCCTTACACATCGAATCATTCGTTCCAGCATAAGATGGCAGCGTTTCACCACATGATCCACAGGATGCAGACTCTACCTCTCAGCGAACACGGAAAGACCAAGGAACTGGAATATATCTACGAGACGGCAAGAATCAACGGATACAAGGAAAGGACGATAAAAGCTATCATCGACATAAAGGAAAGACAGCGAATTCGGAATGCTTTGACGACACTAACCCCTATCACCGAACCCATGAAGAGAGTCTCCATCCCATACGACGTACACATCAGCAAACAGCTCCGCCCAAAGCTAAGGAATTTTGGAATCGATTTGGTATTTTCCAGCAGAGACAACCAACTTAGAACTTCGTTAGGCTCTACCAAGGATCCGGTAAACACACTAAACAAGGCTGGTGTTTACAAAATCAGCTGTTCCCACTGCAGCAAGGTCTACGTTGGTCAAACAAAGCGGTCTCTCGAGGTTAGATTCAAGGAACACTTAGCGGAAATAGGAAAAGCTCAGAAGACGATAGACAAGGGGATGACATACGATTTCAAATCTAAGGTGGCAGAACATATCTTTTCAGAAGGACATACAATTACGACGGCCGATATCAAAATTTTGAGAAATGTTTCTTCTCCTTGGAAACTGGATGTGGCGGAGAGTCTGGAAATTTGCAAACAGGTACCTACGACGCTACTCAACAGAGACAACGGCAACGGCAATACATGGCTATTCAACTTGGTACCTACTAATCGTTCCCGTGATGTACCTTTCAGCATTTAAAGTTTCAACAAAAGAGGGATGGAATGTACCTAAAGCTCATAAATTTTAAGTTAAAAAATAATAATGGGTAGGGAAATACGTTTATACCTAGTGTTAATATATAATGTGTGCATACGATGGTTTTCTTCAAGTCGAGTCTAGTACACGACACTGAAGACGGCCTTACAGTTGAGGTCGAAATACGCGTATCTGTCAAAGGATACAAACTCTAGTGGAATTAAATGGTATAGTACTAAATTCGGTTTTTTCATCTACTTATTCCAAATCATATTCCCCTGTAAAACTTAAAAATATTAGAATGGAAAAATATTTAATTGAAACTGAAAAAATCAGAAAGAAAATCGTATGGAATTTACTAATTATAAAATAACAATCTCATGCTATAACATTTGTATAACAATAGTTGCAACGCATATAAAAATCTCGTAAATATTGAATGAATTCGTCCATGAGAAGCCACAAAACTTTGAAGAACAACATAGGTTGAAAAGAAGGGAAAAGAATCTCTTGTGATGTCTTCCAAACCATAATACATCTTTACATCAGTAAGCAGTATCTTTCATGCATAGTGAAACAGCTTCCAATGAATGGAATTGTGATTCTATTGTATGTTTTCTTCTTTCTAGTTCCACGGTCCCAAAGGATTAAGTGCTGTCTTTTCAATTCATATTTATAAAGCTTCAAATGTTGATGTTGATCGTTGAATGCACGAGAAAACGATATTTTTTTATGAACCGTAAGGAAGTCATGTGTACCTAGTCCAACAATTAGAATACTAGAACCACAATACTCAAAACGGATATTCTAAGCTGGCTCACTAAGTCAACTGGAGATGGTGTCCAAAATACCCTGTACTTTTTTAAGTAACTAACAAACACAATCTCACAAATTTGTTAACGCTCCGGCTCGATTATTTCTCCTACAATTGGTTAATCTGAAAAAATAAATAAATTTAGGGGATGGTCTATTCTGGGGAATGGTACATTCTGGCGAATGGTTTTCTGGCGAATGGTACTTTCTGGCAAATGGCTTTCTGGCATATGGTACTTTCTGGCGGATGTCATTCTGGCGAATAGTTTTCTGGCAAATGGTTTTCTGGCAAATATCGCACAATCGTATGGGAAACATATCACACGAAATGTTTCAATTTTCGCTGTCCAAAAGTTCTCATTTTCGAGGCTCGTTTTATTAGGTATTTGTCCATAAATATCATTGCAAATTTATAATGCCCAACTACCTTAGACGTCTCTCAAGTGGTTGAACGATTTGAATTGATGATTTGACTGTTCCATTAATGATTATCATGCGCTGTCCGTAATTCGAATCAAAGCGTCCGGAATATGAGGCAAAAGTGAGGGAGCATCCGGAATAAGAATCATGAAAAGGCCAAACGTTTTGATTTATTTAAAATAATTCAAGTTGCGGACGCGTATTCTTTACCCACCATCCGAAAGTTAAGGGCTTCCGACGCTCGATAACGCTAAAAAATCATACAGAATGATTTATTTTGTATGGTCCAAGATGGGTTATACTTCACTGAGGCCTTAAGTGTCCGTAATAGGGTAACCAATATATTTTGGACCCCCTTGGCCATTTTTCTGCAAATTTCCCAGTTTAAATCGAAAGACCAACTCAATTTGCATGCCATTTGGAAAGATAGGACTATTCCGCACTTGCATCAACCGTTTGTACAAAAAAAGTGTTTATTTTATCTGAAATTAATTTAATTTAATCGGTGCATCCATGCAACCGTTACAACTCGTTACACACAGAAATTGAAGCCGTCAGAAATTTTTCAAATGTAAACAAAAACTTTTTTCAAATTTCTGGACAAAAAGCGTAGAATTTGTTCGGTTTTCCATTGTCGATTGATTGATTAGACTATGGGCAAGCATATTATACATCCAGTGTCATGGACTTTGCCGCCAAACGATAAAAAAAAATGCCGGGGGTCCAAAATATATACTTTGAGGGTCCAACATGTATTGGTGTGTCCAAAATAATGAAAAAAACAGTGCTTCAAAATTCAATAATTTTCGCGGTTTTTTGGATCCTACATGACTGTTTGTGCATTTTTATCTCGTAGAAGAAGTTTTTCTTTACATTTTTACATGTTCTTTGACTTGATGACGCTGTGCAATTAATTAATTGGGACACAAAACTAAAATCACTTCCTTAGGGGGTCCAAAATACGACCGTTACCCTATGAATCAAAACGGTACATTCTGTTGGCGCGTTAACCGTGGCCAACTCCGGTCGGGTCGGGGTGGACTGTATTTTTCGGGATGAAGGGAATCAACACCACTGATTCTGTTAGTCCACTATAAAGTACACTACACTACACTACTTTTCGCTATTTATACTGTTCACTTCACTATACTCGAATTGTATTCGCGGCGGGTTAAAACAAGACTGACTCACTACGCGAAGGTGTCGCGTGTTTATAGCACCGCGCCACGTGTTCTAGGAGCACGCGGAAGCCTCTAGAAGCACGTGGAATAGTCGCGAGGCGCGCAGCTCGGTCACTCACTCGTGGTAATGGATCTCAAGGGTGGTCACTCGGTCACTCACGGAGTTCATTCATTCAAAGTCAATTAACTCAAAACAAAATGCTAATGAACAAACAGTTGCTGACGCGCTTAAAACCCTTAAGGCACATGCCAACAAGCCGTCGAAGAAGCGTGAAAGAAACGAGCAGGGTAACTACCTGCCGAACGGAGCAGGAAACGATGAAGAATGGCAAACGGCAAACACGGCGAAGGAAGTGAAAAGAAAAAGGAGGGTACGAAGAAAGTGAGTAACCGCCCGCGGCGAGAGTGGTCGAAGGGGGACGCCATACTTGTTAAGGAATACTCAGTGATTCTTCGTAAGGTCAGAGCTGATCCGAAGCTGAAAGACCTCGGAGAGAACCTGGTCAGAGCGTGGCGTACTGCTCTTCGGGCTGAAGAACGATCCGGTGATCAAGAGCTCGGCCTACCGAGAGTTGATTCGGATTCGGCTACCAGAGGACGCAGCTAACAAACTGGTAGACGAAGGAAAAAGTGAAAATTGGATGGTCAGTTTGCCCGATGAGACTCGTCTCCCGAGCCAAGAGGCCACCAATATTTTTTATTTGTCTTTTTTTACAGGGAGATAATCTGCAAACAAATCCCCTGAGAAGGTAACTCAGAGAATGTAAAGATGCCGCACCAACGACGACCCACTAAAACCAGCCCATGCAATTCTGACTAAATTGCTCAAGTGGTGTACAGAGTGCACCGACATTACCCTTGGCCTCAGACCCTCATCTCCCCGGAACCACCTTACGGTATTTCTTCGGGGAGGGGCCATGGCATATAGCACTTAACACATGCAGCAGAAGCACCCTAGGTGATCTGCTTCTCCTAGCCGACTTGAACAATATTACAAGGGACCAGCCTCGGAAGGGCTAATCCTCTGCAGTCAACTCTTGGTCGGCGCGCCATAGGCGCTGCAATTCTAGCACAATGTGAGTGACAGCCATAGTTACTGCAATTCAGCACTCGGCATCCGCATACATTCTCTCTTATATATTGTCGGGGGACGTGTCCCCTCCGTATGTATCGAGCATGCGATCTCTCATAACAATGAAACGGGGGCAATCGAAAACCATCTTCTTCTTCTTGGCATTAACGTCCCGTGTAATGTAAGTGTTCTTTTGAGCACTTCCACAGTTATTAACTGATAGCTTTCTATGGCAAGGTTGCCATTTTCGCATTCGTATATCGTGTGGCAGGTACGATGATACTCTATGCCCAGGGAAGTCAAGGAAATTTCCATTACGAAAAGATCCTGGACCGACCGGGATTCGAACTCAGACACCTTCAGCATGGCTTTGCTTTGTAGCCACGGACCCTAAACACTCGGCTAAGGAAGGCCTGAATCGAAAACCATACGCTTAGCTGTTTCCTCCACACCAGTACAATAGGGGCCGTACCACTAGGATTGTGCGGAATTAAGCGGACTACATATGTTTCGGAAGAAAGGTTGCTAATGGCACCGGTTTCCATAGGTTAACGTGTTGCTTTGCTATGCGCCAGACGCTAGATAGAAGGCATGATAATTGATCGAGTGAAAGAGGATTTCTTGTTCGTCTACTACAAGTTCATAGGCTTAGATATCAATCAATACACAGATTTCACAAACCCATTGTATCATTCATCATTTGTTTCCAAAATTTCGCAATGAAACCCTCATTCATCTGGTAATCTATCATTTTTCGAAACAAACACGTCTTTGCCAGATGAACAAAAAAATCTTCCTGTGTGATAAGTTCCCCAAAACGCAGTCCAACAAAACAAGCCGACCTACTGATACGGTTATTGTTGTTTGCTAAGTTATCTCTCGGCGACAGCCCAAAGAGCCGCCTGGCTGCACAACCTTGGTCAAATGTTACGAAAACGATTGTCAAAAGAAAGTGTTCGCAAACAAGTATCAAAGAGCAGGACCCTTCTCTCTCTCGCGTCTCGCGCTGATAACATAGAAAAACATTTTCGCTATTTAGTAGGTAAGAAGATTTCCAGCCCGAGGTAAACATTTTCATTGTTGACCAACCTGACGACTCCGGATGAACCTCTCCGAATCTACGTGGATAGGTCCGTGATGGTGGATGAGGATATCGCCACTACCAGACCCTGACATCGGGAATCCCTGCAATGAAATTACAGCGCAGATGCATTTCCTCAATATTCCGGTATCAACCGAATCACTTGTGCTTCACGTGATTGCACTCTATGTCTAGTTGCCCTCTCGTCGTCCGTACCTCCTTTCATCTACGCTGCACGTTACGACTCCCATACGCCACTTCTACGACCCGCACGTTTTTCAATGACCAAACAAAAACGTGGAATCTTCCTCCTCTTGTGCATTATCGCTCTTGCTAACCGGCGGCGTGCTCCAAACTGGATCGATCTGGCCACCATCAAATGCGGAGGCGCAAATCTACTTTGCGCAAAGTGTCATGACAGCTGTTGGAGTGTCTGCCGCGCCGACGCTAATCGGGAGCAAAGCCAGTAAAATCTCGGTTTTTCTCTGCGATAGTATTTACGGGGTGATCCATTCGTGCTACAAAGGCGGAGGCGATGGATGAGAGGAGTAGAGCAGCACTGATTCAGTTATGAATGCGGTCGAAGGATTATGTAAGTCACCACGGTTGATAGCAAATCTACGATGGAATTGTAGTGTACATACATTGTTGAGTTTTATGAATGGAGCCTGAAGGAATGGAAGGGAAAGTAGAGCAATGATTCCAGTGGACTTTATCTACTGGTAGAAGAAAGAATAGTGTTTGATGCATTACTTGCTCCTACGGGCGAGCGTTGAACACTGGTTCGAGTAGTATCGCGAATCCGGTAACAGGGTGTCTACTCGTTTACCGAAAGGAAATTCCCTGATATTTCCAGGTTTAAAAAAAAATGCATGTTCAAGAAATACTCTAATTTTATATGCTTACAACAAACTAATGACAAATTTAATAAACCTCTATCCAGAATATAAGAGACTAAGAAGTAACCAAAAAGAGACCGGAAAGAGACAAAACAGTAATCAAAAAACAAAATGAAACCTTACAGGAACCAGTATGAAATAGTTTGATCAGACAGGCATTTCTCTGAGAATATTTTTTTTATTTCTCGTGACATTATGACAACATATCAGCAAATCTGGTATATGTCAGTACTGGACAAACATTCATTGATCTATTATGACGACATTACGAGAGAGATGAACTGATATATTTATTTGAGATTTTCACTTTCCAAAAAAATTCCTAAGGAATTCCTTTAAAAATTTTGTTTTGGATATCTCGAAATAAAACCAGGATTTTTTCCAAAAAAATATCACAAAAAATACCTCAGGGCTTCCATCAAAAATTCCTTCATATATTATTTCAGATATTTTTCGAAAAAGCCCTTAGTCCTCTAGGATTTTATCGATTTTATCTGGGATTTCAATTCGGCTGGTGCGGTAGAATTATAAATCGGCTGATGTGAAATTCAAAAAGGCTGATTCGAGTAAAGCTGAGATTCTTTTTTCTAATATTATCGTATACAAGATTAAACCAAAGACAAACAGACGTAACACTTAGAACAAATCTTGATCAAAATCATAGTCACGAGGGCATGTACGACCAATTCTAAAATTAGTGTGTTTGGCCGACAGGCCAACAGATGGCGGTAGTGTGTAAACGTCAAACGCGAACAAAAACGATGCGAGCGCTGCAGGTGGCGGATTGGCCACCTACCATATTTTTGAATCGAACGTTAAAGAGGTGGTCGATGGACAATGATGAGAGTGTGACGTCTGTTTGTCTGTTAAACGTAGTGACGTGGTGTTCTAGCTTTTGTACGGCGAAACCAGAAAAACTGCAAATCCTCGCGTCGTACAAGTGTTGTACATTGAAAGCAGAAAAAGCGAATGTTTGCAGTTTCAAGAACAACTAATAGTATTTTTATTGAAGAAATGGTCGGCGTTAAGTCAGAGTGGACCAAGTGACATTTTTATTTTTTTGAGAAAAATGAGCTTGAAGTCTAACGCTTTGTAATTTTTTACCTCGTTAAAATTTTGGTTAAATATTTCTACACATCTTTTTGTTACTTTCAAGCAATAGAATGTGAAATGATAATCACGAAAAATCATAATCCAAACCTCTGATAGAACAATTTTTCGATGGACTATGTGTACTTGGTCCACTCTGACTGAACCAAAGACCACCGTTCATTGAGTTGGTTCACTCTGACTGAAGAATTCCTTGAAAAATAACAATCATTTAATAGTTGCATGGCCAATTTGGGTGCATATCTCTTAGATAAACAGATTATCAAGACCCTTCGACATTAAGATACTTCAATTCTTCAATAATCCATATCGTCAGTCAAAAAATCAGTGGCATTACGATAGCTTGAAAATTAAAGTTTTGCAGGGTCAGGGCATTGAAGACCAGAAATATTCAAATATGCGTTCAGTCAGAGTGGACCAAGTGAAAATCTTGAGTACCGACCAAAATATACTGGTCCAATAAGCGGGTTCTAGGACATTCCATACATACACCATAGAACTACAATAAACTTCTATCGGACTCTAAAATTGACTCAAAAATGTAATAATAAATCCAGGGTTGCGATGGATCTTCTTCGTGAACAATGATCGACGCATCTTCGCGATCCAACATTCGCCAAAATTCATTTTTCATTTTTGCGTCACGAAGAGCATCGCAAAAAGCGAACGGATGCAACGTCGAAGAAGCAAAATGAACACACCGATAAATGGTTCGCGAAGCCTCTCCCCTCGTAGGATTCATTTATCCACGTGCTGTTCATTCTCGTGATTCATTGCAAGGTTGCTTCTTCTCGTAGAGTCAAGCAAACACTCCACGCTAAGCCAGCTCCACGCAGCGCATGTGATAAAACTACACAGAATGAGGCAACCAATGCAGAACTGGCTGACTGAGTGAAAATTCTGAGTAGGTCGCACTAATTCTGTAAGTTGCCGACGTTTTCGCCTTCGGCTGTCCGAGATCGATGGAAAGGGAACTGTCAATGATATCCCGCGTGGCAGCAAACAGTTGGCCGTTGGTAAGATGGGGAGTTTTCTGAGATGTTTTCTAGCGAAAAGCCGGAAGGTGGTCGCAAATGCGAAAGTTTTTTCCCCATTTGCTTCCGCTTCGGCTATTCAAATGAAAAAATCTCTGAAAATCTTTAAAATTGGAATGTTTTTTCAATGTTTTCAGAAGCAAAACGAAAATGTAAACGAGTTCCGCATTCCAAGCGCTCCTCCACTGTGCGCAATTCACTCATTCAGTTTTGTTTACCACCGTTTGCACAAAACTGTGTACAGCCCCTTTGCACAGAATCTGTGCTGCACGAAAAGAGGCCAATTTTGTGCGCTCGGTACTCATTTTTGAGCGGAGCAAGTTTAGCGTGATTGTTGCAAGCCCACATGAAGATGATCGAAATGAATATTTTTCTGTTCTTCGCGAAGAGCAGGCGGCGTGGATCGTACCGTTCACATTACCAAGCGATGGAAAATCACCCGATGATAGCGTCGGGAGAAACAGCGATCCGAAAATGAAACACGAACGAATGAAGCGCCCGAACGGTTGTTTGTGTTTATTCGCAGATTCTGTTTTGATGCCTACGAAAACTCATCGTGCCTCGCGTTTCCGATCGTTGTTCAGCAACATTGAATAAATCAATTTATTGCTTTTCAAAACTTGGTCCGCTCTGTCCGCACAGAAATTGTTGCAATTGCTCACCACCCATCCAAATATGATAAATGGTCAAAAACCAAAATCGAATGCATTGAATTAAATAAAATTTATGAATTCCTATTGATGGATTAACAGAAGAATCATTGGATGTTGAAAAATCTGACAAATCTCTTGAAATGTTTTTAATCTCATCGCATTCCTCTGCGCGCTGATCATTTTCGCTGTTATGGTAATAAGCATTTGGTCCACTCTGACTGCATACTTTTATCGATTTTTATTGATCATACAATGTAAATTTATCACATATATCTCGCAGTTTACAGCATTCGTCAAATCTGATCAAAGTGAAATGGAGGTAATGTAATTTCGCATCTAATGGAAGAATAATCCAATTTTCCCAAGTTTTGTACTTGGTCCGCTCTGACTTAACGCCGACCAAATGAAGATTATACCTCTAATTTTGG
Source organism: Aedes aegypti (assembly GCF_002204515.2). Lineage (NCBI taxonomy): Eukaryota > Metazoa > Arthropoda > Insecta > Diptera > Culicidae > Aedes > Aedes aegypti. The sequence goes on from NC_035107.1 coordinate 13,824,334, forward strand.
TGAGATTGTTCCCTGCTTTATAATGCATTATATTTAAAAATATTTCAATTCACAACCAATTCTTTTTTTGCACGTGCAAACAAGTTTTCCGTTTGAATTTCAAAACATCAAGCAAGGCCTATGAAAGCAGTGTAAAAAGAGAATCGAGTGGAATTCCAACATGTAGAGTTTGGTAAGTTTCTTGCAAATCAGTAGAGATCAAGATGTTTATCAATTTGTTGTATGACGGCAAAGGACGGAATGAGTTTTTATCTCTTTTCAGAGAGCGAGCAAAGGCGCTTGAGCCAAGGCTCTAGAGCCAAGACATGAGGAAGAAATGCCTGTGTCCCATCACAGGAGAACTAAAGCTTGCAACGATGGAGTGTGTATTAACTTTCTTGGCTACGCCACTCCCAACGATTTGGTAATCCTTGAATCGAAACGGTTGGTACGGTTGTCCCCGTTTCTTCCTTCTTAAAATTGAAAATATTTCGCCTATCATATTATTCATTCGTGAATAACCTGATCGTCTTATTTTTTTTTTAGATTATCTTCAACCCCAAAGTGGCCATTTTAATATTTGTATCATACCGTTTATATTCTGCAAATATTAATTCTATAAGGAAATACCTAGGTATTTTCGGGATGCTTTTCAATGTTGGCTGTGCAAGCATTTAGAATAGAATAGAATAGAATAGTCCTAGGATTTTATCTGGTGATTCTCCACTCAGTTTTTGTAGAACATCCTCCAAGACTCCCGTTTAAAACATATTGTAATATTCAACCAGAAACTTCTCCAGATGTCCCAAGGATTTTTTTATGATCTTGACTATATTTTTTTCTGAGGATACCTTCAGGAATTACTTCAGAGATTTCTTCTAAGATTTCTTAAGAAATTCCTCCATTAGTTCTAAGAGATTTCCCAAAAATGACTTCAAAACTTTTGTTTAAGCATTCTTCCAGGAGTTTTCATTAAGGAAGTTTGAATGAAATTTTCCAGAAAGCTGAGAGATTGCCACGAAAAATTCGTGACGTATTCCTAAAGCAAATTTTAGGCTACCATCTGTTACAGTTACTTATGTAATTTCTTAGGTCACCCTTGATGAAAGAGGATTTTCAGGAAGACTCACTCTTGAAGAACTTTTAGAAGATTTCCAAGATTACTGCTAAAATAATTGAGAAAAAAAGAAAAAAAAAATCATAAGATATCGCAGAATATTGTGAAGGAAATCCTGGCAAAAAACAGGACGAAATTCCCATAAAAATGTGTAGGAATAATTATTCATACAATCGGAGGAATTCATAAAAAGGTGTGGAACATTAAACGAACTTTTTAATATTCACTGGGGTTTTTTTGAGAAATTCATTGAAAAATGTTTGGATGAGCTCCAGTTATCCTTGGACGATATGTTGGACAAATTCCTATTAAAAAATCTAAAGAAACTTAATAATAAAACACCGGTCGAATTTCAGGAATTATTTGAAATGTTCTTAATAGATTCACTCGAATAAACGCTCGAGGAACTTTTGGAGCTATTCTTTGGAATAACAGTAGATAAAATGGCGTTGAAATTCTTGTCGGCTCTTGTAAGAAATTCTGTGGGAAACTTTGGATATCTCTTAGATTAACAACTGTAGAATTCGGTTGATAAGTTAGTGAACAAATATCTGGAGGAAGTCCTAGGATAGCCTTTGTTCAAAGCACTCCCTGAGAAAATTACTAGAGGTAATAACGTTGAAATGGCCAAGGATTTCTTGAAGCAAGAGTAGAGGAAGTTCTTGCAGAATTTCTGATAAAATCTCGAGTTCGATAAATTTCATAGTACTTTTGATGCGGAAAAGTTATTTTTTGATGGTTTATAAAAGTATTATATTTCCCCATACAAGAGAAACGAAGAATTTTGTATGGAGACAGCAAGCATGTCGAAAAAATCGATTTATTCTCAATTGAATCGTGCAATTTCAACCAAATTATATCTAAAATGAAAGTTTAAGTGTAAAATAGCATGCTTGGCGGATTAGATCACTGAAAAAAATTGATAAATTATATTTAAAATTTTATGTAAACATCAATAAAACCAGTGTTTTATACAACTTTTACGACCTGTAGCAATAAATTGTGACGTGCTGGAACATTTCTGAAAATGGCATCAGATACAGCAACCCCAAATCTACGCGAGACACATAATATGATCCTTAAGACACGCAAAAATGTCATTTTTGTTACGCTGTGTTATGAATCGTGGTTTTACTGCTAACCAGCCGAGTGGAAGTTTAACTACTACCGAAAAGCTAAACATTACATATAATTTTAATCTAATCCAATTGCAAATTATATGTAATGTTTAGCTTTTCGGTATCAATCATGTGTTGGTAAGCTGATACAAATTCATACTCGAAAGGATCCTCACTGAGGATCAAAAAAGCTTATATAGTGTTTTGAAAGCATTTTTTTTGGAATGAAGAGAGTTTTCTATAATTATAGTAATAATGGTAGCTCTGGGTTATGACCCAAAACTCCGTTGTCGTGAACATCATGAATCTCTGTCTCAAAATAATTTCCCTGATCGTGGTCGAAATTCCCTGAGAATTCCAGGTTTTTTCCAGGTTGAATAAAATGCCCTGATAATTCCAGGTTTTCCAGGTTTTTCCAGGTAGTAGACACCCTGGGTAAGGCGTGAATGGATTATGGATCGCACCACCAGCTACAGGTGACTCCCAGATCCTTACCTTATCCCACTAACCCAATATCCTTTCCATGACAACTGTGGATATGCAGCGGCATACTCGGTATCTAGTAACAACAGTTGTCTAGCTAACATTCCTTCCCTTTCCCTGAGGACGTGGCCGGCGCCGTTATTGACTTTTATATGTTGAGCTCTCGATTTGTGCACATTGAGAACGGTAATCTAAGTCCATTTCCCATTCATTAAATCTCTGTGCAACTTCGATTGTTCTGGAGTAGGAACTACGAATTGTATGGTCATCTATGGTCATGTTCATTATCAGTTTTCCCTCGGAATTAAGACACTATTTTCAAATAAATCGTTTTGAACTTTATTAAGATATTCTAGAGCATCCAAACATACGCCTAATCTACTAGAAAGGTCATAGACTGGAGGCGCTAATTTCAGAGAGATTGCCCTGCTCAATATAAAATACTGTCACGCACTCTGTTCAACAGACTGAGACCCCCGGGGAGTCCTTTGTCAGCGAATACCAGGCTTGTTTTCGTTAGGGGCGATCGACAATGGACCAGATGTTTACCTTGTGAAATATATTTCGGGAGTATCATCATCTATTTATAAATTTAAAGGCACAATTCAGATAAAAGAAATGAGCTTTGGCCGATAATGTCTGAACATGGTTCTCCGGCGAAACTAACTAGGCTGATACGTGCAACGCTGGATTGTTTGAAACTCTCTTTTGATTGTGTAGCTCATCAGAGTGTCTGTTCTCCATGTTAGGGGCGACTCAAAACAGCGTCTGTTCTCCATGATAGGAGCGGCTGATCATCGTCCTAGCGTCAGCGTGGGATTCTAAGCGATTGGAAAACATCAGATCATGGAACTGTAAGTCTCTCAATTTCTTGAGAAGTACTCGCATTCTTTCCGATTTATTGAGGGTCCGCAAGCTCGACATCGTTGCACTACAGGAGATTTGCTGGAAAGGATCAACGGTACATACGTATAGGGATGGTTATATCATCTACCAGATTTGCAGTAACAGACAGTAACAGCTAGGCACAGCTTTTAGCGTGATGGGCGAAATGCAAAGGCGTGTGATTGGGTGGTGGCCAATCGACAACTGAATGTGCAAGTTGAGGATCAAAGGCCGTTTCTTCAATATCTGCATAATAAACGTGCACATTCCTTACCTAGTAAGTGAGGATAACGATAAGCACACTTTCTACGCGCAGCTGAAACATGAATACGACAGCTGCTCACGCCATGACGTCAACATCGTTATCGGTGAACTCAACGCTCAGGTTGGGCAGGAGGAGGAATCTAAGGAACGAAAACGGCCTTAGACTGATTGATTTCACCGTCTCCAAGAACATGGCCACACGTAGTACCTACTACCAAAAGTCTCCCGTATCGGTACACCTGGAAATCACCACAATAGACTGAATCGCAAATCGATCATGTTTTGATTGGATGGTAGACACTTCTCAGACATCATCGACGTCAGAACCTATAACCTACCTTGTGATGGTGGAAGTGCGCCAAAGACATGCAGTACCGACGCCTGCAACGGTACAATCTAAAAAGACTCAAGCTTCCCGAAGTCGCACCTGATTACCTCTTGAAGACTTCATGGAAGGAAATCGAGCGAACGGTTGGTTCGACGAGGAATGTCAGACGGTTTTGTACGATAAGAATGCAGCGCGGGCGATGATGCTGCAGCAAGGTACCCATCAAAATGGAGAACGATACAGAAACGAAGACATCAAATCCGTTTATTGCGGGATAAGAAGCACTGCCTGAAATAATTAGAGTGCGAAGAGATGGAACTTCTACAAGAAGCTCAATACATCCCGCAGATGCTTTGTGCCGCGAGCCGAAATGTGCCGATATAAGGATGACTTAACGGACGAACGTGAGGTGGAAGCAGCACTACGATGAACACCTGAATGGTGCAGATGCGGAAAACCAAGGCAGCAGGAGGAATGACAAAAGGCGATTTTAAGGATGCTTACAAACAGCTCAAGACCAACAAAGCAACTGGAAAGGATGGTATTGGATTTGTGGGAAGTTATCAAGCCGGTTTCGTGGACGGGCGATCGACAACGGAATATCTACTGGCTGGAGATTCTAGAGCGCACTAGAGCTCGCTTTGGCAGACGCGTGATGATCGACGGAGATGGATTCCAGGTGGTGGATGATTTTGTCTACCTCTGATCATTGGTAACGTCGGATAACAACTGCATGCAGAGTCTCATTATCGGAAGTCGTGCTCACTAATATACACTCCACAAGACCTTGCGGTCTGGTAAACATCACCTCCGTACTAAGAGCGCGCAACTCTACAGTGAACCCAGTATCCAGAATATCGCCATAACTGGAAGAGTACGATGAGCCGGGTACGTTGTTAGAATGCCGGACAACAATCCCGCAAAAATGGTGTACAGCTCGAATCCGGCCGGTACAAGAAGAACAGGGGAGCAACGTGCTAGTTGGTTTGACCAAGTGGGGCAGGACCTTGGATGTGTCGGGCGATCGAGAAACTGGAGGCAAGCAGCCATCGACCGAGTTTATTAGCGTAACATTGTGGTGCTGGACATGTTTTGAAGGTCGTAGCGCCATCAAATATAAAATACAGTAGAGTAAGTAACAGTTATCTTTTCGGGTAGGAAATTTTCTCGACTTCCCAGGGCATAGAGTATCTTCGTACCTGCCACACGATATACACATGCAAAAATGGTCATTGGCATAGTAAGCTCTCAGTTAATAACTGTGGAAGTGCTCATAAGAACACTAAGCTGAGAAGCAGGCTCTGTCCCAGTGGGGACGTAACGCCAGCAAGAAGAAGAAGAAGTAACAGGCTTCGCATTATGCGTTTTTTTGTTGGGGCAGCAGGGACGACAGTCCAGGGGCTTAACGGACCCCCCCCCCCCCCCAGGACCTCTGCGAGTTGGGGAGTTGCCCAGGATGTGGTGAAGTTCGCAGTGGGCTCTGATGAACCTTCATAAAAACCACAAAAATCCGAATGCAACTCTGTCACAGCGACCGGTGCCGCTTAAAGTACCCTAGCCCAAACTAACAGGAGTGCCAACCGGCACATCAGGATTGATACCAGTGAGATCCTGATTATGGCATACTGGTCGCGATACAAACGGACAAGGCATGGAATTACGAGTAGGAGTGCTTCGAGCACATTGGGACCAACGCCAGTACGGCCCCAATTATGTATACTGGCAGCGCACGACAAAGGACAAGTAACGGTATATGTACTGGATAATATGCTTTGAGGCTGACAGCGGCGACATTCTACTCCCTTAGTAGGGTTGGGTGACACTGGCCCGAAACGGCGAGTGGGTTAATGGCGCAGGCTGCCCCCGTCCCGTAAAACCGTGGCAGGCCTTAGAGTACGTTCCAAATCCGTCGCCTGGTTGTTCCAACTGGGCGGGAGTAGGCTCAGATGCCATTACCTGACCTGCGCCGATCCGGCTCTGAACATAGTACCCCATAAAGGACTATGTCAACCCTAGCATGGCCTCCCTGCTTGCATAGATAACCATGGGATTATAAAGGCGACTATTCCAGCGGAGATGGATAGCGGCTCTTAGGGGGACCCATAAGAGATGATCAACCAAAACAAACAACTAGCGGAATATGAAGGAGAGGCTTCTGGACCTATCAGTAACCGGCTAAGGTTCCCGCCAAGGAAGGAGGCGACCAACTTTATTGTAAACAGTGTGGGCAAAAGCCTAGATACTGTGACGACGGCAGGCACTGGCCGCTCCAGTGCAACATGTGTGGTGACCGATGGCCCGGGACTAATCGAGGCCATGGATCGCAATAGGGAGTACCTCCCTAAAATGCAGGTAGCTGCTGAGCAACTTGATGTCATCATCGAATATGTTAAAAGCAAAACAAATATCAGCAAAGACTTGAAAACAAGTCTACTGAAATTGCGACAATCAGTCCTAGCTGCAAAGCAGGACTACGAGAAAGCCAAGGAACAACTGGGCAAGGTAGAAGGCCAAAAAGACACTAGGTCGTGTCAGACCGAAGTGTTTTTCTTCACAGGCAACGCGAATATATCTGATGATATTATTCGATACGCGATGCGGAAGAGGGAAGCTTCCGGGGATGAATACGTGGCGAAAAGACGTATGGTTGCTAAGGGAAAAGTGACCTACGCGGCCGTCCTCCAAAGCGGAAAAGCTGGCACGAGCCAAGCCCCGCGATCAAGAGGACATGGCAACAAAGGAGAGGCCAACACCAATCCTAAGGCCAAGAAAGCCAAGAAAAAGGAGCCACGGGTTAACCGGAACCAGGCAGTGCATCCACAGGAACCACGGGCGCAAGGCAACAGCAACCCGTGGATACGAGTTGGAAATAAGAAAAAACAGAGGAAACCGAAAACGGAGCCCAAGGAGAGCGCTAAACCGAAAACAGCGAAACGTAGGAATTTAGGCGAAGCCCTCGTTATCAAAACGGAGGAAGCAAAATACGCCGAGGTTCTGAAGGCGATGCGAAGCACAGAGAAGCTATCGCCATTGGGCGCAGACGTGCGAAGCATAAGGCGAACTAGGATTGGTGAAATGATCCTAGTCTTAAAGAAGGACGCCAAGGAAAAGGGTGCAGTCTATAAGCAACTGGCACAAGAAGTACTTGGTGACGAGGTTGATGTAAGATCCCTTACTGCTGAAGCGACTCTCCAGTGTAAAAATCTGGATGAGGTCACCGATGCAGCGGAGGTCTCGGCTGCCCTCAAAGAGCAGTGTGACATCGACGTAGCCAGTAAGGCCATCCACCTTAGAAAGGGCCCGCAGGGCACCCAGGTGGCGGCGATCAGGCTGCCGGTCGCAGAGGCCAACAAAGCGAAGAACTTGGGCATACTCAAGGTAGGCTGGTCGGTTTGCCGGCTGAGCATACAACAGCCTCCTGAAGTTTGCTTCAAGTGTTTCGGGAAGGGCCATAAGTCGTGGAATTGCAATGGTCCCGACAGAAGTAAGATGTGCAGAAAATGCGGCGCTGAAGGCCATAGGGCAAGCGATTGTAAGCAAATCGCTAAGTGCCTAATATGTGTCGACAGAGCAGACAACGGACACTTAACGGGCGGACCCAAATGTCCGGGCACAAGCGGAGTATCAAATCAGCCAAAACGGAAGTAACACAGTTAAATTTAAACCACTGTGATGCAGCCCAGCAGCTGCTTTGGCAGTCAGTCTCGGAAACCAAGACTGACGTGGTGTTATTATCGGACCCATACCGCATACCAGCCAACAACGGGAACTGGGTGGCGGATAGGTCTCAACAGCTAGCAGCTATAGGGACGACAGGACGATACCCAATCCAAGAAGTAGTCTCTAGCTCAAATGACGGTTTTGCGATAGCAAAAATCAACGGCGTGTTCTATTGCAGTTGTTACGCGCCCCCAAGGTGGTCGATTGAGGAATTTTCCCACATGGTTGACAGGATGATGGCCGAACTAGCTAATCGGCAGCCAGTAGTGATAGCTGGCGACTTTAATGCATGGGCAGTGGAGTGGGGTAGCCGCTGCACCAATCAAAGAGGCCAGCTATTGTTGGAATCCCTGGCCGCATTAAATGTAGAGCTGGCAAATGTGGGTACAGTGAGTACCTTCCGCAGAAATGGTGCAGAATCGATCATCGACGTGACGTTTTGTAGTCCTAACCTTTTAGGTACCATGAACTGGCGCGTTGATGACGGTTATACTCATAGCGATCATCAATCGATTCGCTATAGTATAATACCAGGCGGGCAGAAGGCAGCGCGATGAAACTCGACCCAAGCCCGAGGATGGAAAACAGCGCGCTTCGATGGCGAAGTATTCACTGAAGCTCTGAGGCGCGAACGGAACACTCTGGACCTAAACGGTGAAGAGCTAGTTGCTGTGATATCACGAGCGTGTGATGCTTCCATGCCGAGAAAAGCCCCTCCTAGAGAGAACAGGCCGCCAGTGTATTGGTGGTGCGAATCAATTGCAAATCTTCGAGCAATCTGCCTTCGGGCTAGACGAAGAATGCAACGCGCACGCACAGAAGCACAAAGAGAGGAACGCGGTGCAGCATTCAGAGAGGCAAAGTTGGCTCTCAAAAAGGAAATCAAGAGTCGAAAACGGGCATGCTTTGAAAGTCTATGTGAGAGTGCCAATTCTAGTCCATGGGGTGACGCCTACAGAGTGGTAATGGCTAAGACCAAAGGAGCCATAGCGCCCCAAGAGAAATCGCCCGAGTTGCTGCGATCGATAATCGATGTACTCTTCCCGCACCATCCCATAAGCCCATGGCCCCCAGCGCCGTATGCGGCAGATGAAGGAGAAGAAGTGGCGAGAGTGACGAACGAAGAGCTGGCAGAAGTCGTGAAATCATTCGCGTCAAACAAGGCACCGGGACCCGATGGTATCCCGAATGTTGCCTTAAAAGCGGCAGTGAACACGGATCCGGACATGTTCAGAACCACGATGCAACGCTGCATTGATCAAGGAATCTTCCCGGATGTATGGAAGCGACAGAAATTGGTGCTACTACCAAAGGCGGGGAAACCACCAGGTGACCCGTCGGCGTATAGACCTATCTGTCTACTAGATACGACGGGCAAGTTATTGGAGAGGTTGATTCTCAACAGACTAGTACCGTATACGGAGAGTGCGGACGGCCTGTCCAACAACCAGTTTGGATTCAGAAAAGGTAAATCTACTCTGGACGCCATCCAGTCGGTCGTTCAAACAGCTGAGGTGGCAATCGAGCATAAAAGGAGCGGCATCCGTTACTGCGCGGTTGTCACTCTGGATGTGAAGAATGCGTTCAACAGCGCAAGCTGGGAAGCAATAGCACACGCGCTTCACCGCCTCAAGGTACCGGTGCAGTTGTGTAAGCTTCTAGAAAGCTATTTTGATGGTAGGATTCTACTGTATGACACAGAGGAGGGGCAGAAAAGCGTTCGAATTACCGCGGGAGTACCTCAAGGTTCAATCCTGGGCCCGCTGTTATGGAATGCGATGTACGATGACGTACTGAGGCTGCCCCTTCCGACGGGTGTTAAGATTGTTGGCTTCGCCGACGATATCACCCTAGTGGTCTATGGTGAATCGATGGAGGAAGTAGAGTTGACAGCAGCGCACTCTATTTCCCTGGTTGAGGAATGGATGAAGTCTAGGAAACTAGGACTGGCCCGTCACAAGACTGAGGTGGTGGTGGTCAACAACCGCAAGTCCGAGCAACGGGCGCTTATCTCGGTAGGTGATTGCACCATAGAGTCCAAGCGATCCCTTAGGCATCTTGGGGTAATGATCGATGACAAGCTGAGCTTCGCTAGCCACGTTGAATATGCCTGTAAAAGGGCATCTACGGCTATAGCGGCGCTTTCGAGGATGATGTCTAACAGCTCTGCTGTAATTGCCAGCAAACGCAAGCTGCTGGCAAGCGTGGCGCTATCCATACTAAGGTATGGAGGACCAATCTGGTCAAAAGCGCTTAGAACGAACAGTAACCTAAAGCGGTTGGAAAGCACGTACAGGATAATGTGCTTAAGAGTAGCAAGTGCATACCGGACGGTATCTAAAGAGGCCGTGTGCATCATAGCCGGGATGACGCCCATCGGGCTCATCATCAAGGAAGATGTTCAATGCTTCAACCAAAGGGGTACCAGAGGAGTCCGCGACACGTGTAAAGAGGAAACGCTCAGAAGCTGGCAGCAGGAATGGGATAACTCCACTAAGGGTAGATGGACCCATCGACTAATACCAAATGTGTCAGATTGGTATGGTAGAAGCCATGGGAAAGTGAACTTCCACCTGACGCAGTTTCTGTCAGGACATGGTTGCTACAGACAGTACCTGCATAGGTTCGGGCACTCAGAATCTCCTGCGTGCCCCAATTGTGCTGGTGTAGAGGAAACAGCGGAGCATGTCGTGTTCGATTGCCCCCGTTTCATTGTTGTGAGAGGTCGCATGCTCACTACATGCGGAGGGGACACGTCCCCCGACAATATTATAGAGAGAATGTGTGCGGATGCCGAGTGCTGGAATGCAGTAACTACGGCTGTCACTCACATTATGTTAGAATTGCAGCGTCTATGGCGCGCCGACCAAGAGTTGGCTGCAGAGGATTAGCCCTGCCGAGGCTGGTCCCTTGTAACATTGTTTAAGTCGGCTAGGAGAAGCAGTTTGCCTAGGCTACTTCTGCTACACGTCCCTTCCCGAAGAAATACCGTAAGGTGGTTCCGGGAAGATGAGGGTCTGAGTCCAAGGGTCATGTCGATGCACTGTTCACCACTTGAGCAATTCTAAATGAATTGCTCATGCACAGTGCATAGGCTGGTTTTAGCGGGTCGTCGTTGGTGCGTCATCCCCGCATTCCCTGAGTTATCTTCTCAGGGGATCTGTTTGCAGATTTCCCCCTTGTAAAAAACAAAAAAAAAAAAAAAAGCGCCCCTCGAACGCATGGGAGAAATGTCAAGTGGGGGAATGAGAATTGAAAAAAATACCTTCTCATTGTTGATTGATCAATGTGAATGCAAAATCGTTTATTAAGTGAATTATAATTTATATATTATTACTATATGCTTATTAAGGGGTCTATTTTATAACTCGAGTCGATCAAAATGACTCGAGTTCTCGACAGTTGTCACTCTATGTGACTGAGTTACTGTGGGAATCAACGGGTGACATCTGTAATAGACATGCTTACTTTGATCGACAGTGGGTACAGACGAGTCACATGAATCAGTTCGATTTACAAAATAGACCCCTAAAACTGAATAATTACAGATAGCGACCTGAATTACCCTATATTAAATTTAAAAATTTGAATTTCTTTGCCTAGTAAGAGACCAAATGTAAGTAATAAAAATATGCTATACGATTATCTCTAACCAACAAATTTATACCTTTGAGCTGATCTCATCTGGGACATTGATGAGTTTGTTGAACAGACCTCCGAAAGGCCAATACGTCGTAATAACTACAAAAACAGCTATTTTTTCATTCAATATAGTTGTATAAATGTTATCAATTTGGCATTTTATTGGTAAATATTATCAGAGTGTCCGGATATTGGTACCGTCCGAATTTTGATTCACTACGGTACACCGCGAATCAAAGCTCCTGAGTTTCCCTACAAAACTTCATATTTAGTTGTTTGAACTAGTTCGGTTGACAAAAATATAAGTCGACTTGAAAAAAAAAACTAATTTTATTAAAAAAAAATAAATAAAACAGATTTTTTTATCAATTTGAAACATTTTTCTAATCCAAATACCATGTTTATTTTGAAGTTCATATAACGTTAATTAAACATGCCAAATTTCATGCAAATTCGTTTATTTTTACTATCGCTATTATAGCACTTTAATTGATTTTGTATGTTTTTAAATATTAAGTCATTAGTGGTTATTTTGTACCACTTCTCCCTAATATAAAAATCTGAAATTTTGCGGAATATATTCTTTTATATACGAAAACAACTCCTGTAAATTTCAGCTCGATCAGAGAACATCAATACTACCTCTCTAGACAAGGCGGTTTCGGTACTCGCAAAATGGCTCAAGTTCAAACACTACCCCGAAAAAAATTTTTTTTTCGAAAATTTTTGAAACGGCATATCTGGATTACACCTCAAATGAAAGCCCATGAGTTACCCTACAAAACGTCATATTTAGTTTTTTGACCTAGTTCGGTTGGTAAGAAAAAAATCGACTTGAAAATCACTAATTTTTTTATGAAAAACTCATTTTTCTCGATTTGAAGTACTTTCAAAATCCATATACCATGCCAATCTCAAAGTTCATATAACGTAGAGTATTCATGCCAAATTTCAACATAATCCGTGCACTTTTACTATAGTTATATCAGTTTTTGTGATTTTGCATGTTTAGTGACATGAAATCATTGGGGGTCATTTTGTCCCACTTCCCCCAAATATAAAAATCTAAAATTTTGCAAAACATCATCTTTTATATAGTAGAACAATCCCTGAAAATTTCAGCTTGATCGGAGAACATCAATACAAGAAGGGGTTGCGGCTCTCGCGAACTAGCTCTTAATGTGTTGGCTGCCAAAAATCTGGAGCGTTGGTGAGCTTTGAGCTTGAGGTAATCAAAATTCATTATTTTTATCATCCAAAAATACTTACCAAAAATCATCTGAATTTATTCTCAGATGGCCTTAAATAATAATTCAGGATGTTAATTAAAAAAAATCACCTGATAATTTATATGAAATTATGTCATGGGTTTTACCACTTTTTTTGTTAATCTTATTTTAAGATTCCTCCAAGGTTTCGTTGAAAAAAGGGAAGATTTTTTCAAGAATTCGTTTAGGTAGAAATTTCAGGATTTTTTTTCAGAAATTTTAATTGAATTTCTTCAGAATAAACATTTGCAACAAATTTAGGGATCTTTTTCCAGTGCTTTCGTGTAAAGAACATTATGAGCAATGCTACCTAAAAAATTTCAATTAATTTCTGAGAAGAAATGCTTCGGGCGTAAAACCGCTATAAAATAGCTAGTAATAATCGATTTAACATTCCGATATGGACGGGTTTTAAAATAATGCCACAGAGCTTCCGACAATGATTACCCTGATTTTTTTCAACGATCCTTGAAGATTGCATACGAGAATAGGGTCCGAAAGGCTTTTCCCAATTTTGATACCAAACGCACGAGTTTAGGCCAAAAACACATGTTAACTAAATTTATAAATGATTTTTGTTGGTTAAAGTCAATAAAACATTTTTTGTCGTTTTTAAGATTTTGTCACACCCCTTGGTTTAAATTAAAATTTTTGGGTATGTTTTGTTTTCCGTGTCCCTTCCGAAATGTTAGATGGGAACAATTCCAGTGTTAAAACTAAAAGCCCTGTGGCATTTTTGTCGACAAAGTGAATGTCAATCATGATCAAAAGTGTCAAGATTCATGTTTGGAACAATTATTAAAATTAAATTTTCAATATCTTATAGTCGTTATTTGAGCTGAAAAAATTGCTAAAGTAGTTACAAGAACATGTATGAATTCATTAAACATTTTAGGACCCAATTGTTCTAGGAATTTATCAAGGTTTCAAGCAAGAATTTCATTGAGGGGACTTCTAAACATTTGCCCCTGAAAACCACTGAAGGAATTTCTTGGCGTACCCTTGGTCAAGTCCGACATTTTTCAGATTATTGGAAATCTTTTTGGATTCGACGTTAATTTTTCACTGGGAGCCTTTCTTGAATTTGTTAATTACTACAGGATTTCCGTAAATTACAAAACAACAAATTATGTAAAAGATTATCTCTCATTTAAAACAATAAAAAATCTATGTAGATGTATGGTTTTTAATACTTCTATGAAATAGCGAAAGATACGATGATTGATGGTTTCAAAATTCATGCTTCTTACTGAGATAATCAAATTTAAATTTATTGGAGCCGTTTTCTTCGTAGCGGCGCTAGCCATATTATATATAATTTCTATAAGATGCATTCAAATATTATATTTATTTTTGAAGTTATCAACAGAATATTGGCTTTAAGATAGACTGGAAAATTATTCAGTTCAAATCCATCAAGTACGAAGGGCATTTCTCTTCCATCATAAAGCTCGAAAAAGGCGTTTGTTAAGACAGTCCAACACGATTGGGATGGATTTCACAAATATTTGACATAAAAAATGGGTCAAATTTGTTGCTTGAGAATATAATATTAAACCATGTAAGAATGCTCAATGTATCTATTTCGGTTGCATAGAGGCATGTCTTAAAATTTAGTACGGACAATATGCGGATATCCTGTACGAGAAGATCTTCAAGTGATAAAATCAAAAATTTCCCCAGTAACTTCTGCCATTTTTTTTTATCAACAATTCTTCCAAATATTCCTGCAAAATGTCTTCTAAGACTTCTTTTACAAAGAGTTTTTTTTATCCAAGAATTTGAAGAATTTCGGTAGAGTTCCAGCAGTGCCAGATGTTCCAGAGGTTTACCTCAGAAGAATCTGTCCATGTTTTTTTCTTCAAGGGCGATCCATTAATTACGTAAGACAATTTTCGGGATTTTTCACCTCTGTCTTAAATATAAATTGTATGGCGCGTAATAAAAAACACATAAAAAATCAAGCATAATCTGCACAAAAAACCACAACAACAAAAATTTCAGTGGTTTGCGCAATACTATACTTTGTCCAGTGATTGCACCATGTATTTACCTATGAATTGCTCCAATTTTTTCACGAGTTTTCAAAGAAATCAAATAGGAATAACTGTAAACATACTACTAAATACCGTACAACATACAGGAAGGTATCCAATAATATCTTTAAAGATCTTTTTAAATAGAAACATATAGAAGCTTCTGAAGCAATCGCTTTATATACACTTAAATTATTTCGTCAACCTCAGCAAAATGAATAGCCGAGAATCCAACAGCTGCTATTTCGGTACTTTTCAATACAGAATCTCGGTTATTAGTTTACTTATTTTTCCGCAATCCAAGTTTTTTATTGAGATTTCGGCAATCGCTACCGATATTCGGTAAACACGAGATCTCAGTAAAAATATATATTTTTTTAAGATCCACAAGACGTAGCAACAAAAACTATTTCTTGGCGGAAATAATGATCTAGTGACAATTTTCAATCCGATATGTTGTACTGAAGCCTTCAGCAAGAAGTTATTAAACGTTGAGTCCAAAACTGATAAAGAAAAGTCGAAAAAACTTTCCTCCTTTTTTTCGACTTTTCTAGTACACGACACTGACGACGGCCTTACAGTTGAGGTCGAAATACGCGTATCTGTCAAAGGTTACAAACTCTAGTGGAATCGAATGGTATAGTACCAAATTCGGGTTTTCATCACTTTAGAAAAAGATTGGCAATTACAGTAAAAGGAATCCAAAATATTGGTGACCATTGAAAATGAATAAACATTTTGAAGAAATATAGTGTTGCAAACTAGAAATCGAATCAATGTTTAATGCATTCCATTGCAAGTTATTTGTCCAAAAACAGTTGCTCAATGACATTAAAACCAACCACCGGGTTGGTGGTCTAATGGTTACCGCTTCTGCTCCGTAAGCAGTTTCCCCTAACGCTTCCATTCTTCCACGCGCACGCCTGCCCGGATAAAAAATACAATACAAAAACAATATAACGTATTGAAACAGTACCATTCAATATATTGGAAATACAATACAGTATAATGTAAAATGACAATACAATTACAGTACAATATATTGTTTTGAACAGTTCACTGTATTGTATATGAGATGTTGCCAATATAATGTATGGGTGGTTAAGTATCGTAACAATACAAATATAGATATTTTCTCATACATACATTTTGAAAATACAATACGATATATTGTTCATGTATTGTCTTGATTAGCAATTCGTGTATTGTTGTACAATACCAAAACAGTTCAACGAACTGTATTTCAATTAGTGGTGAAAAGCATAGAATATGTATTTTGAATGGATTGTCCCCCAACTAACCGGATATTCGTGCCAACAATAGTAGAATAATTTAACTCCTATAGAAGTTAAGATATTTATCATGGTTACATTCGTCGTTACAGCTAATGTCAAGTGACTTCTACAAAACTACTTATTTTTATATTTTAATTATTTTTCAGCCAACATTTCTTGCTTTCTGAACTTGTTTTGTTTACTTCTTTCAGACAAGCTACACAGAAAAAAGCAACAGTTGTTTTAGGCAAAAATAAGAATTTGACCAAAATTGAAAGGTATAAAACCAACAAAAAACAATACAGTGTTCTGTTACAATATATTATATTGTTTTTGAATTGTATATTCAAACAAGAATAATGTTGCTTCGACATTCAATTACAATACGCTGTGTTGTATCCAATACGTTATATTGTACATTAATGGTTTATTCCATTCGCTGAATGGTACGTTTTTATCCGGGTGATACATAGGCAGTCTGCTAACCACAACAGGAAACCTCTCTGCCATGCTTTCCTCCAATCCATACACTCCCGCATGAACTGGCGTAGATGCAGTCGGACTCCACGGTCTACAGTGGGCCAGTATAAGTGCACCATCATTTCCACCCCCTTCCCCACATTGGTCTGTATTCTGACGTGGCAGGCGCCATCGTTGCCTAAAAATAGAAGATCACCAGCACTTCTACAGTGAGGGTGTCTGTTAGTCTCAAGCAGTCATTCGGTTGGTTCCTTGTGTAAGTGCAACTGATATGGCGATACTGGAGTAGCATCCACGGGCGGCCAATCAAGCTCAAGCTCAAGGCAAATTGTACACAATTCAAGATAAAATGATATACAAATCCCCAAACTAGGGCATTTTGTATGGCAAAACAGCATTTATCTCCGGTTATCTCCGAGAAAAGTGTAATTTTTTATAGAAATTTCTAATGTTCTTCAGCCCACAGATGTCGATCAGTTGGAAAGAAGAGTCCTTATTATAAATCAAATCGACTCATATTATGGATCAGAACACTACAACAGCAAACTATCTGCGAGGTAAACGAATGGTGTGTTTGGCCTTTCTTTCGGCCTTTCGTTTTGGCCTTTCTTTCGGAATCATCTTATCTTTGATTCATAACTGTTTAGTATGGTTTCTAATGCCCCACAGTTATGAACCAACGGTTCCCAATATGATTTAAATTTTATTTTCTATAATATTTAAGCATATTATAAATAATTGCGAGGCATGTATAGATTTATGGTTCACGTAGGTAAAATGTGTACTGCGTAATTGCAACTCCGTTTGATGAGATGTTCTCTGACCCTGATCCATATCTGAGTGCATAACTGTGAAGCACTTGTATTTGAAAGATTTTCTAGGACTTAGTAGGAAATTTCAGGAGATATTTCAGGAAGTTTCAGGAAAATTTTAAAATCGATTTCCTAAAAAAAAACTGAGAAGAATTTCAAAATACATTCTTGGATGAAATACAAATACATTATGAAAACCTTGTCAGAAAATGAATAAATCAAGATAGCATAGGTTCACGTTAAGAGAAATAAGTTGTGACATGTCTCAACACGGTTTTCCGGTGAAACTGATTAGGCTGATATATGTAATTTCAGTTTGGCGGAGAAACAAAGTGATAAGAAACTTATTATAGGTTTAACCACTTAAACTGAAAAACTTGGATTAAATCATGGCTATGATGAGCGAAGTTATCGCGTTTAAAAACATGCGTGCCTATTCTGCGCGGCGTGTGAGGTGACACGAGTCGAATGAGGTGACAATTGTCGACTCGCTCCCATTTGATTAACATTAGTCGTCTCACGTCACTCGCGGTGAGAGCGACTCGTCTCTACTCACACGCCGCGCAGAATAAGCACGATGATATTTCAAGTTTTTGCAAGTTCTGCGGAAAACACAGCGAATTGCGGTCACAATATTCATAACCAATAAATTTAAAAATTATCAAACTGGGTGACCTTTTTTACATTCATACAGGCAGGCATCGCCTTAAGGTGAAACATGTCAGTCTCTAAACATGACTGTCACAATGGCCGGCTTATACTGCCCATAAACAGTCCCATGCTCTATGGGATTTCCTATAAACATGGGACTGTTATGCAAATATGGGCAGTATACCTCTACAGCGATTTCAAAGGCACTAGTCTGCATAAATATTGAACGAACGAAATCGATCTTCTTAATTTGAACTTCTGCTAGTGCACAACACTTAAATAGAAATTACAGTGTTTTTCGATGTTTCTTTCGTGAGATTTGTGCCTATAACTCAATCCAGTAAGCTCTGACTCCAGTTTAAGAATCTGCTAATCTACTAATATCTGCTAAGGCCTGACTTCAGTTCCGAAAATCGTCTAAAATTTAAGCAATGTCATCATGTTATGTCATCATTTAAAACCAAAAACATGGGCTATAAATCGATTGAACCATCTGATTACGATACCTTTCGGTTTATCACTTATTTCGACCATCGAAATAAAAGACAATTAAGCGGCCTTTTCGGATGATGGAGGAATAAAGCTCTCAAAATGTTTAGATGCTTGACGCAGCATTTGGAAACAAATAAACGCTATCACTTCGAGGCCATATTGCAGATAATCAAATTAATTTATTTGTTTTGGTCGCACAGCTCATCTGATACCTCAATTGCACTGCAAGCAGACAAGCAGAGATAGCTTTGAAAAACACGCAATCGCTCTATGTATTTATTGCTGGATGTACTTCCTGACCTATGGAAGCAGCCTCAAAAATCCTGACCTTCTGGGAAGTTTGGAACACAGGCCATCTTTTGGAAACATGTTTCATAATTTTCTAGGCTTTCTTTTTGTTCCATCATAGATTAGTTTATACAAATCCAAGGTACTTTCAAGATTTAATTTCAATCAGAATCCCAGAATCGTTACGCAAGATAGTGCTACTGCTCGCCGCCGAGGCAAGGACGATGATACTCTATGCCCAGGGAAGTCAAGGAAATTTCCATTACGAAAAGATCCTGAACCGACCGGGAATCGAACCCAGACACCTTCAGCATGGCTTTGCTTTGTAGCCGCGGACTCTAATCACTCGGCTAAGAAAGGCCCCACGGTTGCAGTTATGTCAGTTATGATTGCCCAAAACCATTTTGAGAAAATAGGCTATTCGAGGAAATGGGCTATTCAGGGGAAACGGGCCATTCAAGAGAAACAGAGAATTTGGGGAAGTGTCTTTCGGGGAAACGACATTGGGGAAAGTAACACAAACATTTCGCAAGGAATCGTTCTTTTGGTTCTATCGCATAATACCACCCTCCGCTCGTTTTAGTAATTATTACTTTCATGCATTTCTCGGCGCCTTTATAATACTTTACAAAGATTCTTCGATCCCGCAGCAGCTTAGCTCTGGTTGCTGCACTAATTATGAGTTGTCTGTATGTAACAGTGTATTTTCATACCGTATGATTCAATAATTATATACTTTTTGATATAAATGTTAACATCTGTGTCGTCCCTAACAACGATTTAAGGCAACTATAATTAAGTAGATAACCGCTGGCCGTGGCGGCAGCGGTAAAGCACAGTGCGCCTTTTCCTAGCGATTTATATTGGTGTGTGTGTGTATGTAATCTGAGTTAAGTACCTTTATATTTTTCCCGGAGAAATCGCAATGGAATGTATGAGACATTCGGATTCGTCCGATCGACGATCCAGGGTTTCTCGATGTTAAGTAGCTTTGGAACGGGAGTGTTCCAAATTTCGATAATATTTACACGGTTGGAGCTTTTCTCGCTATAACATCTTTTCTAATCGGGTTGAGAACATTCGATTTCGTTAATATATGGGCTTTGTTACATACATGATAACAATAAAGCACTTTTCGTTTCGCGAGCTATAATAAATATGTACAGGCTGAACAATCGGATAATTTACAAGCGGTTCGTCGAATTCTAGTTTTTTTACATAACTTAGATGTGTAAAAAGATGGACGTTGAAAATCGTTCTGCGATTTTTAATCTAAAAATATGATCATATTACAGAATATCCAATCTGAGTCGAAAGATGGTTTGTTCATTTCGCTTAAAAAAAACAGATCGGGACAGTTGGAAACTTAGGCGGTAGTGGTAACTAAAAAAATGATCTAAAACATCACTTTTTTAATCGAATCGGATTTCTTCGGAAACGCGCGAAAGTCTAGTGAGTAAACCTAATTTTCTACACGGACCAATAATAATACAAAAAAAATAGCAAACGATGATGGCTTATATACTTTCGGTGAATGAGACGTTGCAATCATCACAGAACGTTTTTTTAGATTTCCCTAATTGGAGGATCACGCGTCGAGGAAACTGGCAGCACTAGTAGCTCTGGTGGTTGCCAGATTTCCTCTCGTCGTTCACTGATAGGACAGCTGGTTCTGAATTTGGACCTGGGTCACGAAGGGACCCCGGCTGCGAATCGAACCGTGATTTTGGTACCCCGGACCGGTTCCGGACGAGGAAGTCACGGTTCCGTTCCAATTGGCCGCCTGCTGATGTTGTTGTTGTTGTTGCTGCTGCAGTTTCGAAGGGGACGACGACGGTTTCCGCTGGGAACCTCCGAGGCCGTTGTGCTGGATGGTTTCGTACATGGCTCCGCCGTCGTAATAGCTGGACACGGGACGCGACTGCTTCAGTTTCGGATGCTGCTGATGAAGGGTGATGTCCACCGGGGCAGTGTTCCTGGTCGATCTTTGGGAATGATAATGATGATGACGTCGGCTGGTTTTTTTGGTGGAATGGTTTTTGGTTCGGGTTTTGTACATTTACACAGTTGGTTTTTTGTTTGGTTGTTGGTGGGACGAAAAGCAGAGAGAAAACAGATTCGAAACGTTTGATTTCCGGTTTGAAGCATGTTACAGAGCGGTTCGAAAATTTACACAGTGCAACGTTTTTGAGGTTATGTAAACAAAAATCTACCTTTAGATCCTGAAAGCACAGATCCATACCAGCAAAACCCAATTTGGGGTTTTAGAGATTAATTCAAAATTTGGAGTTAAGCCCTTTTCAATTTTTCAGCTTGATTTTCCTTAATACTGCTATATTATACAAACTATTGGGAATTTCTCAATGCAACCTTCGGACGAAATGTTCTTCACACAAAAAAGCACAACATTTGTGAAAATGTCGTAGTGGTATTATAATTGTTTCGTGGTGTTTTAGTTCTTCCGAAAAAATATCATTTATGTATTTTAATGTAACATATCAGCTTTTTAAACATTTGGCAGCGTTTTTTTTTTATTACGTGACGGTGTTTTTTTCTCTTTAACGGCACGTATGGGACATGTATGTTTACTGTATGTACCATTAGACTGATGCAAATTTTAAAGTTTTTCCTCCCCTATGCTTAAACGGTGTCAATTATGATGGAAATCATTCTCCCAAAATTTGAAGTGATTTGGAAGAAATTTGGTTGTGCACACGCCATTTGAAGTTTATATGAGAATTACTATGGAAAAGCCAAACCTTTTGTGTTCAGTCCTCTAACTGCTCGTCATAATAATATATGAAAAAGTGAACACACTCTTCTCATGTGAAATTCTTCCAGCTACAACTTTGCCGAAGACCACATTTTGATGGGACGTAAGGATAATTTGTTATTCTTGATTCCAAAGTTTAAACCATGTTGATATGATCATTCAATTACTTTCAGAGCAACACTGCTTTTTTGCTGTAGAACATAGTAGCCTGGATTACTTTGATCTATTCTTCCCGCCAGGAGCACCACTGTTGCCTGCCGAATAGTTAGTGAAGCTTACTAAAGGCAAACCCACTTTATGATGATAAATAACATTTTTTCCTGACGTCCAATCAAAATGTGATCTTCGGCAAAGTTGTAGCTGGAAGAATTTCACATGAGAAGAGTGTGTTCACTTTTCCATAAAATATTATGACGAAGAGATAGAGGGCTGAACACAAAAGAATGGCGTTTTCCATAGTAATCACCATATAAACTTCAAATTGCGTGTGCACAGTCAAATTTCTTCCAAATCATTTCAAATTTTGGGAGGATGCTTTTTACCATAATTTTAATCGTTTAAGCATAAGGGAGCAAAAATTTCGAAATTTGCATCACTCTAATGTACCATAGATGCAGGAAGATTGTCTTAAATTTGTGTTTAGTCATTAAACATCCATGTCGCTGACCTGATATTGAAAAATCGACATGTGCTTTTTCACAGGATTCATTTTTGGCTCAATATTACATAAACCTTTGCTTGTCAAAAAGATCAAAATCAAGCTCATATTGATTGGTTAATATAAATGTTGGGAAAGTCCAATCGTGAAGCTTTAAAAGGTACATTTTTTTTAAATTTGTCTATCTCAAAAGCTATCGAACAATCAAAATTAATCTTCTGTATGTGCAGAAAAAAGTTATGTTGTCATATTGAATCATATTGACCCTAAATTTGAATTGCGAAAAAAGGTGAAAAAGCGAAATTTTGAAAAATTGGACGCTAATATCTCAGAAACAATTTTATGTAAAATCATACTTTCTTCAGTGAAGTTTTTCAGCAGAGAAAAGGGCCACTATATTACCCATTTATTAGTTGAGAATTTTACCGCATGATGGAGCTAGCTCAGAGAACATTGTTTCTGATTCCCCTAAGCAACTATGACGTTCTGTAACTCTTAGGTTCTTAGGAAGGTTCTGATGATTTGAAAAATTGATATATTCGGCAATATTTCTTAGTTGTCTAAAGGCTGTATGTTTGCTTAGTTCAACATTCTACAACTATGAGGCGCCAGTGAGCTACAAATATTTCAAACTCACATATCTCATGATGCAGAACAGCTAGAAAGTCGGTGTTTTGGGCAAACTTGTTCGTTAGGTTTAGGATTTTGTGCTGTATGCTTGATAACTTCGAGACCAGGGCTGCCTAGTATCATGACCGACTTGCGACACTGACGAAACGATTCTTCTCACTTGCGAAGCTATATTTCATGCGCTCACTTCATCACGTCGCAATGACAGAGCTCTCACGAGAGCCATTTTAATGTTATTTTGCTATTAAAATTTCTATCTCATTTTGGAGAATTTTGGGAAGTGAATATGTTTGATAAGTTAAGTCGATATCCTTCCATGATTCCAGCAATTAAAATAACAATTATGCCCGATAATGAATTAAAAATTCTGTAAAAAGTTTACGATTCCATCACAAGCCGTAGCTACGAAAAAATGATAGAGATATTGGAAAAAAATCTCTGTCATTGTCTCGCCGTCTGATGACAGTGAGGGAAGCATCTATGTAAAAGTTGCACGACACTCTCGTTTTTTTTTTTGGATCGTTTCCTTTCTAGAATGATAAATGTCATGCGTGTTGTGTGAATGGAGGCGGAGAAATGGGAGTAAAATTATGGCTTGCGTGTTTCCGAAGCCTGAGTTCGAGATTCTACCACAAGGAGGCGCTAGTGAGAATATAAAATTTAAAATTTAAATATTGACCTTTGCAGTTTGTTTTTGGCAAATTTGTGCGGTGCGCTGCGTGTTTAATTATGGAAAATATTCTGCCGCTAGGAGGCGCTAGAGAAATCAAATATTTTCAACTCACGATGCAGAATTGATGGATGGATTTCGATGACACAAACGGACAGACAGAAAACAGTTAATATCCACGCTTAGCAATTTCTACTTATCGTATCGTGTATGATATAGTAAATTCCTTGGTTTTCTCATAAAGTTACCGCTTAATGTTGTTCAAAGTATTTATCTTAGTTGATCCGATTAAATAAATCATTTATTCAAGCCTCAAATGTCTTGCAATTTGAACCAAGAATTTCCATATATGATCGTAAAAATTTATCCGCGTAGATTTAAACCGTTCCCCGTTTGTCTGCTTTGTGCCATTATTTAAACCTAAGTTTGAACCGAAGTAACATGTAACGGGTTCGGTTTGAAAAACAATGTTACAGAGACGAAGCGCGTTTGCGGTTCAACACAAGTTGCAAGGTTGCAACCAAAGTTGCACATCGGTTCTGTTCATGGGAAAACGGTAGATTTCCAGTTGCCGATAATAGAACAACAGATTAACCCGCAGTTCTTATGGGAAGGACTGCCGAAGAAAACGAGGCAGCTGACAACAGGGCAACGGACATGAGAAGTTCAAAGCGTTGATAAAACTTTCTCGGAAAAAACATTGACAACTCTATCGGGTTGAATCGATAGAGGATTTGGCAACAAATAACTTTAAATCGGAAGACACGTTATTCGTTTGCGTATGTCCGACAAAACTTCAAAAGAAACACGTCATCGGCTTAGACTGCCGAGAATACGTGAATTCCTCTAATTAAAGTCCAAATTTAATCAATTTTGTAAACCGTGCGATTTTGGTACGGTGAATGTTGCCAAAATCGTTGCCTGAGTCAAATAGGCTAGAGAAATTTATAATTTATAAATTTAACAAATACCAGAAGTTCCGAAAACAAGCCATATAGGTTACGCAAGAACTGGGAGATGATTAAGATAGTGCTCCTCGGATTTTACGAAGCAAATCGAGCATAAAACCTTGGAACGTGCCTACTCAGTTGGGAACCATTGATTTTGTGTTTTCGGTTTTAGAAACACCTGTAATATTGCTTACTTCATCACATTTTCGTAATTTCCGATTATGGAGAAACCTAATATGAACTCGAAGTATATGAAGTGAAAAATTAAAGTGAAAAATTAAAGTGCAAATTTTCCGAAAACTCCAGCCTTCAAGAGTGAGTTAAGAATTTTGAAGCATATGGGTTTGAAAGATTTGATGGTCATTACTGCCTTCTAGTGGCACTATTCCGTACTAATCAGGTAAGCTAATCATTGCTTTTGGCTTAAACAGCATCATTACTGGACACACTAGCCTGCTATTTAATCCTGAGATATACAGTCAAACCTGCATGAGTCGATATCTGAAGGGACCATCGACTCGTGGAAATATCGAGTCATGGAACAGAAATGCTTTAGAAAGCTGTTTGAAAGCTATTCACGTGAATCGCAAGTCAGTCCCATCTGTAAGAAATAGGCATTGAGAAAATGGGCTGTGAAGTTTCCAAAATCGTTTTCCATACGAATATTCGAAAAATTTCAGAGGATTTGAACATGTTCAAATCTTAATGAAACTTTCTCAATTTGCGTTTCAAGACTATATCTTTCCGACAAAAATATAAAGATGACTGAAACATGTTTTTTTTTGTGTTACACGTTGCGGAAATCTGTAGTGGGACTCATATGCAGTTAATTTTCATTATGGGACAATTTGATTTGCTGTTTTTTTTTCCTAATTTTTCCGAATCAATCGTATTATCTCATTAGTGCAGCTGAATGAGCAATGAAAGATATGTTAAAAACTGAACTCAGCTCAATTTTGACGAAAATGCAGATGGGACTGACTACACGGCAGTATGGTTCAATGAGTCGATATCGAGGCATGGAACATCGACACATGGAGGTTTCACTGTATGTGTTTTTAGTTTTAATGCTCACTAGCGCCGCCTACACACAAAATCATTGAAATGTACGTCATGTGTGCCCGACATATTGAATCAAGTAAAATGACGTAAATTTAAATCACAAGTGACGTAATTTTCCGTCATATTGAACTGAATATTGTACGGATCACAATTTTTTCAGTCATATTCGAAGTAATTTTACAAGAATAACGTATTTTTAAGTTGAAATGCCATCAAATTTATGTCATCTCATGTTATACTTCGAAAATTTTGCTTACTCTGAAATTTACGTCATATGTAACACAAGTTTTTTTTAGTGTGTACTGGCAAAATACAGAACCAACTAAACAAGCAATTTGTAGCCGTCGGCAGCATCCGTTCAGTATGTAACGCCAAAATTGAAAACTTTTCATCCCCCTCTGTAACGGTTTTTGTATGAAAATTTTCAAAATAAGTATCAGTCGTAACGCTTGAACCTATCTGCTTTCCCTACCCTTCGAGCGTTACATAATTTGTGGACGGCACCTATAAACAAATGAAAAACTTAGCCAAAGACACTGTAACATAAAATTAAGTACCGAAAAGCTAAACATTACATATAATTTGCAATTGAATTAGATGGACAAATTGATGTGAAGATTTGCGAAAAAGTTACACGTTTTCTCAGTGAGAATCGAACTCACGACTCCCTGATCTCTAGTTAGGGCGCGTTACCACTACGCCATGAGAGGACTCATGAACGCAGAAGTTAACCTGAATTCGATTTCAGCTCAATAATCACGTGGTCCTCTTTCGCAAAGTGCACCTCTTTCGGAAGAATTAGATGCCAAGTATTTATCGAGCAACGGACTCATGTTCCGTAACCGGTCGTTTGAGAACGTCGCGACCCATTGGAAGCCCACACAATAGAAACCTCAGCCAGTACAGTTGATGGCTAGTGTTGTGTGCTATTTCATTACCTAAAAAATAATACGCTCTCGGGCTAGGCATTGGATATAAATAGAAAGCGTTGTGTTTGAATGGGCATCTAATTCTTCCGAAAAAAGTGCACTTTGCGAAAGAGGACCACGTGATTATTGAGCTGAAATCGAATTCAGGTTAACTTCTGCGTTCATGAGTCCTCTCATGGCGCAGTGGTAACGCGCCCTAACTAGAGATCAGGGAGTCGTGAGTTCGATTCTCACTGAGAAGACGTGTAACTTTTTCGCAAATCTTCACATCAATTTGTCCATCTAATCTAATTGCAAATTATATGTAATGTTTAGCTTTTCGGTAGTTGTTAAACTTCCACTAATTAAAAACAAGTATAAAATTAAGGATAAACACAAAAATACACAAATTGACATTTGTAACGTTCCCTATGTCTTCGGTGTATGGAAGGTAGATGTTTGAACCTAATGAATATTATGGGTCCTCAAGTCATTCCCGTAAATATTTATTTTTCAAAGCTAGATTGCTTCTAGTCACCAGCTTATGAGTTACTGTCTTTATAGCACAAATTTTAATCTGGGATTCCGATTCCAACAGGGTTCCTTTAATGTAATTTAACCGTTTGGCATCAGCAATATCCAATATGATGTCTGTAGTCGGAAGGTATCATACTGCACTAACATGTATCAGTACGACTAAATATTTTCTTAATTTCATTGCCTATTTTCCGGTTTTGCGACCATGGCTAAACCAAGTGGCTAAATACCTGGGTAGGATTCGGTCTTCCATTGTCCTACCCATAATTCAACAAGAACAAAAAAAAACATCGATCAAAATTTTGAATTGAGCTATTGATCAGTAAACTCGGTCAAGATAACATAAACAGCCTATAACATACGATAAGGCTTTGCATACTATTTTTTTATTTCAATTTCCCTCTTGATGCGTGACATAATTTGTACATGACTCACAAGTTTTCAAAAATGGGACCTGTTTGAAGAATAATTGAGGATTTATATCAAGAAAATACTATAGCTGAATATAATTTTCCGCTCAAGCAAAGTAAATTTTTTAACAAGAATGGTGAAAGAGTTTTCTACACCGCACTCCATTTTCAATGACGTTTCTTTTCAATTGAGTACTGTGAGGAAAAAGAGAAATGATTTTCTTGGCCATTTTTGACAAGAAATTTCCCACGCATCGAGATGGGCGGTTATTTTTCTGTTCAAATGCAAAATATAGGAATTTTTGCAGAAAAACCAGGAACCACGGAAAGTCCTCTAGAGAATTTTGCTCAGAATTTGTGCAGCCAACCATTAAGATTTTCTTGATATAATTGTTGTGAGTATTCCTAATTGTATTTCTCGAAAAAATAAAATAATATCCGTGGAAAAAAATCAGGAGATCTTTGAAGATTCGTTGGAAGAATAAATGGATTGGTAAGACCTGTTACATTATGTAATGAGTATACGCATTTCGAACCAAATTCACATGTTATGCACATCACGAAAGAGTGCTGCTGGCGATAGATAAGGGCGCGACGCTCTAGATACAATCTCTTGTGGCATTCCTGGTCATATCTCTTGACAATTTTTCGAGAAATTCCTACAGAACTCACCCTACAGAAGTTTTTGGCTGAATTGCCTTAGGAAATTCAGGAAGTAACACTCTGTTTACTCCAGATAAAACATTTGATCAAGTTTTCTCTGATGTTTTGGGGAATGATTTGTACATTTCTTATTTATGGCATTACGTCCCATTTTGGGACAGAGCCTGCTTCTCAGCTTACCAACCAAGAGCTTTTTATGCCAACTGACTATTTTTACATTCGCATATCGTGTGGCAAGTACGATTATACTCTATGGCCTGGCGAAAAAATCGGACGAGGTGAGATTCGAACCCACGACCCTCAGCTTGGTTTTGCTGAATAGCTGCGCGTTACTCTAGAAAACTTTTTTTCAAGATAATTGGAAAAAAATCCCCGGGCAAATAAAAACGGTGGAAACGCACAAACGTGTGAAAAAAAAATCACAAATCGGTTCACTAACAAAAAAATTACAGCTTTTCAAAGGGGTCTGACGTCATATTTACTCCATAGAACCGGCAAAGGTATAAAAAGCTGAAATATAACTTTGAAATGCATTAATTGAATACAGTCAACTCTTCCTAACTCCGTATCTCGAGTTAGAGTTAGAGAACTATAGTAAAAGTTGGGTTTCATGGCTAACTTGATGGTCCCTTTGATCGCAGTTGCACTGGTTTTGTGTTCAGTAACTCGACCCAGTAACCTAACTCGACCCCTCCTGTATGACTGAATCAAGAATTTTGACCAACAAATTTGAAGGTTTTACATTAAACACTACGGTCACGTTAACAAACGATGTGCCTTTTGGTATGAAGAACATTCCGTCCGAATATTGCATTGAGGAATTCCCAATAGGTAATGAGATATAGCCGTACTACGGAAAAATCTAGCTAAAAGCTGAAAAGGGTTTAACTCCAAATTTCCATCCAATCTTCCAAAATCAAAATTACGGTTTTGCTAGAATGGGAGTCTACGTTCAAGAACTGCATGCAGCCAGACTCTTGTTTGCATGTTGTGTGTTGCACTGTGTATTATGAGTATCAGTGTTCAAATGCGACTCTTATCGATCTAGTACTCTACTACTGAATGTTCGATCTAAGCGTGCGTTGAGATTTTTTTACGGTTTACGCCTACGGATAGGCAAGCATGCGTGCAACATTTAAAGCTACTACTACAGCGAATGTGAAGCGGCAAGGCATTAATCTAATGCTAATCTGAAGCGAATCTCTATCGAAATGGAAATACGTGCAGAAGAAGAAGAAGAAGAAGAAGCAGGACGACTCGGTCGCGCGGCCGGTTTTACCTTTCCTGTTCCACCTTTTCCCGCTGGTGGCGCACCTGTTGGCGCATCTGTTCCAGCGTGGATTCCGACAGGGAATCCACCGGACTGTGACTAGGACCACTGCTGGCATCGTACGACGGTGTCGTCGTACGTGAGACTGCTGGCCTTTCTCCAGGAGGGCTGCTTGGGTCGTTGGGGTTGTGACCGGTGGTGGTCATACGGGTTCGGCGGCTCACGTACCGACAGTAGTCGCTGCTTAGTTGACGTTGGTGCTGCTGTGGCTGGGGAGGTGGCGCCATCTGCAATCGCCGCAGAGTTCGCAACAAATCGATGGAAATAAGCTCTTCCAGCGTTGTTGCTTCCGGGGATTGGTGGCTGCTGCTGCTGCTGGGGCAGGTGAGTGGTACTGGTGGATCGGGAGAGGTCGAACGGGATCTTGGATCGGCTGGCGGCAAGGTTGCTGTAGCGTTAGGGTTAGCTTGATTGTTACTTGATTGGCATTGGCTGATAAGGGCATAGATATGGTTAGCGGAACCACTACCACCACTAGCGAGATTACCGTGGGATGACGACCGGGAGGCCAGCGTTAGTCGGTTACTGTGGAAGGAATCGGGTCAGTTCGATAGTTGGTTTTTGTTTGCTGTACAGTATTAGGGCCTATTTACAGTGGAAGTTTGTGGTGCTTTTGTCGTGTGCGGTTGGTTTAACTCTTGAATATCCAATAATACATTCGTCTGAATTTTCAAGATAAATTCGTCTGAGCTTCCAAAGGAAATTGGTCCAACTGAATTTCCAAATAAAATTTGTTTGAATTTCAAAAGGAATTTCGTCCGAATTTTCAAGAGAAGTTAGTCCGAATTTTCAAGGGAAGTTAGTCCGAATTTATTAATGAAATTCGTCTGAATTTTCAAGAAAAATTCGTCTCATTTTACTAAGGGTAATTCGTCTGAACTTCCAAGCGAAA
The DNA here is from genome assembly GCF_002204515.2 of Aedes aegypti. Taxonomy (NCBI): domain Eukaryota; kingdom Metazoa; phylum Arthropoda; class Insecta; order Diptera; family Culicidae; genus Aedes; species Aedes aegypti. Next base: position 13,854,654 of record NC_035107.1, read on the forward strand.
TTTGTCTGATTTTCCGTGCTTTTTTTCTGAATTTACAAACAAAATTCATTTGAACTTCCTAGGGAAATTCGGCCGAATTTACAAGGGACATTCATCTGAATTTCCAAGAGAAATTCGTCTGAACGTTTAAAAATTACTAATGAAAAACATGATATTCGGAAAGAATCGACAATGTTATTACACCCGATTCTGTTTTTGCACGGATTTTTTTTACACGGCCGTGCAAAAAAAGTTTCCATACATTTTTTTTCGGTCAAAACCTTATTTTTGCATGAAACTTCGAGAAACGGTGTTACTTTTTTTGCACGGTTTTTGAAATTTTGAACTGAAAACTTTTTTTGCACGGTACGCATCCCCCGTGCAAAAACAGAATCGGGTGTAAACAGATCAGTTAACGAAACGTCATACCCTTGTATGAAGGGCCAAAAACGAATGAGCAAACCCATCCCACATGGTCACTTACGCAAATGTTATGAAAATTAAAGAAATATTCTTCCCTGATGTTTTGTGATTTGCGTGACTGTTATACGAAGAGCCAAAAAGGATGACAAAACCAACGGGGACGGATTTTTTTGCGCGAGGCACCCATTGAGAAGGATTAAGAAATCAATTGTATACCAAAATATCTAAGAGAAAAAGGGCCTTGTAGGAAACTAAACTCAATGAATTTTAGCGATCATCCAGAAGTTTTATAGAAGTGTTTGCAGGATATTTCACTCTGCAAGGTTTTGCGATGACATTAACAATCCCTTTTACCAAGAAATTTTAAACCGTGATATCAATAAAAAAATTAAATAATTACTAGCTTGATACTCTAATTGATATAAAAAACAGCTATCGGGAGTGATAGTCAATAAATATAAAAGATGATAACAACATTTCTTATCTCCAAATTAAGCTCCAAATCCTGTTCGTAGGAAATTGCGAAGGATCCGTCGAATGTAATCCAACAATTGTTTAAACCAACATCTGAAAATATGTTTGAGAGAACTTTTAAAGCTGAAAGTAAGGCCTCCCTTCCCAATTATCACACATTCTAGCATACTAATGAGGGTCTGGAGCAGTATTAGAGGGTGATACGTAAAAAAAATCAAAGCATACCCCTCAGGAAAAAATCTTTGTTGAATCCCGGCTCCACAAGTTTGGTTAGAAATTCAGTGACGAAAGCATTTTGTTAAGATGGAAGCTGCGCTCGATGAGACAAAACCGACAAAAAATAGATGAAAGTATTAGAGACAAACGGAAGGTTGAGTTGATTAGCACAGATCCCGCCACATAGAACCACCATATTGGACGTAAAACGTACTTCTTCCAACTCTAGAGCTTAAAGGACTTACCTGATCTGTTGCTGCAGTTCCTCGTAGTTGACGTAGTGCGAATACCGGTGGTTGAACACGTCCGTGTGATGGATGGCGGATCCGTTCTGCTGCGGCGGCGGTGGAGGAGGTTGATACATGGGCGGATGGCTTACCACCACTCCGGAGCTGGCCGATCGCTCGATGGAGTTGGTTCGGGCATGGGTGGAAGTTCCATTCGTCAGACCGCCACCCAGCGAAGAAGGCCCATTGGTGGAGGAAGCACCCGGTGCGGAACCCTTGGAACTACTCTGCTTCACGGTCAGGGTTTGACCCTTCTGCTGGGAAGTGATACCGCCATTCGAGAGGGTTCGATCATCACCGGGAGCGCTTCCCCAGCCAGCGGTGTAATCCGCCGGAACGTTGTCACTGATGGGAGCGATTCCGTCCTTGCGGTGCTTGCCGAATCGGAACATGTGGCCGATTCCTCGGAAGAGGCCGCTCTTCTTCTGCCGGTTCTTGTGCTTGCCATCGTTGAGCGACGACTGGAAGGGTGACCCACGGGGGACGAATCCTCCGGAATCCCCCTCCGGTGCGGCGTCCTCCAACAGCCAGTGCTTCTTGGCTTCTGTGGATGGGAATAAATACAGTACAGTTGGGTCTTCTAGTAAACGCATTCCTTTAAGACACATTTGAGCATTGTAGGAGACCCTTTTATAGGATTTCATCAATTTAGGAATATTGATGAACTTCTGGTATGCGTTAAGAGATAGTACAGTATTATCTTCGACGAAGTTTTAGTTCTTAGTACGATCTAAGTTCATAAGATGAAGATCATCCTTTTAGTTGAGAATTGGGCCGGAAAGGCGCTTTTTTGAACTAACACTATTGACGAACAAAAGTTGGGTTTTGTTTCTGAAAATTTGGATATTGAATTAGCTAATTCTGACTTTCTGTCGCTTACATGATGAAAACGGGATCTTCCTTAGCCGAGTGGTTGGAGTCCGCGGCTACAAAGCAAAGCCATGTTGAAGGTGTCTCGGTTCGATTCCCTGTCGGTTCAGGATCTTTTCGTAATGGAAATTTTCTTGACTTCCCTGAGCATAGAGTATCATCGTACCTGCCACACGATATACGAATGCGAAAATGGTAACTTTGGAAACGAATGCTCTCAGTTAGTGTGGAAGAAGAAGAAGAAATTATGGAAAATTTGTCAATAAATAAAAACATTTTACTACATATTCATCACAACTAAAGTTATCTGGCATACGCCAATTTTGAGTTTTGAAAATAGATTTTGCAAAATTTAACCTGACTTTTATTCGTTAATATAAACAGTGAGGGATACGAATGTAATTATTTGGACACGGAGCCACAAACTAACCCCAATAGATCCTATAGCATTTCACCGAAAACCAAGGCCCCGAAATTCATTACCCCATGTACCATTTCCCTGAATGGACCATAACCCCGAATTTTCTTGCCACACAAAATCCAAAATGAGAATTCGACAAATAAACACCATATCATATGGAATAACAAGAAGTCAAGCATGTTCGTTGGAGGTTATAGTCCATCGAATTGTCTCGAACACATATGACAATGAAAATCTTAACTTCCGGGTATAGAAAACTTCCCTTGAGTAGGAGCAAGATTGCGCTAAACTTCTCCAGTCTTCGATTCCAGACTCAAGGTCTGTGACAGCAACGTTGACGTGAACTTGTTACTATGGACATATGCACGGGTTCACTATTTGACGTTTGAGCGGTGCCGTGTTATTTATGTCGATTTTTGGAGGTTATCAAAATTAATCATTGTTAGAAATTGGCTGGAAAATTCGACAGGATACAAACATACAATTTGTTCATAAATATGAAGATTTTTGTTTTGCGAAAAATAATGTTAAACTTTGATGATTTGCTTTTCTTAGGAGTTTTTGGAAGAACTATTTAGATCTTCAACCAAAAGCATTTTCTAAGGTCTTATATTTTCATAGCATTGTAGAATAATAGTTGAACGATGCACTGAAAACCAATTACGACTTTATTAATAAATAAAAAAGAGCGAAGGGTCGTAATGGGTGGGGAGTAGATCTCACTGAAGAACGTGTTTGATGTTGATGAAAGCTTGTTGGCAATCGGCAGTCCAAACGAACTTTGCCTCTTTTAGGGTTTTGTTCTACTTCGTCGTAAGCGCTACTATTCGTCGTATCAAACTTTAAATGTTCCACTACGGCGGATATTCAAACTTACCTGCAACATAGATTCATTATCCAAGTGTAATTTTGAAAAAGCTGTTATGGTTTGTACACTTGTACACCAAAAATGCAATAAAACTACTGTATTTCGGTAAAAAAAACTTCAGTTCAATTATCCACTTTGCACTTTTTCACCGAAATCGCATGGACGAACACGATTGGATAGAAATGCTTAGCGATCGACCATTGGCGTAAATAGGGAGGGGCCAGGGGGGGGGGCCTGGCCCCCCTGAATCATGGGATTGACCCCCCCCCCCCCCCCCCCCCGAAACAAAATGGAGAAGAAATGAGAATATAGTTAAAACAAGTTTTTAGTATAAAACTTGCACTTATGAAACTAAACGCGTTAAATGCATTTTGAATATAAATTTCTGGATAATCATTGTTTGACAGGCAATAGCAATATGTAATTTTAAAACGTCACATACTGCCATACTGTTTCCTTTTTGCCCTTTCCCGGTTTTGAAATTCATTGAAGCATGTTTTAGAATTAGCAGAACTGGCTTGATCTATTTGTAGTGGTATTATTGATTAGAAAACCAAAGTCTCTTCATATTTTAAAACTAGCTGCGATATTTTGTGATCAATTATCTAGAATGAATTGTTGCTACTAGGAAATGTTTATGTATGAGAATTGTGGTAAAGTTTTACAATAAAAATCTCAAAAATAAACAATGGTGCAGCAAGCGAACTATAGTTTCTTCACATTTTTCGCGAACCTTCAAATGTTTCATATTAAAATTTATGAGTCATTCGATGTATTTGTCTACAAAACGTCGGGAACAGATATGAACTGCTAGTAAGTTGACGACAGTGAAGCAGTTGCATTCAATAGTGACAGCTAAACTGTTAACATTGAAATTCCTTTACGTATAGTAAGATAGTGGTGGATTCGTATAAAAAACAACATCCAACCGTGTAAAGGCGTAGATTTCGCAACATTTTTTTTTTATTTTCAATTGACAAAAATGTTCTGAAGTGTTCAGATTGAAAAAATAATAAGACCATGTTACTATTTGTTTCTGTACAACAAGCGTAAAACCGTAAGAAAAATAGAAAAAAAAACTTGTTTCTAGAATAATTAGGAGATATCGATGATGTACTGCTTTTTTTTTATATGTTTTTATTGTAAGTATAAACAAATCTAGAAAGCCTAACTGCAATCAATTTTTTTAAGTCAAACTAACATTAGAATTTTATACGTGTAAAATCAAAAAACATTCTTAAATATGTCTTGGCTAAGATTGCTTATTTTACCAAGTCCAATGAAACAGCCGTTTGTTAGGCGACCTTTACTAACATCTATGTCAATCTACTGTATGAAAACTGATTGTTTTCCAAGCATGAGCTCACGATTTTTCAGTAAATATGTATTTCTCAGTCGTACATTTATATTTTAAGACCGGCCGGATTTGTTTTTAGATTTTTAGTAGCCCAAAATTAAACATTACTAGAGAGACTGGGACAAAAGTGCGAGTGAGACAAGATTTTGTTTTTAAGATTTCTAGCTCGATTCAAATCAAAGCTAAAAAAAAAACCATAGTGTACAAGAATAGATTGAGATTTGGAAAAATTATGGCTATTTGTTGTTTTTTAACGTAAAAATTAAATCTTGGTCAAACTTTCATTGCATGGAAATGAATAAGGATAAAATCATCTTTTATTATTTATGTAAGGCCGTTTTTAGGCATCATAAGGATGCTTTGAGGTGTATTGATTGCTACATAATTGCTTGGAATCAATTTTTGGCCCATAGTGTGGCAAAAGCTCGAATCAGCGGGGCAAAAGTTCAACTCATATAAGCTTACAGAGAAATTTACAAATTACTCCAAATTCACATATTATCTTTAAGTTTAACGAAATTTGTCTGATCGTGCAAAAAAAGTCATTTCACATTTTCATTTAATTTTGCAAAAAATTGCTTTTTTGGGCTTTGGGCAATTTTTCTTTTCAACTGCTATTGTTTTCCATCTTGCTTTCTTCAAACAACTGTTATCGTACGAATTTGCTGACAACAGCTTTATTTGAATACAAAAAAAACTTTCAATTCTTCAATATGATGGTAGCCAAGCAGCTTTAGATTTTGAAGTTTTTAACTCTAAAAAGGTATTATTCAATCCTATGTTCAAATTTTGGTTTCGTGAGGTTTAGAGAAATGAATCGTTCGCTACAGAAATTCTGAGCAACAATAATCCATATTTCAAACTAGCAAGCGTTATTTTTTTTCAAAGGCTTGGTTTTTTTGACTTGTCTGCTTCAAAAGGTTTGAATTTCACATTGATCTTGAACCTTAATTGAACTGATACATTTAAATCTTTATCTTGTTTTAAAACTTTGAAAAAGTTCTAGTTCAAATCTAATTGGAAAGGTAAATCCTGATTATAGTCTGTTTTTTAATTCTTGTACCGTAAATTCGGGTCAAATTGATCAGTAGGGTGAAATTGATCACCGTGTCACACGAAGTTATTTCTTCCTAATGGAGCACAAATATCATTGCAACCTGCAGTGAATTAATGTTGTTTGTCGGAACTATTGTCGAATTGTGTGCTGTGATGTTTTTTTGCGTTAAAGAATGCTTATTTCTATAAAAATACTGTAAAATTCAAAAATCATGTACGGTGCAGTATTTACAAACATCCATAAACTTCTTGTTCTAAACAAGGTTATGAACATGGTATAAACCTGAAAGTTTGTAAGGATGCTTAAAATATATTCCTAAACCAGATTTCAACATCAAAATTCGTACCAATTTGCTCATTCGTTTGAAATAATTGAATTTCTGTTCAATAACTGAAAATTCCTTAGGAAATTGCCTACATTTTGGCGTATTCCGCGTAAATCTTAAAATTTAATCATTCATTATTTATATAAATATTGTATTGTTTAGAATTTGGCAAGCATATTCGGATTCAGAGAACTCAATTTCAGTATGTAGAGTTGTTTTAAAAACTAACAATAATCATATTGATAAGTGATCAATTTCACCCCGAAACGGAATCGGCCGATTTTTTATTGTGGAGATGATTTTTAGCACCAAAATCACATTTGTTAGAAAATTTCGGTACACGAGTTAATTAACCTCACCGTCGTACTTTTTTCCATATACTTAGTTGTCTGGCAATGTCTACATTTTGGAAAATAGACAAGGAAAACCGGGAAAAATGATCAATTTCACCCGAAATTACGGTATTCTATTCGAGATCATTAGATTGGGTTGAAATCGTCATCTTGGAAATATAAAACGATAAAATAGATTTAAAGATGAAAGTGACATTTGGTATGTAAGAAAGTTGATCAATCGGTTTTGGACGATTTTTAGGTTTTGATCTACCTCTGTATGAAAGTGTGCGACTCGGTTCACAAATATGATCGAAACAAGCATTGTTAAGTTATCTAAATCCCTTATGACTTCTATCTCTCATAAGAAGGGGCCGTGGCCCCCCTCAAGTCTGATGGCTATTTACGCCCATGCGATCGACTGAGCCACACCACTTTCCAACACAAGTTTCTTTCCGCCCCCGTGGGTGACTTACTTCGCCGGGCACTTATTTTCACTATGGAAAACCTTCGTACTTCTTCACTTAAGGATTTCATTCCAATCACACGCCGTAAAACTTCAATAAATCACCAAATTTTACGAAATGTTCTCAACCGCCGCGTATAATTGAGAATGTAAACAAAGTTCAATCCGTCGTACTGAGAAAATAAAGCTTGTGCGCATCAATGTGTGCGCGCGCGACGCTCGACGTAAAAATACGGTTCCTTTGATTGTATTGTTTTCGCTATACTGTGAGCAAATGCCATAATTGTACGGTCAAAAAGTATTGTGTTCATATGTTTGGGCTAAATTATGATGACGAACAATTAATTTTAAAGGAAATTAGCATATTCCATCATGCTGAAGGAATGGAGGGAGATGCCCGTAGATCTATATATTCTAGTAAAACATTTTATTATAGCGTTGATATGTTGTGTTTTAACCATTTAATACACACAGTGAGCCGTAAGTTGTGAGACGAATCTGGAAACTGATTGCGACGGAGTTGAAAACGATACGACGGACTGAGAATATGGTAAGATGCATTTTCTGTGCATTATTTCCAAAAAGAGATCAAGATTTATCAAAATGTTATTGTACAGCCGTTTTGAGAAAGAATTGTTTGGCATCGATTTGTATCAGCATCATTCACCGCAATACTGGGAAAATTGCAGTTCTCACTGACCAATGCTTAATACGATAGATACTAGCACATCACCCTATCAGCAATTGATCCAGCGGTCTTCGAAGCTGATGCATTTCACGGATGAATTTCCCGTAAAAGTTAACCGCGCCCAGGAATGACCGCAGTGTGGAAGCATCAGTTGGACGTAGCATCGAAGAAATGGCAGTTGTTTTCTTCGGGTCTGGACGTAGTCCATGTTCATCTACTATGTATCCCAGATACTTGATTTTTTGCTGATAGAAAATGCATTAGTCTAGTTTCAGGTGGAATCCCTATTCCTGCAGACGGTCAAAGAGAATGCAGAGCGTTTGATAGTGTTTCTTTTCGGTTTCGCTGAATACTACGAAGTAATCCAGCAATACTTCGACGCCAGGAATTCCAGCAATTATGGTACCCATCAGTCATCGACTTCTACCTGTAAGTAGGCATCCGATAGATCGATGATACTGAACACCTTGCTACTGGCCAACTTGGAGAAGATGTCTTCCGGCGTTGGAAGAGGATAGTTGTGCGCTTCCAGCATGGCATTCAACCCGATCGATTAGTCGGCACAAATTCGAATTTTACCACCAGGCTTCCGAACCGCAACGATTGGTGCTGCCCAGTCGGACTACTTTACAGGTGAGATGATACCCTACTGCTGCAGACGATCGAGCTCGGCGTCGACTAATGGTATGGCGTTGTACGGTATAGGACGTTTGGGTTGGAAGACAAGCCTGGCATCTGGTTTCAGGTGAAGGCTGACTTTCGCTTTCTGGCAGTGTACAAAAGTATCCTGAAAAACTTCGGGGAACCGCATGAGGAAGTGCTTTCCGGAAAAGGAATTTGAGTTGGATGGTTTCAACCTGGGAGGGAGGCACCGATACTAAACACGAAATATATGACAACGTTATTTTGAACTGCAAGATAACTCCAGTATGCCAACAACAATCAAGGCAGGCTTCGAGAAAATCGGTAGTTTCCTTTTGTTGTGCACCTTCGATCTTTCCTGACAAACATGAAAAAAGGGCCACAGTTTTCTATGCACTAAATATTCATTTTCATTGGAAAAAGTAGAACGATGCGTTTTTCAATGCTTTATGTTCAATCAGATTAAATGGTGCTCACGTGACATTACTTGCATTATGTGCATGAATTGATTTATATTCGATTTTTATCACTTCTGAAGAAATACGAAAATGTGTTTTAATCAGTTACGCGCTTTTTTCATGTTAGTCCAATGTTTGAGATCTGGGCTCACAGTGACAGTTCGTGACAGCGGCTCACTATGACGTACAGAAATTTTGTATTGGTTTCTCCCTCCCAGGTTTCAACTGGTTGACGAACGATGACAATGGTTTCGTCCACATGTCGAAGCGTTAATGTGACGTACCGGTGTGATTCCTTTGTGAACGACGGTGGCTTGGTACTTGGTCTTCTTCTGTTGCTTCTCAACCCTTTCTCTGGTTTGTTTGCTCGATGGCTTGGTGAAACAATCTTGTGTTCCTCGGTTGCATGATATGCACAGATGGCTGCTGTATGTGCAATCCTTGACGAAGTGCATTTGCCCGCATTTCCAGCATGGCGTCTTCGGGGATTTGACTTCCGGCTTCAACGAAGATTTGGAAACTGTTAGGTGTTCAATCAAAGCAACCTGCGCGTTGCCCGAGCATAACTCGGTCTCTTTTGCCGTGAACCGTAGATTGGTGAAGACGTAATAAAATTTGCTCTGGTTAAGTTAATCAAATCCACGTTTTTCACTGTTTCGTCTGATCCCGAAACACAACATTTTTTGGCGACGAGGTGAAAAGTGAAGAAGACTGCCCTACCAAGGGGGTGGTCACTCTACGCAGTGTGCCTTGCGCAGCTATAGCAAATTTCGGCGCACTGATTGGCACAGCTTTCCAAAATGGGTCGCTATAAAAATCCCAGTGAACTGAAACTCCCGTCTCAGCAAACATTGAGTTTTCTGAGTTGTTTACCATCTATCAAATCGAAAGAATTTCACATTGGTTTCGGCTTCAGAAGGACCTCCTAGCAATATTTAATGCTCAATATCAATACCCTTTTCGCTTCCACCGCGCCCCCGTACATAATCATATACACTCCGTATCGCAATTCCCGTGGTGTCTTGCATTTAGTGTGGGCAAGGGGTGGATCAAGGTATCTAGAAGGGAGGTAGTCCAATGTGTCAGATTTCCCATTCCGCCATTTTGAAATACCAAGTGACAGCTTGCGAGTTTGTTTTGGTTGTTTGGATATCAGATGCATGGCATGACATAGTTGGTATAGAATGTTTCTTTTACACCCACATCTGTGCGGTATACGCGGCAAAGTATCTGAATTTACTTCACTGTGTAATGCACTGATAGTAGAATGACTTAACTTACGAGATAAAGTTACAAGAATACAACCGTCATCGTCAGACGGTGACAGCGTGGCGCATCCTCTCTTTCATCGTAGACCATCGGTGGTGGGTGGCTCTCACCCGCTGCATTATTCGAAATTTCCACATTTACATGCATTACATGCAATTGTAAACAAATTTTTCAAGTAATCTGCTTTTCTTCGACACAAAACACCGGAATACTACATTAAAGACGAAAATTTGATTCGCGACAAAATGCTGGAGAAAATTTTCACTTCACTTTGTTTATGTTTGTTGGAGTAAACATTCCCTAACAACCCCATAGAAACGGTTGAGTACACAAACCCGCCAGCTAGCCAAATCGCCAGCTGTCACTTCAGCCTTCCCCGCAGCTCACCACACCACGCACCCACTGACTGCTAAGATCGGTAAACCTGTCCTTATAATAATCTTGGGGTGGATCACTTCTGATGCATCTGATAAATTTGAATTATTTCATGCATTCAAATGCATTTAAATGCATACTCAACAAATTCGCATTTCATGGCATGCTCCAATGTTTATTTGCTATCCTAGTCTGAACGTCAAACTCATTTTTCTACAAGCTCAAGAAAAGCTGCTGCTCACCCAAGAAAATCACTACCTGTAAATAATCCTTCGATCTGATAGACAAAGGACTGACCCACTTAGGACCCGCAGTGAGGAAAACTACAATAACCTTACACTAACGGGATGGACGCTTCTGATCAGCTGCTGGCACTCCTCGGATTCTTTGGAACACCAGATATTATCATTTTTGGCTTCACTCTCCTATGTGAAATAAATATAATCCTAATCCTCTATCCGCTTATGACCTTAGAGTTTAATATTCAGTACCGTTGTCTCCAATCAGTCTGTAAGTTAGACCTCACAGTGCCAGGGTACGAATTTTATAGTGAGAGTTGTGATTTTGAAGATAGGTATGTTACTGGACGACCTATACACTATTTAATCCCTTTACCTACACTCGTGCCCCTTAATTTAATCCAAGCGTTGCAGTGATTCAACGCTCCGATAAGAAATATTCATTCTGCAAGAGATACTTGAAGGAGGAGAATACCAAGCTTAAGAGCTTATAGTTCTTTTCCTAACCCTAAGATTCTAGACCTACATTAAAGGAAATAAAACAAGTTATTAGTACAAATAATGTTATATTTGTTTTATTTTGTTGTCCTTTATTTAAGAATAGATGCGGATTTCTATTAGCCCCCAGTAAGCCAAAGACTAGAATTATCGGGAAGGAAATTCCGAGGGTTCCAATTAATCCTGATTAGTTTACAGGAGTTGGAACAATGTACTCCTGCACTGCCCATAACTGCATAACAGTCACATTCGACATTTTTGACAAATTGGAGTTAATACCGGGGAGAGTCATCTAATGATACATACTTTCGATCAACTTACTAAAATCTGTGAGTTTGTTCTAGAAAATTCGAAAAAAATACCAAGTTGTTTTGTCACACTGGCAAATGTAACCGCATAACAGTCACATTGAGATTATACATGAGCCTTATAATGTAGTAGCAACGAAATTTATATCAGAATAATTTTCTGTCTATTCACCCAATATGCGGTATGAGTTGTGCAAAATTTCAGCCTCAAATAAGCTGTTTTGAATTATTAATGATTTTTTGGAATTTTAGTTTCCTCCCATACTGCTGTAAAATACAATCTTGGTACCCCATTTACTCAATGCCTACTTTTGTCGAATGTGACTGTTATGCAGTTATGGGCAGTGCAGTCAATCATCATTTTCTGTACATCTAGCATATCCATAGATCGTTATTGAACTTCTTAGAGAACCAGATGGTTAGTGACCTAGATCTAGACTTTTAACTATAAACAGCTCTAATTAGGTTTCTGAATTGAAAATATTTTCTCGCTTCAAAGCTACATCTTGATCTTGATCTGAAATGAAGTGAATTTGTAAATATTTGAATAAAATGAGTGTAGAGTAAAACAATGATCAAACTTCCAAAACAAACAATGACGCGTTGCTATAGTCCGATACAATGGTCTGGTTCAGGGCTCAGTTGATGAATTTATTGAAAAAATGCATTTAATGCAAATCGATGTACATTAGATGTGCACCGAACAAGTGATCCACCCCTTGAGTGTGGGACATTTTCTAAATCTTCCCATTGAAATGTTACATATACATTACTTGTCATTCCCGTGTTCCCCTGCAATAATGTAAAACGCATAATCGAATACCACCGCCCCATTAGAAGCACTTTCTGACGAATGAGTAAGAGATAAACAAGAAGAAAATTATTGAAAATTAAATAAAATGTCAATGCTTGCTGAGAACGTTTTTCCATAATTTCAGTTCATTGAATTTTATGGCGTGTAGTATTACAGCATGTTTGGCGCACTTGGCACACGTTGGCGCTCTAAAGGCGCATCTGTGCCGACTGAAGTGTGTAGAGTGACCACCCCCTTGTGCCCTATGCAATGAGCTCCAGCAGACGCGGAAACGGAAATGGCGACAAATTCGGTGAGCCACTGGGGCTCATTGGTGAGTTCCAATGCGAAGTCACGCTCAACGGCACAACGAAACGTGACAAATGCTTTGTCACGTCATCCCCCAATCTCAACGTCTTCGGCATCGATTGGATCGGTATGTTCGATTTGTGGTCGTTGCCATTCGACTCGATCTGCAACAGCATCGCTTCGACTTCCAAGCCAGCGTTCGATGGCGAGGTCCAGAAGCTTCAAAGCGAACATCCGAAAGTTTTCGACGACTCGCAGGTTGAAGTGGACGACGAGTCGAAGAAGCTACTAACCATCAACCTAGGTGTTGAGGAATTAATGGAGAATCAATTGTTGAGAGAATCTGGCTCAGAGGACCAATCGTGTTCCTCTTCCATTCTCGATACCCCTAAACGTGTCGATCAAATCGATAGTGAAAGTGATGACGATATAAATGTCACTATCAGGCCTGCAGTAGCAGATAAGATAGATAGAGCATCATTGGAAAATGAAGAAGGCGTTAAAATTAAATGGCGAAAAAATCTGACTAATGGTCAACGGAACAAAATGAAGAAACTACTCAAATCTGGGCTATCCATAGAGGAAGCTCGGATGAAAGTACTTTCAAAAGATGCTCCTGAGACTCCAAATGTTGGTAAACGATCAAGAGATGGCGATCAAGGTGGTAGTGGCGAAAAGCCTGAGGCCAAAAGGACGAAATCTCATCTCTGTCCGAAGGAACGTGCTGGATTGACCAACTATGATAACCGGGCTTCGTCTAGAAAGCAGAATGACCGGAGTGTCAATGAAGCTGTACGAACTAAGGAAGTTAATGAACGTCCTAGAAGTTCAAAGGCTGACTCGAACTCAAGAGGTCACTCTTTCAGGGACGTGGCGAGCCTGGTTAAAGTTGGGATAATCTTGAACGGATTCCCTAGCAGGCAAATGTCGACAGCTCAACTCGATGCTGTACAAGACGCTCTGCTTCTAAAAATTGAAGAGCAAAGACACGCAACAGTGAAACCGAAGTTTACAAAATGTAGCTACAAACAAGGGCATTTGATCCTTGCTTGCAAGGATCAAGCAACGGCGTTGTGGCTTAAAGATGTTACTCGGTCACTGACTCCCTGGGAAAATGCGGAGCTACTTGCTTTGGATGAGAAGGATATTCCTCGCCCGGAGCTGTTCCATGCATTTTTTCCCGTGAGTGCGAACTTCAGTGATGAAAGACTAAAAGGGCTCATAGAGAGCCAGAACGATGGGATTAATACAAATGGCTGGAATATTCTTAATCGAACAAATGCGAACAAACATGCAGAATGGAAGTTGTACTTGGACGAAGAATCGCTAAGAACGTTAGCTGATCGCAACTTTGTCCTTAACTTTCGTTTTGGCGAAACGCAGTTGAGGAAAGTCAAAACCCAAGGCCGTAGCCAAGACGATGGCAATACGAACGGGAATGAGCCGGAACTAAATGTAGAGCAGGAAACAACGCCCAACGACTTGAAAACAGAAACAAGTGGAGCCAAAATAGAGGCCTTAACTGAAGCGGTAAACTACAAAAGATCCCAACTGGAAGTACACGATAGGCCTATCGCTCCCCCAAAAGGAAAACAGGAGCGTATAACTGGGAAAAATGAAGCTAATTAAGTTCCTGCAGGTGAACCTCCATCATGCTAAAGGCGCTTCTGCCGTATTAAGCCGGAGGTTCAAAAAGGAGGGACTGGACATGGCCCTACTACAAGAGCCATGGTCCAACAAAGGAAAAATTCTTGGAATTCAAATACAAAAATGTAAGTTGTTTTATGACGAGAATCAAAGTTCACCGAGAACTGCGATTCTTGTTAATAATACAATGAAATGCTACCCTATTACAGAGTTCATCAAACGTGACATAGTGGCGGTTGTGGTTGAGGTACCAACCTCCAGGGGAAAGACGGAAATCATCGTGGCTTCAGCGTATTTCCCTGGCGATGTTCCTGAGGTACCTTCTCCTGAAATTACATCTTTCATTTGATACTGCCGGGAAGTCAACAAGTCGTTCATCATCGGCTGCGATGCCAACGCTCATCACACTGTGTGGGGTAGCACCGACATCAACGGTCGAGGTGAGTGTCTATTAGAATTCCTATCATCGAATGGTATTGATATATGCAACAAGGGTAATAAACCAACAGTTCTAAATGCAATCAGAGAAGAGGTTTTAGATTTGACGTTGTGTAACTCTGCAATTTCTGAGAAAATTCGGAATTGGCATGTCTCAGATGAAACTTCATTATCGGATCATAAACACATTGTTTTTGAGTGGGGTGGAGGCGACTTATCACCAACAGCATATCGTAATCCTAGAAAAACGAACTGGGGTCATTATGCTAATCACTTGAAATCTGACACTTTTACAAATGAAATTAGTATTAAGACAATACAACAACTTGAATCATTTTCGCAAGAGGTAAACGAAGTGATTCTAAAAGCATATAATAATAGTTATCCTATCAGGCAATCGTCCTCTAGTAGGGACGTACTATGGTGGAACTCAAAATTGGAAAGCCTTAGAAAAACATCTCGGAAATTGTTTAATAAAGCAAAACGAACCTCAGATTGGGCTCAGTATAGAAGAGCTCTAACTGAATACAATAACGAATTAAGGAAATCAAAGAGAAGAACTTGGATTCATATGTGCGAGAGTATAGATAATACACCAATTGTTGCTAGATTACAGAAAACTCTTGCTAAAAACCATACTTCTGAACTTGGCAACCTTAAACGCCAAGATGGGGTGTATACTAAAACTTGTAATGAGACACTTGATTTGATGATGGATACTCATTTTCCGGGAGCGGCTTCAGGCGAGGATATACAGTATACTGGAGTGCAAGGAGGCTCTATGCAGACCATACCGGAGGTCTGCAGTATAGAAAATCCAACACCAGATAAAGCTGATAAAATCTTCACGTTTGCAAGAGTGGAAAATGCAGTGAGATCTTTCCAGCCTTATAAATCTGCAGGTGTGGACGGAATATTTCCAGCACTACTTCAAAACGGAGAAGCGGTTCTGATTCCGTCTCTTATGAAGATTTTCAAGGCAAGTTTAAGATTGAACTATATTCCATCAGAATGGAGGTTGGTAAGAGTCATATTCATACCTAAGCCTGGGAAACAAGATAAAACGAACCCAAAATCTTTTAGACCCATTAGTTTGTCATCAGTTCTGTTGAAAACTATGGAAAAAGTATTGAAGGATTACGTAAACTCAACTTACATGCAGACATATCCATTGTCTAAATATCAGTATGCGTATCAAGCTGGAAAGTCGACAGTCACAGCGCTTCATACGCTGGTAGATAAAGTCGAAAGATCTCTTTCAGTGAAGGAAATCGCACTCTGTTCTTTCTTGGACATTGAAGGTGCTTTTGACAACACTTCATATTCTTCAATAGCAAATGCTATGAAAAAACGAAATTTCAACACATGCATTGTCGACTGGATTCATACTATGCTAGAAAAAAGAGAAATCACTTCAGAACTGGGTGGTTCGTCTGTAACCATAAGGGCGACGAAAGGATGTCCGCAAGGTGGAGTACTTTCGCCACTTTTATGGTCTTTGGTTGTAGACGACCTTCTCAGAAGCTTAGAAGCTAAAGGTTTCGAGGTTGTAGGCTTTGCGGATGATATAGTCATCGTAGTAAGAGAAAGTTTGACAGCATAATATCGGAAAGAATGCAGCAGGCCCTAAAGTATACCCAATCATGGTGTATAAAGGAGGGTCTAAGCATTAACCCGTCAAAAATCGTGATTGTCCCATTCACTAAAAAGAGGAAAGTCAACTTAAAATCTTTTAAGATTGGAGAAGTTGAAATTCAAGTTAGCAGTCAGGTAAAATACTTGGGAGTAATCTTAGATGCCAAGCTTAGCTGGAATGCGCATCTTGACTCTACGATTAATAAAGCGATCAACGCATTATGGTTATGCTCCAAAACTGTCGGGAGGAAGTGGGGCTTGAGGCCAAAAATGATTATGTGGATTTACACATCTATTAAACGACCAAAAATTACCTACGCTTCATTAGTGTGGTGGCCTAAAACCAGGGAGGCTACTGCAGGAATGAAACTAGCTAAGCTTCAAAGACTTGCGTGCATTGCTATAACGGGAGCAATGCGCAGCACTCCATCGAAAGCGTTAGATGCTATTCTCAATCTGCTGCCTTTGCACGAATATGTGCAATTAGAAGCGGAAAGAAGTGCTCTAAGGCTTAAGAGGTCTAAAAATGTTTTGCCAGGTGATCTTATTGGCCACTTGAGCATTTTGCAACACTTTAAAAGAGGACCGGTGATGAGTATGAACGGAGACTGGATGAGACCTGAGGACAACTATGATTTTCTCTACAAGGTAAGCGAAATGACGCGTACAAGTTGGGATGTCGGAGGTCCCACGGTTCGTGAAGGCTCAATCATATTCTTTACTGACGGCTCAAAAATTGGAACAAATACAGGGGCTGGGATCTTTGGACCCGGAGTAAATATTTCAGTTGCAATGGGACATTGGCCAACAGTGTTTCAAGCTGAGATTTTTGCAATACTTGAATGTGTGAATGTCTGTCTGAAAAGAAAATACAGATATGCAAATATATGTATTTTCTCTGATAGTCAAGCAGCTCTAAACGCATTAAGTGCATATAAATGTACATCAAAACTCGTCTGGGAATGTATTCTCTCGTTGCGACAGTTGTGTGAATCAAACTCGGTAAATTTGTACTGGGTTCCAGGACACTGTGGCATTGAAGGGAATGAAATGGCAGATGATCTTGCAAAACGGGGCTCAAATTCACAGTTTGTTGGCCCGGAACCATTCTGTGGTATACCAAACTGTGCAGTAAAAATGGAACTTAAGTGCTGGGAAGAACAAAAGGTGATGACCAACTGGATGGATGTCAAAAAGTGTACCCAGTCTAAAAGATTTATAACTCCAAACGCAAATAAAACTAAAAAGATTTTAGAGCTCAACAAGAGGGCTCTTTGTACATACACTGGCCTAGTAACTGGGCACTGTCCGAGCAAATATCATTTGAAGAACATTGGCCAGGTTCAGAATGATATTTGTCGCTTTTGTAATATTGAAAGTGAAACCTCGGAACATCTGCTTTGCAGTTGTGGTGCATTATACAGGCGCAGATCAAAGTTTCTCGATAGCGGCTGTTTACAGCCCAGTGAGATCTGGTCTGCTGATCCGAGAAAGGTGATTGGTTTCATAAACCATATCATACCTGATTGGGAACGTGTCATGGTAAGCAGCTGATCGTCTAATCAATGGTGTTCGGCTAGCGTGACATGTACAGTAACCTGGGACATACTACAATAGTTCTAAATATTGGACGCAGTAGTTTCAACCCCCAACAAAAAAAAATGAACCATCAATACGCACGAGGGGCTGTTCCAATTCAACCGCCTCGCTCCGGGGGGGGGGGGAATCCGTGCCAGGAGTATTCCAACGGCTGATCGACGGAATGATTGCCGACATCCCAGACATTCGCTCCTTCATCGATGACGTCATAGTCTTCGGTCCCACCTGGGAGGCACACGCAGAGTCACTCAGCAAACTGCTGATTCGGCTGGAGCAGTACGGGTTCCACGTCAAGGCGGAAAAGTGCAAGTTTTTTCAAACCGAGCTTGGTTACCGTGGATCGCCATGGTATTCGTCCGGATCCAGAAAAGCTTCGAGCCATCGCCAACGTCCCAGGTTCTCTCGTGTCTTACAAGCGGATTGGTTCTCACTCCAGTTCATGTGTTTTTTTGATTTTCGGTTTGTCTCAATCGTTTGCGATTCATCGGGATTGCGCTCACCCTAGTTGCGTTCGGCTGTCAGCAGATATTTTGCTATTTTTATTGGTAGCGTTCAGGCTGAGTTAGTGAATTGTTCCATGCTTGATTATGGGATGATAATACGTGGACTGGTGGATAAGACACCACGAATCTCCGGCTGATCAACAAACTCACGGAAAACAGTATACTTTTCCATGCTGTAAAAGTTTGTCAAAGTGTCCCATGCTTCAGCGTAATTGGCATTTGAAATAGGAAACGAATTGATCAATTGTTTCGCGTCCTGATCGTAGGAAGTTTTAGGTTTAGCGATGCTCGGTTCAACAATTGTTCGTCACCACAGGCTGCGTTCATGTTGTCTCGATTCTGCATAACCAGCATCTGACACTCCTCGATTTCATTCTGCGTCTGCCGGAAGCTTTCAGCAAATTCCGCTAACTGCTGTAATCGATTGGCCGAAGCTTCTCTGCTGCTGAAATCTCCCGCTTCACTTGTGCCATGCCTGAAGAGCTTTTCTGTGACCGTATAATTTCGACATTTTACCGCGGTTTGTGAACAACTATCCGGGTTCAAAGAACTATATATTAGACCTTGAACTTAAAAACCGACGAACACCACAGATTACCGCGGAGGAAACCAAAAAAAATTAGGTACGAACTTTGTTTCTAGAGATATCATTTGTTACAAAGGTTTTATTCTTCCCTCAGGGTTCATATAGCACAAATTAGAAAAATCGGCCAAGTTCTCAACTAAAAGGGTGATTTACTCAT
The DNA here is from genome assembly GCF_002204515.2 of Aedes aegypti. Lineage (NCBI taxonomy): Eukaryota > Metazoa > Arthropoda > Insecta > Diptera > Culicidae > Aedes > Aedes aegypti. Next base: position 13,873,873 of record NC_035107.1, read on the forward strand.
AGGGTGCAGAGCTGCTTGGGCACTTCCATGACTTACTTTGACATAAGGGGGTTTCCCGTCCGAATTGTCTGAAACTTTGCAAAAAGAAGCACTTCAATACGACGCATATTGTGGCCAAATATGAGTTTAGTAGCTTTCAAAAAAACCTACTGCCGAAGTCAAAAAACGATCGATCAAAATCAACGATCAACTGATGGAACATACACTTCGTAGTTGCTACTTAGTGATCAATCAGGATAGTGATATTGCACAGAGAACCACTCACACGCTCAAAAAAGCGTTCTGGAAAACGTGAACTGTCAAAAATACACCGTGAACTACTATGATTGGTCTCGTATACATGATCTAGTTCACGGTGTATTTTTGTTGTTGACGAGTTCACGCCTGCTGTTCACGGATACGAGAACGGATTTTTTTCTGTGCAGATGAAGCTTGGGTTTTAGGTTTTTTTTCCATCTTCAATATACAATCACACTACCCTTGATATTTCTCGATTGATAACGGCGCCGGCCACCAGGGTTGCCACATATACAGATTTATCTGTATTTTACAGATTTTCTCGAATATTTTGTGACCAAGAATCTGTATGTACAGATTACAGATATTTTGGAGAAATACAGATATACAGATTTTGTATACAGAATTTTGTCAAAATTATACAGATTTGTACAGATTTTTGAACATAAATGAAAACATATTTCTGAAAACTTCAAAATTCATGCTGAGTTATGACAATTTACCATTGCAGCTACAAATGATTGGTATTTTCTTGAATTTCTTGTTATATTCTAGTGATTATATCAATTTTTTAGCGATACAGATTTTAAATACAGATATTTTGCTTCAGGATACAGAAATACAGATATTCCAAGAAAAAAAATACAGATTTTAATGTGGCAACCCTGCCGGCCACGTCCTTATGTCCACCGGAGAGAGGAAGGAAGTTAATTAGTTAGCTGTTGTTACTAGAAAACCGGAGAATCTCCTGCATTTCCCACAGCTACCTTGGAGGTAGGAGTGTTTTGTTAGTGATGGATGAGGTACTCGACCGTATGTATGGATACCACTGTGGTAAGCGGTTAAGTCGATATATTCAATTCTAGCGATAGATAGAACTGATGATGTTTGCGCCATAATGACGCAGAGAGGTAGAAAAAGACAGCTATTAGAAAGAGTGTTACAAATATGTGAAAGGGACGGGCCTGGGATTGAACCCACGACGATAGCCATTAGACCACCAACCCCATCTTCAAAAAAACCTACTGCCGAAGTGAATCAAAAGTGCCAAAATAGGATTCGACTTCCTATATGTAGGCTGTACTGAGAACTGAAATTAAGCTGTTTTATCTCTTAGCGCAAACGAGATATTCAACTGCACCCTCAAATTTATGGAATCCCATAAGTTCTGGGTCTCCTATAATGCCCCTCAACCATGTGTCTGAAAGGGCACCTGACGGTATTCAGGAAATAGACGAACTTTAAAAATACTTACGCGTCACCGGTGGCCGTTCGACGGCAGCCCTGAGCACCTCCTCCCGTCCTCGGCCGCGAGGCGTCCGCAGCGCATTCGGTCCCCTCGGTTCGTCGGCCATCTGAATCTCCTGCACCATGGTTTGCAACGACTCCAAACTTGAAGATTTTTTCATTCCCAGCGAAGGCCCAAGTTCCCCGAGCCGATCAAGCGCTTCCGCTCGCAGTTCGGACTTAGCCTTCAGACTGCTCATCCGGCCCATTTGGGTGACGGATTCTACGGAGCCAGCCGCCACGCCTGAGGTTAGCTGCCTCTCGCGTTCGCGTTCCTCACGAAGTTTCTTGTTGCGCTGATAGGTGCCCGTTTCCCGGGCATCCAACGCCGCGTGGTGTTTCTCCGACATCGAACGCCTGCCGATGGCGTCCCGGCTGAAAGCATCCGACGCTGGTGGATTCGTGTCCAGCGATAGCTGACTCGCGTACGTCACGTCTCCGTTGGGAGTGGAGGTTGAGTTACCGCCGTCCGATGGCCGCGTCAGATGGAATGTTCTGCGGGAAGATAGAAGAAGATTTGTTAGATAGTTCAGAGGGAAGGGATCAGTTGCGATCAGTTCATGACTTGTGTAACTCACGGTGAGGTCGGTTCCGGATCTTCCTCGATGAGAACGGCGTTGCTGCCGTTCAGATTGACCGCCGCCGGACTCCAGTTGTCGTTGGTGGCCATGTAGTAGCTTTCGTTGCGCAGGCCATGGCCCGCCAGAGGAGAAGGTCTTTGGTTGATGGTGGGACTTCCATTGGCACTCGTGGGATGATGATTCAGGCTGCCGTTGCTTCCGCCGACGGTTTGGCCAGTGCCACCCGTCAGCCTGTCCAGCACCGGATTGCTGTAGCGTTTGTGTTGCTGCTGTTGTTGCTGTTTTTCGCTGGATGACTGCTGTTGAGATTGCTGCTTGTCGGGACTTAGATAGATAACCGTGGCCCCGGATTGTTCACTGGAGTTGGAGTTGTCGATCGTTTCCAACAGTTCGCCTGTGCTGATCGGTCGACCAATACGACGCGCCACAGTTAGGATGATCTTTCCCGGATGATTGGTTCCACCTGAAAATTTGACAAAATCTACATGAACTAGCCCTGGAGAGCTGTCCAACTCGAAGTTCGACCTACCTGTCTGCAGCATGGCTCTCCTCAGCGTATCCATCGCTTCTGCGTTGGACTGCCCAAGCAGAGAAACCCCATTCACACTCAACAGCTGATCGTTCATCTTCAGCCTTCCATCCCTGCTGGCCGCTCCTCCGTGCAGCACACTCTTCACGAAGATCCCCAAGTCTCCATCGTGCTTACCGCCGCTTCCACCACTTCCCCCGCTACTGTTCCCGGATCCCGTCTTACCCTTCACACTAACCCCAAGACCCGCCTTCTCCGTGTCGTGAACCGGAATGTGCAGCGTCAGAATCTCCCGATTCTTCCATTGTATTCCTCCGGCGCCCGGCATCGACGAGAACTGGGACGGTTGATCCTGCAGAAGCTCCGAAACTTGATTGGTCGACGCAGACTTCAGTATCGACGTCAGGGGTTTCTTCTGGATCGGGGGTGGCACTGATGAAGAGTTGGTGTTCTTGGAAACGGTCGATCGTACATTGGTCACGGCTGAATCATGCGTGTCGAGCATCTCCTCTGATCGAGCCCGGGTTCCCTGCTTGAGCGATGACTTCGGCAGTACTGGCGGCGGAGGTTTCGGCGGCGTACTCTTCTGTTCGCTCTCCACACCACAACCCTGAAAATTGAACACAGAAGACTGACCAAGGTGTTCAGAAGACCTTTCCCCATTCAAACCACTTACAATCTCCCGCTCTTCAACCTCAGCCAACTCCTGTTGCCGCGAGACGACTATCCGTACGGTGGCTCCGTACTCCGTCGCCCGCAGAATCGCTACCACCTCACTCTGCGACTTGCCGGTCATCGGAACCCCATCTACCTCCAGCAACCGGTCGCCCGGTTTCAGTCTTCCGTCCTCAACTGCCGCCCCCTTGGACAAAATATTCTTGATGTAGATCGGACACTGCCCGCCGGCCTGATTGTCCCGGGTCGTCACCGAAAACCCAAGCCCATTCATTCCCTTCTTGAGGGAAATCTCGATGCGCTTGCCCAGCTTCCGGGTGTTGGCCGCCTGCAGGCTGATCCCCGTAGGCGCTCCCGGTACCTTCCTCGTGGGCGAAACCGTTGCCACTTTGGCTCCACCTACCGCAGTTGGCTTCTCCTCCGCTTCGATCATTTGCGAAACCCGGTTGTCTCGCTTGTACTTGGTGCCGACTCCGGCCCGGATTACCCGCAACCGCAACTCCGGCGACGAAAGGCTCTTCTTGAGATGTTCCTGCACGGAGCTCTCCGAGAGCCCCACCAGTTTGATGTTGTTGATTTCGAGAATGCGATCGCCCCGGCGCAACCGACCTCGATCTGCACGGCTGTCCGGTTCCACGCTCTGCACCAGCAGTCCTCCGTAGTCCGGGTCTGGGAGCGCCGTTAGACCCAGGGGACCACCGTTTTCGTTGACCACCAGGAGCATTTCACTGTGGGGTCAAAATGGATTATAAAATGCAAAATCCAACAAAATGGGTTTCAAGGATATATCACGATTGGGTCTTGGAATAATCAAGAAATCAGTAGATATATGAATATCCCGAAAAAGCTTAAGCTCTATAATACATTGCGGAAGATCTAAAGGATTATAAAACAATCTCAAATATGTCGCGGTGCAGATATGAAGTTTGGACATGAGTTCCCGAAAAAATTCAAATTTCCAAGGAAATTCGAAGGAATTTTCCAAGTAAATTTGGAAGAATTTTCCGAGAAAATTCGAAAGAATATCATTTTTCATTTTCATTTTGCAGCGTTTGGTGGGGCAATGAGAGCGCAAGTCAGTCCAAAGCCGGGGGAAGGGATAGGTAATGGCCGTAATAGTCTATGCGGACCACTTGAACACCATCGGAAATGATAGGAAGGGTTGGGGTAGGGTATAGGAAATTGGAGAAGACTTGACACAGTAATGCGATTAATGCTGCAAAATGTAAATGTGCTGAGAGCAATTTAATTTGAGTTTTGGAGTTTGGTTTGATTTATTAAAATTCCAAACAATTGTACAAGTAAGAAAGAATTAGCTCATCGCTTTATAGAAATTTATAACAATATGAGAGTGATGCTAAGAACTGCTGATGGCACGATGCGACGCTTTAGAAGCTTTTGCTAATGATTGAACATTACTAAAAAGAACGCAATTCAATCGATGGTGACAACTTTACAAACTTTGTCTGTTTTTATCATGTACAGATATAAAATTATAATTCAGTTCACTGATTGGCGGTGCTGATTTATATAAAAATATTTGATATTATTAACATGAAATGTGTTACTTACTCATGATGTTTATACTTCCCTGACCAGAATTATTCTGATTTGAGCACCATTTTCGAAGCTATTCTATCCAGTTATCCATTGACTGCTTACAATTCTGAAATTATTCTTATTGTGCATGCTCATGCATTATATTAGTAATTATCATAATCATGCAACAGATAAGAAGGTGAGAAAGAGAGAATATAGGAACAGTGATTAGTAATGAGTAATTATGCAGTTTTGTTAGAATAATAAACAATTAAACAGCAGTAATGAATAGCTTAAAAAATGACATTACAGCATAGCTGAGCCTTTCGGATCATAAGACCGATGTATAAAAATAATTTGTTTCGAAATTGTCCGCGTGGTCTTCTAGTGCCCCTATTAGAAAAGAATCAATCATAGACATACATACCGAATGCTCGTCATGACCCTATGACCAACATTTGTATATGTATAGCCTTAGCTGATGTGGCCTTTCTAATAGGTAGTTCTTTCACTCATTGATTGTCTTCAAAACCTTGTCAAGTATAGAAAATTGATTTTATTTCATTTATGATTACATTGAAGCTACATTGTACTTATTGAGTATTAGGTATTATTGTATGTTTTTATCACTATTGATATTGTCAAGGCCAGAATTCCTAGTGAGTGAAGAATTTCATAGTACTAGAACACCATAGAAGATCACTAAACAGTACCTAATCATGGAACGGCTTTTTGCTCTATTATTTTAAGTAGATGCTATTGATCTCCCTTTGCTCCTATCCGCAACCCGGTGCGCGCGCCCTGTTGGTTTTCGAAAACCTCGTAGAAGATTACAAACCGTCAATGGCATTCCCAATTACTACCCCACATTGCACATTCAAGGGTCTGATTGTGCTCATAACCCACCCTCAGTCTGTAATCTTCTCGCCAGTTTGAAATTATATTTTCCCGAAGTGAAAGTAATTTTGATGAGTGATAGCCGTACTATGCAGTAGTTTAACCAGAATCTTTAGGTCAGAAGACAAAATTTAATTTTTTTAATAAAAAGGTTGCCATTGCTTTGAAATTCACCAACATCTAATCAAAGCTACTAACAACAGCGATCAATTATCAAAACTCATCGCTCCCTGGAAAATATAATCCCAAGCCCAGGGGAGAAAATTCGAAAGAATATCCCAAGAATATTCGAAAGAATTTCCCGAGGAAATTTAAAGCAATTTTCTGAAGAAATTTGAAGGACTTTTCCGAGGAAATTCTAAAAAATTTCTCGAAGAATTTCAAAAAAAATTCTCGAGGAAATGGGAAGGAATTTTCCGAGGAAATGGAAAGCAACTTCCCGAGGAAATTCGAAGGAATTTCCCGAGGGGATTCGAAGGAATTTCCCGAGGGAATTCGAAGGAATTTCCCGAGGAAATTCAAAGGAATTTCCCGAGGAAATTCAAAGGAATTTCCCGAGGAAATTCAAAGGAATTTTCCGAGGAAAATCAAAGGAATTTCCCGAAGAAAATCAAAGGAATTTCCCGAGGGAATTCAAAGGAATTTCCCGAGAAAATTCAAAGGAATTTCCCGAAGAAAATCAAAGGAATTTCCCGAAGAAAATCAAAGGAATTTCCCGAGGAAATTCAAAGGAATTTCCCGAGGAAATTCAAAGGAATTTCCCGAGAAAATTCAAAGGAATTTCCCGAAAAAATTCGAAGCAATTTCCCGAGGAAATTCGAAACAATTTCCCGAGGAAATTCGAAGCAATTTCCCGAGGAAATTCGAAGGAATTTCCCTCGGAAATTCGAAGGAATTTCCCTCGGAAGTTCGAAGGAATTTCCCTCGGAAGTTCGAAGGAATTTCCCTCGAAAGTTCGAAGGAATTTCCCCTGGAAATTCGAAGGAATTTCCCCTGGAAATTCGAAGGAATTTCCCCTGGAAATTCGAAGGAATTTCCCCTGGAAATTCGAAGGAATTTCCCCTGGAAATTCGAAGGAATTTCCCCTGGAAATTCGAAGGAATTTCCCCTGGAAATTCGAAGGAATTTCCCCTGGAAATTCGAAGGAATTTCCCCTGGAAATTCGAAGGAATTTCCCCTGGAAATTCGAAGGAATTTCCCCTGGAAATTCGAAGGAATTTCCCCTGGAAATTCGAAGGAATTTCCCCTGGAAATTCGAAGGAATTTCCCCTGGAAATTCGAAGGAATTTCCCCTGGAAATTCGAAGGAATTTCCCCTGGAAATTCGAAGGAATTTCCCCTGGAAATTCGAAGGAATTTCCCCTGGAAATTCGAAGGAATTTCCCCTGGAAATTCGAAGGAATTTCCCCTGGAAATTCGAAGGAATTTCCCCTGGAAATTCGAAGGAATTTCCCCTGGAAATTCGAAGGAATTTCCCCTGGAAATTCGAAAGAATTTTCCCTGGAAATTCGAAGGAATTTCCCCTGGAAATTCGAAGGAATTTTCCCTGGAAATTCGAAGGAATTTCCCCTGGAAATTCGAAGGAATTTCCCGAGGAAATTCGAAGGAATTTCCCTTGAAAATTCGAAGGAATTTCCCCTGGAAATTCGAAGGAATTTCCCCTGGAAATTCGAAGGAATTTCCCCTGGAAATTCGAAGGATTTTCCCCTGGAAATTCGAAGGATTTTCCCCTGGAAATTCGAAGGAATTTCCCCTGGAAATTCGAAGGAATTTCCCCTGGAAATTCGAAGGAATTTCCCCTGGAAATTCGAAGGAATTTTCCCTGGAAATTCGAAGAAATTTCCCCTGGAAATTCGAAGGAATTTCCCCTGGAAATTCGAAGGAATTTCCCCTGGAAATTCGAAGGAATTCCCCTGGAAATTCGAAGGAATTCCCCTGGAAATTCGAAGGAATTCCCCTGGAAATTCGAAGGAATTTTCCCTGGAAATTCGAAGGAATTTCCCCAGAAAATTCGAAGGAATTTCCCCTGGAAATTCGAAGGAACCTCCCCAGGAAACTCGCGGGAATTTCCTCAGGAAATGCGAGGGAATTTCCCCTGGAACTTCAAGGGAATTTCCCCAGGAAATTCAAGATAATTGCTCCTGGAATTTCAACGGAATTTCCCCTGGAAATTCGATGGAATTTCCCCTGGAAATTCGATGGAATTTCCCTTGGAAATTCGATGGAATTTGCCCTGGAAATTTGTCGGAATTGCCCCTGGAAATTCGGGGGAATTTCCCGAGGAAATTCAAAGGAATTTTCCGAGGAAATTCCTAGGAAATTTCCGAGGGAATTCAAAGGAATTTCCCGAGGAAATTCGGAGCAATTTCTCGAGGAAATTCGAAACAATTTCCCGAGGATATACGAAGCAATTTCCCGAGCAAATTCAAAGCAATTTCCCGAGGAAATTCGAAGCAATTTTCCGAGGAAATTCGAAGCAATTTCCCGAGGAAATTCGAAGCAATTTCCCGGTTAAATTCGAAGCAATTTCCCGAGGAAATTCGAAGAAATTTCCCGAAGAAATCCGAAGAAATTTCCCGAGTAAATTCGGAGGAATTTCCCGAGTAAATTCGAAGGAATTTCCAGAGTAAATTCGAAAGAATTTACCTAGAGAATTTGAAAGAATTTCCCGAGGTATTCGGAGGAATTTTCCCTGGAAATTCGAGGGAATTTCTCCTGGAAATTCGAGAGAATTTTCCCTGGAAATTCGAGGGAATTTCCGCTGGAAATTCGAGGGAATTTCCGCTGGAAATTCGAGGGAATTTCCGCTGGAAATTCGAGGGAATTTACGCTGGAAATTCGAGGGAATTTCCGCTGGAAATTCGAGGGAATTTCCCCAGGAAATTCGAGGGAATTTCCCCTGGAAATTCGAAGGAATTTCCCCTGGAAATTCGAAAGAATTTACCCTGGAAATTCGAAGGAATTTCCCCTGGAAATTCGAAGGAATTTTCCCTGGAAATTCGAAGGAATTTCCCCTGGAAGTTCGAAGGAATTTCCCCTGGAAATTCGAAGGAACCTCCCCAGGAAACTCGCGGTAATTTCCTCAGGAAATGCGAGGGAATTTTCCCTGGAACTTCAAGGGAATTTCCCCAGGAAATTCAAGATAATTGCTCCTGGAATTTCGACGGAATTTCCCCTGGAAATTCGATGGAATTTCCCCTGGAAATTCGATGGAATTTCCCCTGGAAATTTGTCGGAATTGCCCCTGGAAATTCGGGGGAAAATCCCCTGGAAATTCGAGGGGAATTTCCCCTGTAAATTCGGGGGAATTTCCCTTGGGAAATGCGAGGAAATTCCACTCGGAAAGGCGAGGGAATATCCCTTGGAAATTTAAGGGAATGTGCTTTGCAAATTCGAGGGAATATCCCTTGGAAATTCGAAGGAATTTCCCTTGGAAATTCTAGGGTTTTTCTCTGAAGTTAGGAGGGAATTTTCCCTGGAAATTAGATGGAATTTTCCCTTGGAAATTCGAGGGAATTTTGCCCTGAAAATCAAGGGAACTAATGAAAATATCACTTGAATAGAGACATTGGGACTTGGAGCAACTATTTGAAGCTTTTAATTTGGATTACGTTAATAACGGCATCTCATCTCGTACTCACCCATCTTTCTCCCTCAGCGACTCGTACACGGAAGCATTGGCCTGCCCGAGGGGTTCCTTCCGCTTCGACTCCCTCGGCAGCGACTTGGAGCTAAAGCTACTATTCGCACTCGTTCCATTGTAGGCCGCAGTCGTAGCGACCCTCTCCGCCGCATCCATCCATCGGTACCCGTTGGCGGCTTCGGCCCCGAGAAACTGCATCGAAAGCCGCCCCGATCGGGAGAACTGCTGCGGAAGACTGTCGTGAGATTCCTCCTCCGGAAGGACATTCCACTCGGGTGAGAGATACGGCACTCCGTTCGAGGGCGACAGCAGCCGTTCCGGTGGTTCCGTGTCGCTTCGGCACACCGGCGCCGCCGACCACCGTTTTGTGTCCTGGTGCCCATTGGGACTGACGTTGTACAGCGGACTTCGCTGGTCCGTTACACCGATCTGGTGTAGAGATGGCTCGCTTCCTCGTCGAACCTGCAGTCCCAGTCCCATCGGAGGTTGCTCCGTCGAGGTGACCTCGATGTGTGGCGTTGAACTTTCCGGACCGTATTTGCCCGGTTCGGAGCGGAATATGTCGGGACTGCCGGTTCCTACGGAACTCCCACTAGCACCATCGCCTCCTCCTTGCGGCACTCCCGGATCGGGTCCTCCCGGGCAGTCATCGTAGCTGGCTATGATCTCCTCCCGGTCGTCCGCTACGTCGCCAATGTGATCGTCCGGATCGAGGATGCCGGACTGTGACTGGAGGTGGTGCACCACGACCCACGAATCGGGATTCTGGAAGAAGGGAAAGAAAACCAGGGAAAGGTGAGAAACTATTTGAAACATGGAAGGTAATCTGGAATTCGGAAATGATCGATTCTGAAGAGGTAATTCTTCTTGGACACCGTCTTGAGAAGAACCCTCTTAGAAGGTCTCTTATTATTTTGTTTACTCACTAAACAAGGTTACGATAACGAACAATGGGAAGGGTGAAAATCTGACTTTACAACTTTCTTCCAAAAAAGTGGGTTTAAAAACTGTCACTAAACTTGACAAAATTGGAAGAAAGGAAGCTTCTTCGGAATTGGCGCTTTCTTCCAAGTGTGAAATGGTTAATGTTGACTGTAATGTTTGAAATGGTACTAATAAAAAAGAATTAAAAACAGAAAAAAGAGAAATGCGAGAAACCATTCAATTAGGGTTTGTTAGGATTTTCACTTTTAGATAATTGCCGGTGTCGGAGCCGGCTCATCAGCTGGAAAGCAACTGGAGTGGAAATTGTGGGTAAACCAGCCGAGCACGAAAACCCATAATTAAGCAATTGCTGATATCAACCTAAATCTGGGATGCGTTTTCACCCACAGATTACATCACCATTCCAGATCTGGATGCGGTCAATTCTCCATAACTCTTCTGGAGTTACGTTCTATATCTAGTTATGAAGATTTGAATGTAATTAAACATTTTTCGGTAATACGATGTGACATGGAGCACCTGTTTGCGTCGTCGTCGCCTCTGTCGAATTCTCCGCAATTGACGAGCAATCAAACCGAGCGGCACTTTTTCCCATTTGATTGATAACGGCGAAGGTGATGGCGATGACGTCATTAGCCCCGCCGATATATTGCACGACTTTTGAACAAGCTTTGATTTTTATAGATGGGGGGGAGGGGACCGGCTCCAGCAAAACCACAAACCACACTAATGAGAAGCTCAAATAGAAGTGCCAATTCAAGGGGATCTATCTGTTTTTTTTTTTTTTTGGGTGGATCGTGCTGTGCCGGATTGCGGAGATAAGATAAGCGATGGAGAGCAGCTTTTTCATTTGGTATCGCGATTGTTTGTATGGATTTTATGGAACCTGGCACGTACGCGATGCACTTCATGAGCTATTGACTCAGAAACGCCGCAGTGCGAGGGTGGTTTGTTTGTTGGACGATTTGTTTCGAAGGGTCGTGAAATCACATGGATTTGTGATGAGCTAAGTTGGTTTAGCCTGTCATATTAAAGAAATCAGTCAAAGCAACGATTTGAAATTGATGAGCTCTTCCATATTTATGTGGTGAATACAGCTGTGTCAGGTCGATAACTGAAGGATTAATCAGTGAAATCATTGGTGAATGAATTTTATTAGATCTCCATTTCTTGGAATACCTAGGTAGGGGCGGTCCATTAATTACGTAAGACATTTCTCGGGATTTTTCAACCCCCCCTCCCCCCATGATAAGATTTTTTGTATGAAAATCCAAAATAAATTGTATGGCGCGTAAGAAATCTCAAACCCCCCCTCCCCCCATAAACCCTTACGTAATTAATGGATAGCCCCGTAGGACGCTAATATTTATATCGTATGTTCTAGCTCCTGGACAGGGTGTCTACTCGTTTAGCAAAATGAAATTCCATAATATTTCCAGGTTTTTTCCAGGTTTTATAAAAATAATTCCAGGTTCAAGAAATACTGTAATTTTATATGTCTAAAACAAATTAATGAACGGAACTTTCAAGTGCATCAGTATGTGTCTTCTTGAAATTATTTTTTGTACAAATTATGTACCATTCATTTCCATCGGTCGTTTGAATAACTTAGACAGCTTCATGAGCGCTAAATTAAACTTTATTTGGATATGTGGCAATATATCTACAGTCTAAATTAACACAAATAATTCGTAAAACTTTTGGATCCCGGATCCATTTTTTTTATGATAGAAACACGGATTATCAAGCCCCTGGGTAATCGCGTTCGACCGTATAACATTTGACTGTGGTAATATGATTAAATTATAAATGTTTGCATTTCATTCGGAAAAGTTCTAAATTAGTCATTATTGTTACGAAATTTCGAATTGATTGTTGTTCAAGTTCCAGTTTACTTTTCGAATTTTTGTTTCTGATGTTAAATATTTTCCAATAATTTAAAAAATGAATGAGTTTTTTGAAAATATGAGATTTAGAAACCTCTTTCCAGAAAAAAAAGATTAAAAAGAGACAAAACAGTAATCAAAAACCGAAACCTAACAGGAATCAGGACAAAATAGTTTAATCAGACCAGACATTTATCTGAAAATATGTTTAAAACTTTTTTTTTCAAATAATTTTTCGCGACATTACGACGACATACCAGCACATCTGGTATATGCCAGTAAAGGACAAACATTCATTGATGTATTACGACGACATTACGAAAGGGATGGATTCATATCTATATTTAAGATATTCACTCTCCAAAAATTTTCCTAAGGATTTCCTCCAAAAATTTTCTTTTTTTATATCTCAAAATAGAACCAAGATTTTTCCAAACATTATTACAAAAAATACCACAAGGCTTTCATCAGAAATTCCTTCAGATATTTTTTGTGAAAAATCCCTTAGTCCTCGAGGATTTTATCCGGTGATTCTCCAATTAGTTTTTTCTAGAACATCCTCCAAGACTCCCGTTTAAAACATGTTGTAATATTCAACTAGAAACTTCTCCAGATGCCTCCAAGGATTTCTCAGGATTTTCTACAAAATTGTTCTTTAGAGTTTTTATAAGATTTTGACTACAAATTTCTCTGAGGATTCCTTCAGGATTGCGCCTAGGATTTCTTCTCGGAAATTCTTCTATTAATTCTAAGATATTTCTCAAGGAAGTTTTCAAAACCTTTTTCTCAAGCATTCTTCCAGGAGTTCACCAAGGAAATTTGAATGTAATTTCCCAGAGAGCTGAGAATTAAAAAAAAAATCCTTGACGTAAATTTATGGCTATCTTCTGTTACAGTTACTTATATAATTTCTTAGGCCACCCTTGATTAAAGAGGATTTTCAGGAAGACTTACTCTTGAAGAACTTTTAGAAGATTTCCAAGATTATTGCTACGATAATAAAAAAAAAAAGAAAAATCATAATATCTCGCAGGATATTGCGCAGGATCTCCTGCAACACTGGACGAAATTACTAGAAAATTGTGTAGGAATAATCGTTTCTACAGTCGAAGGATTTCATAGAAAAAATTGCTGTGGTGTTAAAATGTGTGGAACCTTAAAAGAACTTTTCAATATTCCATGGGGATTTTTTGAGAAATTCATTTCAAAATGTTTGGATGAACTCCAGTGATCCTTGGATGAAATGCTGGAGAAATTCCTAGAAAAAAAAAACTCTAAAGAAACTTAATAATGAAACACAGGTCGAATTGAGGAAATTATTTGAAATGTTCTCAATATATTGACTCGAATAACCCCTCGAGGAACTTTTGGATCTATTCTTTGGAATAACCGAAGACGAAATGGCGTTGAAATTCTTGTCAAGTTTTCTTGGGAGAAATTCTGTGGGAAACTTTGGATATCTCTTTGATTAACGACTGTAGAATTCGGTTGGATTGTTAGTGAAAAAATATCTGGAGGAAGTCCTAAGATAGTCTTTGTTCAAAGTACTGCTTGAGAAAAATTTCTAGAGGTATTAACGTTGAAATGTTCAAGGATTTCCTGAAGCAAATTATGGAGGAACTCCTGTAAGCATCCTATGAAAAAAATGCTGAAGCAATTTCTTGAAAAATTCATCATAAAATCTTTGAAGAAACCACAAGGATATTTCCTGAGGCTGTTCTCGAGAAATACGAGAAGAAATTTTGCATCTCAGTTATCTGCAAGCAAGATAAGGAAAGAAAAGAGACTTTAGATACTATTTTGGTTAAAATAGAGACTTCAGACACCTTTTATCAAAAATAGAGACTTTTTAGAGACTTGCAAAAAAATTGTATGTAAAAAGAAACCTGCTACCAGCCCTAGATATGTTAATCCTTTACCGAATAAATTTAGATACATTTAAAACATCAAACATGTTTAAGCTGATGAAATTTCATACTCGAAAGAATTCTCACTGAACAGCTCATATAGTTTTTGGAGAGCGGCGCACAGTATTTCGATCGGCCGAAATCGTGAACTTATTTCTGTAGCACCTTTAAAAGTGATTTTTTCGGGATGGTGTCTTCGGACGAAAATTTTCTAAAATTATAGCGCATATATTGACGGTAAATGTTAGTTCGCAACTTTGCCACGGGTGGCGCTGCGAAACTATTTTTTTTTTTTAAATGACGATCTTTAAATATGATGTCTTCGGCATAGTTGTAGATAATTAAAATACAAACAACTTTGCCAAAGACACCTAGTGTGTATTCAGCCTCATTTCCAAAACTAGCTTTTATCGTATATTTTGAAAATGCGAAGTTTTCGGTAGCAACAATGTTCTACAAAATTGTGTAAACAGTCAAAATGAATCATTCTATAGAAGACACTAGGTTTCTAAAGATCAAGGAAAAGCAGTTACAACCATTTAAGTGCAAAAATCAGTCATTTTTGGGGTCCGTGTATTTATTCGGGTGGCGGGTGGTGGCAGATGTAACCTAGAAGGGTTCATAATACATCATTAGTAGTTGTAAATGTCGATAGTGTTATTAGTATCCACGAGTATCCCTTTTACTTAGAGGAAGTTTCATCAATGACTCTTATTACCATGTAGTACTTAGTTATATGATAGGTAGAGGGCTATGTGGCTCCATACTTCTTCTTTTTCTTCTTTTTGACACATTCTTCATCATTACGCATAACCAATAGGTTCCAAATACATTTTTGAAGAAAGCTCTTAGTCTCGAGAAATGACGCTTTACGAAATGGCTCGCCCCACAACTATTTTTTACTTGAGATTTTTGCGTTTTTTCGTACATTTCAAGTAACCAAATAGCACTTTAATCCGTTTAAAGGTGCTACAGAATTAAGTTCACGATTTCGGCCGATCGAAATACTGTGCGGCGCAGCCGAATTTTTTTCGAATGAAGATAGTTTTCTGGCAATTAATGATAGCTCTAGGTTATAACGCAAAAATTCTTTGTCGTGAACATATTCTATCATGAATTACTGCTTCAAAATAATTTCCCTGATTGTGATCGAAATTCCCTGAGAATTCCAGGTTTTTTCCAGGTTGAATAAAATTCCCTGATAATTCCAGGTTTTCCAGGTTTTTTCAGGTAGTAGACACCCTGCTGGAATCTATGACCGCTACTGGATTCTAGCGATCGGTTTTAAAAGGGTCTAGGGATACCAAGCGGAACTTCATGGATTCCTCCAGAAGAAGAAGAATTACTACTGAAATTGCAACAGTTCTTGCTCCAGGAATACCATACTTTCAGAAATTCCACCAGTTATTCTATCAGGTATTCCAAAAAAAAATCATTCAAAAATATTTCCAGGAACAACATGAGAAACTCCTCCAGAAATTTTTCCGAGAATACCACCATGGATTCCTCCACAATTCCACCAGGGATGCTTCCAGCCATTACCCCAGGTATGGCTCCAAGAATTGAACAAGAGGTTACTTCGGGAATTTTACCAGATATTCCTCTAGGATTAATTCCACCAGAAATTCTTCCAAGATTTCCACCACGGGTTGCTACAGAAATTCCACGAAAAATGCTTCAGAGATTTCTTCAATGATTTCTACAAAAAATCACACGCAGAGTCGACGGTGATCTAGCAAACATGCGCTCTTGAGTTGTTTCTATATACTTTACTAGCGTTTTCCCACAATCTTTGACCTATTTGTTTAGTAAATCCACCAGCAGTTCTAACAGTGATTCCATCTAAAGTTCAACAAGGAATTCCTCCAGGGATTGTACCAGGAATTCCTACAAGAATTCCAGCAGGAATTTCACCAGTAATTCCTTCAGGTGAAGCTGCAGGAATGTCCTTATCGGTACATCCTTAATGATTCCACCAGGTGTTCCTCCAGAAATCTAATCTAGATATTGCCAAGTGATTTAATTAGGAATACTTGTAAGGATTCCTTTAGAAATTCCTTCTGAAAGATATTCCTCCAGGAACTCCCATCGATATTTCCTACAGGGATTCCATCAGTACTTTCTCTAGGAATCAGGAGTTACTCTGGGGTTAAATTCCATCAGGAGTACTCCTAAAGATTCTATCATGAATTCCACGAACGGTTCCATCAGGGGTTCCTTCAGGGTTTCTATCAGGAGCCCTTCTAGGAATTCCATTGGTAGACCTCCTAAGATTTCTATCGGAAGGTCCTCTAGAGTTTCCATCGGAAGTTCCTCTAGGGGTTCTATCGGAAATTTCTCTAGAGATTCCATCAAGAGTTCTTCTTGGGAATTCAACAGAAAATCATCTAGGGATCCTACCAGGAGTTTCTTCAGGGATTCCACCTCTAGGGATTCTATCAGAAGTTCCTCTAGCATTTCTACAGGAGTTTCTCTGGGGATTCCATCAGGAGTTCCTTCACAGATTCGACGGGATTCTATCAGGAGTTCTTCTAGGGATCTCATAATGAGTTTCTCCAATGATTCCATCAGAACTTCCTTCAAGAATATCTTTTGAAATTCCTCTGAGAATTCCATCAGGAGCTCTTCCAGGGATTCCATCAGGAGTACTTTTAGGGCTTTCATCTGAGTCCTTCTGGGGATTCAATCGGGAGTTCCTTCAGGGATTCCATCAAGAGTTGCTTTAGAGATATCACGTGGAATTCCTCCAGAGATGTCATCAAAAATTCTTCTAGAAATTCCATCAGAAGTTCCTTCAGAGATTCCACCTGGAATTCTTCCAAAGATCAGGAGTTCCTCAAATACTTCTTTCTTCTTAGGGATTTTATAAGGAGTTCCTCAAAGGATTACCCTCCCCTTGGTTATGTGACCTTGCCGCGATGGGAGGGCATAATCCATTAGCCCATATGACCAAAGGCGTAACCTGTAGTGGTGGTATCACATTTTGGCATTTTTTGCTTAAAGCCGCGTCATAATTCATATGGCATAGACGCAATAATATCTCGGATGTGATCCAACGGACATTCTGCGTCATTGATAGAATTGATGCCCATTTCAAATAATTAATCTATTCGAAGTGGACATTAATACTATTGGTGACGTTCAGTTTGCCTTTTGCTAACCAGAATGATCCGTAGCCACTCTTACTATTAGCTAGCTAGACACATCTTTATCATATACGACGTAGGGAATGCTTAGGAACTCTTAAGAAAATGACTAGTAGATTCACTGAGTAGAAATAAGTGGCGACAATCTTATTTTAATATGGTTTTTACATTGCCATAATAAGAAATATTTCTTTTGTAACAACGGTTTAAATAATCTAATTTCATCTTCATTTTCACAAAATTTACAAGTAGAAAGTAGGCGTTGTGAAGCATTGCATTTGCCACCGAAAAGTGAATCTTGTACGAGACTGTAATAGAAGCCTAAGGTAACTTTACTCTTGCTAGTTTCGAGAAATTGAACAGACAAGGAAAGTGATTTTTTTCTTTAAGGATATATGAACGTAATGACCAATAAATACTTTTAACAACAAAAAATGAAATTAACTTGAACTACTACTAAATAGCCTAATTTTGTTAAAACTTGACGACCTAATCTTACGAAAAAGACAGGAGTAATCAGAATAGCACTTAAATGACAAATTATTCAAAACAATTTCGACTTGACAGTATAAGTAATGACAAACAAATTCTGATGGAGCTGCTGATTTTCACAATGCTTTCTTTTCTCAGAAGCAAGGGAATATGGGTATTTTACAAAAACTATCACGTCACAATACGAATAAAAAAACAGTGTTCATGTGGGCACCATACACAGAAAGAAAAATCCATGTGAATTTCAACGCAAAATCATGCACATGAAGGGAATGCCAGATATGTCGCAAATTTACATGACACATCGTGTAAAATTACATCAACATCATGTAAATTTATGCGAATTGTCGCGTAATCGGTTAGAGTCCATGCTAGATTACACGATGTGTAGCGGAAACTTACATTATGTTATTGTAATTTTACACGATGTGACATGTAAACTTGCGACATATCTGGCATTCCCTTTCTTCTTTCTGGCATTACGTCCCCACTAGGACAGAGCCTGCTTCTCAACTTAGTGTTCTTATGAGCACTTCCACAGTTATTAACTGAGAGCTTACTATTCCAATGACCATTTTTGCATGCGTATATCGTGTGGCAAGTACGAAGATACTCTATGCCCCGCTACGGCTATCTGGGCCCCCTTTATGGCATTCCCTTTATGTGCATGATTTTACGCTGAAATTTAAATACATGGTTTTTTTTTCTGTGTAGCCTAGTCCAACTGAGTATTGGTCCTGGTAGAGAGGAAACTTGGCAAAAGCCAGACCGAGGGTTCAGCCTTGACAAGTTAAGCTGTCAGGCAGCTTCAACTGGATACCATACAAAAAAAGAGTTCCTCAAAGGATTCCATCAGGGATTCCTTCAGGAATCTTATCAGGAATAACTCCAGAAATTTAAACAGGAGTCGCTATGAGGATTCCATCAGGAGTTCTTCTATAGGGGGAGATCCCCCAGTGCCGGACAGCACCCAATACCGGACAAAGTCGAAACATTGAGAAATCATGGTCCAATCAAGATGGTGTATTAGTAGAAAAGAAAGCTCTTATGTAGACTAATGTTTGCGTAGAATAACACATCCTTGAAATATACATGCCTTTTTAAATAAGTAGAAAAGTTTGAAAATATTTTAAAAATTGACGTATTTTCTTAATTTTGACCCTGTTTTATAATTATTTTGAGTATGAAAAATCCTAATTTGATAGTATGAATGTATTTTGTACCATAATTGAAGTAAATATGGCCAAATTACAATTTCGGTTAAGAATTTCCTGTCCCTCAGCTTCGGACAGCTTGATTTGTTATATGATATCTTTGTAATTATTACATCAGTGTCTCAAAATAAGGTACCCCGGGGCAAGTGAGAATACGGGGTAAGTGGGACCTTCCGTCATAGCTCGTTTAGGAAAAGTTTTCCAAGCAGGTATTCTTCTAGAAAGTTGAAGATACAATAAAAAGGAATGTATTTAGTACAAAAAATATTGTTATTTTTTTACCATGAGCTCTTTGTAACAGTTGTCAGTTCAGTGCCATTTACAACTTGCATGATAAATTGTGACACGTTTCACGTTCTGCATTGGCTAGCAAAAAATAATTGTGTCATACATCGAATTACCAACGGTAACGTACAACTTTAAGTATTATTCCAAGCCACTTATGATAAACAGGTATTTTCTTTTCATTTCATATGAAAATTTCTATGGTCTAACTTGTCCCAAAATATCTTAATACCCGGGGTAAGCGGGACCTATCGTGTCCGGTATTGGGTGCCACCTTTCAAGATCGATAAATTTAGTACTATAATTCATCATTAAAATGCAGTGTCAAAATTCATATTTATGTTTTCAAATTTATTTTTATACACTATAAAAATGATAATATTTATCATAAATGGGTAACACAAGCCCATTAAATTCAATATTTTTCGAATTATGAATTTAGTGGCTTAATAAGTGTCCGGTACTGTGGGATCTCCCCCTATAGATAATACAACATAGCCACCTGACTAATTTTATAGTACTTATTTAAATGATATTAGCGTAATTCTGGCACTATTTGTGGAAGATTGCATATTTTAGCTCCTAGAATTCCAAAAACATCCATTTGCAGGCTCAAAACTTTAAAAAGGAGCAGCAAAATTAACAGATGGTAGGGGAGGTGTACCAGTTTTGGCCACCTTAAGGAAAAATATTGTTTATACATAAATCAAAAGACCTTCGGTTACTATCAATACATTGAACAAACGAACACTTTCAATCCATGCTCAGTAAACTAATCAGAAACTTTGTTTTTGTATTAAAAATGGGGGTGGCGAATACTGGACCACTTGTACCAGTATTCGCCACAATTTTAATTTCGGTTCCTGAATTTGCCACCTACGTTGATTTTTTATGGAGGGTGGCGAATCAGGAACTTCATGGCGAAAAATAGGTGCAAAGGAGCAAACATTTTAAGGAAAATGATTTTTTTCAATTATTTTCTGAGAAAATTTTGCAGTTTCCAAGAATGTTTCCGTATCATTTAAAAGCAATTTAGCGAACACTAAGCAATTGGGCACCATATATGTCGTAAAACGGTAAATAATTCGGGGTGGCGAATAACTGGTACATGGCGAATACCGGTACACCTTCCCAATTTACAACGAATAATATTTTGAAAGCAATTTGTTTGTATTGCTCCAAATAAAAAAAAAAAAGATGCGGATAGCGTCTTCAGCCATTTAGCTGCACAGACTATAACTTAACACAAGACAACGGACAAGGGTGCTATTATGGCACAGCCGATTAACATTCTTGACGAAAAGCTTCAATGGCTGAAGCGGGAATCGAGCACTTTGCGTATTTTCTATCGAAACGTCTCAAAATTCCACAACTCGGGGATTCGAATATGTAAAATCGAACTTGATATTAAAATTTGCTTCGATGGCTTTCAGTTTCCATACAGTTGTGTTCGAAATAATAGTAGCTCTACTTTAGCATACTTGCAATCCGCATGTACTTTAGACAGATAAGTCCAAATGTGCTCAATTTCATGCCAAAGTTAAGCATTTTGTAAGAAAATTGTCTTTTACTACTATTATTCTGAACACAACTGTAGCAAATATTGGATCAAAACCCTTCAGGTCGTGGAGCTTTTCGAGGTAGGATTGTTTTGGCTTCCCAGGGCATACAATATACAGTCAGGTTTAGTATAATATTATGACAGCAACTTTCCTGTATTATATCAAACAATAGAAGTTTGTGCCATATTTTAATGAAAAAAAACCTTGTTAACTTTTGAAAGAAAAGAGATAGCTTAAAAAAACGGCAAATGAAATACATTCGACTTCAAAAAGTCATCCATAGACTAGTAGTACAAAGAATTTGAAGTTTAAGAAATGCTCTCTGGACGACCATTGTCATGGAAGTAATATGGAAGTTCATTTTTAAAAATTTGTCAAGATCGAAAGTTTTTCTGTGAGTTTAAAAGAAACTTATGCTTTATTGAATGCGAAAATTGTTTCATGAATGACATGAGATTGAAAAACTCTTCTTGGTTTACACCAGAAATAACAATCGATGTTTTGTAGTATGTACATCCTTCCATCCTTGTGCCTAGAAGTTTTACAATCCGGTTCCATCAAAAATTACTAAGAGAACCACGTTGTAAAGGAGATTCTAAAAAAATCATCAAACAATTTCTTTACATCTTACGTCCACGTTTTTTTCATGAGCTACTCCTGAGATTGATTTTATGGCACAAATCTCCCAATTGGTGGGGAACGTACCTTTGGAGCCGGTCTTCCATCAGAATTGTTGCCAAAAATCGTCAAGCAATTCTGCATAAAAATCTACTGGAGCCCTACCTAAAACTTCCAGACCAAGGGATTACTTCAGGATTGGAATTTTACTGGAAATTCTTCCACAAACTCTACCAAATTTTTCAGGGTAACATCTTTCAGAAATTTGTTAAACATTTTCGTATGTAATTTGTCGTAGAATTCCCCCTGGCCTGTCACCAGAAATTTCACATGTTTTGTCATCCACCTGTTATAAGAATTGTAATTGAACGATTAACTAATAAAATATACATACATATGTTTAAAACAAAAAAAGAAAAAAATCCTGAAATTCATACAAAATGGTTATGTTTGGAGGCCTGTAGTTCTGTGTAATTATCCGAATGACATAAAATTTTGGTGGAGAACTGACATGAATTTACCATGTTTGATGGATTTTAGCAATTGTATACAAGCCTTCACGTTTTAGACGGTTTCGAATCAATATGAATAAGAATGGAATGTTGTTTCTATGACTTAAGAACGGGTCAGTATTGCATTCATCCAAAACATACAATAATAATCTTGGTGAATTTTTATATTCCTAATATGTAATCCGGCCCAGTCCTAACACAAACAAATATAAGATGTATGATTTTGTAATATATTTTCGTTAAGCTTGCAGCAAACAAAAGTGTGCCCAACGGCCCCTTTTGTTTTTGCTGGGTAACGGTTTGAAACGGGAAACACGTTACGAAACGTTTCCTAGCAAAATCAAAGAGTTCCGTTGGGCACACTAAACAAAGGCTGCAAGTGCCCTATTTTAAATTGTCAAAACTTTGAAACATGTAATATATAGTATAAAAATATTAAAATCCAAGAAATGTAGTACAATTACGTTATTTTTTGCTCCCCGCCAAAATTTCATTCGGATCGTCACACACAAAACTACAGGTCTCCAAATATGGCCATTTTATATGAAAGTTAGCAATTTTTTCCTTTTTGATTACCAATCAATCACAGAAAACCAGCTTGGTGGCTCTTGGAGTAGACGTTGCACCTTCAATGTACAATCACAGTAGCCCTATTTATAATGGCGCTGGCCACGTCCTTGAATCTATTGAGGATAGAACTTTGATTATACTTCCACAGTATTCACATATACACACTCTTATGACGTAAGTGATGGAACGACATACAAACGCGTCCTTGTAGCTGTATTGAACAGAAAAAAATGTAACTTTCTGTGTTAAATGACGCGAAAGCGATGGAACTGTGATTAACATTATCCGAAGCAGATACTAACGTATTTTAAATTCGGCACAAAATTACGACATTTGACTCGCTTCTTCTATGTGCATCCAATTGACGTAAAATCACATAATTTTTCGGAAATGTGCTTAAGTCAAGTGAATGGTTTTGCTAGCGATGGATAGACTGTGTTACGCGGTTTGGTTGAATGTTTAGACCTGTATGTAAAAGAAACAACGATAATTCGTTTTTTTCCACTTCTAGCGATTGATAGAAATGATAATTATCAGAACAACCGAATTAACATGAATAAATCAAATCATGAAGGATGACAGAGAATGGATAGAGATAGTAGGGTTTTGATGCTAGTAATGGACTCCTTAGTAGCTGAAATTCGTTCTCGACGCTTTTCCGCAATTATATCTCAGATGGATATACAGTATTGGACAAAACATTTGCAACTTTTTCAATTTTCCATACAAAATAACCAACTTTGGTAAGCTAGAACTCAGTTATTTATCGTCCGATTTGAATGAAATTTTCACAGAACATCAGAGATAACTTGAATTTTAACATATATTTTTGAGTGATTTTTCCAATTACGGGTTTATAAATTATAACGGTTTATCTAAAGTGTAATTTTCGACGAAAAATTCAAAACTATTTATCTCAAAATCTGATAGCCCTACACAAAAACTGTCTTCAGCAAACTTGTTCACCTCGTTAAAACCTACAACTTTGCTGAAGATACCATGAAGCTATTCCTTCAATATGTTTAGTTACGTCATTTATAAAAAATCGACAAAAAATTGACTTTAGTCAAACCGTTACTGCTTTTGAACTTGTGATTGGAAAAATTACTCAAAAATATATGTTAAAATTCAAGTTATGTCTGATGTTCTGTCAAAATTTCATTCAAATCGGTCTATAAATAACTGAGATATAGCTTACCAAAGTTGGTCATTTTGTATGGAAAATCGAAAAAGTTGCAAATGTTTTGTCCAATACTGTACGTTTTGAGCAGACTAACATCAAGCTCCATGTTTTTACTTTTTAGTACGCCTCTAAAATATACAAAATCATTCGATTTTCCAATGAAATATGCACTCTTGTGTTGTTTCATTTACAAAACTGTTCAAATATCTGTATTTATGAACCTGAGATCAAATATTTTGTATGAAACTGCTGCCTAATACGCAAAGGGTCCATAACTGGCAACGACTCCCTACATTAGTATAAGGAGAATCACAAATAAAAAGAAGAAACGGACCAGGGATTTAACTCATGCCTTCCTGCTTCAGACGCTGAAGCAATAGTTATTACACTATCAGCACCGTTCGTTGTGAATATGGTAAGGCCATGTACATTTGTGATTCTGAGAAAAGTTTCTGCTGAATTATTGATTATGTAACAACATTATACCTTCTAGAGTTGACTATTCTGTATGAAATTTATACATACTGCTATTTGTTAGTGTAAGATTTTTATCGAGAACATTATTGTGTATGTCATCAAACAGCTGGCATCAAAATCAATACTCAACGTAAAAAATAACACCTCATACACTTCCAGAAGTTGATCTTACCGTCTTCCGCGGCAGGTTCAGCGAGTACGTCTTGTGCAGGTACTGGTGGCAGTGCGGGATGCCCTTCTGCTTCTGCGACACCCGGTAGGTGTGCCGCCAGCCGAAGATGCCGGTAATTTTATCCGCCAGGGCCGGACACTTGGGCGGCAGCTCGAACACGCTACTGGTTTTCTTTTTCATCGCACGGTGCTGCACACTTCCGGAAGTTTTGTTCAACACAACAGCAATTGATTAGGGGGGAGGGTCTCTCTCACGCGATCGAGGAAGTCACGCGCGCATGTTACCTTTTTTTTTGTTAGCTTTTAGCTACACTCACTCATTGGCTGCTGCATTTTTCTTTCTCCAACGTGAAAACAAACGAAAATGTGCCGATCTGTGTTTGTCTTGTTGTGCCACTACTCTACACTACCAGTGCTGCACTGCGCTGCGCTGAGCTGAAGGTATGGATCGAATTAATTTAACACTTTTTTCAACACTTCTTTCTCTCTTGTCGGAGTGAATGACGGTGGCCCGGCTGTCAGGGCAGGCTGTTTAATTCACCAATAAAAAAGGGAATATGCTCCATAGAAACTTAAAATCTGCTCCATAAGAAACAAAAGTTATCAAAATAAAAACTTCTCCATTTCCAGAAATTGTGGTAAATATCTTCATTTATCATAAAACAGTGTTTGCTCTTCTATTGAGCATTTTTATTTTTTCATGGTGCCAAAAACCTTTCGCCTGCTCTCAGGGGAAGCCCGGTTTTTCAATCAACAACTTCCTCATATCACATCACACACCACACAACCAACACAACACGATCGTGGACCAACTCCTTATATCGATGCACTGCTCATTTGGTTGGCTAGACCGGTTTTCGGTCGCAGTAGTGTCTTCGAGTTTGAGAGTAGACGAACAGCTGATTTGCCCGCTCATTACCGTACGACGAAGATAGTTGGAGTGACACACGCCTCCTCACTTCTGCACAACTCAGCCCCCTCAGAAAGTGTACTCGATCGCGGTGGACATTCTCTTCTTTCTTCGACTCTATAGCGTAGTAGCTAGTAGCTGGGGACCTGAACGAGAAACATGAATCAACCCTCCTTTCAAATTTCACAAACTATTTTGCCGACATTCCTCCCCCAACTAAAATGATTGCGGCTGTTTACGCTGGCACTACTTAAAACTATGAACGGGGAAAAGTGATCGTTGTTGGATATCGTTTTAGTTGGCGTATAGGTAATGTGTGGACACGCGTTCGCTAGCTGGGATCTTGAAAAGTCGTCGTTCGCGGCGGCGTAATTGGTTTCGACTTTCGAGTGCCAAGCTTGGTTCGAGTTACGAATGAATGCTGCGAATGTTTTCGTTATAGGTTTCCGTGTAAACATTAGTCTCTTTAATCTACACAGCCATTATCGTCGTCGAGACGTACGGGGAAATTAATGACGTGTTGAGAAAGATTCGAAAAATTAATAAGCTGACAAGTATTGATGCAAGTCTTGCCATTAACCTGATTCTTCTAGAAATTATATTCAAGATTATGTATTTGTAAATGATTATGTTTGAAATTTTGAATAACAGGAATTGATTGACGATGTGAATAGACAAGAAGCTGGTCTACCAAGACCAGAAACTTCCAAGACCAAATGGTGGTCCTTCATAACCAAAAGGTGGACTTCCAAGACCTAAAGGTTTTCCAGGACTTAAATGTGGTCTTCGAAGAGCAAAAGGTTGTCTTCCAATATCAGAAGCTGGTCTTCCAAGACCAGAAGCTGGTCTTCCAATATCAGAAGCTGATCTTCCTTGACCAGAAGCTGGTTTTCCAAGACCAGAAGCTGATCTTCTCCAAGACCAGAAGCTGGTCTTCTCCAAGACCAGAAGCTGGTCTTCTCCAAGACCAGAAGCTGGTCTTCTCCAAGACCAGAAGCTGGTCTTCTCCAAGACCAGAAGCTGGTCTTCCAAGACCAGAAGCTGGTCTTCCAAGACCAGAAACTGGTCTTCCAAGATTAGAAACTGGTCTTCCAAGACCAGAAACTGGTCTTCCAAGACCAGAAGCTGGTCTTCCAAGACCAGAAGCTGGTTTTCAAAGACTAGAATCTGGTCTTCTCCAAGACCAGAAGCTGTTCTTCTCTATGACCAGAAACTGTTCTTCTCCAAGACAAGAAACTGGTCTTCCCAGGCCAGAAGCTGCTCTTCCAAGCCCAGAAGCTGGTCTTCCAAGACCAGAAGCTGGTCTTTTCCATAAACAGAAACTGTTCTTCTCCAAGACCAGAAGCTGGTCTTCTCCAAGACCAGAAGCTGGACTTCACCAAGACCAGAAACTGGTCTTCCAAGGCCAGAAGCTGATCTTCCTAGACCAGAAGCTGATCTTCCTAGACCAGAAGCTGGTCTTCTCCAAGACCAGAAGCTGGTCTTCTCCAAGACCAGAAGCTGGTCTTCTCCAAGACAAGAAACTGGTCTTCCCAGGCCAAAAGCTAGTCTTCCAAGACCAGAAGCTGGTCTTCCAAGACCAGAAGCTGGTCTTCCAAGACCAGAAACTGGTCTTTCAAGATTAGAAACTGGTCTTCCAAGACCAGAAACTGGTCTTCCAAGACCAGAAACTGGTCTTCCAAGACCAGAAGCTGGTCTTCCAAGACCAGAAGCTGGTCTTTTCCATAAACAGAAACTGTTCTTCTCCAAGACCAGAAGCTGGTCTTCTCCAAGACCAGAAGCTGGACTTCACCAAGACCAGAAACTGGTCTTCCAAGGCCAGAAGCTGATCTTCCTAGACCAGAAGCTGATCTTCCTAGACCAGAAGCTGGTCTTCCAAGACCAGAAGCTGTTCTTCCAAGCCCAGAAGCTGTTCTTCCAAGCCCAGAAGCTGGTCTTCTCCAAGACCAGAAGCTGGTCTTCCAAGACCAGAAGCTGGTCTTCCAAGACCAGAAACTGGTCTTCCAAGACCAGAAACTGGTCTTCCAAGACCAGAAGCTGGTCTTCCAAGACCAGAAGCTGGTTTTCAAAGACTAGAAGCTGGTCTTCTCCAAGACCAGAAGCTGTTCTTCTCTATGACCAGAAACTGTTCTTCTCCAAGACAAGAAACTGGTCTTCCCAGGCCAGAAGCTGGTCTTCCAAGCCCAGAAGCTGGTCTTCCAAGACCAGAAGCTGGTCTTTTCCATAAACAGAAACTGTTCTTCTCCAAGACCAGAAGCTGGTCTTCTCCAAGACCAGAAGCTGGACTTCACCAAGACCAGAAACTGGTCTTCCAAGGCCAGAAGCTGATCTTCCTAGACCAGAAGCTGATCTTCCTAGACCAGAAGCTGGTCTTCCAAGACCAGAAGCTGTTCTTCCAAGCCCAGAAGCTGGTCTTCTCCAAGACCAGAAGCTGGTCTTCTCCAAGACCAGAAGCTGGTCTTCTCCAAGATCAGAAGCTGGTTTTCTCCAAGACCAGAAACTGGTCTTCCAAGACCAGAAGCTGGTCTTCCAAGACCAGAAGCTGGTCTTCCAAGCACAGAAGCTAGTTTTCCTTGACCAGAAGCTGGTTTTACAAGACCAGAAGCTGGTCTTCAAATACCAGAAGCTGTTCATCTCCAAGACCAGATACTGTTCTTCTCCAAGACCAGAAACTGGACTTCTTCAAGACCAGAAGCTGGTCTTCTCCAAGATCAGAAGCTGGTTTTCTCCAAGACCAGAAACTGGTCTTCCAAGACCAGAAGCTGGTCTTCCAAGCCCAGAAGCTGGTCTTCTCCAAGACCAGAAGCTGGTCTTCCAAGACCAGAAGCTGGTCTTCCAAGACCAGAAACTGGTCTTCCAAGACCAGAAGCTGGTCTTCCAAGACCAGAAGCTGGTTTTCCAAGATCAGAAGCTGGTCTTCCTACACCAGAGGCTGATCTTCCTAGACCAGAAGCTGGTCTTCCAAGACCAGAAGTTGGTCTTCCAAGACCAGAAGCTGTTCTTCCAAGCCCAGAAGCTAGTTTTCCTTGACCAGAAGCTGGTTTTCCAAGAACAGAAGCTGGTCTTCAAATACCAGAAGCTGTTCTTCTTCAAGACCAGATACTGTTCTTCTCCAAGACCAGAAACTGGACTTCTTCAAGACCAGAAACTGGTCTTCCAAGGCCAGAAGCTGGTCATCCAAGACCAGAAGCTGGTCTTCTCCAAGACCAGAAGCTGGTCTTCTCCAAGACCAGAAGCTGGTCTTCCAAGACCAGAAGCTGGTCTTCCAAGACCAGAAACTGGTCTTCCAAGACCAGAAACTGGTCTTCCAAGACCAGAAACTGGTCTTCCAAGACCAGAAACTGGTCTTCCAAGACCAGAAGCTGGTCTTCCAAGACCAGAAGCTGGTCTTCC
Organism: Aedes aegypti; assembly: GCF_002204515.2. NCBI lineage: Eukaryota > Metazoa > Arthropoda > Insecta > Diptera > Culicidae > Aedes > Aedes aegypti. Next base: position 13,902,531 of record NC_035107.1, read on the forward strand.
AAGACCAGAAGCTGTTCTTCCAAGCCCAGAAGCTAGTTTTCCTTGACCAGAAGCTGGTTTTCCAAGAACAGAAGCTGGTCTTCAAATACCAGAAGCTGTTCTTCTTCAAGACCAGATACTGTTCTTCTCCAAGACCAGAAACTGGACTTCTTCAAGACCAGAAACTGGTCTTCCAAGGCCAGAAGCTGGTCATCCAAGACCAGAAGCTGGTCTTCTCCAAGACCAGAAGCTGGTCTTCTCCAAGACCAGAAGCTGTTCTTCTCTATGACCAGAAACTGTTCTTCTCCAAGACAAGAAACTGGTCTTCCCAGGCCAGAAGCTGGTCTTCCAAGCCCAGAAGCTGGTCTTCCAAGACCAGAAACTGGTCTTCCAAGACCAGAAACTGGTCTTCCAAGACCAGAAACTGGTCTTCCAAGACCAGAAACTGGTCTTCCAAGACCATAAACTGGTCTTCCAAGACCAGAAGCTGGTCTTCCAAGACCAGAAGCTGGTTTTCAAAGACTAGAAGCTGGTCTTCTCCAAGACCAGAAGCTGGTCTTCTCCAAGACCAGAAGCTGTTCTTCTCTATGACCAGAAACTGTTCTTCTCCAAGACAAGAAACTGGTCTTCCCAGGCCAGAAGCTGGTCTTCCAAGCCCAGAAGCTGGTCTTCCAAGACCAGAAGCTGGTCTTTTCCATAAACAGAAACTGTTCTTCTCCAAGACCAGAAGCTGGTCTTCTCCAAGACCAGAAGCTGGACTTCACCAAGACCAGAAACTGGTCTTCCAAGGCCAGAAGCTGATCTTCCTAGACCAGAAGCTGATCTTCCTAGACCAGAAGCTGGTCTTCCAAGACCAGAAGCTGTTCTTCCAAGCCCAGAAGCTGGTCTTCTCCAAGACCAGAAGCTGGTCTTCTCCAAGACCAGAAGCTGGACTTCTCTAATACCAGAAACTGGTCATCCAGAAAGCTGGTCTTTCAAGCCCAGAAGCTGGTCTTCCTAGACCAGAAGCTGATCTTCCAAGACCAGAAGCTGGTCTTCTCCAAGACCAGAAGCTGGTCTTCTCCAAGACCAGAAGCTGGTCTTCTCCAAGACCAGAAGCTGGTCTTCTCCAAGATCAGAAGCTGGTTTTCTCCAAGACCAGAAACTGGTCTTCCAAGACCAGAAGCTGGTCTTCCAAGACCAGAAGCTGGTCTTCCAAAACCGGAAGCTGTTCTTCCAAGCACAGAAGCTAGTTTTCCTTGACCAGAAGCTGGTTTTCCAAGACCAGAAGCTGGTCTTCAAATACCAGAAGCTGTTCATCTCCAAGACCAGATACTGTTCTTCTCCAAGACCAGAAACTGGACTTCTTCAAGACCAGAAGCTGGTCTTCCAAGGCCAGAAGCTGGTCTTTCAAGCCCAGAAGCTGGTCTTCCTAGACCAGAAGCTGATCTTCCAAGACCAGAAGCTGGTCTTCTCCAAGACCAGAAGCTGGTCTTCTCCAAGACCAGAAGCTGGGCTTCTCCAAGATCAGAAGCTGGTTTTCTCCAAGACCAGAAACTGGTCTTCCAAGACCAGAAGCTGGTCTTCCAAGACCAGAAGCTGGTCTTCCAAGACCAGAAGCTGGTCTTCCAAGACCAGAAGCTGGTCTTCCAAGACCAGAAGCTGGTCTTCCAAGACCAGAAGCTGGTCTTCCAAGACCAGAAGCTGGTTTTCCAAGACCAGAAGCTGGTCTTTTCCATAAACAGAAACTGTTCTTCTCCAAGACCAGAAGCTGGTCTTCTCCAAGACCAGAAGCTGGACTTCACCAAGACCAGAAACTGGTCTTCCAAGGCCAGAAGCTGATCTTCCTAGACCAGAAGCTGATCTTCCTAGACCAGAAGCTGGTCTTCCAAGACCAGAAGCTGTTCTTCCAAGCCCAGAAGCTGGTCTTCTCCAAGACCAGAAGCTGGTCTTCTCCAAGACCAGAAGCTGGTCTTCTCCAAGACCAGAAGCTGGACTTCTCCAAGATCAGAAGCTGGTTTTCTCCAAGACCAGAAGCTGGTCTTCAAATACCAGAAGCTGTTCTTCTTCAAGACCAGATACTGTTCTTCTCCAAGACCAGAAACTGGACTTCTTCAAGACCAGAAACTGGTCTTCCAAGGCCAGAAGCTGGTCATCCAAGACCAGAAGCTGGTCTTCTCCAAGACCAGAAGCTGGTCTTCTCCAAGACCAGAAGCTGGTCTTCTCCAAGATCAGAAGCTGGTTTTCTCCAAGACCAGAAACTGGTCTTCCAAGACCAGAAGCTGGTCTTCCAAGACCAGAAGCTGGTCTTCCAAAACCGGAAGCTGTTCTTCCAAGCACAGAAGCTAGTTTTCCTTGACCAGAAGCTGGTTTTCCAAGACCAGAAGCTGGTCTTCAAATACCAGAAGCTGTTCTTCTTCAAGACCAGATACTGTTCTTCTCCAAGACCAGAAACTGGACTTCTTCAAGACCAGAAACTGGTCTTCCAAGGCCAGAAGCTGGTCATCCAAGACCAGAAGCTGGTCTTCTCCAAGACCAGAAGCTGGTCTTCTCCAAGACCAGAAGCTGGTCTTCTCCAAGACCAGAAGCTGGTCTTCTCCAAGACCAGAAGCTGGTCTACTCCAAGACCAGAAGCTGGTCTTCCTAGACCAGAAGCTGATCTTCCTAGACCAGAAGCTAGTCTTCCTGGACCAGAAGGTGGTCATCCAAGCTCAACAAGTGGTTTTCAATGACAAGTATCTCTATATTTCAACTAGTTAATCTCTTCAAATCTCTTCTTCTAGTCTTTTCATATTGAGCTTCATCATCAATTAATCGAAAGCTTCGATTCGATCGCGGTCAACCTGCAACCTATTGAGGCACCTGCAACCTATTGAGCGTGTTACTCAGTTCAATTAGATCCCCAATGTCTATTGCCATTGCGTGTCAATTTATTCCACTTCTTTTATGGCCTGTTGCGACTTTCCTCTCACCTGAAGGCTTCGAGCAGTTGTCACCCATCCCCCTCGGGGATGTCTACCAATTGTGACACACTGACGACTACTGCAGCTCCAGTGAACTGTACACGAGAAAAAAAGACAATTGCATTCACCTGTGCACCCCTCGATTACCTAATCGACGAGACCAGCTCAATGACCGCTTTTGATCTTTGCGCGCAGATTCAACCCCTAGTTGCGTCATCATCATCATCGGACACTGAGGCGAAAAGTGCGCGTACGCGCTTGATCGCCTCGAATCAACTGCGACGACTTTATAAGCTTCGTCGCTTCTTTTTATCTTTGGCGACGGACCATAAATGAGTTAATTTCAGTTCGCTTGCTGGGTGTGAGCTTAAGCATCTTCAGTGCGCCTTTTTCCTTGCGACACTTGCGATGAATTCAACTGTGTAGAGAAGCACCAGATAATTACCGTTTTCCCATCATTAATCATGGTGGATTTCCAAGGAACAACTTTGAATTCATTCAAAGTGTATGACTTATAAAAATGTCATCGTGTCAGATGACACTCATTCTACAGTTTTTATCCAAACCATTTTGAAGTCTTGGTTCTGAGTTATAAAAATGGAAAGATTAATATAGAACGAGCTCACCACTTAAATTGATATTATTTTATATCGGTCGAAGTCATCTTATGGACAACTTGTTTTTAGCAATACTCTGTTCCCGATAGACAGAACAGTAATTAAATCTTATGGAAACTCTTATATTGGCATTCTTTTTGTTTTCTTGTATCCGATTTATCCTCTTTGACATCTCTTCGGTCTCGTTTGATCTTTAGTGATTCCTCTTTGGCCTCTTTTTGTTCTTATTTTTCAGGCATGAGGTCTCTAAACCTTTTGTTTTTGAAACACTCAGTCACAATCTGCCCTCAGATATAGAATCATAGTTAAAGTTTGTTTTCATGGCTACTCTTATGTTCACTTCAACCGTATTTGCACTCATTTCGTATTCCATACCTTGTCATTTTACATTTTCACATCTCGAGAAGAATAGACTGTATTTGCCTTTTCTGGACAACTTTTGCAGATTTTCTATGAAGGGTTTTCAAAGATATGTTCCAATCTAGACCATCCAATCCATTCAAAGTGTTGATTCTGAGTTATAAAATTTGAAATTAAAAATAGAACGAGCTCACCATTTAAATTGGTATCATTTTATATCGGTACATGTCGTCTTATGAGCGCATATTTTAGCAATAATCTTTTCCCGGCTTAGGACAGAGGACAGAAAAGTTCACACAATGTTCCACCAGTCCCCAGCTTAGAAATGTATCCTAAATAAACATAAATAACTCTTATGAAAACTCTTATATTAGCTTTTTTTGTTATCTTGAATCTTGTTTAGCCTCTTTTTGTCTTCTCTTTGGCCTCTTTTCAGTATCGTATAATCTTTTTTATTCCTCTTTAACCTCTTTATGGTCTTATTTTCCAGTCTCTAAAGCTTTTATTTTTAAAACATTCAGTCGCAAAAGTTGGATTTCATGACTACTCTTATGTTCACTTCAACCGTATTTGTGCTGATTTCGTATGCCGTTCCTCGATTATCATTTTACATTTTTATATCTCGGGATCCTTTTATGAACAACTTTTGCAAATTGTCTAAGAAGAGTTTTCCAATGGATTTTCCAATCTAGCCCATCCAAACCATTTTGAAGTGTTTATTCTGAGTAAAAAAAATAAAAGATGAAATAGAACGAGCTCACCATTTAAATTGGTACTATTTTACGTAGGTACATGTTGTCTTATGGAAACATATTTTAGCAATAATCTGTTCCCGGTTCCACAGTTATTGTCTGAGAGCTCTCTTTGTCAAAGTTGACATTTTCTGCATTCTGCAAAGATCTTGAACTGTACTGGGAAGTTAAGCAAAACAACTCAATTTCCAGCGAGTTTGTAAAATTTCCACTTTTGTTACTAATCCTAATTCACAAAATTGCCAGCTCACCTTCAGCAAAAACGACCACCACCGGGCCAGTAAAATCATCAATTTGCAACCCGGCTCAATCGCATTTTGCACAAAAATTTGCTTTGCCTCGAGAGAGGAAATTGATTCGATTCGAAAGCGCGCCCCCTTGAAAAACCGCAACCCAGTTGCAGCCGAATTGCAAATTTTCAAATGTGTTGCATTGGATTGGAACCGGTGGTCAAATTCTGCACTGAAACTGAGTTACATCGTGATCGCGAACTCGGGCTAAGAGCTGAGCTGCGTAACCGTCGTTTAGTGCACCATTTTTTTTGTTGTTGTCTTCCTCTGAAGTTTATTTTGCTGCGTTGAACAACAACCTCACATTTTCGTGGTAATTGCGTGGCGTAGAGCGATCCGTGCTGTTGTTGCTACGCTTTCGATTAAGTTTTTTTTAGCAGAGGTTTTGACCTTTTTGTGGGTTTCATAATTTGCCGATGATGCGTGCATAACTCCACAAGTAATGGAACGGGAAACGGTCGATGCAAATTTTGGCGGCAGCTGCGTCCGGAGAAAACGGGGTTTAATGGGGTTTGCGTGATGGTTTAGAGTTGAATAATGAATTACATGGTGATTATGTTGGAATAGTTGCATAGAAGCCATAACCGGAAGCTTCTATGAATTTTGTCTTCAGCAGACTCCAAACTTTTTCAATTCTTAAATCTTTCACACGTCACGTGTGTTATGCTTGATGTTGATGAAAATAGAAAAAAAAGTTTGAAACATATATCTGATCTGTCATAAGCACCAGAGACAGAAAATTATGAATGTTGAATGTCCATAAAAATTATGAAATTTAGTATTTATAAAAATATAATAAAACGAGCTCACCAAACAATGTAAAATCAGCAATTTTATCGATTTCTAAATGATTTGGATTTAATTGTAACTATTGAATATAAGAACATCAAAATAAAAATTGCCGCATGTAGCTAACTTTTGCAGGATGATCTTTCATTATTATTTTGATTATTGAAAAAAACAAATACTGAAAGAATTCTTAGAAGGAACTCAGTTAGTATTTCTTTTGTTAATTTTTGAAATTATGTTACATTATTTATGGAATGGTATTCGAAAAACTAATGCTACAATTTATAGTCCTAAGCAGAAGCTTTCCGAGCTTGAACCTTTGAGGGGAAATTTCCCGAAATCTGAGGAGAAGCTCTCTAAGATTCAGAAGAGAACATTCTAAACTTCTGATGAAATGCACTCCAAACTTCAAATATGTTTTCCAAGCTACGGGAACGAAGCTTTCTGAAGAGAAGGTTTCCAAATTCTGCTGGGGGGAGCTGCTGAAGAGAAGCCTACCTGACCATTTTTTATAAGAAGATTTTTTGATTTCTAAGTTTATGGAAGAAGTAAAGCTGCCCACGCTTCAGAGAAAAAGTTTTACAATCTTATAAGAAAAAATACTAGAGCTTCTAAAAAATAGTTTACCAAGCTGTTTAGAAGCTTCTCAAGTTTTAAAGGACAAACTATACAAGCTTCTCAAGCTTCTTAAGCTTCTATAAAGCTGCTAGGAGAAGCTTCCTATGCTTTTGGGAGTACTTTCTCCATTTAATGCGAGAATCTTGCAGGGCAAGTTCCGAAAGCTTCCAAACTTGTGAGAAGAAGTCTTCTATGTTCTTCTTCAATCTTTTGAGAGAAGCGATTCAAGCTTCTGAAAGATTCTTTCAAGCTTCTAGTAAAAACCTCTCAAGTTTCTAGAAGGAGCCTTCCAAGCTTCGAAGGAGAAGCTTCCCAAGTTTCTGGGAGAAGCTTCCAAAGATTCTGGGAAAAGCTTCCCAAGCTTCTGGGAGAAGCTTCCCAAGCTTCTGGGAGAAGCTTTCCAATCTTCTGGGACAAGCTTCCCAAGCTTCTGGGAGAAAGCTTCCAAAGCTTCTGGGAGAAGCTTCCCAGACTGCTGGAATAAGCTTTCCAAACTTCTGGGACAAGCTTTTCAAGCTTCTGATGGAAGCTTCCCAAACTTCTAGGACAAGCTTCCCAAGCTTCTGGAAAAGTCTTTCCAAGCTTCTGGGAGAAGCTTCCCAAACTTCTGGGACAAGCTTCACAAACTTCTGGCTCAAGCTTTCCAAGCTTCTGGGAAAAGCTTTCCAAGCTTCTGATAGAAGCTTTACACTTCTGGAAAAATCTTTGCAAGCTTCTGGGAGAAGCTTCCCAAACTTCTGTAATAAGCTTCCCAAATTTCTGGGACAAGCTTTCCAAGCTTCTGGGATAAGCTTTCCAAGCTTCCCAAACTTCTGGTAGAAGCTTTCCAAGTTTTTGAGAGTAGCTTCCCAAGCTTCTGGAAAAAAGCTCTCCAAACATTTTCAAGAAACTTCGGAGAAAATTTCTGAGGAAAAGCTTCTGTAGCTTCTGGAAGAAATTCAAAATTTTCTGTGAGAAGCTTTCCAAGTTTTGGAGGAAAAGCTTTACAGGGAAAACTATCCAAGTCAAGATTCCCAAGCTTCTGGGACAAGCTTTCCAAGCATCTATCAAGCTGCTATGGAAAGCTTTTTAAGCCCTTGGGAATACTTTCTCCATTGTATGCGACAATCTTACCTAACTTCCAAGGAAAATTTTTGATAGCTTCTGAAAGCTTTCAAACATGCGATGAGAAGTTTTCTATGATTCGGGGAAAATACTTTTAAGCTTCTGAGAGAGTTCTTCAAGCTTCTAGGAAGAACCTGGGTGGAGCCGGAATGTCTAGGAGGAGCCTTCCAAGCATCGGAGGAGAAGCTTCCCAACCAACTGAAGAAAAGTTTCTCCAGCTTCTGGAGAAGAGCTTCTGAAAAGCTTTACAATTGGGTCAGTGAATTAAGTTTGATCCTCATTTTTGGGGATAGAATTGCCCACAAGTAAAATAAGTGGACTTTGTAAAGCTCAACGCAAGAGGGGTTCGTCTTTTTTTGTATCGTCGGAGTGGAAATTTTGTTTCATTGTTGCGTCTCGGTGGGCAGCTTTTTGTTGGACAGTCGAGGATGAAATATCAACTGGTGAGCTCGTTTCATGTTTTTGTTTCAAATGTTTTGGGTCTGTGTGACCAATGAAAATAATTCTAATCATTCACATTTCCAAACTCCCAGTGTTTTCTCGTGGAAGTGCAGAAGACTCATCGGCTTCCATAAAGCGAGTAACATGCCAACATCTTCTACCCATCCCAAATTGCCATTTATTTTGGAGCAACATTTTGAAATCTACGTCAGAATTTAATATAGCTTCTCCCATAAGCTCGAGAAACTTTTCCTAAAGCTTGAAGTTTTTAAATGTTTGAATGGCCATGAATGCTTTATTTTCTGAAACTTATAAGGTTCTATCAGAACTTTGGAAACTCAGGATTCCATTCAATCCCGTCATATTTCAAAATACTTCAACCACACTAAACAAATCCGGACCAATTGCAACAATTGCAAGTTGCAAGCTGTCATTGAACTTCCCCCGGAACCGAACCGACCATCAGAGGGCACGCCAAATCAAACACAACATATGTGGTCCGTCTGACCATCGGCCATAAATCGAAAGTGACTGGGCATCAACGTTTTCTCTCTTGTTTTGGGCTTGCTTTACAGTGCCTCTACACTGTGCAACCGAAGCACACAAGGCACGGGTTTCGAATAAAATGTAGCCCCGAGTTGGATATGGCGGCTCTCGGTTCTGTCATAATATGTAGTGTAGGCAGTCGCCGCCGCCGCATAGCTAAGGCGGCGATTGACTGACTGATGATCAGCGAAAAAAGCGGTCCTACATTTTAATGGCCTGCAGTCGCGCGCGATCAAAAACAGCTGTTTCAGTACATCGACTTCGCTCGCCGCGACCAAAAACCGGACCAATTTCCCTCTATGGATACCCCGCTCTAGGACTTCGGCGACTTGTGGGAAAAATCGGCGCAAATATTTTATCGAGCGTTGAATTCCACGGTCCCATCTGGGCATAGGCCTATGAACTCAATCGCCGTGCGGAGGTTCAATGGTCTTTTGGTTTGACCATATTGCATTGTGATGTAAGAATTGGTCCGATCTGCGCCGGCTGGGGTCTTATGGGTCAGCAATCAGCGCATGATTGGAAATTGGGACTGACTGCAGCTGCCAAGGACTGTAGATGCTTCGTCGATTAGTCATTCGGGCCCCCTTGGTGGTGACGAATAACGGACTTTAAAGTGAATGGGGTGACCCCAAAAAAATAACGACACGACTTGATTGGAGATTTGCCGGGGCTCCATGCTGGTTAATATATTGATAATACACGTTGAAGTACTAATTTTTGTTGAATGGCTCGGAATACCAGTGTTACTGCTGTGCAGCCAAGGTTCTTTGAAAAGTATCTCTTCTTTCATATTGAGTTCAAAGCTTGTTAATTCTTTTTATCACGAGGGCATCACTGTTTTGCAGATTCAGATCATTGACGTGAAAAAGATTAGATACTTCTCAAAAAAATTTTAAACACTTCTGTTTCTATAGCATATCGAGTGATCTTAGATCAATTGGTGAGCTCGTTTTATACTATTATTTTTATACTAGTCACGTACCAACGGAATTGGGAAGCGTAAAACTATGTAAGGGCTTAAAAAAGTTTATACGTTTCATTTGAGTATTTTTTAATTCTCTTAACATACGCAGTATGGTGTCCCAAAATTTAACTTTGTCAAAAAAATTGGAGGCTCTAGCTAAGGGAGTTATAATCAAACTGTTGCTTGAGAGGAAATCTAAAACATAACGTTTAGATTTTGCCCCGTTCAAATTATTGAAAATAAAAACGATTTTCGTGACTTTGAAATAGAATTTTGAGGAAGCTTGGAAGCTTCTCTCGCAGAAGCTTGGAAGCTTCTCTCGCAGAAGCTTGGAAGCTTCTCTCGCAGAAGCTTGGAAGCTTCTCTCGCAGAAGCTTGGAAGCTTCTCTCGGAGAAGCTTGGAAGCTTCTCTCGCAGAAGCTTGGAAGCTTCTCTCGCAGAAGCTTGGAAGCTTCTCTCGCAGAAGCTTGGAAGCTTGTCTCGCAGAAGCTTGGAAGCTTGTCTCGCAGAAGCTTGGAAGCTTGTCTCGCAGAAGCTTGGAAGCTTCTCTCGCAGAAGCTTGGAAGCTTCTCTCGCAGAAGCTTGGAAGCTTCTCTCGCAGAAGCTTGGAAGCTTCTCTCGCAGAAGCTTGGAAGCTTCTCTCGCAGAAGCTTGGGAGCTTCTCTCCAGAAGCTTGGGAGCTTCTCTCCAGAAGCTTGGAACCTTCTCTCCAGAAGCTTGGGAGCTTCTCTCCAGAAGCTTGGAACCTTCTCTCCAGAAGCTTGGGAGCTTCTCTCCAGAAGCTTGGGAGCTTCTCTCCAGAAGCTTGGGAGCTTCTCTCCAGAAGCTTGGAACCTTCTCTCCAGAAGCTTGGAACCTTCTCTCCAGAAGCTTGGGAGCTTCTCTCCAGAAGCTTGGGAGCTTCTCTCCAGAAGATTGGGAGCTTCTCTCCAGAAGCTTGGGAGCTTCTCTCCAGAAGCTTGGGAGCTTCTCTCCAGAAGCTTGGGAGCTTCTCTCGCAGAAGCTTGGGAGCCTCTCTCCAGAAGCTTGGGAGCATCTCTCCAGAAGCTTGGGAGCTTCTCTCCAGAAGCTTGGGAGCTTCTCTCCAGAAGCTTGGGAGCTTCTCTCCAGAAGCTTGGGAGCTTCTCTCCAGAAGCTTGGGAGCTTCTCTCCAGAAGCTTGGGAGCTTCTCTCCAGAAGCTTGGGAGCTTCTCTCCAGAAGCTTGGAACCTTCTCTCCAGAAGCTTGGAACCTTCTCTCCAGAAGCTTGGGAGCTTCTCTCCAGAAGCTTGGGAGCCTCTCTCCAGAAGCTTGGGAGCATCTCTCCAGAAGCTTGGGAGCTTCTCTCCAGAAGCTTGGGAGCTTCTCTCCAGAAGCTTGGGAGCTTCTCTCCAGAAGCTTGGGAGCTTCTCTCCAGAAGCTTGGGAGCTTCTCTCCAGAAGCTTGGGAGCTTCTCTCCAGAAGCTTGGGAGCTTCTCTCCAGAAGCTTGGAACCTTCTCTCCAGAAGCTTGGAACCTTCTCTCCAGAAGCTTGGGAGCTTCTCTCCAGAAGCTTGGGAGCTTCTCTCCAGAAGATTGGGAGCTTCTCTCTAGAAGCTTGGGAGCTTCTCTCCAGAAGCTTGGGAGCTTCTCTCCAGAAGCTTGGGAGCTTCTCTCCAGAAGCTTGGGAGCTTCTCTCCAGAAGCTTGGGAGCTTCTCTCGCAGAAGCTTGGGAGCCTCTCTCCAGAAGCTTGGGAGCTTCTCTCCAGAAGCTTGGGAGCTTCTCTCCAGAAGCTTGGGAGCTTCTCTCCAGAAGCTTGGGAGCTTCTCTCCAGAAGCTTGGGAGCTTCTCTCGCAGAAGCTTGGGAGCCTCTCTCCAGAAGCTTGGGAGCTTCTCTCCAGAAGCTTGGGAGCTTCTCTCGCAGAAGCTTGGGAGCTTCTCTCCAGAAGCTTGGGAGCTTCTCTCCAGAAGCTTGGAACCTTCTCTCCAGAAGCTTGGAACCTTCTCTCCAGAAGCTTGGAACCTTCTCTCCAGAAGCTTGGAACCTTCTCTCCAGAAGCTTGGAACCTTCTCTCCAGAAGCTTGGAACCTTCTCTCCAGAAGCTTGGGAGCTTCTCTCGAGAAGCTTGGGAGCTTCTCTCCAGAAGTTTGGGAGCTTCTCTCCAGAAGCTTGGGAGCTTCTCTCCAGAAGCTTGGGAGCTTCTCTCCAGAAGCTTGGGAGCTTCTCTCCAGAAGCTTGGGAGCTTCTCTCCAGAAGCTTGGGAGCTTCTCTCCAGAAGCTGGGATGCTTCCCTCGCAGAAGCTTGGAAGCTTCTGTTGCAGAAGCTAGGAAGCTTCTCTCGCAGAAGCCTGGAAGCTTCTCTCGCAGAAGCCTGGAAGCTTCTCTCGCAGAAGCTTGGAAGCTTCTCTCACAGAAGCTGGGATGCTTCCCTCGCAGAAGCTTGGAAGCTTCTGTTGCAGAAGCTTGGAAGCTTCTCTCACAGAAGCTGGAAGCTTCTCTCACAGAAGCTGGAAGCTTCTCTCACAGAAGCTTGAAAGCTTCTACCACAGAAGCTTGAAAGCTTCTCTCGCAGAAGCTGAGAAGCTTCTCTCACAGAAGCTTGGGAGCTTCTCTCCAGAAGCTTAGGAGCTTCTCTCCAGAAGCTTAGGAGCTTCTCTCCAGAAGTTTGGGAGCTTCTCTCCAGAAGCTTAGGAGCTTCTCTCCAGAAGCTTGGAAGCTTCTCTCCAGAAGCTTGGGAGCTTCTCTCGCAGAAGCTGGGAAGCTTCTCTCCAGAAGCTGGGAAGCTTATCTCCAGAAGCTGGGAAGCTTCTCTCCAGAAGCTGGGAAGCTTCTCTCCAGAAGCTTGGGAGCTTCTCTCCAGAAGCTTGGGAGCTTCTCTCCAGAAGCTTGGGAGCTTCTCTCCAGAAGCTTGGGAGCTTCTCTCCAGAATCTTGGGAGCTTCTCTCCAGAAGCTTGGGAGCTTCTCTCACAGAAGCTTGGAAGCTTCTCTCACAGAAGCTTGGTAGCTTGGAAGCTTCTCTCACAGAAGCTTGGGAGCTTCTCTCGCAGAAGCTCCAGAAACTTGGAAGCTTCTCTCGCAGAAGCTGGGAAGCTTCTTTCCAGAAGCTGGGAAGCTTCTTTCCAGATGCTGGCAGATGCTGGGAGCTTCTCTCCAGAAGCTAGGGAGCTTCTCTCCATCTGGAGCTGGGAAGCTTCTCTCCATCTGGAGCTGGGAAGCTTCCCTCCAGAAGCTGGGAAGCTTCTCTCCAGAAGCTTGGGAGCTTCTCTCCAGAATCTGGGAATCTTCTCTCCAGAAGCTCCAGAGAAAAAAAAAACCAACAGTGCGTCGGTGCTTTCCAACGACCTATTTTACTGAAATTGCGGTAAATTGTCATTTTTACGAGTTGGAAACAATGCCGCAGTTTTCCATCATCAGTCTCACCATTAGAAGTTTCGCCATTAAAACCTCTAATTGATGCACCTTTTCTAGTACAAATTATCTATATTCTACATGACCGACCATCAAACGACCCCTTGATATCTCATCAAGGAAACAGTTTTCATCGTTACTTAACGAGCCGCTTCCGTCTTGGTTTTTTGCCCTTTCCCGAAAAAAAAAATCTGACTGCCTCGAAAATTCATTCAAAATTTGGCACTAAACTCCCGGAATAATGAGCCACCACTCATTTTGGTTTGGTCTTTTTTTCCCTTCCTCGTCAACTGTCTATGATAGTCGTCGTCTTCGCCATAATTAATTCGCGCTTTATGTAGCAGCACGATGCCCACAATAAAAGTAAAAAGTAACAGTAATCTCCACCGCTATCGGGTTTCTTTTTGGAGAAGATCTCCCCGTAGGCTTTCGCTTTGGACTCGAATTAGAGCTGGGGCGCTCCCTTTGGCAGTTTCAGTTCGGTTTGAAATCGTTGCTCAGTTTGGTTGGGATAATAGTGGGTTTCTATTTTTTGTGGATTTGCTTGACTTACGAGTGACAATGACGACCATTGCTTATTTTTTGTAAAATTTTTGAATGGGAAAGATTAGATAATTCATCGAGATGAGTTGATGGTCCATTTGTATTAATTGACTTTAATTTTCTTCTTTAAATTCCCAATTCAAATTCAAGTTTGCTAAGCGTTAATTAAGAGTGACATGGCGCTTCACTATTCTGAATTATTGAAGGTTAACTTCGTAAAATATTATCAGAAGTTTCTCTTCAGTATGTTGAAAAGCTTTTCCTAAGAAGCTTCAAAAGCCTTTCCACAGTAGCTTGAAAAACTCTTTCTCAAAAGCTTAAAAATGTTTTTTTTTACAAAGTTTGGGTGTTTCCGCAAAAGCTTAAAAAACTTCTTCTCACAAACTTAGGAAGCTTATTGTTAGAAGATTGGGAAGCTTCTCCCAGAAGTTTGGGAAGTTTCTCCTCACAAGCTCGACAATACTGCTCAAAAACTTTGAAAGCTTTTCCTCAGAAACTTGGAAAGCTTCAGAAGCTACTCTCCAGAAGCTTGCATTGCTTTTCCCAGATGATTCGAAAGCTTCTCCTAAGAAACTTCAAATGGTTCTCCACAGAAGCTTGGAAATCCCCTACTTGAAAGTTTGAGAAGCTTTAATTCAAAATATAGGGAATCTTGTCTCAGAAGCGTGGGAGGTATCCCCCCGAGGCTTGGAAAGGCTTCTACACAAGCTTGACAAGCTCAGAAAATTGGAAAGTTTCTCCAAAGATACTTGGGAACCCTCTCCTCAGAAGATTGGAAAACTTCTCCTTAGAAGCTCTGAAAACTTTATCTTAAAAACCTTTGAAGCACATCCTCAGACGTTCGGGAGGCATCTCCTCGGATATTTGGGAAGCCTCTCCTCCTTGGAATTTTCTCTTCAGATCGTTGAGAAGCTTTTCCTCAGAAAGAAGTGAACTTTCTCTTTAGTAGTTTGAGAAATCTTTTCTCAGAAGTTTGATAAGCTTTCTCTCTAGAGCTTGGGGGTTTCTTTCCAGAACTTCGGAAAAGCTCTCCCAGAAGCTGCAAAAGGGCTTCTTCAGAAGCTTGGGAATCTTATCTTTCAAGGATCAAGAAAATTCCCAGAATCTTCAATTTCAAAATGCTCCTTTGGCTTCTTTTCAGAAACCTCTTCAGGTATCTTGTCAGTATCCTCTTCAGAATCCTAATTCAGGATTCATTTCAGAATCTGCTTAGAATTCTTATCGGGATTCTCTTCGAACTGCTCTTGATGATCCTCTTCAAGACTTCCATTAGAAACTAGGATTCTCTTTAAAATCCCCGTCAAGCTTCTCTTTGGAATCCTCCCCTAGATACTTTTCAGAATCTTCTTCAGAATCCTCTCCATAATTCTTTTCAGAGTCTTCTTCATAACTCTTTCAATGATCCTTCTCAGGATTCTCTTCAGAATCCCGTTCAGGAATCTTTTTAGATCCTGTAGATGGATTTCCGATTGCTCTCATGTCTAGCATGTTTTCTCTGTCGGATGAAGAGTCACGAGTAATTCAAGCATCTTTTGAGTAATTAGAACAAGTATAATTCATATCCAACTGGTAAACCTAGTATTGTTTTGAAATCCACAGTGATTAATTAAATCAATTCCATACACCCAGACAACAATCTGCCCTACAATCAGCGCAAAAGTTATGTCTCATCACCCGAAGATAAATCGATTCCTCTTTTTCCTAACGCTCAATATCAATTCGCAGCTTCGGTATCTGTGTCGCTACTTCTGTCAACAATGAACCTCTCTGTGTATCCACTTGACTTCCAATCGAGTTCCCTAGTTTTCAGTTTTTTGCTCGTTCACTAGTGATGCTAATCCGATACGGTGTCGTCGTTGCAACTAGACTATGCGAACATCATTTATTGCAGAACAGCTCCCGCACCTGCACCGAAAGCGACCGGATTCTGCGAGAATTGGTGAACCCTTGCGGGATAGAGGAAGGGAGCAAAACGCGCAAATTGGATTCATTCAAATGTCAATCATGACACGACAAGCGAAATAGGGCCAGATCTTGATCAATAACCGTCGCGCACTTTTTTTGCATCGCCTTCGTCAGTTGACCGACCGTATCTACGACGACGACGACGATGGGACGCGGATGAATGCATTTTTCCCTGCTAGATGAGGCTTAGATCTAGGCAACAGCATCAATCATCGCAAATGGAACCTGTTGTCGTCGTCGTCGTCGTAGGGTTCAACAAAAGAAAAGCCCTCGGAGTGAAAGATGCCCAATCACCTGTTGTTCAGATCTTGAGTGGTGGTGCTCTAGCTGCTGTTGCACATTTGGTTGCATGCTTCGACTCACATGACACCTTAGGCCGTAGATGCCAAGGACAGGGCTGGTAGCGGCTGAGTGTCTTCAAAAGTTAAACTTTTCGACTGATGCCTGAAAAAACAGACCTTATCGAGACTTAACAAGAACCATAAAGAGACCAAAAAGTAACTAAGACAAAAAAAACTGAAGCTACTGGAGCCAAGATATTAGTTTTCATAATGATTCCTCTGAGATTCGGACCAGAAATATCTGTAAAAATGGAATGGTGTTTGTATGTCACGAGTTGGCTTGAGGAAGGGTTTCGAATTTCAAAAAATCTCTCTTGGTTGTGTTCCTGAAGTACTCCGACGTGTTTGTCAGTATAAAAGGCTCAGGATATTTACCGGGAATGTCGAACAAACGAGAGTGAATGGAACTGTCGGTTTTTCATGGAAATTTTCAAGGCATTTTTCAACAGCCTACTTGATGGCAAGACGAAGTTGGTCGGAACCACTAGTGTAAATAGGGTACGACCGCGGCAAAGACGAAAAATTTTGGTTTCATCATCTTGGTTAACCGCGAAATTTGCCTCGAGTTTCCATTGTCCGCAATTATCAGGTATCTGCCCAATTTTCTTCGAGGCCGTATTCCAAATATTTCTTAAAAGTTCATTGAGTGATTCATTTACGAACTTTTTTGAGCAATTTCTCTGAGAATTTCGTTCAAGATATCATCATGAAATAAACCTTTTTTTTTTTTTTTTTCAAAAAATTCATTCACAAATTTTCTCAAGAAAGACCATCTATTTGTACAAGGTTTTCGTATGAGACATATTCAAGAATTTAACTAGCTACAGTCGTTCAGAAATTCTTTATCTTTCAACATGGACTTTCTCCAAGGATACTTTAAGATAATGGTCCAGGGATTCCTTCTAGAATTTCTTCGAACCCCAAGTAAATTCTTAATATTTGCTTTGTGCGTAAAAACTGTGGAAATACAAGCCAATGAGTCAAATGGATGAGCCAACTCATGCATGATTTTTTGGCTACTGAGTTGCGTGAGTTACAACTCAAGCGTGAGAAATCTCAAGCATGAGAAATGAGAAATTGAGATTTTTGCAACGTTTTTCTTCGAAAATCCGGCCAGACAAATTTCTATGAACATTTTTCATTGTACACCACCGTATTTCCATCGGTTCATGGGAACATATGTAGAAAATTAAAACAAATTTGTATGAGTAAGTAGATGAAAAAACCGAATTTAGTACTATACCATTTAATTCCACTAGAGTTTGTATCCTTTGACAGATACGCGTATTTCGACCTCAACTGTAAGGCCGTCTTCAGTGTCGTGTACTAGACTCGACTTGAAGAAAACCATCGTATGCACACATTATATATTAACACTAGGTATAAACGTATTTCCCTACCCATTATTATTTTTTAACTTAAAATTTATGAGCTTTAGGTACATTCCATCCCTCTTTTGTTGAAACTTTAAATGCTGAAAGGTACATCACGGGAACGATTAGTAGGTACCAAGTTGAATAGCCATGTATTGCCGTTGCCGTTGTCTCTGTTGAGTAGCGTCGTAGGTACCTGTTTGCAAATTTCCAGATTCTCCGCCACATCCAGTTTCCAAGGAGAAGAAACATTTCTCAAAATTTTGATATCGGCCGTCGTAATTGTATGTCCTTCTGAAAAGATGTGTTCTGCCACCTTAGATTTGAAATCGTATGTCATCCCCTTGTCTATACGATTTCAAATCTAAGGTGGCAGAACACATCTTTTCAGAAGGACATACAATTACGACGGCCGATATCAAAATTTTGAGAAATGTTTCTTCTCCTTGGAAACTGGATGTGGCGGAGAGTCTGGAAATTTGCAAACAGGTACCTACGACGCTACTCAACAGAGACAACGGCAACGGCAATACATGGCTATTCAACTTGGTACCTACTAATCGTTCCCGTGATGTACCTTTCAGCATTTAAAGTTTCAACAAAAGAGGGATGGAATGTACCTAAAGCTCATAAATTTTAAGTTAAAAAATAATAATGGGTAGGGAAATACGTTTATACCTAGTGTTAATATATAATGTGTGCATACGATGGTTTTCTTCAAGTCGAGTCTAGTACACGACACTGAAGACGGCCTTACAGTTGAGGTCGAAATACGCGTATCTGTCAAAGGATACAAACTCCAGTGGAATTAAATGGTATAGTACTAAATTCGGTTTTTTCATCTACTTATAGGTATTCTACTAAACAGCTCGAAGATTTATTATTAAATTTGTATGATTTTCAAAAATATATAAAAAAGTCACATTTCTGCCCTCAGTAAATCGTGCTTAACTCTAAAATGCATAGAGTAAAAGGTTTGCTGTCTTTGGCAAAGTTTTTCCTTACAAAATTCGTTTCTTTTCATAGGTAAAGGAATTGTACTCCCGTTTGATTTTCAAAGGTCAAGGAATCTTACTAGTTTGATACCCACTTTTAGTGATTTAAAATAATAATGTACTGAAAAAAACATAGTTTTCGAATATTCGAAAAATCGATTTGCAAAATTTTCGTGCAAAACATTCTGTGAATATGTTTTCTAGATGATAGGTTTATCACAAAAGTTGGACTTTTTTCATAAATCTCAACGGGACAACCTCTATATGTCATTTCTCAGAGATCCTCCCATACAAAAGTTTGTTTGTAACATCCTTAGCTACCATTTGGAGGTTTTTTAACAAGGTGATATTTGTGGACACTCTACTCTCTAGACTCCATTATAAATTTATTCGAGAATTTCTCTAAAGATTCTTTAACAAATTTCCCAAGAAAATTGTAGAGTGTTTTTGAGTGGTTCCTCGAAAGATTTTGCTAGAAATTCGTCTAAGATTTCCGTATTGGACATTTTTTTTTTTTTTTTTTTTTGAAAAGACACCAACAGGTTAAAGCTTCCAGTGGTCGATTATGTCCTTTGAAGGAAGCACCACACTAGACAACGGACTAGCAATTTTAAGGGCTATAGCTATAATTCTAGAAATCGTCTAGAAATATCTCTACTGATCTTTCAGGATTTGCTCCAGAATTGTCGTTCAGTTTTTCAAAGATTTCATTCAAGAATTTCGCAAGGGATACTTTGAGAGGTTAGTACATAGATTTCTCTAAGAGTTTATTCATAAAAATCATAACACCAAAAATGGTCATTTTCGACACCCATCCACCCCCTGGCAAGGCTTTTTGTATTAACATTCTACAAATTTTGTATGAGCTGTAACACCTCAAGGACACCCACCCACCCCCTAGAGCGTTATGAAATTTGTGAATGGGCCCTAATAATTTCTTCAGAAAGCCCAAAATTCTTCGATTTTCCAAAAAAGTTTTCAACTAAATTATCCAGAGATTAGTGAAAGACAATCTTAAGGACAGTATTGAAGAAATCCCTGAACATAAGCCTGGAAGTATCGCTATAACAATTCCTATAGTAATATCTGAACAATCTTCTGTTAAATACCTAGATAAACTTCTTCTATAGTTTTCATTCCTTGAAAAACATTGAACAGAATTCACAAAGAAACTTATAAAAAAATGGTCGGAATCAGGGCTGTTATATGTCATCACGATGGGCCTTCCTTAGTCGAGTGGTTAGAGTCCGCGGCTACAAAGCAAAGCCATGCTGAAGGTGTCTGGGTTCGATTCCCGGTCGGTCCAGGATCTTTTCGTAATGGAAATTTCCTTGACTTCCCTGGGCATAGAGTATAATCGCACCTGCCACACGAGATACGAATGCTGAAATGGCAACTTTGGCAAAGAATGCTCTCAGTTAACAACTGTCACTAAGAAGACGCCAATTCCTAAAATAATAATGAGTTCACAAAGGAATGCATAAGAAAATGGGTGGAAAAATAACTACATTGAAATATACTTTACTGAATTTTTTTTAAAGAATTTCTTCAAAAAATCGAAAATAAATTATTGGGGATTTTTTTTCGGAAGAACTTCTGAAGAGATTCTGAAGAAAGGAAATTCAAGAATAGGATTTCTTAAAGGTAATAAGTGAATATTAAATAAGTAAAATTTCTTGGTTAGGTATTTCGTATCAGTATTCACTGCAGTGAGAAGAAAAACAGTAACTGTAGATACCATTTTGATAAAAAAGAGACTTTAGAGAACTTTAGAACAGAGACTGTTTACAGACTTGCATTGAAATAGAAACCAAGTCTTTTAAAAAAAGACCTGTGACCAGCCCTGTTATTGAAAAAACTCAAACAAGTCGCTGAAAAAAAAGGAGGAAATCACTGGAGATAGTAGCAATAGAGAACTCAAGGATTTCCTGGGCGAACTCTGAGGAAATTCCTCTAAGCTCTACCTTTCCTTAAGAATCTTTAGAAAAATTAACAACTACCGAAAAGCTAAACATTACATATAATTTGCAATTGGATTAGATGGACAAATTGATGTGAAGATTTGCGAAAAAGTTACACGTCTTCTCAGTGAGAATCGAACTCACGACTCCCCGATCTCTAGTTGGGGCGCGTTAACCACTACGCCATGAGAGGACTCATGAACGCAGAAGTTAACCTGAATTCGATTTCAGCTCAATAATCACGTGGTCCTCTTTCGCAAAGTGCACCTCTTTCGGAAGAATTAGATGCCCATCCAAACACAACGCTTTCTATATATATCCAATGCCTAGCCCGAGAGCGCATTGTTTTTAGATATAGGAATAGCACACTACACTAGCCAGCAACTGCGCTGGCTGAGGTTTCTATTGTGTGGGCTTCCAATGGGTCGCGACGTTCTCAAACGACCGGTTACGGAACATGAGTCCGTTGCTCGATAAATATTTGTTTTAATTATGAATCGTGGTTTACGGCCAGTCCTCTCATGGCGTAGTGGTTAACGCGCCCCAACTAGAGATCGGGGAGTCGTGAGTTCGATTCTCACTGAGAAGACGTGTAACTTTTTCGCAAATCTTCACATCAATTTGTCCATCTAATCCAATTGCAAATTATATGTAATGTTTAGCTTTTCGGTAGTTGTTAAACTTCCACTCGGCTGGTTGGCCGTAAACCACGATTCATAATTAAAACAAATATTTATCGAGCAACGGACTCATGTTCCGTAACCGGTCGTTTGAGAACGTCGCGACCCATTGGAAGCCCACACAATAGAAACCTCAGCCAGCGCAGTTGCTGGCTAGTGTAGTGTGCTATTCCTATATCTAAAAACAATGCGCTCTCGGGCTAGGCATTGGATATATATAGAAAGCGTTGTGTTTGGATGGGCATCTAATTCTTCCGAAAGAGGTGCACTTTGCGAAAGAGGACCACGTGATTATTGAGCTGAAATCGAATTCAGGTTAACTTCTGCGTTCATGAGTCCTCTCATGGCGTAGTGGTTAACGCGCCCCAACTAGAGATCGGGGAGTCGTGAGTTCGATTCTCACTGAGAAGACGTGTAACTTTTTCGCAAATCTTCACATCAATTTGTCCATCTAATCCAATTGCAAATTATATGTAATGTTTAGCTTTTCGGTAGTTGTTAAACTTCCACTCGGCTGGTTGGCCGTAAACCACGATTCATAATTAAAACAAATATTTATCGAGCAACGGACTCATGTTCCGTAACCGGTCGTTTGAGAACGTCGCGACCCATTGGAAGCCCACACAATAGAAACCTCAGCCAGCGCAGTTGCTGGCTAGTGTAGTGTGCTATTCCTATATCTAAAAACAATGCGCTCTCGGGCTAGGCATTGGATATATATAGAAAGCGTTGTGTTTGGATGGGCATCTAATTCTTCCGAAAGAGGTGCACTTTGCGAAAGAGGACCACGTGATTATTGAGCTGAAATCGAATTCAGGTTAACTTCTGCGTTCATGAGTCCTCTCATGGCGTAGTGGTTAACGCGCCCCAACTAGAGATCGGGGAGTCGTGAGTTCGATTCTCACTGAGAAGACGTGTAACTTTTTCGCAAATCTTCACATCAATTTGTCCATCTAATCCAATTGCAAATTATATGTAATGTTTAGCTTTTCGGTAGTTGTTAAACTTCCACTCGGCTGGTTGGCCGTAAACCACGATTCATAATTAAAACAAATATTTATCGAGCAACGGACTCATGTTCCGTAACCGGTCGTTTGAGAACGTCGCGACCCATTGGAAGCCCACACAATAGAAACCTCAGCCAGCGCAGTTGCTGGCTAGTGTAGTGTGCTATTCCTATATCTAAAAACAATGCGCTCTCGGGCTAGGCATTGGATATATATAGAAAGCGTTGTGTTTGGATGGGCATCTAATTCTTCCGAAAGAGGTGCACTTTGCGAAAGAGGACCACGTGATTATTGAGCTGAAATCGAATTCAGGTTAACTTCTGCGTTCATGAGTCCTCTCATGGCGTAGTGGTTAACGCGCCCCAACTAGAGATCGGGGAGTCGTGAGTTCGATTCTCACTGAGAAGACGTGTAACTTTTTCGCAAATCTTCACATCAATTTGTCCATCTAATCCAATTGCAAATTATATGTAATGTTTAGCTTTTCGGTAGTTGTTAAACTTCCACTCGGCTGGTTGGCCGTAAACCACGATTCATAATTAAAACAAATATTAGAAAAATTTCTGGGGGGATTCATGGAAGTATGCCTAAAAGGAGAAGATATATTTGAAAAAATCACTAGAAGAGATGCTGGAACTTTTCCTTAAAGAACCTGGGAAGAATTTCCGGAAGAACCAGTGGAATAATTGGGCCAGCAGTTTTTTTAGTAGCTGCTAAAATTTTGCACCAGCTATCACTGTGATCGCAGGAAAGAAAACAGTGACTTAAGTGACCATTAGGGTGCGGCTTACTTTTCGAAAGTTTTCAAAACCGAACATTGGTGCGCTCTTCTAAATTCAAATCACGTAAAAAGGCAAACCTCAATTTTCGAGGCCAAAAATTTCAAATTTTAGAGGTGGCGCAAGTTGAATTTTCAAGTTATGAAATATGATCTTCAGTGAAGTCTTAGTAACTTTGTTGTTTGTCAACCAATTCTGAAACTCCTAGTGCTATTCTCTTCAAAATTAATTTTTTGAAAAGTTTGTAGAATTTCAAGTTTGTCTAAAGCAAAACTAGTTTTAGTTAAAAGTAGTTTTCGCCAGAATTGTTCTCTTTTTACCGAACAATGTATGTATTTTCTCATTTGCTAAACCTTCAAAAAGGTCTTAGAAGCATTTTTTTTATAAATGTTATAACAAAAACATTTTTAAAATTTTTGAAAAATGTGTGCGCTATTCAACTTGTAGTTATAACGATTGTACCCCGTTTGGCAAAAAGTCGTTTAGCATAAGGTCGTTTGGCATAAAGCCGTTTGGCATAAAGTCATTTGGCATAATGGTCGTTTGGCATAATGGTCATTTGGCATAATGGCCGTTTGGCAAAATGATTGCCTTAAAATAAATATCAGCATTTTTAAAGCTTTTACCGAGATCAACACCACCGAGCCCATAGCAAAAAAAATGATATGTTCTAAACAAGCGTGGTGATCGTTCAGAGATTTTCCAAGCTAAGAATTTAAAAACTTGTTGTGAAATTAGAGAGCATTACTAACTAAAACTCGTGACGGGTCTCTACATCTCAGAAAAAAGAGTATCTTTGAGCTTGTTGCGATATACATATTTGAAAACAGTAAATTGGCAAAGAAAGTTCGCAGTTATTCATCAAGGGAACGCTCATAGAATATTTCACTGTAGATCAAGCTCTGTCCCAGTTTGGACGTAACACTCAATGATAATTACTTGATAAAAGAATGTTTTTTTTTTTTGCAAAATATCAAAAGCTCTAATCCAAAGATCTATCAATGCGACTTAATGCAAAAATAGCCTTTACACGAGAGCAGATTATTTTTCGTGTAAAATGTTTGAGGCTTTAACGCAAAAAAATCTTTTCACAGCATAGATCAAATCAACAACACATCTTTTAAACAAAATATATGTGGCAAAACTTTTGAACGGTTCAATATTAATTTTATGAATAGGAATATGAAACACCAAAAACATCGTCTATTTTCGAGAGAAGGGAAATTTTGTGATTTAAAAAAAACAACAAAGTATAATAATGGTTAACATTTAGCTTTACAAAATAATAAAATTTGAAACAGTATATATATATATAGAACAGCCTATTTTTAAAAGAAGGCAGGATTTATAATTAAACTAATAGAAGAATGGACGCCAGAAATTATTGCGGCATAATAAAACGAAAAGACATAAAAAGTGCGTTCAGAATCATCAAAGTGATTGTGCTACTTTTCCCCGAAAAGTGGTGACGAGAAAGAACGATAAACAGTCAAAAGAAGGAAGTATTTTGTCATTCTCGGTTATACCCATGTTGGCAAAAAAGCTTAGGACGGTAAAACTCGAAAGAACCGCCAATTAAATAAAGAAGGGTGCATATTAGATGGTCAGTTCGTTAACCACCTCGAAATGTATAAAGTTACGACAATTATGAGTGCTAAAAACTTTTCGGAAAACGCGATATTCGGGGAACTGGCATTCGGAAAAACGACATTTGGGGAAAAGTAGCACAACCCATCGAAGTAACTGCAGTAATCGATTTCTCATTTCGCTGATAATTTGAGCAGATCAGTTGTCAGTTGGAAACAAAAAAATACTTAAAAAATATATCTCCAAAGAACAACCTATACATAAAAGAAGGAAAATTTATTGAAATTTTAAATCAACAGTTTTCATACCTATAATTATGGTTAACATCATATTTATAAAAAAAAGAACAATTAAAAGAAGGGTAAATTTGTGCTAAATGTATATACATCTTCAGTGCAAAATTTTTTTCCAATAGCGAAACTCAAAAGAAGAATTAATATTTGAAAGAAGGGTAATATGTGGATAAATAATAAAATTTATTCAAGAGCAAATGATTGTTGAATAAAGTGTATTTCTGTATCAATTGACTCCAAAACAAAACTGATGCCATCAGAAAGATTCAATAGAAACGTAAAAACGAATGTCGTCTTAAGAAATTCTTGGTTTCAGACTCATTATGTCAAACGACTATTATGCCAAACGACCATTATGCCAAACGACCATTATGCCAAACGACTTTATGCCAAATGACCATTATGCCAAACGACTCTATGCCAAACGGCTTTATGCCAAACGACTTTATGCCAAATGACCTACCACCGTTTGTGACATATTCAAGAATTCAACCAACAATTGGTCGGTGTTCAGACAGACAGGACTAGATGATATTTCGACGTTATAAAGATACGGTAAGGACAATTTCGATTTTTGTGATGCTATTTAGATATAGACGTATCAAATATATAAGTTTGTATGTTGATATTTGGAATACCTAGGGCACGTTTTCCTGAAACTATGAAAAAGCACTTGATCTAGTCTGTCTGAACAACGACAAATTGTCGTTTAAAAAATCTTCAATATAGGAATTTCTCTAAAGATACCTTGAGAAATTGCTCCAGGGATTCCTTCTGGAATTTATCCGAAAAATTCCCAAGGAAGTTCTCAAAACAATTATCCAAAGATGTATTCATAAAAGTGTCAGACATATTTCAGAAATTTCAGAAAAAAATCCAGGAGGTATTTCTAAAAAAAATCGTGATGTAATCTTTGACAAAAATTCTGATAAACTCCTGCAAGAAAGTCACGAAAAAACACCCTGAAGAAGTCGTGAACGGTGTAGATAAATTATTAAAGCAACTATTATAGAGCTGTAAGCGACTATTCTCAAGGCATTTTAGAGCCCTTATGCTTGAAAAAAGGAACACAAAAGAGTTCGAATGAGAATTAAAATAAAAAACGTACAGGGATAAAAAAAAAATAAAAATAATCTAAACAGGAATCAAGAGATAAAGGTATTTAAAGATTTTTTAAGAAAACCTGGCCAGTTATGCTATGAATATTTTTTGCGAATTACAAGGGTTACTGCTCGTATTTTAGTATGTATTTTTTTCAAGATTCGTTTTCCAGGAATTTCATCAGAAGCTTTTTCACCCAAAGAATTTATAAATTAGTTTAAGATAGGGAGCCAGATCCTATTCTTGGCACTTTTGATTTACTTGGGCAGTGTCCTTTTTTTTTTTGGAAGCTACGGAGGTCATATTTGGCCACCATATGCTTTGTACTGAAGCGCTTCTTACTGCAAAGTTTCAGACAATTCGGCCGGAAAAAAACCCCATTCCAAATGAATTATGGAAGTGCCCAAGTGGTTCTGCACCCTACCTTCAAGCCTGCATTTCTTTAAGGATAACCCTACTCTGTGGATTCTATTATGATTTTTTTTTCGGGAATTTCTATAAAGATTCTTTCACAAATTTCCCTAGAAAATCCTGTAGTTCATCCAGTCATTCTTCAAACAATTTCGATAGAAATTCGATAGAACTCTAGCATTAATTTCTCCAGAGATATCTCGACTGATTTCTTCCAGAATTTTCTTTCGGGTTTTCAAAGCTTTCAATCAAGAATTGCTTGAAGTATACATTTAGAATTTTTATAGAAGTTTCTATAATTCTACAGAAAATTTAGCATAAATTCTCAACGATATTGTTGGGACATTGTTGAAGAAATCTCTGAAAAAAATCTTTGAACTATCGCTATAACGAATTGTATAGTAATATCTGATGAATTTTCTGATGAACTCTTACGAGGATTCCTGAAAAAAAAATCCTAACTTGTGATAAATTGAATCCCTGAATAAAATCCTATAGAATTATCTGGAGTTATTCCTTGAAAAACATTGAACAGAATTAACACAGAAACTTGTAAAAAATGGTCCGAATAACTTCTGTAGTATTTGGTAATAAGAACCTAAAATAAAATATTGAATAATCTATGGAGATTTTGCTTGATTTTCTTAGAGTATTTTCGAAGAAATCTGTGGATAAAATGAGTGAAAAGAATTTTCTAGATAAATTTCTGAAGGAACTTAATGATGAATCACTAGCCGAATTTATTAAGTTGTGCATAGATTTCATGGAATAATCGCTTGAAGAATTAAGGATCATTTTTTTAGATAAACCGTACATGAATTCACGAAGGAGTTCATTAGTTCATATGAAAATGGTTGAAGAAATAACTAAAAAAACGGCATTGGAATTCCTTGGGAAATTCATGTAAGAGTTTCTGGATTTTTTAAAGAAATTTCTTCAAAAACTCAGGAATAAACCCTTAGCGATTTTTTCGCAATAACTTCTGTAAAAATTTTTGGATGATCTTTAAAGTTACTTAATAAAAAATCAGAGGAAAACTTGATCTTGTAGAAAAATCTCCAAAGGAAATCCATGAATAGCAAATCGATTTTTTTTAAAGTAATAAGTATTAGTGAAATAAGTAAAATTTCTTGGTTAGGTATTTCGTATCAGAATTCACTGCAAGGAGAAGGAAAATAGTGATTTTGAGAACTTCCATTAAAAATAGAGACTTGCTTTAAAATACACAGAAAGGTAATTTCATGTATATTTCAGTGTAAAATTATGAAAATAAAGGGAATGTCAGATTTGTCGCAAATTTACATTACAAATCGCGCAAAACTTCATGAACATCATGTAAATATCCATCATACATCGCGTAATCCACTATGGACTCTAACCGATTACACGACAATTCGCATAAATTTACATGACGTTGGTGTAATTTTACACGTCGTGTAATGAATATTTACGACAATTCTGGCATTCTTTGTATGTCCATGATTTAAAGCTCAATTTTACATGGAACGTTTTTTCTGTGTAGAGACCAAGTCTCTTAAAAGAGATTTGCTACCAGCCCAATCGAATCGTTGACAAAAAAATCCAGGAAAGCTCTTTGGAAATCACTGGAGATAGTTGCAATAGAGAGTTCAAAGATACCTTAGGGCGAATTCTGGAGAAATCCCTCTAAACTCTTAATTTCCTTGAGAATTTTTAGAGGAATTTTTGAGAGGTTTCATGGAAGATTCCCTGAAAGTAGAAGAACTATCTGGATAAATCACTAGAAGAAGCTTGTTCCCGAGGAATCTGGTGAGAAATTTCGGAAGAACCTTTGCACAGAAAGAAAAATCCATGTAAATTTCAGCGTAAAATCATGCACATGAAGGGAATGCCAGATATGTCGCAAATTTACACGTCATATCGTGTAAAATTACAATAACATCATGTAAGTTTCCACTATACATCGTGTAATCTAGCATGGGCTCTAACCGGTTACACTATGATTCGCATAAATTTACATGATGTTGATGTAATTTTACACGATGTGTCATGTAAATTTGCGACGAATCTAGCATTCCCTTTATGTGCATGATTTGACGCTGAAATTTACATGGATTTTTCTTTCTGTGTGGAATAATTGGGATGCTTCAGAGTCCTGTCCATCCTTCTCATATCCATTAACTGTTCTACCAACTTGAAATTATAATATATCAGGTTTAATTATTTCAACTTTTGATTCAACTTCATGCACGGAGAACAGTCGATCTGGATCGAAAATACAAGAATGTTTGTTGAATATCAAACTGAAAAAAAGTTGTCTTCTAAACGTTGGTTGGCTTTGAAACAATCAGCTCTTGCTGAACTTACACACTGTTACAGATGAACAGATTAGGACGAAACTAAACTGATTTTTTCTAGTTTGTTGGAAGTATAAACAGGAAAAAAATGGTTTAAAGTAAACCAACTTTTTTGTTTGTTTCTTTTCGTCGTCATATTTCCAACTCAGATAAGTTCAGATTAACGAGCAACGAGTAATAAAAATGCTTCATGAACATTTTTTATGTGTTTTCTTTTTTGATTTGATAAAGAAAACAAGAATGCAAGGGTAAAAAGAAGCTATTGTACTCAACCGATGTGGTACCTATTTAGAAGTGCGGTCGAAGTATCAAATTAGTATGTGTGATAACATCAGTTTTGAAGTGGCAGTTTTGCAATGCCATCTTCGGCGGACCGACAGATCACGAAGTTACCGAAAATGACTAACTTTGGTATTCAACGAACTAATTGTTTTATTTCAACTAACTTGTTTGTTGTTTCAAATCAAACAAGTTAGCAGAATACAAAATAATTTGTTGAAACAACAAAACGATATTTCAAGTGTTGAGAAACACCCACTTCATTTCACTTTGATTTCCCAAGAAAGTTCTCAATGATATATCCAGGGATCAGCCAAGAACAATTTTTAGTACATTACTAAAGAAATCCCTGACAAATTCTGAGAGTATCGCTCTAACAGATCCTATGGTAATATCTGATTAATCTTTTGTAGAAAATTCTGATGAACTCTTGCGAGGATCTCTGAAAAACTCCCTTACTTCTGATAAACTGAGCCCCTGAATAATATCCTGCAATTTCCTATAATTATTCCTTGAAAAACAAGAAAACTTGCAAAAAAATGGTTGGAATAATTGCTGTAGTACACTCCAACCTCTTTTAATGACCGTTATTTTTACTACCATTTTTTTACGGCCGAAATTCAAATTAACGTCCGTTTTTTTTGAATGATCAATATGTTAAAAAGTGATCAAAATAGAAGGTCATAATATTCAACAAAACTGTTCAGCAGATAACGGGCCAACAAGCTGTAATCATTGAGATGCGGAATTTTGCCACTAGGCGGCGGTAGTGGGCATCAAAATTTTTTTTTTGAAGATATCTCAGGATCCTGACCTTTTAGAAAGATGGCGTCTTTCACAAAGTTGTTCAGCAACTCAAGCGCTATGATTATAAAAGTTATGAGATTCGGAATTTTGCCACTAGGTGGCGCTAATGAGCTTGAAACTTTCGTTTTGTGAATATCTCATGAACCTGACAACTTAGAATAATGTCGCCTTCGGTTAAAGTTGTTAAGCAGCTCTAGCGATAACTTCATAAAAGTCATCAGATTCGGAATTTTGCCACCAGGCGGCGCTAATGAGCTTGAAACTTATGTTTTGCGGATATCTGACGATCCTGACTACTTTGATAGATGGCATCTTCGGCAAACTTGTTTATTTGGTCAAGGACAATCATTGTTCGAATCATGAGATTTAAGATTTTGCCACCAGGGTGCGCTAGTTAGTATACAGCTTTTGTTTTCATATCTCAGAATCCTGATCAATCAGAAATATGACGTTTTCGGCAAAGTTTTTCAGTAGCTCAAAGGTTATCTTTATTGTAGCCGAGAAATTCGAGTTTTTACCACCAGGTGGCATTAGTTAGTACTTTTGTTTCGCAAATATCTCCGGATCTATACTAATTAAAAATATGGGATCTTCAGCAAAGGGCTAACATTATATGAGTCAAAAGCTTCGAGATTTTGTCACCATGGGCGCTAGTGAGCATGAAACTTTTGTTTTGCGGATATTTCAGTAGTTTGAACACTTAGGGTTCATTCACAAATTTCATAACGCAGAAAAAGTCCATTTTTGACACCCACGCGCCTCTCGTAACGCATTTTGTATGAATATTAAAAAAAAATCCCGGAGCTGTAACATATTGAGGACACCCACCCCTTTCAGCGTTATGAAATTTGTGAATGGGACATTAGAAAGATGGCGTCTCCGACAAAGTTGTTTAGTAGCTGAAAGGTTATCATTGTTTGAACCATTTGATTCAAAGTTTTACCACCAGGCGGCGCTAGTGACCAGGAAACTGTTTGTTTTGTCCTGACTACTAAGAAAAATGGCGTCTTCAGAAGAGTTGTTCAGTAGCACAAGGGCTAACATTATTCTATCTTTATTTTAGCCGAGATGTTCTAGATTTTTGCTAGCAGGCGGTGCTAGTGAGCATCAAAGTTTTGTTCTGCGAATATCTCAGGATTCTGATCACTTAGAAAACTTGCGTCTTCGGTAAAGTTGTCCAGTAGCTCACAATCGCCGTCTGGTGGCAGTACATAGAATTTCTTGGCTTCAAAAATAATAGCTCTGTAGCTACTGAATAATTTTGCAGAAGACGCCATCTTTTTAGCTGGTCAGGATAATAGAAATAGGGTGTTCAAAGATTTCCTGGGGCAAATTCTGGGTAAATCCCTCTAAGGCCTAAATTTTCTTGAGAATCTTTAGGAAAATTTCTGGGAGGATTCATGGAAGAATCCCTGAAATTAGAAGAACTATCTGGAGAAATCACTAGAAGAAGCTTTTTCTCGAGGAATCTGGGCAGAAATTTCGGAAGAAGCTGTGAATAATCGAGTAAAAGATTTTGAAGGTTGATTGGTAGCCGCTTAATTTTGCTAAAGGATTCACTGCGATAAGGAAAAAAGTGACTTTAGAGACCATTATGGTTCAAAAAGAGACTTCAGAGACCTGTCCATGAGTTTGAAGTTTTCTTATATCCATTGACTATTCTTCCAACTTCCAACTGATTCAATTTCATCAACTGAGAAGGTTCGAAACCACAAAAATGTTTGTTCAATTTCAAACTGAAAAAAATGGTTGTTTCAAAACGTTGGTTGGCTTTGAAATAAGCATTAGCTCTTGCAGTTTCTACATACTAGTCACATTAAGATAAACAGGTCGGACAGAAGCACAACAACTTTCTTCTAGTTTTTTTGGAAACAAAAACGGAAAAAAAATGTTTAAAGTAAACCATTTTTTTTGTTTATTTCTTTGTCGTCATATTTACAACTCGGATTAGTTTAGATTAACGAGTAATGATAATAATGCTTCATGCACATTTTTGATGCGATTTCTTCTCTAATTTTTGATACAGAAAACTGGGAACTGAACGAACTTTTCGTTTGATTTCAACCAACTTGTTTGTTGTTTCAATAGAAAATAATTAGTTAAAACAACAAACGTTTTGATATATTTCAAGTGTTGACAAACAACCACTTAATTTGTTAACCTCTCTACCGGCAGACCGCAAGAAAAAGATTCAAATCACGATAACTTTTTTTTGTTTCTCGGTATTTTTGCATCATGTTTTAACAAGTTCTCAAAAAACTCTTCTAGTTTAAGAATCTGTGTCAACATTGATCATTGATCATCTGGATCCAGAGATATTCCGAAATTCCTTGGGGGACCGTCGCGTAAAAAAAATCTCGTATCGTAATTTTTAGATATCTCTGAGAATACTTTACTAATTTGTATTATTATTTCAGAGTACCTCCTTATTACATTACATTGCATAGTTTACATTTTATTTTTTCGATAAATTGCCTAATACATTTTATATGTAAAATGTCGGTCCCTCAAGGAACATTGTAATATCTTTGAAATCAGATCACCAATCATCAATATCGATACGGATTCTTAAATTAGAATAGTTTTTTGAGAACTTGAGAAAAAATGGTGCAAAAAGACCGAGAAACAGAAAAGTTATAGCGATTTGAATTTTTTTTCTTGTGATGAAAAATGAAGCTGACGGTAGAGGGGTTAAATCATCAATGTTTGTTGAACTGAAGGCTAAATGTTCAAATCCAACAGTTGAAGGGTTTGTTTTAACGAGGAGTTGGCCAAATTTAACTAAAATGAAAATTGTGTTTGTGTCAAATTCAACCCGAAATGGTGATAGAATCAAACAAAAATTTGCTTGTGTTTACAATTTGTTTTGTTTTTCTCTATGTGCCAATGTTTAAACCTAAATTTTCTTGTTTTGGCTTGAAGTTTGAATATTCGTTGGAACTGTTATACCTACAGTTGAATCTAGCTGGCGATGATCTGTGCGAGGTTCAGAATAAGAAAAAATTAGGGTATTTAAATATTTGGATTAATTATTTCAGAGCATCAAAACAACGTCTCGTATATGTTTCACTGCACTATTTGACAAATAAAATTACACTCCTATCATGCTTCATTTCTCATGAACAAAAGTATGCACGAGAATCTTTAATTCAAAGAACAGTCTCACACAGTCTCACTAAATCATGAGCTGGATTGTCACACAATACTGGGCGCAAGTCTAGGGAGGAATTTATACAGACTCTATCACAAAGCATTGGGTCTAATTTTTCCAGGATCTTGGATATGATTGTTACGGAATACTTGGGCAAAATTTTCACAGAATTTTGCCCAGATCTTTCACAGAATATTTCACATGATTCCACAGAATCTAATAGAATAACATCATCGAATCTGGGACATCATTAAAATAAATCCTGAGCAGGGTTTTTGCATAATTTAAGTCAGGTTTTTAACACAGAGCGTCTACTCGTTTACATAAATGAAATTCCCTGATATTTTCAGGTTTTTTCCAGGTTCTACAAAATAATTCCAGGTTTACGAAATACTCCAATTTCAGATATACAAAAAATATTGACAAAATAATTTGATTCAAAAGCTTTCAAATTTTTCAATGCATTTTGAAGCTATTTCAAAGTGGAACAATATCAAAGCTTAAGTTTTTTTTTTTCAACTGAATTGTATTTGATACAAAGCCCTAATTATATTTGATAAGAAGACTCATTTTTATATCGCTTGTGAGAACTCTGCTCATCATAGTGAACTGAACGGAACTTTAAAGTGCTTCAGTATGCTTAACCCTTAAAGTTTATTGATTATAGCGTACTTATGCAAAAACAGATAATGTACTATTCATTTTTGGCCCGCGTTTAGTGAAGAAATCTCAAATGGTATTCATGGACAGTTTGGATATTTAAGACAGCTAAATGGGCGAAAATACTTACAGATGTTTGTCACAATATTTCACAATTAAATTTACATGTTTTACAGTTTTTCGACATTTTCTCAATTATTTTCTCAAGGAATTTTACCAGAAATGATTTCAAGTATTTGCCCAAAGATCCAGATGTTACTCCGAAAATTTACTTAGGCTAGAAAAGGTGGATTTGTGAGATTTGCAGCACGAGGCTAGCTGACATCTTATATGTCTTCATGAGTTCATGTAGTAATTATTATCCATGGAATCCACTCGAGAATTTTCCTAATAAATTCGTAAAATAATTTTGTTTTAGATTTCTCAAAAACACAACCTGTTTTTTTGAAAAATATAACCGCAGAAATTAACTCAGAGATCGTCAGGAATGTCTTTACTGATTCTTTCGGATGTTTTTCAAGAAAGCCCTAAGTGCTTCAAGATTTTATCCCGTGATTCTTCCATCGATTTTCTTAGGGCATTCTCTAAGACTTCATCTAGGGATTTTTTAAATATTATCCTTCATAATTTCTTTAAGATTTCAACTTCAAATTTCTCTAAGGATAACTCTAGGAATTACTCAGATTTCTTTAGGAATTCCTACAGTAATTCTTTAAGGTTTCAAAAGGAAGTCTTCAAAGATTTATCCAAGTATTCTTCCAGGAATTTTACTAGGCATTTCTGCATGGAAATGTGAATGAAATTTTTCAGAAATTTGAGAAAATGTTCAATTTATGAGGTATTTCTAAAGCAATCTCTGATGAAACTCGTTTAAGTTTTTAAGTCACCCGATTACTAGAAGAACTCATAGACCCTTGAGGATTTTCTTGATAAATTGTTGGGATAATTGAATAAAAAGCAAAAAAAATGTGTATAATTTTCTGGCAAAATGCTACAATGTTAATCAGTATGAAACCTAAACTTTTATCAATTTTGTAAGTTCCATGGGATTTTTGAAAAAAATGTTTGGAAGAACTGCAGTTGTAAGTGAATGAAAAACTGAATTTAGTACTATACCATTTAATTCCACTAGAGTTTGTATCCTTTGACAGATACGTGTATTTCGACCTCAACTGTAAGCTCGTCTTTGGTATCGTGTACTAGATTCGACTGCAGTTGTAATTATTCGGTGAAATTCTGGAGTAATTTATAGAAAAAAGTCTAGAAGAACTCCACGATGAAACACAGGATCAAGTTTGAGGAATTCTTTGAAAAGTCCTCAATTTTTTTGAGGTACCGTGGATAAAATGACGAAGAAATTCTTGTCGGGTTTCTTGAAAAAAAAAAGCCTTCGAACTATTTCTTTCAAAAACTCTGGAATTGACCTTTGCGGTTTTTCTTGAAAAAAAATACAGTAAACGCTCAGGTCGGAAGAGAGGATTTTTTCCGCCCTATAATTGGTACGGAGAGCCTTCACTCCGCCACCAATGACAACGGCCTAAGGCTAATAACTTTTGCTGCAGCTAGAGGGATGGCCATCAGCAGCACCTACTTTGCACGCAAAGACATCCGAAAGCACACCTGGATGCACCCAAATGGCGAGCTCTGCAACCAAATAGACCACGTTTTGGTGGACGGTCGGCATTTCTCGGATGTCATCGATGTGAGGACCTTTAGAGGCCCAAACATCAACTCTGATCACTATCTCGTTGTAAGTAAAATTCGTGCACGGTTGTCTACCGTGGCGAACACAAGAACACAGCGACCGTTGCGTTTCAATATCCAGCGCTTATCAACAGAAGGTGTAGCAGACGAGTACCGCCGGAAGCTTGATGAGCGGATAAGGGGATACAACGTAGGCGAAAACCTCAACAATCTGTGGGAGTCTATCCACGGTGCGATGAGCACAGCAGCGCGAGAGGTGATAGGTACTGCTCAGAGACGACCCAGAAACGGTTGGTTTGATGAGGAGTGCCAGAATGTGACGGATGAGAAGAATGTTGCCAGAAGTCGGATGTTAGTGTCTGGTACCCGGCAGAATAGAGAGCGGTACAAGGAAGCTAGAGCAGCCGAGAAACGAATTCACCGCAGAAAGAAAAGGCAGTATGAAGAAGACATCATTACTGAGGCGCAAAACAGCATCGAACAAAACGATATGCGGAGATTTTACGAAACTGTCAATGGCGTACGGAGAAAAACTGCGCCGTCTCCCGTCATGTGCAATGACCGCGAAGGTAACTTGCTGACAGACAAAATCTTGGTGGCTGCCAGGTGGAAAGAACACTTCGAGCAATTGTTGAATGGAGAGGACACGAGCGCGTCTGAGAACAGATTAATCATCAGCAAAGATGGACAAGCTGTGGAGCCCCCGACGCTAGATGAGGTTAGAAGAGCGATTAAGGAGTTGAAGAACTGTAAGGCTGCTGGAAAAGACGAGCTCCCGGCCGAACTTTTCAAGCACGGTAGTGAGCAGCTGTACGAAATGCTGCACCGTACTCTGTTAAGGATATGGGAGGAAGAAGAATTGCCTACTAGCTGGCTGGAGGGCCTCATCCGCCCTCTGTATAAGAAGGGCCACAGATTGGAGTGCGCCAATTACCGAGGAATAACGCTCCTCAATTCGGCGTACAAAATAATGTCACGTGTTCTGTTCAACAGATTGAGACCGCTGGAGGAGTCCTTCGTCGGCGAACACCAAGCTGGTTTTCGTGAGGGCCGATCAACGACGGATCAAATGTTTACCTTGCGACAAATCCTTGATAAGTTCCGGGAATACAACTTGCAGACACATCATCTGTTCATTGATTTCAAGGTGGCGTACGATTCAGTAAAGAGAAATGAGTTATGGCAGATAATGGTAGAACACGGTTTTCCGGCGAAACTGATTAGACTGATTCGTGCAACGTTGGATGGATCGAAATCAAGTGTGCGGGTTGCGGATGAGACTTCAACCTCCTTCGTAACCTTAGATGGATTGAAGCAAGGAGATGCGCTTTCGAATCTTTTGTTCAACATTGCTCTCGAAGGAGCTATAAGGAGAGCGGGCGTGCAAAGAAGCGGTACCATCGTCACCCGGTCGCATATGCTCCTGGGTTTTGCGGACGATATCGATATAATCGGAATTGATCGTCGAGCCGTAGAAGAGGCATTCGTGCCTTTTCAAAGGGAGACAGCGAGAATTGGACTTACCGTCAACACCAGCAAAACTAAGTACATGATCGCTGGTAGACAGCGTGGTTCCAATCGTGACGTTGGTAGTGAAGTGGTGCTAGGTGGTGAAAAATTTGAAGTAGTGGAAGAATTTGTGTATCTTGGTACTTTAGTGACTTGCGATAATGATGTTACCCGCGAGGTGAAAAGGCGTCTTGCAGCTGCGAATAGGGCTTTTTACGGGCTCTGTAACCAGCTTAAGTCCCGTAGCCTGCAGACGAAAACAAAATTCGCGCTATATAAGACTCTTATCCTTCCGGTTGCTCTATACGGCCATGAATCCTGGACGTTAAAAGAGGTCGACCGGAAAGCATTTGGAGTTTTTGAGCGTAAAGTGCTGCGAACAATACTCGGCGGTAAACAAGAAAATGGCATCTGGCGGCGTCGCATGAATCATGAGTTGTACCAAGTATATAAAGAAGTGGATATTATCAAGCTCATAAAACACGGCAGGCTGCGTTGGGCTGGTCACGTGGTACGAATGCCGGAAGAACGACAAGCAAAAATAATATTCAGTAGAGAACCCGGACGAGGCCGTCGGCTTCGTGGTAGGCCGCGCACACGTTGGCTTTTTGCAGTTGAAGAGGACTTAAGGGCACTTAACGTTCAGGGCGACTGGAAGCGATTGGCTCAGGACCGAGACCAGTGGAGAAGAATTATCCATTCGGCGTAGATTCAACGTAGCGGATTGTAGCCCATCAAGTATCAAACATCCTCTGAAGATCTCCTAGAGTAACAACTAGAAAATTCGGTTGGAGGATTGATAAAAAAATATCGAGAGAAATTTCTAATATAGTGTTTCCTGGAGCAAATTCTGCATAAACTACTCAAGGTATTCTATAAAAATCTCTGGGAGAATATCCAAGAGAATTGTTTGAGGAATCTCTAGAAGAATGTTGCGGCCAGGATTTCTTTCCCTACGTTGTGATAATGTTTACTTCATGAACGGACAACGACTCAAACGCACTTTCGATTATTTCTAATGTTATCTCTAGAAGAATTTCTGGAGAGATCCCGATAGGAATTCCTGGAAGTATTCCAGATGAAAGCTCCGGAGAAACAATTAGGATTATTCCTGAAGGTTTTCCTCCAGAAATCTGAGATTAAAATTTAAAAGAATTAGTTGAAGTCTCGTAACAGTCTCTGAAGGTTTCTCGGTACTTACATAATTTTGCATCATAATTTACTGCAAGCAAGATATGGTAAAAAGAGACATTAGAGACCATTTTGATTAAAAAAGTACTTCGAAGGCCCTTCATCAAAAATAGAGACAATCATGTCTTCAGAAGTCGATAAGATTCACTGAGCAGCTGAAAAAGCGTTTTGATAGCGGCGCAGCCGAAATTTTTTGGGGAGTTTCGACGTGAAAATCCACGGTCATATACACATTCCTACCATGAATTACTGCCTCAAAGAAATTTCCTTGATTGTTAGTGAAAATCCCTGAGAATTCCAGGTTTAACAAAATTCCCTGATAATTCCAGGTTTTCCAGGTTTTTCCAGGTAGCAGACACCCTGAGAATCCTTAGCGTCTAACAAGATTCAAAATGAAATTTTTAAACGACTCAGTCGAAGTTTTAGGCACTATTCTCACATAATTCTGGGCTAGGTTGCTAACATAATCAAGAATAGGATTCTTACGTAATATATTTGAATTCTGACATAGCTCTATGTACCTATAACATCATGATTTTTGGTAATGTTTTAATCATTTTTTTTAAAGAATCCTAGGTTACATTCTTCCTAAAAAGTATTCTTACAGAACAGTTTCGTTAGAGAATACGAAAATATTGACATTGATTGTGAACTAGCTAGGCTAGCCACACATTATCGTTTCTGAGATTTGGTCCGAGATGGTAAAAAGTTGAGCTACCGCTACCAGCCCTGCGAGGAGAGTGAGTGCTTGCGCGGACCACTTTTCTGGACCAGTGAGCCGGAATGGAAAGCACTACTCCCCGATGGCGGCAAATGGCGAATGACGACGACGACCTGAAGGGGCTAATTTCCCTACTTCACAAAATAATGTTAATTTCCTATCCCGAGCGAGAGGGAGGGGAGATTGAGAGAGCGAGTCGTGTGCTTCCTAAACCGTGTCATGTTGGCGTTGGGCGCACAAATTGCAACCTGGCCATCAGAGAGCCCAGGAGGAACTCGATGATAAGGAAGACATTACAGAAAAATAACTCAATTATATCAGAATTTGTTATTTAGATTAATGTTTGATATAGTTAGATATTTCCAGAGTACCAATCTGAAAAAATACCATTATTGCTTGGGTTGTTATAATTTTGAGAAGTGTACTATTAATAAATTCACATCAAAATTGTGTATCTAATTTGTAACAATCATTGTTCTAAATCATTGCCTTTTATAATTGTAATATCATTGCTCGAATTGTAGCTATATTTTTTGGCCATAATTTTAAACATATTTCTTCTCAAAATCCGTTTGAAATCTATTGAAAATCTGTTATCTTAAATTGTGATAACTTTGATATTCCTTTCTGATCGGGAAGTGGGAAACACGAAAAGTGGTCCAAGCCTCTTCGGGGAGGTGCTGCTGCTGTGGCTGATGGAACAACGACGCCGCGGGGGGTGCAGCAACTTGCATCGAGAGTTTCTGATAAGCGAAGCCCAGCCCGGCGCGCGCGGGCTGATGTACAAATTTGAGAAACTGGATTAGCTCGGCGGTGCGTGAACTTCCAGTTTTAGTAAAACCCATGTAGGAACATCGCGCCGGTTTGTTAGCACGACCACCTTTGGAAGGAAAGTGAATTAAATACGTATCGGCGGCTTAGGTAGGCGAGATAGAAACTCATTCAACACTCGTATGATCGTTTGGTGGTCGCTGGTTGAGCGCGTCTAATCAGCGGCGTCGAACCGCCGAGTTGCCTTCCAAAGTGCTGTATTTGCTGTTAGTTTGAAGTTACATGGAGGGAGGAGTGCTAACTGGTTAAGTGGAGTTGCCGCAGTGGCTACATTCCGTGCTGAAATGGAAAGGAAGGTCAGCCAAAGTGGGAAAGTTAGCTCGAGATTGTGAGTTTGCTGCAAAACTAGTTTCTCTACGGTGTTCTGAACAGAGTATCAGAACCTTTGAGCCACAACCCGAACTTCAATTGGTTTGAAACTGATCTTATCATACGTCAACTGACTAGACAACCAAATAAAAACGTTGAAATTAAAAAAAAAAACTTCAAGAGAAGTGCCTAACGATGAAACTTTACTTAGAATCTTGAAAGCTTCTCTTAGAAGCTTGAAAAGCTTCTCTTAGAAGCTTGAAAAGCTTCTCTTAGAATATTGGAAAGTTTCTCACAGAATCTTGTGAAGCTTATACTAGAAACTTGGGAAGCTTCTCCTAGAAGCCTGGGAAGCTTCTCCCAAGAGATTGGAAAGCTTCTCTCAGAAGCTTGGAAAGCTTACTCTAGAAGCTTGGGAAGTTTATATCAGAAGCTTGGGAAGCTTCTCCCAGAAGCTTGAGAAGCTTCTCCCAGAAACTTAGGAAGCTTCTCCTAGAAGCATGGAAAAATTCTCCCAGAAGCTTGGAAAGCTTCTCCTAGAAGCCTGGGAAGCTTTTCCCAGAAGCTTGGAAAGCTTTTCCTGCTCGACCAAATTGCCTGAAAGTTGACAACAAAAAGCATTTCAGTGCGACGATAATGTGCGTCAAATATAAACCTTAAAGCTTTCGAAAAACCCCCTGCCGAAGTAAATCAAAAGTGTCAAGAATAGTATCCGGCTTCCTATCTGGACCGTAACTCGAATCCCTCATTAGCAAACAATATTTTCACACCCACAACGGAATGCGTCCCTTACCCAAAATGTTAATTTCCACCCACCCTCGGACGAAACGACGACGATCAATTGTAGTTTCTTTTCCTCCACCAGCAATGGAAACTGTGCTCTTCTCTGCACTACTTAAAATCCCATCGGACACACCTCTTCGGAGTTTCTCGAGTGCAATGATGGGATCCATTTTACACCTCCACTTCCACTGCAATGAGCCGACGCAATGTTTACCGACCGAATGGAGATTCCAATGAAAATGGCATGTTTTGCATAAAACCCCCATTGAGCATTAGCAATTCAATCAAGGTGCTTTCATCTAACGAACAACGCCCATCATCAATGTATGGCTGGCTGGCTGACTGGCTGGCTGGAGAGGTTATCATCTGCGGAACGCAGAATGGAAATTCTTCCCGCAAACGATGAGTTCTACCCTTGACATACGCACACGCTCTCGGTTCCAGCCTCGACCGTTGAAAAGGTGTTATTTTCCTCGTCGAATTAGCACTCTGAGCTTTTGTTGGACTGTTTACATTTCAGTAAATTTAAAAAAAATCTCGCGCAATAATTAGAAAGGGCCAATGATGAAATGAAAATATTTTGAATTTTGAAACCATTTTACAACATATTACTCCAAAATCCACTAACCGTGCAAACATTGTCAACATAATCATAAAACTTACCGCTATAAACCTAATTTTCAAAACGGCCAATATTCGCTTTTATTCCAAATCATACATAGGCCTCTTGCTCAAAACTACCAACCAATGAACGCATCTCTTCTCATCCAGAGGGCCTTTTATCGAAATATTTCGTAGACTATCATTGGCCTTGGCATGGAGAGAGAAATTCTTGCTCCGAAAGACGGCCAATAACTCTCTTTTGTCTATTCGTTTCAAACAAAAGGGCCAAGCCTTTGACCAATGCACGCTAACAAAAATCAAGCTGCCCTTAAAAAAAAAGACCGATGACCTATGGGGCCTTCCTTAGCCGACCGAGTGGTTAGAGTCCGAGGCTACAAAGCAAAGCCTTGCTGAAGGTGTCTGAGTTCGATTCCCGGTCGGTCCACGATCTTTTCGTAATAGAAATTTCCTTGACTTCCTTGGGCATAGAGTATCATCGTAATTGCCACCGATATACGAATGCTAAAATGGAAACTTAGGCATAGAAAGCTCTCAGTTAATAACTGTTGAAGTACTCTTATGGTGGTAAGCTCCATCGAAGTTAATACGCCAATCGCGTATTAACTTCGATGGAGCTTACCACCATTAGAACACTACGCTAAGTAGCCGGCTCTGTCCGAGTGGGGACGTTAATGCCAAAAAGAAGAAAAAGACCGGTTGAAAATCGAAAACTCATTTTTTTTTGTTCCACAATTTTGGCAGTTGTCAGGACAAATTCGATTATTCACGTGTAATTACACTGGGAAATACGAATTGAAAATGTGATGAACAATATTGACATCGGATTTTTTATCGTTCTCAGGATTGGCCCTTTCTCATTGTGACACGAGAAGTAGTCTCATAGTTGCAATCGAGTGTCGCGACCGACGCAGCGAGCATTCGGAGCGATGCTAACGGAATCGGTTATCAGAGTAGGCCGCGAAGCGAACGTCGTCGTCGTCGTCGTCGTCATGCCCGAGACAATAGAAGTCATTCATCGCGATTACCTGCGGCTGTCCATCATAACCCCTCCTGGAGGAGAGTGAGGCCATTGTGTCACGTCGCCAACGTCGTGCACAGTGGTCGAATTTAGAACAAAAGGTGGCCAAAAGTACAAATATTTCTCGAGCCGTGTGAAAACATTAACTAATCGACAAGACATGATTTTTTAGTGTTGAAATTGCGACAAGAAACCACGTTCACAGGCGAGGATCGAACGCACGACTCCCTATTCGATAGATGGGCACTTCAACGTATGAGCTGCGGAGCCCTTTATCCCACTAATACCCAACCCCGCCTTTAGGTACCCCTTTAAAATTTTGTGTATTTTTTCTTAGCTTGGAATACAAATTGATTTTGTTTTTGGCTTAAGCCATAACACGCATATAAGGAAAGTTTAATACGACTTTTGAGATATTTTTGTATTTTTGAAAAATATTTGGAAAATTTTATTATTTCATAACCTACAATTTTATGGGTCTAATTTAACGTGTAATACAAGAAAAAGACATTTTATATTTTTCTATAATTCTATTCTGTGATAGGTTGCACAGAAGAAGATCCTGGTAAAATTGTAATAATTTCAAATCGATTTTTCCGTTAGTTAGGGGAAAATCACCAATTTTCGACCCAGCTTTAATTTTCGACCTATCCATACAATTTTGGCCTACTTTGTATGGAAATCTGAAAATCGGCACAGAATTCTTGTAGGTCGAAAATTGGTGGTTTTCCCCTACATGGAAATAAAATATGTTCCAGAAAAACATTAGAAATTTTATATTTTCAAAAGTACTGCAAAAACTCAAATTTTTATTTTTGTCAAATATCGATACCAAGAAGAGGCTTTAAGAAAAAAATGAAAAGGGATAGAGACATCTCT
Source organism: Aedes aegypti (assembly GCF_002204515.2). Lineage (NCBI taxonomy): Eukaryota > Metazoa > Arthropoda > Insecta > Diptera > Culicidae > Aedes > Aedes aegypti. The sequence goes on from NC_035107.1 coordinate 13,945,143, forward strand.
TAAAAATAAAAAATATAAAAATCAAAAACCAAACTTCATAACTTTGCAAATAAAAATAAATGAGTGTCCAAAACGTGTAGATTGAAAATAAAAAAAATGGATATTAAAGGATTGAAAGACTCCGTCGTTCGAAGGTGTACTGAATTCGTGCTTTGGAGTTGTGGAACTCAGTTCGCCTTCATACAGCGGAATCTCCACAACATGTCGGTTTGTACTCCATACCAAACATTTGTTTGACATTATCAGAATTTCGCTACAGTCAGTCCTCCTGAGATTCTATCAGGTATCATTTAAAACATTTTATTCAGAAATGAGCGTGGTAAATCAACGTTTCCAGGAACTTCTGGAAGAATTCCTAAAAAACAAAACCTATTTCTATAGGAAACATTTGAAGCTTCGTTGATAAAACACATGATATAAAAATACCCGGTAAATTCCTGTAGTATCTTCACGCATTTTTTATGTTTTCTCGATCGTAATCCCTGTAGAAATTTATGTATACCTACACCTCAATAAACTTCTGAAGAATTAATGAAGGATTCATTTGAGAAATACCATGTCGGAAGAAATCTCAGGAGTAAATAATCATGAGAACTTTATAAAGAATGCTTGGACGATTTTTTGAGGAATAGAGTTCCAGACAGAATTTCTAGACTAATTCATTTGAGAATTCTGAAAGTTGCAAAAAACGTCTTAGGAGACCATGTTAGAATTTTTGTAGGATTTTCTGGAAAGCCTCCTAAACGAGTTCCTTCAAAAACCCTTAAGTAACAACTGAAAATGTCTCTGGATGAAATTCTGGAAGAATTTTCAGAGCTCCACAGGGATGGATACCCCAGTAGGTTCTTTTCTTCTTCTTCTTTCTGGCGTTACATCCAAACTGGGATAGAGCCTGCTTCTCAGCTTTTCATGAGCACTTCCACAGTTATTCTTTTCTCTATACCCGGGGAAGTCGAGAAAATTCCCAACCCAAAAAGATCGTTAACCGGTACCGGATTCGAACTCACGACCTTCGGCTTGGTCTTGTTTAATAGCTGCGCGTTTGCCACCACGGGTACCTCCAGGACTGGTAGGAAATGAGTGTCTTGAAAATAGGAAAGAGACTCAAAAAAGACCAAACTGGAATTAGGAAAACAAAACGAAACCTAACTGGGACCAGAGGAGATAAGAGCATAGAAGAATCAGACCGGACAGTTCTCTAAATAATGTTTAATACCTATTTTGAAAACTGTTCGTGACATATTGACAAGTTATACTGCTCGTATTACTGGATGCATTTTTCATGATTTTCTTTACGAATTTCATCAGAAATTTCTTCAGGAGTTCATTAAGTTATTATTTCTCATGGTATTCATCCAAGAATTTTTCTAAGGAACTCCTCCAATAATTTTGTGTCGGATATCTTAAGAATACAACCTGAATTTTCCCGAGGATAAACACAGGATTTACCTCAGAAACTTCATCAGGAATTCCTTCAAAGATTCCTTTTGATATTTTTCAAGGAAGGGCTGTGTCCTCCAGGATTTAATCCGGTGATCCTTCAGGAGTCCCGTTTAGATCATTTTCAAAAATCCAACCACAAACTTCGCCAGAGGTGCCAGAGATTCCAGACTTTCCTCATAAGATTCAAATATTTCTCAGGTAAGTCTTCAAAGATTTTTCAGACATTCTTCCAGGAGCTTTTCCAGGCATTCAAAGAAACGAAAAAATTGAAATTTTGGAAAAAAAAATCTGTGACGTATTTCTAAAAACTGTTCTCAAGTACCATCTAACGAAATTTGTTGAAGTTCTAGAGTCACCCTTAAATAATAAGAATTTCTGAAAGAACCCATGGACTCTTGGAGTTTTAGAAACTTTTCTGGATATTCCCCGTAGGATTTTCTGAAGGATATCTTTGAACAACATCAGACGGAATCCCTTAAAGGGTTTTTTCGTAGGATTTTCTAAGAAAAAAAACGCAGAAGTGTTGCAATTTCTGGGAGTAACCGTGGATGAAAAGGCGTATGATAGAATTAGAATTGGTGGTAATATATCTGGACTAATTGTTCAACCGAATTCGCTAGTTGTTGCTCTAGGCAATCCACAGAAATTCTTTCAAAAGAATTTACAAGGGTTATCCCAGTTGCAGAATTTCTTTTTTTTTTTCAAAAGGATAGTCCTTGGAAAAATGTTCAAAGCATACCCTGATGAAATTACTGGAGGTAGTAGTATTATAGTGCTCAAGGATTGCCTGGAAGAATTCTGAAAAAAAAAACATATAATTTCAATATATCATTTCTGAAGGATCAAGGTAGGAGTTTTTGAAATCATTTCTAATGGAACTTCTGGAGAAATCACAATGATAACTCCCGAAGCTTTTTCTCGAATAATCTGAGAGAAATTATGGAAGAATCAGTTGAATCGTCGCATAATAGTCTCTGATGGTTTCAATTAGAGACCAAGTGAAGTCACTAAAACAAAACCTGCTACCAGACCCGCTATCTGGGTCCATTACGATGGTTTACTATTTGTTTTGATGTATGTATTTTTGTCCAGAAATTTGTGGTATTGGTTCAAATCTTCAGCTACTACAAAGATTTATTCAGTAGTTCAATCAATGTTTGACAGAGGCTGTTTCTTTAAGAATACCTTTAGTAATTATTCCATGGATTCTTCCTAAATTTCACTCAGGTAGTATTCCAGAAAACCAATCAGAAATGGTCATAGCAAAATCTCAAAGAATTTATCCCGGAATATCAACGCTAATTTTTAGAAATTATTGGAAGAGTTCCCAAATCCAGGAGGTATTTCCAAAAGGAGTGCTGCACTAATATCTGCTGACACTTCTTTAGAAATTCCTGATGAACTCCTGTGAGGATCTCTGAAAGCATCTCCTGGACTGCTTTTGAAATCTTGGTGTATTTTCTAGATGGCATAGATGATCCTTTAATGAAACGTTTTTCAGTTTCCCTTCAAAGTTACGCAGTTTATCAAAGTCTTTCTTTCCTATGTTGTACGCTTCTACGATATCTTTAATAGGATTGAAACATATTTAGAGAAGACTTGATTGGACTTGATTAAAGAACGGTGACAATAAACAGATCTTCACAAAAAGTGGCTGACAAAATCAGGTCAGTACTGTAGTTGGGAAGATGATTATTGAAAAGACACTCAATTGAATCCCTGGATAATATAAAGCAGAATTTCTTGATTATTTTTTTTTACATTGGGTGGAATTTCTGATGAAATTTGGAATGATCAGAGGAACTACTGGAATAATTGCTGTATAATTTGCTTGTTTGAAATCATAAAGTGAATTTTTGACAATCCGCGGTGTTTAACTCGAGAAATTACCCGAGCAATGTTGAAAAAGCTGCCGAAATAATCCTACATGAAATGCTAGTGAAATTCCAATAAAACTTATGGAGGAATTTCTTGAAGAATTCCTAATATTTTTCTGGATTACGTACCAGATTAACAAAGCGAGGAATAATTTGAAAAAAAAAATGTTATTAACCTGTTGTGATCTTCGATCCACTGTGCGGTCGTGTCCGCAGTGATGGACATGACAGCAACGCAAAAAAGAGCTGTATGGAAAACTATCAACCATCCATATCTGATTGTGTTCGAGTCGTATGTCAAGAATTTTAATAAATGCTCGAATCTGTATGCATGCATCTATCCACCATTATTGGCGGGTGTCAGTTTGTTGCTGCTGGCGTCAGCCGTGAATCAATAAACAGGTTTTGCACACACCTTTTTCCAATCTTGGAGCGCGGTGGATCGTTCGGTTTCTGATTAATTCTGGGTGCATCGACGACCGATTCCCGGCTCCAATTCCAATTTAGAAGATTGGAAATATGGCCACCGCCTAAGCTGACGACAATCGGCTTGCGCGCTTTCTCAAAGCGATCCGTTTTTGGGTGCCGGCTTAACTCGGTTGGAATACTTGAACCAGACTCTTACCGGAATAAAGAGAAATCAATTTCTGGACTTTCGGAGGAATATCCAAGAAGGCTTCGCCAAAAGTAAGAGATGTTCAATCGAAGCAAACCGGTTATGCCCGTGGTCATCCTTCAGAAGGTCAAGTCGAATACGAACAAGACCCAGCAGGTGCGCCTACTTGGCTTAAATACTTGTTGAACGTAAAATCCTCCCATTCTCTTCCGCTTCCACGATTTCACTAGAAACCCAGCAGGCTGTTAATTGCGTTTCCCGAAGCTGATGAGCTCTCTGATTGCTTGGTGTGATAGCAAATTTAGCAAAACTGATTCATCCGCCTCCACTTCTTCTTGTTCTTCTCCTTGGGACAGAGACAGAGCCTGCTTCTCAGCTTTTCAATGGGTACTTCCACAGTTATTAACTGAGATATTTGTTTGTCCATTACGAAAAGATTATGGACTGATCGGGAAACGAACCTAGCATGGCTTTGCTTGGTAGCCGCGGACGTTACCACTAGGCTAAGAAGGCCCCCACTCTACTTCTACTTTCGAAGGTAAATATCCAATTGCCTTGTCTCCATACTCATTTATGATTCACCTAACCAAACACCCAAGAGAAGGAAAAGCCTTTTCTGCCGATTAATGTTTGTATAAATTTAATTTTGGAAATCTGTGCCACCAGAGGCACTTGCCAGGCATAAATTGGTGGCCATCGTTTGGATCTCCGAAGCGCGCACTGGAAATCCGAAAACCAATCAACATCACACTAGCTACGGCAAAGGCGAAAGAAGCGCGAAGCAAAGAAGATGATGCTGCATTTTATTGGCCTTGCATCGCTGGTCGACCGGTAGAGAGAAGGCATCAGCTTGGGCTTCGCTACGATCCGATCGGATATAAATATGTAGGACAGTAGGTCTGTCCGTTTTCGGTGCAGCGCGTCAGGTGTTAATTTCGGGGATTGTAGATTTTTTGTTGCGAGAAACTCGGAACAATCGTTTTCTTCTTATCGGTGACTCAAGGTTTCAGTGGGAGCTTTGTCAATACATTTCCAAAGCTTTTGAGTGAAGCTTTCCGAGATGTAGGAAAAACTTGTCAATCTTGCCAGGCTTCTAGGTGAAACTATCCAAACCACTAGAAAAAACATCCCTAGCTACTGAGAGAAGCTACCCAAGTTTCTGGGAGAAGTTTTCCAAGCTTCTGGAATAAATTTTTCTAACTTCTAGGAGAAGTTCCCAAGCTTCTAGGAGAAGCTTTCCAAGCTTCACGGAGATGCTTCCAAAGCTTCAGGGAGAAGCTTCCTAAGCATTTGGGAGAAGCTTCTCAAGCTTCTGGGAAAAGCTTCCCAAGCTTCTAGAAAAAGCTTCCCAAGATTATGGGATAAGCTTGTGGTAGAAGCTTCCCAAGATTCTAGGACAAGCTTCTGGGAAAAGCTTCTCTAGTCTCTGGGACAAGCTTCTTAAGCTTTAGGAAGAAGCTTCCCAAGCTTCTAGGAGAAGCTTCCCAAGCTTCTAGGAGAAGCTTCCCAAGCTTCTAGGAGAACCTTCCCAAGCTTCTAGGAGAAGCTTCCCAAGCTTCTAAGAGAAGCCTCTCAAGCTTCTGGGAGAAGCCTCCCAAGCTTCTGGGAGAAGCTTCCCAAGCTTCTGGGAGAAGCTTCCCGAGCACCTAGAAGAAACTTCGCAAGCTTTCGGAAGAAGCTTCCCAAGCTTCTGGGAGAAGCTTCCCAAGCTTCTGGGAGAAGCTTCCAAAACTTCTGGGAGAAGCTTCCCAAGCTTCTGGTAGAAGCTTCCCAAGCTTCTGGTAGAAGTATCCCAAGCTTCTGGTAGAAGCTTCCCAAGCTTCTGGGAAAAGCTTCCCAAGCTTCTGGGAAAAGTTTCCCAAGCTTCTGGGAAAAGCTTCCCAAGATTATGAGAGAAGGTTGCTTATCTTGTGGTAGAAGCTTGGCTTGGCTTCCCAAGCCTCTGAGAGAAGTTTCCTAAGCTTCTGGGAGAAGCTTGTCAACCATCTTAGAAAAGCTTCCCAAACGTTTTCGAGAAAAGCTTTGTGAGCTTCTAGGAAAAGCTTTTCAAACATAAGATATAAGCTTCTTGACAAAGCTTTTTAAATATCCGAGACAAGCTTTCAAAGCTTCTTTCCAAATTTCTGGGGAAAACATCTCATACTTCTGTATGATATTCTTCCCACGTTTCTGACAAAAGTTTCTCAAATTTCTGAGAGTGGCATTCCAAGCTTCTTGAGCTTCAGAGGGAAGCTTCCTAAGTTTCTGAGGGAAAGCTTCCCGAGTTCCATTTTTCTGCAAGAAGCTTCCAAATCATTTTGGATAAATTTCATAATTTTCTGAGAGAAGTATTTCAAGCTTTTGAAAAAATTTTCACATGTTTCTTGAGCTCCTGGGAGATACTTCCCATGAGAAGCAGCAACAAACAAAAAAAAGATCATACAGGAATGAAGGAACACTATAAAAGATCTTTTCATAATGATTCCTTAGATTATCATCCAATCAGACAATTCTCTGAGGGCAATTCTGAGATTTTCGTTAGGCAATTTTCAGGATTTTTTCAAGGATTTCAACCATAAATTAATTCAAGCTTCCTCTAGGTATTATGTCAAAGATTACTTCTAGTGATTCTTTCAGAAAGCTAAGATTCGCAAGAAATTCATCCATTTTCGACTATCATGGAAATTTCCTTTGAAAATTTCACTTTAAAAATTAAAACAGTAATTTCTTTGAAGCCATCTTCAAAACAATCTCCAGAGAGTTCTTAAGAATTTCTACAGAGATACTTCCAGATATTTTTGGTTTTATTTTCAGGAATTCTACTTGGAATTTCTCCATAATTTCATCTAGTTTAACACCGAATTTCTAAGAATTTCCTAGAATACACTTGATCAGATTTTTTTCATGATTCAACTAGGAATATCTCCAAAGTACCTCCAGGAGTTTTTTAATAGATTCTTATTTAATTCCTTCGGAAATTTTCACGAAAAGTATGAATAAGAAAGTTCTTAAACAATTTATTTAGAAATTATTCCTAGAATATTGTTTTGATTTTTTTCAAACAAGGGAAGTTTACAGAAAGAAGGAGAAGAGTACCAATTTTAGACTCATCACTGGTTTTCGCTACGATTCATACGATTTTGGCCTATTGTGCATAGAAAACCGAAATTAACACATTGAAGTCTGTCGAAAACTAGTACTTTTCCACAAAAGTAACTAAGAAAAAATAACAGGAGGTGTTTCTTAAATAAATCTTTATATTATCTCTGATGGGGCTCCTTGAGAAGTACACGATGATTTCATGCAGGAGAGACGAGACATCTGGAAAAGATTCTGAAGGAACTTTTGGACCCTCTTTGATAAATTCCTAAAATATTTGTTTATTTATTTTTGAAATAGTCAGAAATCATGGAAAAATGTTAGATAAGAATAAACAGAGGAATAGGGTAGAAGCACCGGTTTTGGCCAACCTAAGATGAAATATGTTCAAAAAATAAATGGAAAGCCCTACACTGCAAATACGCCATATGAAAGCTTTCAATTCATGTTATGTACTAAAAATATAAAAACTGAGCATAAAATTCATTTTCGCAATAAAACACGGATTGGTTAATATAGGACACTAGAACCAGTTTTCGTTAAATTCTTATTTCCGTTCCCTAAATTGCTCAATCACATTGATTTCTTATGAGAGCGGCCAAATTAGGAATACCCTGGTCAAATTAGGTGGACGGAAGTTACAATCATAAGAATAAGAAAAATTACTTTTGGTATAATTTTCAAAAAATGTTGAACAAAAAAATAGTATTGCTCTCTCATGTGAATGTGTTCTTCTACTCACGAAATGTTTCATGCAAATTTTCTGTATAAAACGGTGTATAATCCACTATGGCTACAATTGGCCAAAACCGGTGCTTCTAGCCTAATTGTAGCTCTTCCTGGTGGAAACCAAAGATTTTTCATGGGTTCCCTCTTTGGGAAGAACCCATTGGAAAATTTACCAGTGTGATCCATCAAGAAACCTTTGGAAGAGTCTGCTGGAGTAATCCCTGGATGATGGAAAAAATCTTACAGAAATATCTGGAAGAAATTCCTGGACAAATTTTATGAGACGAACTGGACCACATTTAAAGATCTCCTAGGGGATTTCTTGGTGTAATTACTTAAAGATATGGTGGTAAAATTCCTGGAAGAGTTCCTCGATGATTCGCTGGAAAAATTCTTGGAACAAAACCGGTGCATCTAGCCTAATTACAGAATTTCGACAAAAGATATCTGAATATCTAGCCAAAACAAGTCTGATATTAGTCTCCGAAACAACGTTGTCAAGAATGATTAATATACTACAGCATCAGCTATGCTCTACTATCTTCCCTCTCACTTGCATTTTACATTGATTTCTGACAGCACGAAAAGCATAGAAAAGGAAGAAGAGTGATAACAAGAAGCCAATTCAAGTTTCTGTCTCCTTGGGAACTTCTGCCTGTGTTTTCTTAAGTCAGAAAGCTGGAAAGCTTGTGGATTTTTTCAAAACCCATCCCTGTAGGAAATGTTTGAAGATTTCATGGAGTAACAACTAAAGAAATTGAAGGAAGGATTAGCTGGATAAATATATGAGAGAATCTATGGGGAAAATTCTGGGGGAAAATAGTGTAGGAAAAATTCCTCCAAGGTCCCATTAGAAATCGCTGGAAGAATGTTTGACAAATCTCTTGCATAATAAGTGAAAAAACCTCTAGAGGAACTGCTGGAATGAACTATGAAACATATTTGGAGTAGCTTCCAGTACTTCATTATAAAATTCTTGAATGATTCCATAAATTTATATAAAGTCTTCTTTCGTAATTTATCTAAGGATTATATAGAAATGCGTCCAAATGTTGCTTTTTAATTTACACTCAGATATCTGCAGGAATTGCTTTAGAAATGATTCCAAGAACATTCATTCAGTGGTTATTCTAAGAACGTTTTCCAAATATTTACTGAGGTAAAAATTTCTTCAGGACTTTCTGAAGGTTTACTTTTAGCAAAACCTGGAAGGAACTGTCGAACAACTCCATGAATAAAAATTGAAGAATCTTCACAAATATTCTTTGAGAACTCCTTGAATAATATCTGGAGATGTAATGTTCTCTCATACATTTCAATAGTTATACATCATATCAAATTCTGATTGAGCTCGGGCCTCTGTTTGTCCAGAACGGTTGCACTGGTCTAGGACTTTGACCAAACCAAACTCTACGGGCAGATTCTAGGTAACTCCTTCCCCTTCCATCACGCTTTTTTGAATACCTATTACATACACTGAAGGACTTCTAAAGATATTTCCAGAAATCACTCAAGGGATTCTTCCAAGGATTCTCCAAAGATTCTTCTACAATTGTTTGAGTAACTGTTCGGTGAAACTATCTAGGGATTGTTGGAATTTATTTCATAAATGAATTCCCCGGACTTTTTTTTAGGATTAACTCCAGTTTCCGCCCGGGATTTCATTAAGATTACAACTAAAAAAATTTTCAGAAATCATTCCAGGGCTTAATAAAGGATTAATTCAGGAATTGCAACAATGATTCTTCCAGAAATTTTCAAATGAAGTCTTAAAGGAATTTATGAAGTCATGCCAAGTCATGAAGATTTTTCAAACATTTTTGAAGGATTTCCTTTAAAAATCCAGGAGATCTTTTTAAAGGAAATTCTAGAATAAACTGTTAGAGAAATGTCTGCTGAACATCGAAAAGGTTGGAACTTTTGAGTGAAAAATTAGCGTAGAAATAATCGGAGAAATTTCTAGTCCGAATACGCTTTTTGATAGATCTTTGGAAAATTTACTTGAGGAAATGAGATATCTTTAGAAGAGACTGCAAGAGTAATTCATAGATTATTTTTTGAATAGCCTTAGTGAAATCCGTAAAGGAAAATTCCATCAGAAATTTGAAAAAAGTTAAATTCCATTAAAAATAGAAACTTTTTATTCCAAATTTTTTTTATGAGTTAGGATATGTGTTGAAGTCATGTAGATTCATTATCACCTTGCTAGAAACAACATTGAAATAATTGAAGTATATTTGAAGCAAACCTCGATTTTTGTAGTTTTGAATTGAGAAACACATACTGGACGTTTAGATTAATGTTTACACTTTTGAAACCCCCATTTACATCTGAAGTATCCAGACAACTCTGCAGACATTACACACATACAGTAGCGTAGCTAGGGGGGTGCGGTGGGTGCGGTCCGCACCGGGCCCCGAGTTCATAGGGGCCCCCAAATCGTGGTAAGTGTTTCATTTACTATAAAGAATTTGATTCCTGGAAAACTAACAGGTTACAAGCAGATGAAAACTCAGTTTGACGGTGACCTTGATCGGCAATGTGTAAGGCCCCATAATCAATGGTACTAGTGATTAAAAAAGCTTAAATACCTCAAAATTAATTCTCGATAACTCGGTTCAATTTTGAAATTCATACAGATCTACCTAAATGTGCGGGGCCCATAACCGTATCTGACACTAATTTGGAGGTATGTTACAGACCTCACCGTATTTCATTTTAATTATAATTTAGAATAGAAATCAGTAACTATCTTCGGGACATGGTTTGTACATATTCAAGGCTGGTAGAAGATCTCTTTTTAGAGGCTTAGCCTCAATTTTAATGCAAGGCTTTATTTTTAAAGGCTCTATTTTTAAAAGATCTTAAAAATAGAGACTTTTTTAAGAACATTTTTTCACTGGTTCTTTAGGAATTTCTTTTCAGATTCCTCGAGAAAAAACTTCATAAATTCTGATAGTGATTTTTTTCCATAGATTCTATACAAATTTACAATACCCAGATGCCTCAGATGTCTATTCAATAGTTTGTCGATTTAAATTGATGATTTGACCGTTCTAACTACGATTTCCATGAGCTGTCCGGAATTCGAATCAAAGTGTCCGGAATACGAGGCAAAAACGAAGAGGCGTCCGGAATAAGAATCATGAAAAGGCCACACATTTCCATTTAAATAAAATTATTCCTGTTGCGGAATCAAAATCTTCACCCAACATTCGAAAGTTAAGTGTTTTGAAGGCTCGATAACGCAGAAGAATCATACATAATGATTTATTTTATATGCTTTCTGATGAGTTATACTTCACTGAGGCCTTAAGTGTCCGTAATATGAATCAGAACGGTATAGGAGATCTTTCCTAGGGGCTCTTTAAAAAATACTATACTGTTCATTTGCATTTGACGATTTTTCAAAGAATTCCTAAGAGAATTCCTATGCCAGTTTCTCCAGTTTGCCATACAGGACTTTTTACAGATATACTTCGATATAACATAACTCCATTTTTTTATTCGGTACGTTATATCGAAGCAAGTTTTTTTGTACCTAAATTTCGTTCAACATTTTTTTTTATTGTTACGTCTCTATTGCTGCAATCTTTGAAGAAATGTATTCCAGAAATATCTTTGGAGGAATCCTTGAACACTCAGAAAAACTCTGAAAGAAATTCATAAACGAGATCTTTCAGAAACCCTTAAAAAGTTAATGTTGAGCCGTCCATAACAGTTCTAGTAGGGTCGATGTACCAATAACCGCATGGCTAAGAACAAAAATTCGTATAAAATCGAAAAATAACGCTAGCGTCATTATTTTTACATCATCAGAAAGCTTTTTATCTTGGTTTTATGGGAAAAATATGAAAACTACGAAAACTCAAATGTTTGTATTTATTATCGCGTGTGCCACTATAGGAATACATGTGCCTATAGTAGCACTATTTCCAATTTCTGTTCCTATAGTAGCACTAGGATGACGTCGTTGGCAAAATACTTATCAAAACAGTGTTTTCACAAATCTTCTATATTTTTCCTACAAAGTGTAAATCAAAAGCTATCGTTTTATGTAAAAAAAATTTAATTCATCAATAATTTCGTAAAATAAAAAAATAGTTTCTCTCAGTAGTGCTACTTTAGGAACAATAGGTTCACTATAGGCGCAAGGGAGCTCAAATTTTAGGCAAAACTAATTATTTCGATTATTTTTTGGAACAAATTCAATCTGTGTATCAATGGTACTTAGATAAATGGCTCCTGACCTTCATGTCAAAAAATGTTTTGAAAAGATTTATATCAAAATGGCCGTAAAAAGCCACTAGTGCGACTATAGGGGACTGTCCACTAAGAGAACACCGACCCTAGGCAATTATGGGACTTGAAGAATTTTGTTATAAGGAACTCTTGAAATAAATCCTTTTGTTATTTCTTGACAGAATTTTAGAATAAATTCCCCAAGAATTCTTTAAAAAAACGTATCAGTAAATTGATGAAGGAATCACTAGAAAACTCCATTCAAAAAAGAACTAACGTTGAGAGATTTTTCATGGAAAATTTTCAGAACGAATACGTTGTGAGAGTATCGGCATTATTCCAGGAGAATTCTCTGGGGGATCTGGAGATCTTGATAAGTTTTTGGACGAATTCAGTAGGATATTCTATAGACGAAAACTTTAAAGATTACTTGGAGAACCTACTGAAAAAAAAATCCTAAAGAACTTTCGTAAGAAATTCCTGATGGAATCAAATGGAAGGATTTCGTAATGAATTTACTGACGATATTTCGAGAAGATTGTTTTTAAGGTTTTTGGACGAATACCTGTACAAGTTTTTAGAATAATTGCAAAGGCATTTCAAGAATCATTACTGGATAGTTCATCGAAAGAGTCGCTGAAAGAATTCATGATAAACTGCTGGAATAATTTATGAATTTCTATACTCCGGAAAAATTAAAGTATCATAGGCAGAATGGTTTGAAGAATTTATAGTTGAATCTTCTTTATATCCTGGAGAAATCACTTGGTGAAATTCTTGATCAAAGGCATAGAAGAATTCATAGATATATTTGAAAAAGAAACTATTGGGGAAATTCAAAATCCTTGAATTCAAAATCCCTAGAATCCGGCATTCTTTGGAAACATTTCTTGGACATATTCTGGATAAAATCTTGGAGGAAATTAATTACAATTTTCTTATGAAATTTCTCTAGAAATCCTTGGGACGGGAATCCGTAAAGTCAATACTGATCAAATGTTTCTAGAAACTCTTGGAGCAATCTCTGAAATCGTTTTGAAAAACAAAATCTGGTGGAATCCCTGGAATTATGTTTGAGGAATATCTCAGAAGTTTTTATGCATGAATATCATGAGGATTAACTAGTGGAATTCCTACAAGATCTCTGTCGCAATTAAAAAAATCTCTAAGAACTCTATATTCTTTAATTCCCGAAGTAATCTTAGGGACAATCTCTGGAGTAATTCCTGAAAGAATTCATTGGGTAAAATCTGAACGATAATTTGAAAAAAAAATTCTAGAAAATCCTATGAGAAAATACTATTTGAAATTATTAAAACGGGAAACTTGGTGGAAGATATGAGGAAACGTAAAACCATTGTAAACATTCCTGGAGTACTTTTTTTCTTGAACAATTTCAGGAAGGTTTTTTGAAGAAATTTATGCTGGAATCTCTAAGGTAACTTTTATGGTTATCCTAGGGAGAATTCTACATTGGATTTTTTAGGGTTTATTAATTTTTAGGAAGTTCGTGAAGATCACAAAATGAACTCTTGAGAAAATCTTTGGTGTTCATTTTGTAATTAGTTAGCATAATTTAAGGCTTTTCTACCATCAAGAATTTCAAAATCGAACAAAATTAGGGAATGTCAACATTACGCTAGAATTCCCAATTTAAGCTGTATATGGATCATTGCTTTCCAGAGCTACTCCGCCAGCTAATATATCAACTTACATGGCAATTCACTGGAAGTCCTCTTGATAATTTTAAGTAAACTAATGTATTTTTGAACAAGAATTAAAAGAGAAGAACTTTAGGCTCATTAACTGACATTTGTGTCATTTAACGACTACAGCAACATTATCAACATATCAACATAAGTTCCATCATTTTAGTCATAATACTATAAAAGCTATTTGGTCATCGTTTATTTCAACAGTTGATTTCACATTAGCGTTCGCATTTGAACGCATAGCTACGCCACTGCACACATAGTTGACAGTCTTGTCCGACGATTCTACGATTCTATCTCATCAATCTGATTCTCATCAAAGCAGCTCGTTGATACCTAACAGTTCATGAAAACTCGACCAACGTCCGATCTGCACACAGCATAGTTAACAGATTGCAGAACTTGGAAATAAACCGTACCACGACGACGACGATGCAAATTGTATGGCCCCTACACTCTGTTGCTATTGCTGTAGCTGGATGTTGTCGTTGATGTTCTGTTCATTCAACGGACCGCGACGATTCAACGGCCCCAGCCGCGCGTAATTACATTTATCAAAGCCACCAACAACCACAACCACTAACTCTCGGCAACCGTTCAGCAGCAACAAGTTGTTCTCTCTGCCCCTCAACACAGCGCACTATTCTACATTATTGCATATATTTTTTTCCAACAAGATTGCCGAGGGCCACACATAGCACACAATCCATCATTAGAGACTCCGAGACTACACTGCTCTAGGAGAGCACACGATCATTCCGTTCTTCGGCCGTTTTGCCAGTTGTTGGTCACAAAAACCGACTCGCCTTCAACACAAATCCCCAGCAGCTAGCTCTAGCTTGTTGTTCTGTTTGATTTTTTCGCGCACAGACACAAAACCGAGAACACACACTCCAGAGGGCGACGTCAGCAATTTTTGCCATTCGCGTTGCATTCCAAAAAATTATAAGCAATAACCCCAAGACCTTAGAACCGTTCCTTGCATTGAAGAGCTTCAACAGTTCACAAAACAACGATCACTTTCCATTCCTACCCATTGAGGGCAGCGAAATTCAGGTATCTTCCGAACCAAAATACGCACCAAATTCCAACCAATCAATTTCGATTTTATCACAACGCCAAACTTTCTACCCAATCGCAACTACTCGCGCTTCTGCCAATTTTCTGTCGCCGTTCGAGAGAAATCCACGAAAATCCGAAACGCAACTACGCGAATGACCACGAGCAACACACTACACAGCGACAACGACGACGACGACGTCTACGGACAGGTAGATAGTTTAGGGCCGAAGCAAAAGTCCAACCGCCACGACGATTTGTAAACAACTGAGCCAAACTTCCCATCGACCACGACGACGGCGGATGAATCGAAGAAGGGGGACCGGGGAGAAACGATGCACCCATACCAGCGCAGCTCAGCTGTTGAGCCATCGACGGACGGAAGGCCGTATTTCTCACACCCATACCAGGCACTGTGGGCTAGGAATAGAAATTTCGCGATATAAGTCCATTTTTTTTCGTAGAATTCGATGAACTGTTATAAACGACATAAATAACAATGAGAGATTCTCTTCTCTCTCGTTCTCTATCGATTACAACAGGGCAATACTAAAACTTTTAGTTTTAGTTTTTTATTCGTACAAAAAGCGCATCGATAGATGCCAATGCTGCTTAAACATTGATGGAAGAGAAAGTAAGCAATGGATAGGGTGTTTAGAAAAGTTCAGCGGGAATTTTATTAGATCTTCTTCTTCTTCTTCTTTCTGGCGTTACGTCCCAACTGGGACAGAGCCTGCTTGTCAGCTGAAGAATTTTATGAGATCAGAGGTTGAATTCTGAGAAAATTGAGAGTATCTTTCATTTATCGCTCTCTGTAAAAATCATGATCCGCAACACATCACGAGAGTCTGTTACAGTAAATCAATTGTCACCCAACACGCAGCAACAAAGACATTGTCATCTCCTATTCTTGTTGCAACAATTTCATTCCGCAACATCATTTTATCACCACTTGAACAGAATATGACAATGATCGATTACCACGTGCGCATCGATTTTCTGGGCTTCGCATCACAATTTCCGAGAACTTTCTCTGTATTGGTAATCATTTACACATTATCAAACAGGATCCATAAACAAATTTGGTTTTGTGTTTAAAATAACTGATTAATCGCGAGTTGAAAAGGTTGCAACAATGTTGCGCCCTGCGATTATCATGACAATTTTGCTTTTGATTGTATCCCTATCCGTAAAAGTAGGGACAAACGGTTGTGAGCGTGCTTGCATTGTTGTTTGTTTTTCGTCTGGTCTGGTGACAATTTGATTCTCAGGTCTGTTAACAGTGCATGGTAAAACCCATCTAAACAAATTTCAAATCTGGGGGACACTACTGCTATAGAATGTTCGGGTATTGTTTATCATGCCAGTAAAGTAGAACACCTCCCACAATGGTAAATGAGCGAGAGAAATGGATTTTATCATCGCTCTCACTCTTCGGGGCTCTCCTTCGCTGCTTGTTACAGCTTGCGAAACATTGCCAATCATGGACTGATACAGATGTGATGTTTTTCTTCGCTTGCTTTGATCGTTCTTCGAAATCAATAATTGAGAACGCATTCCTGGTTCTGTCAGTCGGCGTGTTGAATTGTATGTTATGGATACAAATGAGTTGATGCAAAGCTCTCCACTTAGTGTTGTCACTTTGGATGTTACACGCTAATGAGAGTCATGATTATGACTCCAGAAATCATGGTTTATCTTATAGCCATGATATCATGACCTAACATATTTATAAATTCCATAATTTCCTTAGATTTTTTCATCCGTGTATATATTATTCATGCTACCAGTAGTAAGGTGGAAGCGGATTGCCGAGATCTGTGTGTGATAGGTGACGGTAGCGGATGAGTTGAGAAAAATCATTTAACTGCTGACCATGGAAGTGAAACGAAAATCGGGAAAAATATGTCGAATGTTTACAGCACTGGTCGAGATCGGTTCAAGTGTAAACTAAAATTTAATCGTTTTTTTAGCTTATTTTTTTAACATCGCTGCTGTCATTAACCTTTCCATACAGATGAATTTATCAACACCAAATGTTCGTGGTCTTTTGTCTCCAATTTTCAATAACGCCGTCGTCGAATGAATCATACACACTTAAATTATTTTACGGATTCCTGTAAAACCTCAACAGCTGAACGGTTCGGTTAAATGAATTAACGGAGTACGGCAAATTTTCACTGTATTCGGTAAAAATTCACCGGAATCCGTAAAATTCCGACGAAATTACGGTGTTTTTTTTCACCGAACTGTTCAGCTGTCGAGATTACGGTGAAATTTACCGTAGGAGCTTAGTATGTATAGACTGCGTGTCATACGCTGATCAGCATAACGCCACCGATTTTGTGTTTTAACGCCGATAAATAACTTTAGGAAATATTTAAGCTATGTTTAAAATGATTGTTACAGGAATCCATCAAGAAGTCCTTAAAAAATCTAGGGGATTTGTTGGAAACTCGTTCAGAAACTCGTTAGGGATTTGTTAGAAATTACGTTACGAATTCCATCGAAAATCCTTCCGAAGACTCTTCCATATGTAGCTTATGGGTCGTCCAATAATTTCTCCAGGGATTCATCCTAGTATACCTTCGCCAAATTTTCTGTTATTATTCCTTCAGAAATTCTATAAGAGCTCCTTTATAAGTTATTCCAGCGAATCTTCCAATAATATTTTAAATTGTTCAGCCAAATATGCTTTACGGTATGTTTGCTTCCCGCAAGATTTCATAGAGGATTTCTTTAAATTATTCCAAGATTACCCCAAAGTATCCTCCATTAGTTTTCCCAACAATTTTCCCAAGAAGATCCCTTGAAGAAATTGTTCAAGTATGCGTTCAAAAGTTTCTCTATAAGATTTTTCCTATTCTGGAGTTCAATGACGATTTTTTTTCCAGGGTTTTGGAAGATGATCTTGGTATTACTTCAGGAATCCCTCCAGTTAGTGCGCTATGTCACCTGTATACATTTAGAAGTTTCTTAAGAATTTACTCCCACAGTATATCCATGAATTCCTTTTTGGACTTCTGCGGGGACTTCTCCAAACATTTCTGCTAGATTTTTCTTGAGCCTCTTCAAGGATTTTTCTAGAAAGAAATCCACCAGGAAATCCTCTATTTTTAACAGTTCTCATCCAGGAGATTCTAACAAGAATTTCTTCAAAAATACTTTCAAGAAATTAAAAAAATACCCATCAGAAATGATTTTAAAATTTAACTAGCGATTTTTTCATACATTTAGAAAAAACATTTTTTTTAAGAATTTTATTCCGGCAAACCAAGGTAAAACTTTTTTCCACGGCTTCAGATTTGTTTCCGTGGTATATCGGATGTATCGTTTTGGCTATCCTCTGGAAACTTGGTCAAAACTGATCAAATCTAGTGCCTTTTGGTTTGAAAACTACTAGAGATGGTCGGGTTTCACATTTTTCAAACCCGAACCCGACCCGTACCCGACTTATTTTATTTCTTCAAACCCGGACCCGACCCGAACCCGGGAAAATAATTCAAAGCAAACCCGGACCCGACCCGAACCCGAAATTATTCCACTGTTTAAACCCGAACCCGACCCGAAACCCGATTTTTTTGTAAGAAAAACCCGAATAAAACCAGAGCTCGAAAAGATGGTAATTCATCGTTTCTGATGCATAGGGAAGCTTTCAAGTTGCTATTCCGTTTACAATTCTCACGAAACCCGACCCAAACCCGACTCAACCCGACTTTTTTCAAGCCCGAACCCGACCCGTACCCGATAATTTTGTAGCCTTCAAACCCGAACCCGAACATTTTAAAATTTTCAAAATCGAACCCGACCCGAACCCGTCGGGTTCGGGTCGGGTTTCGGGTTTCAAAACCCGAGACCCGACCATCTCTAAAAACTACCTACTGAACATCATATTTTTTAAAAGATGAATGAACAAATTTTGTTTGGCACTTTCTTAATTAGAATTTATCGTTTACGGCTAACAAACCGAGAAAGGTTTTTTAAATTTTAATAAAGTATTCTTTCACGGATCCTACGAGGATTTTTTTGAGGAATTTTGCCGGTGAATTTCTCCAGAGGTTCGTTCAAGATTCATTCCAGGGATTCTTACACCGATTTATATTCTGAGATATTTCAGTACATTTCTTCAGGGATAACTCCAGTTCTGCGCAACAGTCATTCGGTGCAGACGAGTAAATGTGTTCGCTCTTTTGATAGTTTTGTTTGCCTTCAGCTTGTACCGCGTAGGTAGAGAAAAAACAAGCGCCCTTGATTTTGCTGTGTTTCTGCACGAGCAAGTTGTCGATCGTTGGTAGTTCTCGAACATAACATCCACTATGAATCCAAGTGAGATGTTTGTTAATACTGTCCAATTAAAGTTTTCAATCCCGGGAATATTTCCCGGGAAATGAGATTTTCCGGGATTCCCGTTTCCCGGGGAACCCATATTTGTCGGGAAATTCTACTTCATTAAAGAATTAACCATCTGTATTCTGAGAAAACTATCCCAGAATTAACTTTTCATAAGTAAATGAAAACTGAATTTAGTAGGGAGACTTACGGCTTCAGCACCTTGCGACTATTATCGGCAACCTAATTTCAAACGCCAAATACACAGTATTTTACTATCAAAACACACCATTCAGATGATTTTTCGTTCTGTCTACCCGCTACCCGCTAACCAGATTTCCGAGACGGAACAAACAATTTCGCCAAAGATGTAGGGGTCCTGGGGTAATATGCACCACTTAAGGAAAATGTGCCGAAATGAATACTAAACAACATGTATGTAGTGTTTTAATACACGAATCTAGTTGGTTTGGGTTCACCCTACATGGTGTTGAGCGAATTTTCATCATAATTAATTTACATTGTTGGGAAATTTAACTTTTTTCAAACACTACTTTTGCGTGAATTAGGATTTATGTGGGACACGATGCACCGCTTTTTGGGGCAAAACGCACCACAACATTGAGGCAAGACGCACCTAAACAAAGGGGCATGATGCACCACAACAATGGGGCAAGATGCACCATCGTGTTTTAAACGTAATTTTATTTATCGTAAAAACACGAGTTTTTGATAGTTTTCGTGTATAAGCTCTGGTTCCGGATCAGGATCACGCCCAAAGAAAAAGTGCGCGCGTAGAACTCTTTATTAAATACAATTGAGCTTATTGAATTGTTTGTTAACTATGATATCGGCTTCGTAAAGTTTTTTATTAAACAAATGAGCCTAAAAAATAAACCAGTGGCAAAAAAAAACTCCAAAAAATAGTCCAAATATTGATCTGTGTCCTGAAATTCCATCAAGAGCTCCTCAAGGTATCATCAATCTAATTATTTTACGTTTACGAACCCTCTGAGCACTCAGTTGAGGAAATCAAAAAAATAGATTTGAGTATTGTACCTTTCAATTTCACCCTAATTGCTTATATTTTGAAAAATACGCCTATTTCGACTACCACTTGTAGCCTTCTTCAGTGTCAGTTATAGACAGTGGATACGAGTAACTTACACTGACGAAGGCAACGAGTGACAGTCAAAATACGCGTATCTGTCAAAAGATAAGCAAATAGGGTGGAATTAAAAGGTACAATACTCAAATCTTTTTTGATACTCTTTACCAATCTAATGTCCAATCCAATCAAATTTTTGCAGTAATCAGGACTCGTTGCTCAACAATTTTCGAAAGGACTCAAGGAACAAGTAAATAATAATGATGCTGCAACAAGTAATCTATTTTGCATTATGTTCTCATAGGAAAAATTTAAAGATTGATGTGTCGCAAAACAAAATTAATCATAAAATTTCATATTTTTTTACGTTTCAATATCGGTTTAAATATTCAAGTTAGTTTAAGAAAAAGTTTTAAGAATATGAAAACAATTTGAACCTTTTTTAGAGTAAAAATATTTTAGGATTAAAGTGCTTATATTAAAAGCGGAATAGAAAAAAAGGGTGATTTTCAATCGTGAGCTCAATCCAAATTTCAACGGATATTTGGAATTTGTTGAAATACTATTTCATCACGTCCAGCTAAAAAGTAACCTTTTTCAGAAGTTCAATAGTATGTATGTACAGAGAACTGTTTGGTATATCATTAAAGAATAAAAAGTGTATAAATAAACAAGGCATCCACTAAGGTGTTTCAAAATTTTAAAAAGATTGAAACTTCAATTTCCCATATCTTTCTTACTATCCCTACCATAAAAAATTCTGTGAAATTTTCAGGTGACTTAAAGGTGTCCCACAGATGATGAAATTTTTTATGGAAATAAGTATTGAGAAATTTTAAAAAATAATCCCAACACGTTTGTACTGGGTCTACGTACAAACTTATCATCTCATAGTGAAAACTCATTCTTCAAACCATAATAAAGAAATTTGCTGAAGAGAGCAATTCAATCCGATGGATAGAAGAAGTGATATGCATGAGTTTGTTTCTTATTATTTAGCTCCATATGGGATTATAGCCCTGCAAACTTCTACAAAATGCCTTAACAAAATTAGCTCAGAAGGGATTTGTGTCTTCAGCAACATCCTTCATTGAAGTTTGAAGAATAAGTTTTCACTATGAGGTGATAAGTTTGTTGTTACATTACAGTACTAACGTATTTGGAACATTTAAAAATATCATAGTAATTTCCATTTAAACCTAATCTGAGCTAACTTTAAATCACCACCTTTATATGCATATTCCTGAAATATGCATCCAATGTAAAAAAAAAAATAATATTTTGATCTCTTCAAATCAGTGTTGATAGACTCACACTCAAAATCTCAATCAATACGCTCTCCCGTGAGAGCAAACTCATCTGAGATCTGCTTCGCAAATCTCACGCATGAGATTTTGATGCAAAATCAACTCAATCAACTCAAACCGTAAAAAATGATTCAGTCGCAAAACCCGGCAAAAACTCGTGAAACCCGAATTACTATAATTTTACCAGACTAACAAGAAATTATTTCCGTGTGTGAGTGAACTGTGGAAATACGAGACAATGAGTCAAAAAGGTGAGCCAACTCACCCATGATTTTTTGACTGCTGAGTTGCATGATTGACAACTCACGCATGAAAAATCTCAAGCGTGAGTTGTGAGAAATTGAGTTTTTCACAACACTGCTTCAAATACGACGTTTTAATGTACGTTTAAGTTTCTATCAAATGAATTTGTTGCTGACTGAATTTTTGTTCATCATGAAAGCACTTGCAATTTTACCGTCAAATTTTGATCTCTGGCCCACAGTGTCAGGTAAAGAGAGCTTCGACTGCTTGGCCAATGCGAGGGAAGCGACGCGGTGAAGGTGAGGGTGGTTGTACTGTGTGCTATCCACTGAATACGACCACCACCGATGAAACAAAATTGCATTATCTAGGTGCTGAGCAGATAGAGGTACGACGTCGTTTCGCGTCGTCGTCGTCGTCGTCGTCGTGACGGTTGGATGGTGATTCAGCAGGCAGCACCACTCACTGTAAAAAGGGTCGCCTCGTCCCCACTTGAATCGTCGTTCGTAACGAAATGCAATTTCAAAACGGAATTCCTTCAGCCCGATTGTGGATTCTTCTTCTATGACGAGGGCGAAATCCAGGAATTCCCACGGCGAATGGTGCAAGGCTGGTGGGTGCTCATCAGGATGGAAGGAATTTCAACGGAAGCATTCAAGTCTTTCGACGATTGTTTGGAATTATCTACATGAAAAGGTGAATAAGAGTAGGGGTCGCAGAAGTATTATCCGAGTTTTATCTGACAGGAAAAAGAACGATCGGTAATTCAGTAGACTTAATAGTTTACGTTTGACTGCGGTTGAAATTAAGCTTTCTGGTAACGAAACGTTATTTATGAAATTACTTATCATATCATATTCTATTCTTTACGCTTTTAGAATTCTAATTTCATTCACAAGTCTCTAAAGAATCTTCTTCAAAATTATCTAAAGAATCCTCTCCTCTGGAGATACCGTTTACCTCAGAATTTTGATAATAATCCCTTATGGATTCTCGTCATAATCAGGGTTTTCATGAGAGTCCTCACGACATTCTCTTTGAAATCCTCTCTGGATTATTATTACAAGCCTCACGTGGTTCGCATGAGAAACTTCTCAGGATTCTTTTCGAAATCCTATCAACATTCTCGTCAGAATCTTCCCAGTGTTCTCGTCAGAATCCTCTCAGGATCCTCTCAAGATTCTTTTTTGGAGCCTCTATGTGAATTATTTTCAAAATTCTCTCAGGATTCTCCTAAGAATCCTCTCATGCAAGAAATAATAGAATTCTTGTTTGATTTTGAAGCACGATCAACAAGCGAAGAAAACCATCCCATCCATATCGGTCCATGATTGGAGATGTTTCGCAAGTTGTAACAAGATTGATAAATAAGAGCAGCGAACGAGAGCCCCAAAGAGAGAGCAATGATAAAACTCGTTTTTCTCGCTTATTTACCGCCTATTTCCCGAACATCCTATAGCAATACTGTTCCTCAGGATTGGAGCTTGTTTAGATGGATTTTATCATGCAATGTTATCCCCTCGATTTAATAAGAGAAGCAGCAGAAGACGATAAACAGACTCTCATGATGAGTTGCGGATCATGATTGTTACAGAGAGCGATGGATGAAAGATATTCTAAATTCTCTCCGAATCCAATCCCTGCCCTCATGATAATCTCTAGAATCTTCGCTGGATCCGTTTCAAAATCCTTTCAGGATTCTCGTCAGAATCCTCTGAGGATCCACTTCAGAATCCTCCCAAGATTCTTCTCTGAATGCTAACACGATCTCATGAGAATCCTCGCCGCATTCTGTTCAGAATCTCTCCACAATCCAACCAGAATCTCCGAAGGATCCCTTTCAGCATCCTCTCTGTACTCCGTTCAGAATACACTCTGAATTCCTGTATGGATTTCAAATCATCTCTGAATTCTGATTTCACGCGTAACTTTTCAAAACGACCAATGTAATAATGAGAGATTCTATCCTCTCTCGCTCTCTTTATATTATAACAGTGCACAATACAGCTTTTGAGACAATTTTCTCTACAGATCTAAAGACAATGTTACAAATCTAGAGACGCTGTTATCAAAAGATTTTTTTGCCAGAGACATTTTTTTACGCAGAAAATCGTGTTTCAAAAGACATTGTTTTCCATTTCAAAGTGTTGTTCGAAAGTTTTCTGCGCCTGAGATTATTTTCCCTAAAGTCTTCAGTAACTATGAGACTGTTTCATATAGAGATTTAGTTTTTAGGTATCTTGGACCGCAACATATCGAGGGTTGAATAGATTCTATAATCTGTGGACTTCGATTTTTTGAGTCTTAGATGTTTGGTTCTTTATTCTGTTTTAAAAAAACTTTGTTATAGACTTGTCTAAAGTCTAATGGTAAACAATTCGTTTGTTCTCTAATTAATTATCTGTAATTATTTCAGATTACCATAATAAACTGATCCCAATCGAGAAACACCAACCTTACTTACTTCAGCGTTAACAAAACATGTCGAAATATAGCTTGGCAAGCTCACCTGTAAGAAAAAAAAAGAGGAGAAAAATGAATTAGACTTGGTGACATTTGAAATTGTTGGATAAAGAAATTCGACAGGAATATTCGACACAAAATCATTAAGTTCCTCGAGATCGTTTAACTTGGAAACAGAGTCAATGTTAACAAAAAATAATAATAAAAATCTTCGTTTGATGAGATCGTTCCAAAAATGGTTTATGCGTTTTCTATTCAAATTATTAACGCATCTTGTATTGTCCAATTCAACGGCTTGAACCCTTGCATTCGAAGATTTCGTAAGAACTTTGAACTAAAACTCCTTTTAGATGCAATTTAAAACGATTTTTCAACACTCTTTAAAAAAAACTGTTTTATTTTGCGAAATCTAAACCCTTATATAAACATAAGCTTCAGGGTATTAGAGCGGTTCCACGCCAAATCGGTAAACGATGAAACTCGACTACCTTGGATTCAAATGGAATTTTGCACATAGTTTCGATATAATAGAGTAAGTTTTTTCCACTGGTGGAGAGACCATTTAAAATCAAGAGTAACTTCTGATAAGGGCGCAAGTAATTTTAGCATCACCATTTAAAAAAAAATGTCCCTCGGAAAACGTTTGTTATAGAGAAAAAGTATCTGAGGAGGGATGGTAGACAATCAAATAGGCTTTGTAAAAAAAATATACACTGAAAAAAATACTTTCATTTTCATGAAAAAATCGAAATTAAACCTTAAAACACAAATTGCAAAAAATAGGTATCTTCGATTTTTTTTTTCAAATTTTTTCTGTAAAATTTCAATGTAAAACCAGATGTTTTAAGCACAGTTTCAACATGGTGCAATCTAAAATAAAAAAGTTTTTGTAAGAGCAACTTTTGGTGCATTTCTGAAAATTCAATTTCTGGCCGTAGAAAAAGACGTTTTGATGCTGTAATATGATTCTTCACTCAAAAAAAAATCAAAATGCTAATAACAATGATCTTTCTAAAACTAGCCGTTTTCTAGATATTTAGGATTCAATTATATTAATATCATAAAACTTAAGAAAATACGCCCGTTTCATAAGTTACTCCAGATGCTCCACCAACAATGTTACGTTTATCTCTTTCCACATTAATATCCCATGTTTTAAGGGCAGTTTCAACATGGTGCAATTTAAAATAAAAAAGTTTTTCTAAGGGCAACTTTTGATGTATTTCTGAAAATTAAATTTCTGGTTATTGAAAAGGCGTTTTGATGCTGCAATACGATTCTTTATCCAAAAACAATTAAAAATTCTAATATCAATGATCTACCTATAAGTAACCGCTTCAAGATATTTGGGATTGAATTATATTAATATCATAAAACTTTCTTAAGTTATACGCCCGTTTCTTGCATTATTCCAGATGCTCCATCAACAATGTTACGTTAATCTCTTCCCACATTATTGGGTATTTCGTTCACCACTGGACTGCGCAGTCAGTTTTCATAAGTGCGAGAATGTAAATAAAAGTGCGATCCTGCATCATATCTTGTTGGTGCACTTATTCTACGATTTATAATGAATGAGTGCGCTGAAGACATCAACAAGATTGGATGCAGAATCGCACTTTTATTTTCCTTCCCTCACTTATAAAAACTAACTGCGGAGCTCAGTGGTGAATGAAATGCGCAATAATATCCCATCAACTTTATCTTTGACACTTACACATCATTCATATTATCATCTTCCATCGTAATACCACAGACAAACAGAAGTAACACCTAGAACATTTTTCACCAAATTTTCTCGGCCACAAATACTACCACCATCTAGTGAGCTTATTGAACGAAATAACTTTTTGTGCCACAAGTCCAACAGGTGGCGGTAGTGTAAAATGTCAAAAACGAAGGAAAGCGACGCGCGCGCCTCTGGTTGTAAACTTGACAACTGTTGCATTTTAAACTGCACGTTAAATTCGTGGGCGATGGAAATTTATCCAGTGTTACGTCTGTTTGCATGTGGTAATACTTATATTAATTCTCAACAATATTCCAACAATCATCCTGTATCTTTCGAACAGTTCATCCAACCGTCTAAATGTCAAAGAAAAAGTAGATGGGATATTAATGTGGGAAGAGATTAACGTAACATTGTTGATGGAGCATCTGGAATAATACAAGAAACGGGCGTATAACTTAAGAAAGTTTTATGATATTAATATAATTCAATCCCAAATATCTTGAAGCGGTAACTTATAGGAAGATTATTGATATTAGAATTTTGAATTGTTTTTGAATAAAAAATCATATTGTAGCATCAAAACGCCTTTTCTATAATTAGAAATTGAATTTTCAGAAATACACCAAAAGTTTCCCTTAGAAAATTTTTTTTATTTTAAATTGCACCATGTTGAAACTGCCCTTAAAACATGGGATATTAATGTGGAAAGAGATAAACCTAACATTGTTGGTGAAGCATCTGGAGTAACTTATGAAACGGGCGTATTTTCTTAAGTTTTATGATATTAATATAATTGAATCCTAAATATCTAGAAAACGGCTAGTTTTAGGAAGATCATTGTTATTAGCATTTTGAATTGTTTTTGGATAAAGAATCATATTACAGCATCAAAATTTTGGATTGCACCATGTTGAAACTGTGCTTAAAAAATCTGGTTTTACATTGAAATTTTACAGAAAAACTTTGAAAAAAATCGAAGATAGGGAAAGTGTACCAGTTATGGCCATAGTGGTGCCCTATTTGGCTATACGTGAAATTCCGATAACTTTCACATTTTAAATCTTTTTGAATGTTTGAACATCAAGATAAATCTTAAATCTTACTACTACTACACAAAAAACCTTTCAAAATGTGGAGACATTCGAGTAATCCCGTATGACGAAAAAGGGAACTACTATGTCCATAAGTGGTACATCTACCCTACCTTTTTTTGCAATTTGTGTTTTAAGGTTTAATTTCGATTTTTTCATGAAAATAAAAGTATTTTTTTTTTTCAGTGTATATTTTTTTCACAAAGCCTATTTGATTGTCTACCATCCCTCCTCAGACACTATTTCTCTATAACAAACGGTTTCCGAGGTACAATTTTTTTTAAATGATGGTGCCAAAAATACATACGCCCTTATCAGAAGTTACCCTCGATTCTAAACGATCCCCAATTATATGAGATAATTTTCGTCTCATATACTTAATACATCTGCGCAGTTTCATTCAAATCGGAATGATACATGTCAGATTTCAGCATTTTATGGACGATTTCGCGTGGAATCGCTCATTATTAAACTTAGATTTTGAAGAAAATGTGTTGTGTTCCACAAAATATCGGATTAATACAGAAATACTACTACCCAGTTCATCGCCATTCTTCTCACAACTTATGTAAGCATTCCCGTCGAATTCCTTCATCCTACACCGTATTTCCTTTCAATTAGCAATAAACGCCATCCTGTCAGAACCCCTTTTCAAATACGTACCTTCGCTCTCGATCAGTGTCAATTGCGGTTCATATATCGCCTGCTCTCTACCCATAGATATGCATTTTGATCGGCCTTTACGTGTGCGATCGCATGGGTACTTGCATATATGAATGAATCGCACCGCACCTCAAAAACTGTCTGTGTTGGGTCGATTCTTGAACGAACACCCCCAGCTCCCCCCTCAAATTACACACAGACACAAGGGGGCGACCTCACCTCTACCAACGACGACGATCGAGCTTTAGATTGCTGTATAATTTATTTATATTTATTCGAATTAGGGTTCGCTACGTTGTTCTGGCTCAACTGAAACTCAAAAGGGATAAGCGTGCTCCCGTAATTTCTTCACGATGACACGAAGCTCGAAAAATGATGTGTTGAAATGATCTTCGGTCACACAAGACAGACAGAGGCGGTGCAGCCTCTTTGTGATCATCAATCCACGTCCCGAACGATGGTTTAAAACAGAATTGTAACTGATATCATGATTCAGTTGGCACTTTTTTAGAAACAGCCTTATAATAATATAACTGATTTTGTTTCAATTGTGTCATTATTCCTTCTCAGGCATTGCAGAATTCGTTCTCAATTGATTTCGAAGCACGATTAAAGCAAACGAAGAAAAACATCGCATCAGTATTGGTCTATGATCGGCCATGTTTCGCAAGTTGTAACAAGCTTGATGAACAGCAGCAGCGAAGGAGAGCCCCAAAGAGAGAGCGACGACAAATTTTTCTCGCTTATTTACCATTTTTACTTCACTGGCATGACACACAATCCCTGAGCATCCTATAGCAATATTGATCCCAGGTATGGAGCTTGTTTAAATGGGTTTTATCATGCACTGTTATCCCCCAGAAATAATCAGAGCTGTAGCAGAAGACGATAAACAGACTCTCATGATGTGTTACGGATCATGATTATTACAGAGAGCGATAAGCGAGAGATATTCTCAATTTTCTCAGTATTCAACCCCTGTTCCACCCATTTACTAGAAAGGCTTCTAACCAAAATCAAACAATATTTGTAATTTTTAACACATTTTGATCTTATTGGGATAGAACTTTGTTGTAATCCACTAGTCGGCTCAACCACCCGAAAGAAAAAAGCCGACTGCGAGATGGCTGACTGAGTAAATAATGTCAGAGCCCCGTTGAAATCTTCCGTTCTTCTGACGTCGGTCCGCTCGTCGTCACCCGGAAAAGATTTGAACGGCCGGGGTTACGGTAACCGACTCCACTACAATGTCGCATTTTGCTCGCAATTGTTCGAGTTTACATCGAGGGTGGATGGGTTTCGCGTGTCGGAGGTCTCCATCATTGCGTGCGGTTTGGGATGGGTTCGTGATTTGGACCAATTACACTAGGGAGCAGTGTTTCATGCATTTGGACTGATTTCGAATCTGTTCTCAGGACTTTCATAAGACGTAAGTTTTTGAGAAAAAAAAATTGGTATTTTGTTTACTAAATTGAACAATTTCATGAAATTTCAACTATTTTGTGCCACATCAATGTATTACATCTGCTTATCCAAATAGCATATTTTTTCACAAAAACTCCGTATTTGTATGTAAATTTAAAAGCTTGTTTTATAACTATAGATTCCAAATGTTTTTTATTGAACATACTTTGTGTACACTGCAGTGATGTGAAGTGCGAGCATGTCCGCTGAACAAGACCAAAAAAAAAAAAACAAAACAAAATTCTCGCGAGCATCAGAATGCTGATTTACTCGCAAATGTCGTGCTCGCGAGTAAACGAAGCTGAAGTGATTAGTGAACGTGTTCGAAGCTGTTCAGAGTCGCAATTTCACTTTTCGGCCAAAAAAGCTATTTACCCTCCGAGATTTTTTTTTTTTGGTTAGGACTACAAACTGATAGTTGACTGTCGATTCGATTAACAGGGTGTCTACTCATTTACAGAAATAGAATTCCCTGATATTTCCAGGTTTTTCCAGGTTCTGGAAAAAAATTCCAGGTTCAAGAAATCCTTTAAAATCCATAAGTGTTTGATGATTAAATATTTATTTTCAAAGATAGGAGTTTGGCTTTGAAACATTTAAAAAAAGTATAACGAAAAGAATTTTCAAAAAAAATATCTATTTGTTTTACGTGTGTAAACAACTCAAGAAAAAAATTGGTTATTTTGTAATAATTCCATGAAAACCAAGAATTATTATCAAATGATCTGAAAGTGCCCGTCATCGCCAAAGTCAGATATTAACAACGATCTATTTGAACTTAAGAAAAAAAAGACTTCCCTAAAATGGTATTCAGTTTTATGAACATCAAAAAACGTACTCGTGCCATTACGATTGCTCGTTGTGCTGTAAATTTTATTCACATATTATACCGATAATATTTCCAGGAGTATGATTTGTGATGTTTAGCGAATTTTGTGAGTAATTCTGCCAAGAATTTCGTTTTAGATACCTTCATGAACTCGATCTGGAATTTTTCTAAGGATCAGGAATCCGTCCAATAATCGTTTCATAATTCAATGAATCTACAAGTTTTCCAAAAAATTGATTTAGATCATCTTCAAGAATTCTAACCTCCTTCAGAAATTCCTCCAAGTTTTTTGATAAAGTATTTATAGATCAAGGGATGTCTCCAGGAAAGAATCAAAGAAATTTGTCAGATTTATTGTAGAAAATTTTGAGAAATCCACAAGGAATGTCAAAATTTTTGATTCTTGATGAAGCGCTTTCTAGGATTCTCCTCATAAATTGCTAATATAACTGAAAAAAAAAAAACATTTCAATCTCTGAATAAAGTCTTACAGTCTTGTTTTTGAAGAAATTCGGAAAGGAAATAATTTTAATAATTACTATAGTGTTAACTGGTGATGAAGTTGAGAAGAATCCATTGAGACTTGAAAATTTCATTTGAAAAATTATTCAAGAAATGGAACCACAGGAATCATATTTTGATGAAATGATGGAGAAATGCCGAGAGAATTTCTGGAGAAATTTTATAAGAAATCCCAAGTTATATTTATCAAGAAATTCTTGGAAAATTTATAAGTTTATAACTCCGATTTCACTGAACAATGCCTGAAGGATTTTTGGAGCAATTCTTGAGTGTAATCGTGAATGAATTAAAAAGGGTCCTTATGAAAATGCTTGAATAAATGAAAAAAAAAAAATGATGTAGAAATTATTAAAGGGTTTCTTGGAAAAATGTCGAAACATTTTTTTTCCAAAAACTCTGAATAAATCTTAGTGGAAGAGCTCCTGTAGGATCTGTGCGAAATTTTCTAGAAGTTACAAAAAATCAGTGGAAAAACATCTGGAGGAATTCATGTGATAAACGCTAGGTTTTTTTCAGGATAATCTTTGTGAAAATTACTGCAAGTTTTTTTTTGTTAAACTCTAGAATAAACCTTTGGAAAGCTCTAGCAATTTCTTAAGAAATTCTTCTAAGCATCCATTGAAAAATTGTTCGTAGCATTCCTGGAAGTATTCCAGAAGAAATCACTGGAAAAATTACTAGAATTCCTGAAGCATTCCTCGGGATCTGAGAAAAATATCATTAAGAACTTGTGGAATAATAGTATAATAGTCTTTTTAGGTTTCTCTTGAGTCTCTAGAATTTTGCATCAGGATTTACTGCCAGCAGATTAAATGTGAGTTTAGTGTTCATTTTGATCAATATAGAGACTTTAGAGACCTTAATCAAAAATAGAGACTTGCATTAAAATAGTGAGACTAAAATAGACAAGACTATAAAAAAATCTGCTAACCTTCAAAATATAGTATTTTTGTCCTTTTTTTCTCTTTACCTACAAAGTTTATTATTTTTGTATAACAAACGAAAAACTTTTTTTTGAAAAAATTGGAATGTTTTCAACTAGGTTTCATATGCTCATGAATGAAACCCAACTAGAACTGTACTAGTCTTTATCAACTTAGCAATCTTAAATTTTGCTTCATTGCCTAAACATTAGGGTGCGGCTTATTTTTCAAAAGTTCTCAAAACCAAAAATTCGTGAGCTCTACTAATTTTAAATTACATTAAAAGAGAAACCTCAAAATTTGAGCCAAAAATATTAACATTCAAAGGTCGCCACCAAGCGTTTTGAAGGTGAATTTTCAGGTTATAAAAAATGACCTTGAGTGAAGTAAACATAAAGTTGTCATTTATCAACCGACTTTAAAACTTTTAGCATCAACACCTTCCAAATTAAATTAATGAAACCTTTGTAGAACACCAAATTTGTCTTAAATCAAAACAAGTTTAAGTTAAAAATAATTTATTCCAAATTTTTCCTCATTTTAATAAAAATCTCAATTTTGTTTGACCATAATTTCATGATTACTCAACCGATTCTAAATCTTTTTACATGCTTTTGAAGCTAAATCAATTGTTTTCAAACCTTTCATCCATAACATTTCAGCGAAAACATATTTTTTTAACGAAAAATGCCAGTTAAATATTATCTCTAAAGCTGAAACTAGTATTTCTCATTTGTTAAACCTTTAAAAATTGTTGCAAAGCCTATTTTTAAATAATTTTGAAACAAACATATGTCTGCATATAGGGGCCCAGATAGCCGTAGCGGTAAACGCGCAGCTATTCAGCAAGACTAAGCTGAGGGTTGTGGGTTCGAATCCCATCGGTCGAGGATCTTTTCGGGTTGGAAATTTTCTCGACTTCCCAGGGCATAGAGTATCTTCGTACCTGCCACACGATATACGCATGCAAAAATGGTCATTGGCATAGTAAGCTCTCAGTTAATAACTGTGGAAGTGCTCATAAGAACACTAAGCTGAGAAGCAGGCTCTGTCCCAGTGGGGACGTAGCGCCAGAAAAGAAGAAGAAGATATGTCTGCATATGTTAAAAAACATATGAAGTTTTCATCTCGTAATTAAGGCAAGATGCTTTATATATTTAAGTTTTATAGAAAAAAAAACAATTTCCTGCGAAAAAATTAAGGTAATCCAAAGATATTTGATTTTTTCATTAAAAAATCATGTTTTTGTTGAATAGCTAAGTCAAAACCATTTTTTAGGAAAATGTGTTGTATGAACAGTTTGAAAACAACTAAATTTGCTTTGAAAACATGTGAAAATATTCGGAATCGATTTATAATTTTTAGTAAAATGAGGAAAAATTTGGATAAAAATATTTTTAACTTAGACTATTTTAGATTTTAGACAAATTCGGTGCTCTACAAAGTTTTTATAAATTTCATTCGAAAGATAATGGTGCTAAAAGTTTCAAAATTGGTTGAAAAATAACAAAGTTATGTTTACTTCACTGAAGGTCATTTTTTATAACTTGAAAATTCACCTTCATAACGCTTGCGCCACCTTTAAATGTTAATATTTTTGGTTCAGATTTTGAGGTTTCTCTTATAATGTGATTTGAATTCAGTAGAGCACACGAATTTTTGGTTTTGAGAGCTTTTGAAGAATAAGCCGCGCCCTACTAAACATGTTTATGTTGAATAAATAAAAATCGTTAAAAGGACTAAACGTGTCAACTAGCGTTTTGATAGCGGAAAATTTTTTGATTGAAAAGATTTTGTTTCACAAAAACGACATATTCTACCATGCACTATTGCTTCAAAATAATTTCCCTGAGTGTAGCCAAAATTCCCTGAGAATTCCAGGTTTTTTCCAGGGTGAATAAAATTCCCTGATAATTCCAGGTTTTCCAGGTTTTTCCAGGTAATAGACACCCTGATTAATATACAATTGATTTGTCTGGCAAAACCGTAAAAATCAGACCTTGTTCGGTTACTCGCGAGTAAATGTTCGCGAACTTTTTCGCAAATGTCAATGTTTAGGGAGCCGGATCCTATTCTTGGCACTTTTGATTCACTTCGGCAGGGTTTTTTTTTAAAGCTACAGAACTCATATTTGGCCAAAACATGCGTCGTACTGGAGCGCTTGTAATTGCAAAGTTTCAGACAATGCGACCGAGAAAACCACCCATGCCAAAGTGAATCATGGAAGTGCCCAAATAGATCTGCACCCTACTTGGTAAAATAAAAAAATAGTAATGGTAATAGTTTTAAAATGATTTGCATTGGATTGTAAATATGGTAAAATATCAGGTTTTAATACCGTAGAACAGGTGAAAAGTGAGGTTACGAGTCACCCCTGGTATCTAGTATTCTTACAAGTAATTTAAAACAGTTTGTGGATGTGTGGTTTTTGTCTGTTCTTTTTGAGTTATTTATAGTGATTATTACAGTTATTCTTCAATTATTCCTGACTTTGTCTGAAATTTTCAGGGATTCATCCAGAATGATTTCCATTATTTGCTGAAATTTCAAATATTCCAGAAATTTGACAACAGAATCATTCAAGAATTTGTCAACGGCTCAGAAATCTTATCAATGATCCTTGCAAAGATCTACTCTGCAAGACATTCATACCTATATCTTTTTTTTTTAAATCTACGAATAATCAGCATGATAACTAATTTAAATTTCATTGATAAATCAATTGTATGGTTTATTTTTCGAAAATTTTGCTGGTTTTTCAGTCTATTTTGGCTATTGGAAACGACCGTATGGTTTTTTTTTTTCAACGTTTCGGTCCTTATTGGACCTTTATCAAAGACTCTGAAATGGTTTATTTGTTAAAATAGTTGCAGTGTGACAAAGATTTATAAACTTTACCGAAATTGTATTTTAAATGACCCGGATTTTTTTTTTTATTAGAATTCGGTCTACCGTTCTACGTACTGGCGCAATTTTTCAAAATGACGGTTAATATTCAGTATGTCCCATTAGTGTTACGTTTGGTATTGTATGTGTGTGAGTTTGGGCTACTGTGTTGATATGAAATTCGCTCTATTTTTCTCTGTTTTATAAGTTTTTGACTGTGTGTCAATGACGATTAATTGTTCCAACATATCGACCAGAAACAACATAAAATTTCGGTAAAGTTTAAAAAAATCTTTGAGACACTGCAACTATTTAAATAGATAAACTATTTCAGAGTCCTTGATAAAGGTCCAATCAGGACCGAAACGTTGGAAAAAGAAAGCTTACAGTTGTTAAAAATTGCCAAAATTGCCTGAAAAGCCAGCAAAATTGTCCAGAAAGGAGTTCGCTTCAGTGAACTCTGCATAAAATGCTGGAAAGTCTTGATATTAATTTCTGTAGGAAACTCAAGGAGGAACCTCATTAGGTAGCGATAAACGAATTATTTGAGACACCCTGGAATTATTTCTGTAGTAAATCATGAAACATCTCTTGGAGTAATTGCTACGGCTCAAACATTTATGGAATGATTACTGGACAATTTCTCTAAATCTCTTATTCTGATAATGAAGGGGGCATTTCGGAAGAAACTTTTGTGGGATTAGTTTGAACAATTACTGGAAAATCCGCATAGAAACTCCTGTGGACATTTCGTTGAAGTTTTCGGAGGTTTTTCTGGAAGATTTTCTGTAAGAATCGAATAGAGAATCTGGTTGAAGTGTTTCACTAAGCGTTCCTTGAGCAATTGTAGGAGGAATTTCTTAACGAATCCACAGGATCTGTAAAGATATCTCTGGACGTATTCCTTTCACTAATTGTTGCCGAAATTCAATTTTGATCACTCAGGACACTTTTCCATTATTGTCCATCAAATTCTTTGAAAATTTCTCCAAGATTCTCCGCCAGGTCAGCTGCATTTACACAAGGAACCACCTAGATGACTGCTTGGGACTAAAAACCATACTCAGTGTATAAGTGCTGGTTATCTATTTTAGACAACAATGGCGCCTGCAACGTTAGGTTGCAGACCAATGAAGAGATGAAATAGTAATTGACGCTTTTTTTTTTGTATGGTATTCAGTTGGAGCTGCCTGACAGCTTAACTTGTCAAGGCTGAACCCTCGGTCTGGCTTTTGCCAAGTTTCCCCTCTACCAGGACCAATACTCAGACGGACTAGGCAATGGCGCCCACATGAACACTGCTTTTTTTTTATTAGTATTGTGACGTGGTAGTTTTTGAAAAGTACCCATATTCCCTTGCTTCTGAGAAAAGGAAGCATTGTGAAAATCAGCAGCTCCATCAGAATTTGTTTGAAATAGTAGTGTAGTAGTGTCATTACTAATACTGTCTAGTCGAAATGGTTTTGAATAATTTGTCATTCAAGTGCTATTCTGATTACTCCTGTCTTTTACGTAAGATTAGAGTCTTAAATGTCAATTGTCGTCAAGTCTTAACAAAATTAGGCTGTTTACTAAGAATTCCAGTTAATTTCATTTTTTGTTGTTAAAAGTATTTATTGGTCATTACGTTCATATATCCTTAAAAAAAAGTCGCTTTCCTAGTCTGTTCAACAATTTTTCGAAACTACAGTCGCCTCTCCACATCTCGATATCGAAGGGACCATCGAGATAGAGAGAGATCGAGACAAAGAACAAATTTTTGATGAATACTAGATTGAAAAACAGTCCGTTGCCAAGAAAGTAATACACAAACAGACGTCATTTAGCGCTTTTATTTTGTTTTGAATCCCAAAACTTTGGTCTAGTAACCTTCGATATTGGTCATATCGACATACGGAGAGAAAATTGAGAACAAACAATCAACAGAAACACATCGAGATATGGAGATATCGAGATAAGGAGGATATCGAGATATGGAGAGTGAAAATGTATGCAGACTGAAGGGACTTATGAAATCATCGACATAGGGAGAGATATCGAGATGTAGAACATTGAGATGTGGAGAGTTGACTGTAGCAAGTGTACCCTAATGATCGATCTCAGCGTCTTACTTTCCATAGTCATTTTTATAGTGAATATTGAAGACTAAAGTTACCTTGGGCTTCTATAACAGTCTCCTACAAGATTCACTTTTCGGTGGCAAATGCAATGCTTCACAACGCCTATTTTCTACTTGTAAATTTTGCAAAAATGAAGCTGGAATTAGATTATTTATACCGTTGTTACAAAAGTGGTATTTTTTTCTATGGCAATGTGAAAACCATATTAAAATAAGATTGTCGCCACTTATTTCTACTCAGTGAATGTACTAGTCATTTTCCTCAGAGTAATATTCCCTACGTCGTACATGATAACAATGAGTCTATCAAGCTAATAGTAAGAGTGGCTACGGATTATTCTGGTTAGCAAAAGGCAAACTGATCGTCACCAATAGTATTAATGTCCACTTCGAATAGATTAATTATTTGAAATGGGCATCAATTCTATCAATGACGCAGAATGTCCGTTGGATCACATCCGAGATATTAGTGCGTCTATGCCATATGAATTATGACGCGGCTTTAAGCAAAAAATGCCAAAATGTGAAACCACCACTACAGGTTACGCCTTTGGTTTCCATCATATGGGCTAATGGATTATGCGCTCCCATCGCGGCAAGGTCGCATAACCAAGAGGAGGGAAATTTCAGGAAAATTTGAAATTTCAGCTAATAATGCAAATCATTCTGGAGGAGTCCCTGAAAACCTCAGATAGAGTCTCTAAAGAAATTTGTTTTTCGAATAATTGAAGACATAACTGGAATAGCTATTTTAACATTTCTAGGTGGGAGGCTCATATGTGTTTTTTTTTTTAATCCATGAGAAATCAATATGATAACGATTAATTTTTCAAACAAACATATAAACAAAATCCAACATAAAAATTCGGTAAGGTATATAAATCTTTGTGACACTGCAACTATTTTAAACAAATAAACCATTTCAGAGTCCTTGATAAAGGAGGTCCATTAAGGACCGAAACGTTGGAAAAAGAAACTATACAGTTGTTTTAAATTGCCAAAATAGACTGAAAAGCCAGCAAAATTTTTCTGCATAGAATGCTGGAAAGTCTTGAAATTAATGTCTGCAGGAAACTCAAGGAGGAACCTCATGAGGTAGCAATAAACGAATTAATTATGACACCCTGGAAACATTTCTGTAGAAAACCATGAAACATCTCTTGGAGTAATTGCTACGGCTCAAACATTTATGGAATGATTTTTGGACCATTTTACAAAATCTCTTATTCTAACAATGAGCGGGCATTTTGCAAGAAACTTAAGTGGGAGTAGTTTGAACAATTTCTGTAAAATCTGCGTAGAAACTCCTGTGGACATTTCGTAGAAGTCTGCAGAGGTTTTCCTGAAAGATGTCCTGTAAGAATCAAATAGAGAATCTGGAAGAAGAGTTCCACTAAGCATGCCTTGAGACATTGTAGGAGGAATTTCTCAACGAATCCACAGGATCTGTAGAAATATCTCTCAACTAATCTGCAGGATCTTTCACTAATTGTTGCAAACAATTAATTTTGATCATTCAGGACATTTTTCCACAATTGTCCATCAAATTTAAGAATTTCTCTATGATTCCAGGCAGCTAATTTCGTTGGAATTTCTACATTAGTTCTTGAATGTTTCTTGGTCGCAAAACTAGAACGAATAACTTTGAACTTGAGCTTGATTGGCCGCCCGTGGTTGCTACTCCAGTATCACCAGATCAGCTGCACTTACACAAAGAACCTACCAGATGATTGCTTGGGACTACCAGACTGACTACATTAAGGGAGTGTATACGTGCTGGTGATCTTCTATTTTTAAAACAACAATGGTGCCTGCAACGTTGTGTTGCAGACCAGAAGAGAAGAAAGAGGAATTGGTGCTGCATCAATAACTGGTTCACTGTAGACCCGATATACCCTTACATCTACGCCAATTCATGCGGGAGGTTATGGGTAAGGAAACTTCATGGCAGAACGGCTTGCTTTTTGTTAGAAGATTGCCTATGTATCAGGCGTAAGCACAGGCGTGCTATAATGATGGAGAAATGGAAGCGTAGGGAAATAATTACTTGTCCGTCTCTGATTCTAGCGATGGCATTGAACGAAGATTTTAAA
The DNA here is from genome assembly GCF_002204515.2 of Aedes aegypti. Lineage (NCBI taxonomy): Eukaryota > Metazoa > Arthropoda > Insecta > Diptera > Culicidae > Aedes > Aedes aegypti. The sequence goes on from NC_035107.1 coordinate 13,983,671, forward strand.
TGTGATAGAAGAGTGGAAGCCTTCCTCAGCCGAGTGATTAGAGTCCGCAAAGCAAAGCCATGCTGAAGGTGTCTGGGTTCGATTCCCGGTCGGTCCAGGATCTTTTCGTAATGGAAATTTCCTTGACTTCCCTGGGCAAAGAGTATAATCGTACCTGCCACACGAGATACGAATGCGAAAATGGCTCTGTCCCAGTGGGGACGATAATGCCAATAAGAAGAAGAAGAGTGGAAGATAGAAGCAAGTGAAAGATACTACTACAAGGTACGTGGAAAAAGACGGGTCTGGGATTCAACCGATGATCTTATGCTTATAAAGCAGAAGCGGTGGTCATTGGACAACCAACACCGTCGAGGATAATGCAAGATTTTCGGAATTAATTTCTTGGGGAAAATAGAATGGAAACACCGAAGATATTGGATGAGTAATTGTTAGAATTCATAATCTAAGGTCAGCTTCAACGGTCACGGTTAATTCCAAATTTTGACAATTAAATAGACCAAACCAAAGTTTTGCTTTTCCACCGGGGCGCTCCAAATTCCATTTTAGAACAGTTTCGTTCCAAATAAAATTAAACTAACAAACTTTTTGTTTAATGTTGTGCAAAGTTCGGAACTAGCGCCAGTCCCTTCCAAATTGGTTGTGGATTGTTGTCATATCATTCCAGGAAAAAAAAACGGTGACAAATTCTTCTGTGATATTGACTGATTTTGTACGTTTTATCGTTGTATATGGTGATTAAAGAGAATTTTATTTATTCTCCATCGGAAGTGTTACAGGGAATGCAAGCGGATCGAGTGTGCCGGTAATAATTATATCAAAAAAATGTTTAAAAATCGATTGAGAAATTTTTAAGGAAGGCCATTCACGGTGCCCCGACAGACCGTTATTATGCAAAAAAATTGTCCATCAAATCTGAGCACAGGGCTCGATTCCTGAGGTCATTCTGCACCTCTGGGCCAATTTTTAAAAAAATCCCTAGGAGGAATCTCAAGAAATGTCGATTTGAAGTTTTTGACTAAAAATTTCAATATAATCCATATTAAAATTTTGCAATAGCACTGAAAAAAACTACAAAAACGCTAAAAAAGTTGGCCAAACTGTTCTCAACTAGTATAACATTGTTACCGTTATTATAATTAGAAATATTTACAGCTTTTCCGGCATTCGTATTAAATGACCAGCTCACTGAAGTTTGCCTATTTTATTCGCTCAATAGTTTTCGCTCCTGTTCTAAAAAAAAATGAGCTTAGAGAGCCAATAACAAGCGTTTTATACAGGGCAAATTGACAATGATGTTTCATTTAGGCAAGCTTGCATTAATCGTTGCTCTCTTTGCATTATTATTAAAAAACTGCTTTAGTTTTCTAAACACTTTTCAGTGTTCACGATAAAGGACCGCGAGGTGTATTGGCGAAGTTGTTAACGAAATAATGGATCTTTGAAGTCAGATAAGCCTTTATCAAGCAACAGTGTAGAAATGTCGTCTCCATTTGCAAGTTGCGGGTCCCTAAGCTTAAGGTTACGTAATCCATAAAAGAAGATATTCGCAGCTAGAACACGTGTTTTTACTGCACGGGAAACGTTATTATCATACGTCACAAATGTTATATGGCTCAGCACCAACACATCTGAACCTGTTTTTTTTCTCTATATGCGACCATATACGTTTGGGTACCCGAGGAGGGACAAATAACTCCCAAATAACTTATTAATACCATATTTAGGTATCATACCAAAATTAGGTATTGTTCAGTTGTCAATACCTCAATTTAGTATTAAAATGGAATTGAAAAAAAAACTTTAAAACAATTAAAAATACCTCATTAGACAGCTATTGAGGTCTGCTGAAGGTATTGAACTACTATTGAAAAATTTCACTTTTATATGAAAATCCATCAAGTATTATTTAGGTATTACAATACCTAATCTAATTATCAGTTTGGTATTCGTAGAATATGCTTGAGATATTATTTGAGGTATTTTACCTCTTATGCAGGGCTCATTCATACTTCGTTCAGGTTGTAAGTATTGGAAATTATCTGGTATGGAATACCTTAGTTTGGTATTCAGAAGTTTTTTTCTTCTGCTCGGGTAGAGTAAATCGTATTACAAGCTTATCTTAGTTGTCCATCTTTAAAATAGTGAAACCCTGCTTTACTGAACTGCGATCGATTCCAATAAAGTCATTGTCTTCAAAATCAAGGAATATAAGCAAGACAGACAAACATCAGATTCATAACCGACGAAATAAAAAAAATCATCGTCATCCAGTATAACAACACTGGCAGGTCGTCGTCTCGTCATCGACGAAAGAACGCACGACTAACTTTAACCCATAATCGTCAACGAGCAAATGTTTCTTCATTCCGCTTGCTACCCTTACATACATGAAGAAAGCGTTTACTGTATATTCGGTTGCTACGCACCAAACAACGAAAGGTATCACATAATTGTGATTCTACAATAGTTCTGTTGGTAAGCGCGTGGAGTTGACGATTGAGAGATCGTTTGTTCGATTCCAGACGCGTTTTGTTGTTTTGTTTTTGGTTTATTTTTGCAAAAAATACTCATAATCTGTCGAAGACACGATTCATATTTTTAGTCGGTTTGGTGCTCCCGAACGAAGAAATCGCATTTGTTCGTCATGGCGCCGAGCCTATGTGACTGGATCTCTGCGGCAAATCGTCATCCGATGCTGGTTGAGTGACGATGACAACGCTTTTTTTAGTTTCGTCGTCGACTTTTTCTATTTGACGGCGACGATTGTCTACGCTGAGTATAAGCGACAAAACGTTATATTAAACAGTAAATTCGGAAACTCATCTCTTTTCATTCCATGTAATTTACAAATAAAAGCTCCTCGTCTACAATTCTTACACTTGATTGTATTTGCAACAGCTAGATTTTTGTTACTGAGCCGAACGCGACCTAGAAATCAATAAACAGATTGAAGATGAATCTCGAAAAAAAACGAAGTAAATAGTTGCAGATATATAGAGTACAAGTCCTAGTGAAGTTGATACTTAAGTAGTACTCAATGTAAGAACGATAAGTGTTATGTCTTGTCTAGATTTGTAAGAACGATAAGTGTTATGTCTTGTATCCGTCGCGTCTCGTGAATGTCGTGTAGTTCTTACGTTAGTGCAAACTATAAAAATGAGTAGTACTTAATGGGGATTTGTTTGAAGTTGTTAAAGACTTTGTTAATCTTCAAACACTTGTGACATATGACAATCATGTTTCCCGTGTGGTTAGAATCCTGTTGAGGCTGAGAATGTTAAACAGGATATTTTACGTAAAGTGCTGAGGGCAATACTCGGTGGAAAACTAGACGTATACATCAAGAGTAATACCAGATGAACAAAGAAGAAAATTTTATTAATCAAAATAAATACGGCAGACTTTGGTGGGCTGGTCATTTAGTGTGAAAGTCGAAAAATAAGCTGTTAATTATTTATATTCAGCATTGAATGTTTCACGTTTATCGAACGTAACATCAATAGTATAATGAAATTTATTTATTGATTTTATTTTATTAAACTAAGCTAACTGGTTTACGCCATGTAAAAGCATACTTAAGCCACTCTGGTAAGTTAAGTCAGTTGTAAATAATTGTAATTATAACAACGGTAACAATGTTATACTAGTTGAGAACAGTGTGGCTAACTTTTTTAGCGTTTTTGTAGTTTTTTTTTTCAGTGCTATTGCAAAATAATAATATGGATTATATTGAAATTTTAAGTCAAAAACTTCAAATCGACATTTCTCGAGATTCCTCCTAGGGATTTTTTTAAAAATTGGCCCAGAGGTGCAGAATGTCCTCAGGAATCGAGCCCTGTGCTCAGATTTGATGGACAATTTTTTTGCATAATAACGGTCTGTCGGGGCACCGTGCCATTCTCTGGAGTAATCATTGAAGGATTTTTTTGGAGAAATCCCTGGAGAAATTGCAGAGTGCCTACTGGAGGAATCCCTGGCGGAATTATTGGCGAAAGTCTAGGAGAAACTCTGGAGGAATCTCAGGAAGAATTCTCGGAGGAATCCCTGGAAGAGCCTCTAGAAGAATCTTTGAAGAAATTTTTGAAAAAATGTGAAGATGAAATCTGTGGAAGAATTACTGAAATCCTTGTAGAAGTTTTCGAAATAAAATCTTTGAATTATTTAACAGTGAGCAACTGATTGAAAAATCCCTGGACAATCTCTTATGGAACCGTTGGTGAGTTCCTTTGGCATTCTTAGAAAGAATCCCTGAGGAAATCTGTGGATGAATTCTTGGAAAAGTCTCTGGAGGTATCCTTTCTGGAAAATAATAAGGTCTCTGTGGATATCCTTTCTTGAAAATCCTATTCGTTTGAATGCATCGCGTACTTGATTCTTCTGACATACACAGGAATGAAAAACGGTTTTCGATCGGAAGTGCATTTGAACATAACAAAAATAGGGGTGAATATTTTATGATGAAATTTCAAACAAATTTTCTGAAGGATCTACTGCATTCTCTGGAGGAGTTTTCGAAAAACAAAATCATCATATTATTTTCTGTTGAAATGTTTCTAAAGAAATTCGTTGAGAAATCCCTGAAGGAGCTTCTGAAGTAACTCCTGGGTAAATTCCAGGACAAATTCCTACAGGAATCCCTAGAAAAAATGCAGAAGGTATTCCTGGAGAAATCCCTTTTGGAACTTTTGAAGAATCTTATGGAAAATTCTCGAAAAAATTTCTGGATGAATTGGTCGGTGTTCAGAGAGACTGAGCCAAGTGTTTTTTAATGGTATCAGAAAAACGTACCCCAGGTATTCGAAATATCAAAACATTTGCATTATTTGCTGTAATAATGGAATTTATCTATTTGATGATACAGCTCTATCAAAAGAGCATCGGAAAAATTAGAATTCATGGAGTTCTAAACGTATCTTTAGAACGCCAAACATCATCTAGTCCGGTCTGTCTGAACACCGAACAATTCATGAATGAATTTTTAAAAGATGAATTCAAACACCTGTCCAGATTAAATCTTTGAAAGAATAACTGAAAAGCCAGAAGTATTTCGAGAAATTCTTGTAGGAGTTCTGAAGGAAATCTGTAGAGGAATTGCTTTGAAGAAATCTTTGAAAGAATTACTGGAGGTTTCTTTAGAGGAATTTCTGAAAAACATCTGAAATATGCCTTGAAAGTCTTTTTAATGAAATCCTTGAAGAAAGTACTATAATACCTGGAGAAGTTTTAGAAAATATCTCTGATTCGTTCGTAAATCTCTGAATGAGGTTTTGTAGGAATTTCAGGGCTGGTAGCGACAAGTAGTGCCAAAAACAGATATTTTAGTGACCAGATTTGAGAAAAAATGTGACCAAAAAGTTTCCTGAGCGAATCACTGAACCAATTCCTGGAAGAATCCTTTTGAGAAATTCTTTAGAGCAGTCTCTGGAGAAAGTGCAGATGGAACTCTTGGAGAAATCTTTGGAGGAACTCTGTAGTAATTCTTGAAGAAATCCTTTGAGAAATTTCTGGAAAATATCTGAATTGTGTCTAGGTGAAATCTTCGGAAGAATTACTGAAATCTTTGGATGAGTTTTCAAAACTATCTTAGATTTATTTCGTGACGAAATTTCCCTAGACAACTTGCGTGAGGAATTCCTGAAGAAAGCCTTGGTGATTCCCTAGGGGAATCTCGGTGGGAATTTTCGGAAGAATCTGTGATAGAATTTGTTGATTATTCTTCGGAGGAATTCTGGGTGGATTTCTGGAAAATATCTGAATTATTTTTTAATGAAACCTTTGCAGGAATGCTTGGAGGAATTACTGGAATACCCTGAAAAATTCTCGAAAACATCTTTTACTTCGTATGTTGTCACGATCTTGGAAAAACTCTCCGAGATATCCTTGAAGTGAATTTTGGACAAAATCCGCGTCTGTGCAGGTGCTATGCGACAACTCCTATCTACCTGCGCTCTCAAATATCTAAAGCACAACTTTTTTTGAAAATACACCATGAATTTTGTACAAAATGCTGGTACGCTAGATTAAACCGTAATTAAGACTTATGATTTCAAGAATAAAAATTAGAAAACAGAACATTTGTTCGTCTCCTGCACATTTGTTTGTTGCATTATTTTATTAGTTTTTGTAACAGTTTTGTTCACTTTTACAAGCATGGAGTTACATTTTCAGGGAATTTTTGAACAAATTTATAAATATCTCGCTACAAAACACTCGCTCAGTGTGTCGAACTAAAACTAAAGTAAGAAAGTTTCTAAACAACCGGGAAACGCAAAAGTTTGATTGTTGAATTGTCAAAATTCAAACGTGTAATAAAGCATCTTGTCAATCGGATAGAGCACAATTTTTTTTCAGATAAGTATTAATTGTTTTTTGGGCCCAGATAGCCGTAGAGGTAAACGCGCAGCTATTCAGCAAGACCAAGTTGAGGGTAGGTTCGAATCCTTCCGGTCGAGGATCTGTTCGGGTTTGAAATTTTCTTGATTTCCCAGGGCATAACAGTATCTTAGTGCCTGTCACACGATAAACGAATGCAACATTGGTCAATTAACAAATACAGCGATCAGTTAAAAACTGTGGAAGTGGTAATAAGAACACTTATCTGAGAAGCAGCCTCTATTAAAAAAAGTGTTTGACTAGGGCTTACATAATAGTTTTGATATCAAAGGTAGTAGCGATAATAAACAGGTGCTCCGCGAGCTGAAGACTCTGAAAACCCCTGCTCTAGAGGAATCCCTAGATAAAATATAGATAGTAAATCTTTTAAGAGTCTCTGGAGGAATATCAGAGGGAATTCTCGAAGGAATTGTTGAAGCTTCGGGAAAATATCTAAATTATATCAAGGTGAAATCTATGAAGAAACTACTAAAATCCTTGGAGGATAAAAAACAATCTCAGCATTATTTCGTGGTGAAATTTTTCTACACAAATTATTTGAGAAATAGTCGTAAAGAAATCTCTGGAGGAGTTTTTGGAAAGATATTTCGAAATAATCTAGCAGGAGGTATCCCTGTTGGAATGCTGGAGGAGTCCCTTTAAGGATTCTCAGAAGAATCTTTTGGGGAATCTGTAGAAGAATTCTTAGAGGAGTCTCTGGATGTGTGATAGTTAGAATTGCTGAAAAATATCTCACATATTTCTTGGTGCAATTTTTGAAGAAATCTCTGAAGAGCTCAATTTCCATGAAAATGTGGATTTTTGTGAACTGACAATTTTTCTCAAAAACTTTGAAAGATTCAGGAAAAGACTGGAAAAGAACAGGACAAAATCTAGTAGATCCAATCCAAGTGGTCAAATTGCGTGCAAACAGTTCTAATTTTGTCAACTAGTGTTACGGATCAGAGTTTGAGCTAAGTAGATTACAATCTACCGGTCGCGTGGGTTCGGGAAGATCGTTCTTTCGTTGGGTGGGGCCTCAAAAATCTGAGAAAAGACATTCCACAGAGTTTCCAGTCGAGTGAAATTTCCCCCCGCCGCCCGTAAGTGGATCAATTAAGCTCTCAACACTTTTGAGCTTCGAGGTATCACGTAACACCAGCCAACCGCCTGCTCCGGAATCCACCGAACGACTCCATCATGAAAGAAACACCTCGTTTCGTTACGCTTGGCTGAGGGCCTACACGGTTTTGCTCTAAAGGCGGAGGGCTCGGTGTTGACTCAAGGTGTTCCACGACCAAACCGAACCACGCACCGAAAACACAATAGAAGGTCAGGGGCCTCGAGGGCATTAGTTGCAGGGCGTCGTCATCGTTGTTAATTTATTTTCGACCAAGATTTGGATGTTTTTTTAGACGACGAACTCGAACTCTTCGTTTGTCAATTTTAGCGGCGGCCGTAAAATGCGACGTGTGAGTAAGCGCAGTCTCGGTTCGTGCCTTCTAAGAAAAAAAAAAAAAGCCGACCATCTCTGACGAATGGCTCCAACTTGGGTCGATGAAAAAAAGCGAGAAAATCTCCACTCAGTTCATGGGAGGCCTAATTGCAAAATGGTTTGTGATCTGATACTTTGGGCAATAAATTGTCCTAGGACTTTGTCAGCCGTCACGGTGAATTCCAATATAATCGTACACCAAATGGAACCGATGGAACAAATTAAAAGTGCGATCGATTGAGCTTGAGGATGGTTGAGACCCCCAAGTATTGATTGAACGGTGAGATGCAATTTAGGAGTGATGAATCGATCGATGAAATTGGTGTGGTTTGAAATAATGAAATTGGACGTTTCGGCAACAGATTCATTCATTATAACAAAATGTTAATTATTGTAATTCAATCAACAATTTTCACTGAAACTGGGTCACTAGTTTAGTACGATATCTTCAAGATAAATTTATTTCAGAGAGCTCAAACAACTTCTCCGAGAAGCAGAGAAAGCTTACTCTAGATTTCTTCTTCTTCTTCTTGGCACGTCCTCACTGGGACAGAGCCTGCTTCTCAGCTTAGTGTTCTTATGAGCACTTCCACAGTTACTAACTGAGAGCTTTCTTTGTCAAAGATGCCATTTTCGCATTCGTATACCGTGTGGCAGGTACAATGATACTCTATGCCCAGGGAAGTCAAGGAAATTTCCATTACTAAAAGATCCTGGACCGATCGGAAATCGAATCCAGTCACCTTCAGTATGGCTTTGCTTTGTAGCCGCGGACTCGAAATCTTTACACGATTCTGCGGAAATCTCTCCACGATTCTGCGAGAATCGATTCAAAATGTGTAAAAATCTTTACAAGGTTCCGCGGAAACTTCTCCAAAAATCTTCATGAATCTTTTTAAGATTCTGCGAGAATCTCTTCAAGATTCAGCGTAAATTACTCAAGGACTCTGCGAGAATACCTCTGTAAGATTCTGCGGAAAGATTTCGCTAGAATCTCTCCAATACTCTAGAAGAAGGTCTCCTACATTATACGAGAAATTCTCCAAGATTCTGGAGAATTTCTACAAAGTTCTGCAAATAAATATCTCCAAGATTTTGCAAGTATCTCTCCGGGATTTTGCAATAATCTCTCCAAAATTCTGCGAGATTCTCTCCAAGACTTTGCGATAATATCTCCAAGATTCTGCAAGAATCTCTCCAAGGTACTGCGTGTATCTCTCCGAGTTTTTGCGAGACTCTCTTCAAGTTTTTTTTTGCGAGAATCTCTCCAATAGTCTGCGAGAATCTCTTCTACAGTCGGTAAGCATCGTCCAAAAATACGTTAAATTACATCATGAAATTATCATCCAAATAGGTCCCTTCTACCGACAGCATATTCACATCGTCCAAATCGGTCATCATGCAAATTATGACAATCTCTGAAAACCCCTCCAAATAAAACACACCCTTCCCATTTATGCCGAAACTCAAAATATCCCGAGGCGTCGCCGTCATTTCAGCCACAATCTTCAAACGACCTTCACACAAAAAAAGATCGAACATCACTCAATCAATCAATCGACGCATAATCAAATCCCAATCACACGCTTTATCGACGGGGATTGCTACCGCAGAGAGATAGTGAGCGGTATGAATAAAAAGCATTGAACTTTACTACATGTAGCATCTACTCAAAAACAAAATCCACAAAGTTTACTACACTTTTGGTATGAATAAAAAACCTTTCGAACATGTAGTATCTACTACTTTCGAACATGAGCAGTGGCTGATGCTGCACGTTGAGAAAATTCTATTCAGAGTGCAGAGTGATCATGCACGTTAAGAAAATTCCATTCAGAGTGACACTTAAAATCAATAAAATCATGCATATATGCCAAATTTGTCACTTATTCACACGACAAAACATGTGAAAATATGTATAGTACTACATTCCCGCTATGCATCGAACACAAATTCATGTAGGTTATGTAACTTTACACGATTTGAAGTGTAAATTTGCGATAACCATTCCCTTTATGTTCATGTGAATTTTATAATGATTTGACAACAAGGATTTTTCTGAGAATTTTGGAATTTTAGCTAGAAATCTGCATCCTATGAAGGAATCTTGAGATTACAGAAATTATGGAATTATAAAGGTTTGGAACTTTTCAAGATTACAGTACTGAGAATTTGATGAAATAGCGGTAGAATTTTGAGCTTCCTCTGTGAATTAAAAAAAAAACAGCATGTTGAACTCCGATGATGGATATGGAATTCTTAGTATTTCTGTGAGATTCTCGTTATTTTGGTAGGTTCCCTGGTAGTATCCCTGGAATTCTTAGAAATAAAAATAAATTCCCACAATAGGGGTTGAATTAAGGATTTTCATTTTTACATTTCTACATTCAGACATTCAAAGCGTTATACTACAATTCAAGATTTCTTCTGAAATCCCCACCGAACTTGAAATCAAAGGGGTCTAATGTTTACAAGAATTCCAAATATACGGACTAGAGTTTGCAGGAATTTCACTGAAATCTCAGAAATCCTTACAGAAATACCATCTTGAAGATACCCGAATAATTTCAAAAGATTAATAGCCAGATCAAATACCGGATTTAAAATATCCCAAAAGAATCCCAGAATGGCTTCCAGAATCCCAGGATTGTTATAAAAAATCTAAAATGCCTATCGGACAACCCAGAATTACTATAGGGATTCCAGAATCAGTCATTCTTACATAAAATTAAGAATTACTGCCACACGATATTCACATGCAAAATGATCAATTGACATTGAAAGCTCTCACTTAAAAACTGTGTAAGTACTCATAAGAACACTGAGAAGCTGAAAATTAGGCTCTGCCCCAGTTGGGACGTAACGCCAGAAAGAATACCATATCTCTCAAATAAATTCAATATTTCTTACCGGAATCTCAAAATTCTTTTCGAAATATCAAAATTTCTACGGAAATCACAAAATACCTTTCGAAATATCAAAACTGACATCGTCTTCCCATGATATTTACTCAAATTTTAATTATTCCATTCATTTCAACAATCTCAAAGCATGAATAGCAACCTCTGAAGCTAACTACCAGTAGCTTTGTAGTAAATGCTACCTTTATTCATAGCAACGCGTTGTTTGTAGTATGTTCGAAAGGTGTAGAAAGAGAAATGACACAAACATGTTCCACTCGTGTTCCACATATAGCGTATACTACCGAGAATGTAGTAAACTCAACTTTACTAAATTTTATTCATACGGCCCAGTATGTGCAATGAGCTCCCCTGCTGCTGCCCTGCTAGGTGGCAAATTGCAACCATTCGCATCGATGGACGATCAATTCATCAATCACCTCCATCGTCGTCGTGCGATGCGAAAAAAACTTGTTTTCAAAAAATGGGGCATTAAAATTCTTTCGATTCGCCGGTGAACCACACTACTGGCTGACTGGATGCGACGACGGTCGACAATTATCATTGTGGCGTGACAGGGAGAGGCATGGGCGTAGCCAGGAGGGGCACCAAAACACCAGGCTCCCGCCATTTTTTTGCTTCAATTTGTTTTAGGGATTTTTTTAATATTGCTTATGATTCTTCTAAGAGTTCAACTGAAAATTACTCTAAAAAAAATATTTGAATTATTCCAGATATACTTGAAACAGAAAATTGTCGAAAAACAGCTCTAAATATTCATCAAAAACATATGTTTCTGTACAACTTGTAACGACAAGAAGTTGCTCTAGAATTTACTACAGAGTGTACTTTAATTTCTTTTTCAAATTAAAATAAATCATTTCAGAATTTTTTTTCTCGATTTCCAAAGAATTACCTTAGTATTTATTCCAGATTCCAAGCATCAATTTCTCTAACAACTTTTCCAGAAGTTTCTCTCAAAATTTATGGATAGAATGGATTACTCCAGTTACGTCTCCGTCAGGAAACTGAAACTCAGTTTAGGATACGCCATTCGCGAATTAACTTCGATGGAGCTTACCACCATAAGAGATAGTAATATGAACTCGTGTAATGATTTTAAGGGATAAGTCCTTCAATACCTTCAGGAATAATTGCAGATATTCATCCATCGATGCTTTTTACTAGAATTACTCGTAATTCGTAATTCTGCAAACCAAGATTTTTTTTAAAAATTACCTTCAGGTTCAGGTAATCCTTTATCAAGTCATTTAAAAGTTTGTTTTTAGAAAATTCACATTTTTTTTGTTCGGAAATCCTGGTAGAAATTTTCTGGGGACATTCCTGAGGTATTTTCTGTTGTACTTATGGACGATTTTTTGTAGGAATTGATTCAAGGAATTTCTTCCAAAATAGTCCGAGATTTTTTACCAATGTTTCTGGAATAATCTCTAGAGAAGTTATGAGCGTAATTTCTGCACGAATTTAATTCGTAACATCTGAAGGAATCTCTTCAAGAATATTATGAAGATATCAACAATGATGAATAATTCGAAGAATATTTAAAAACTTTCAGGTACAATCCGCAAAGACAACTATAATGAAAGTTTGTCAATGACACATATAGAGTTGTTTGGAAATCCAATCCGCATGCTTTTCAAATTAATTAACTCATTGCGCGTGGTAAAGATGGATAAATTATGAGTGAAATCATGAGAAAAATCCACGTGCACATGTGGGATTCGAACCCACGACCCATGTATGCAAGACACGTGCTTAGCCAACTAAGCTACCGAGCCACTTGGTGACTAGATAACTCAGAAGGTTACAAGTTTCGAATCCATGCGTCAAGAGCCTTCCACCATCTATACACTTTTATAATACAGTTTTTGGGACCGATGTGGATTTGATATTGACAAACAGTTTGAACACTTAAAAAATCGCACTCGATGTATACATGGGATGGATGGATGCGGGTTATGAGAAGGGTCTGCGTGAACTGTTGGGATTTGAATACGAAACTTGTAACCTTCTGAGTTATCGGGTCACCAAGTGACTCGGTAGCTTGGTTGGTGAAGCACTCGTCTAGCATACAAGAATCGTGGGTTCGAATTCCACCTGAGCACGTGGATTGCTTCTACCACGCGGAATATGTTAATTAGTTATTTAGTTTTTTTTTTTTTCAAATCTCTAGTTATTTTTTGGTAAAAAATCCTATTGATTTCTTGCAATACTGCTCCAAAAATCTTCAAGAGGAATGCCTAGTGAAATCAGAAGATTTATTATCGGAATAGAAAAAAAATGAGTACCTTAAATAGAGAATGCATAGGGTGATCAAAATAGTCATTTTCACTTGAAATATCTTTGCCAACCGTTGATGTTTTCGGACCATATTTGATGGGGTACCTATAGGGTGTCCCAAAAAGTATGGGCACGACTTTGATAACGAGAATCACAATATTTTTCCAAACAATTCAAATTTTTTATGTTTTTGTATTTTTTCTTGGAGCATTTTAAGTGCTTTCAAATTTTAAATTTAAATTTTTAATTTTTACGTTGAAATTTTTGATTAAAATTTCTAAAAACCATTTCTTATCTAGCCAGAAGAGACCCTTCTTTTGTGTTTTGTTGGAACTTAACTAGTAATGAATGTTTTTTTTTTTTTAAATCCTTCGATGTGGTGAGTTTAAGTACATTGTATCTATCTAAGACGTTCCACAAGATTTTTGTATAAAATTTTATTTAGCTTTGCTAGAAAACATTTGACAAAATGGTGAAATTCTAAAAAAAATCTCTAGTTTTCTCCTCACATACAATGATTTCACGAAATCATAGCTTTTCAGATATTTTCAATATAAATAAAATAATTTAATTTCAAATTTACTTATGTTAAATGCCTATACTTTTGAATATGCAACAAAAATTTTAGATTTTTACATGTTTTATTGGATATACACTGACTTGGTTTTCACCCTTTCAAAAATCGACCACAGCTGAAATCGGATTTCTAGTTTCTATTCACATTTCATATACTTAAGTTTAAAATTTTCAGTGAAATAATTGATAGTCTGATTATTTATCGTTTCGACAACGATAAATATATTTTGTCAGATTTTTATTGTATGTACTTTATGACCCAGCACAAATTTCGTACAACAAAGTCGCTCAGAAATAACGCGATTTGTGCAAAACTGATAAGAAGAGCTTCCAAAAATGTAACACCATCAACAAACAGGTAACAAAACAAATCGCTAAAAATTGTTAATCTCTTCTTAATAAACAATTTTAATTAAAAAAATGTATTATTGATATGTAAAAGAATAAACTGTGTGAAAATCAGATTTTTATCTGCATTAGTCTCGAAATGGCAGTATGGTAAGGTCGTGCCCATACTTTCTGGGACACCCTATATGGTATTTTGAAATTGAAATGATGGAAGAAATGTATGATCAGAAACTTTAGACCTACCAAGAATGCTTCAAGGTCATTAATGTCGAAACACTTGTAAAACACCAAGCTGGGAAGCAGGCTCTGTACCAGTTGGGATGTAACGCCAGAAAGAATAAAAATGATATGAGATGATGTCTATTCACTTCTGTGTGAAACAAATGATGCAATTCAAACTTGGAGCCCTATCGGTAATTATCATTGAGTATCAGAAAATGATCAGAGCCACTTCATAATTTATATCATGAAATTTATTCACTCATGGGAAAAAATTTGACTTTTGAGCCATCGAAAGATATCAACGCATGATATTCTGGAAATATCCCTTAAGGGCCCCTTACCGATATCGGGAGAGCATGTTTTCAGACTAGTCTCCCAACTGAAGCAAATGATACATTCTGCCATGTAAATCAATAGTACATAGATTTTTTGAAGCCCATCTAAAGATATCTTGCATTTATCCAATAATTTCCATTATAAAAGCTCTAGCTACCTAAGGCCTAGAAGGAATTCAAAATGTTTAATGCATGAAACAAAAATATTACTCATTTGTGATTTTTCATGAAAATTTCAACAATGGTGGAGTTAAATAATTTTGAAATTTGGATTTCAATCGAGGTTGGATTGTGAACTGGTGAGCTCGTTCCATGATTTTTTTCAATGAAGTGTTCAGATGGAGCTGCATGACAGCTTGTTTGTCAGTGCTGGACCCCGTAGTGCAAATTTACCTCTACCGCCCGCTTTAACACCATTTTGTTTAAATATTATGAGGAAGTAGTTTTATTAAATTGTTTAGTTTCTCTCCCGTAGTCATGTTTGTATAGTTAGCCTTTAGTCTTGAACAATTCTGTCTTCATAGAAGTTGTTCGTAATCAAGATTTACATCCTCCTAGAAACAAATGTAATATGGTTAGGTGTCTATTTTGAACCAAACTTTTTTGTTCGATGAAATTTGTGATTACGTTCTCCAGCAAAGTTATGAAAAACGTTATTATGAACAGCTTTGGTGAAAACACAAAAGCTGTTATGTGGGGGAGGGAGGGGGTCTGAAATAGGAAAATTTTTCGTTACGTAATATTTGAATGAACCCTTACGATATACTTCGTAGATTGGATACTAGCAATATTCATGTTTCTTTGTTTCTCTTAAGTAATCTCATCCAGGCTGCTTTCAGGAACAAGGCAGGGCAGTATACCTTGTTCTAATCATGAACAAGAATACTTAAAGCATGAATAACGCTTTTCCCGGCCACGGTCATCTTTACCGTAAAGTGGGATAGTGGAAGGATATCAGATATCAGATCTTGATGTTGCTACATATTTAGATGTCCATAGCTCATGAAGTTGACTCGAAAAAATTTTTCTTTAAACGGCATTCGAAAAGCAATACATTATGGAATTTGTGCTGCTAAAACTGTTTGTACCTAATTTTTGTTTCTAGTTGAAACAATTCACTACAAAAACAAACACTTGTAATGTGTTATTTTATTGATACTGTTGATAGTTTTAGCTTTTACATACAGTAGTGTTATAGGGTACTGAACTGTGACATCGGTGGAATAATCTAACATCATTGAAGAAGCAATAACTTTGGCTGGATAGGAATTATTGAAACCGTATAGATGCCACAGTAATAAGCGTATCGATCGATTTATTCAATGCAATGCAATGCAATGCAATGCAATGATGACGCAGAGAGATAAAGAAAGATAGCTATTAGAATGTTACAAATATGAGAAAGGGACGGGCCTGCAATTGAACCCACGACCTCCTGCTTAGGAAGCAGAAGCGATATCCATTAGACCAGTGCTTCCCAAACTTTTTCAACTTTCGCCCCCTTGAGGCCAATATTTATCTGGAATCGCCCCCCTGATATGTGATTCATATATTTTAATTAGGTGCTGTACGCCAAAAAAATGCCCTCGACTCGCACATCCATTAATCCATAATACAATAACTTTTATGTACATTTGAAAATATTTTTTTAATATCGATAACCCACAATTGCTATGAATGATTTATTGGACTGAAATTTATAATATGAATTTTAACAATATCTTGCGTGCATTACAGGCTACTGAATCAGTCGATAAAAGTTCGCTCCAATTTCAACTTATGTAATGTATGCATTGAAGCCTTATGAGGTAGTTGGGGGCAAAGTTCCCCACAACTGAACCAAATGCAATATTTTCCGAGTAAACGTCCGTGAATTGTGATTTCATACTGATGTATCTGCCATTTCTAAAATAACTGCAGTAATTTTCTGAAATTGTGAATAATAAATGTTCGATGTTTCTGAGAACGCATTTTTATCCAATCCAAAAACCGTGAAACATAAATGAAAATCCAGGATATTTTTCAACTCATTGTTAAATGCAATTTATTGGAAGGGTATTTTTTCTAACACCAAGAAAACTCGATTTATTCGGACATTCTGAAAGTTCAAATCTGACGTATCTCTGAAATTTCTTCAAATGTATTTCTAAAACATTATTGAAAAATACATTTGAAGAAAGTACGTTTTTGGCATCGTTGGAATCCGAAATTTGTCTGCTCAATTTTTCAAAATTTGTTTCTAAAATTATTTGTACCATAATAACTAATAAAAAACTAAAACAATAAACCGGAACATCAAAACGGGTTCATTAGATTTTTTTTTAAAGCTAGCGTCTGCAAAATTTTGTGAAAATCTCAAGTGCTGAATTCTTAAAACTCACATGATATTTAAAAACCTGAATATATAACACAAAAATTTTGTGTTTGACAATCATCAAGACACTTAGTGTTGTCTGTCATAATTTTAAAATGACCATGATTAGAGATATAACGGTTTAAGGTAAAATAGTCCTGGAAATAGATAAGTTTGGAATTGATTAACCATCAAATATATGTCCTCCAAAGAATATGAGTAATTATCCTCACATGCTCCCGTGCTAGCTTTTTCGCCCCCTTTCTGGATTTTTCGCCCCCCAAATTCTGTTTTATAAATTTTCGCCCCCTTGAGCCTGAAAATCGCCCCCAGGGGGGCGAATTCACCCACTTTGGGAATCACTGGATTAGACTATCAACTCCGTCTTTCTAAATATTTCATAGTTTTTAGAAATAAATGTCTATCATTACATAAAAAATGATTCTTCGGGTCCACCCTAAGTTAAAAATTTTCAAAATTAATTTACTAAGCTCAAATGAGGAGTTAGATCAAAAAAAGTCTTAAGCAAAGTTGTTGATAAAAACATTTTCTAAAAGATTGCTTAAGAACGCCACCACAAATTTCACCAAACAAAAAAGTTTGGTTCAAAATTTAAACCTAAATAAGGGTTATAATATTATTATTTTTTTCTAAGAATATGCCAATCTCAATTACGAACAATTTCTCTGAATACGTCTAAAATCAACGAGGACGGAGAAAAACATTTTTTTTTCCTGCTAAATAGTCGATTTGGACCATTGTGCAGCGGCGTTATTGGCTTTATCATTTAGAATTCTCGAGCCAAAAATGAAAGGTTATTCCCCAATCGAATCTATGACATTTGGTCGAATGACATTTAGTCGAAAGTACGTTTGATCGAATGGACATTTGGTCGAAAAAGATTTATTGCAGTAGAAAGCTTATTGCATTTGGTCAAATCGACATTTCTTCGAAAGGACATTTGGTCGAATCCAAATAGTATGAAAACGAAGTTTTACGGTTAGTTCGATTATCTTTGACAGTATAATTTTATCGATAACAAATTTTTTGACGCTTGTTCTGCTAGTCAAAATGCTACTCAAATGGAAGCAAGCCAAGTTTCCTCTGTCAATTCATCTGATCTCACCCGATATGAAGAATAAGCACAATTTTCACAATGGCACAAATCATCCAATTGGCGGGAAACTTGCCTGTGTCTTCGAAATGTTACAGCTCATACAAAATGCGTAGCATATTCATTCAAAAAGCTTTACGAAGGGATGGGTGGATGGTATAGGGAGAAAATGTCGAAAGCCAAAACGTCGAATACCAAAAAGTCGAATCCCAAAATGTCGGAAGGGACAAAACGTCGAAAGCGTCGAATTTTCAACATTGTTTGCCAGACATTTTTTTCACAACGGGGTCGATTAAATATGCTATAAATAAAGTTTGGCACATAATGAATTATTTATTCTTTCGGAAAATAATCATTCTTCCAAGAAATTTCGTTTCCTTCAATTCACTTTTCGACGTTTTGTCCTTTCGACGTTTTGTCTTTCGACGTTTTGTCTTTCGACGTTTTGTCACCCAACCTGGGTGGGTGTGAAAATGGCCATTTTCGGCGATATGAAATTCGAAAATGGCCTATAAATTTTTGTATGCAACTTATTTGAAAAATTCTAACTCCGAAACTGTTGATTTTAGAGAAAAATGTTCTATGAAGAAGTTGTAGTAAACCATTTGGACTATAAGAAAAAATATACACTGAAAAAATATTTTATTTATTTTCATAAAAAAGTCAAAAATAAAACTTAAGTTTTAAATTACACAAAAACCCCATTTTTAATATTTTTTTAAATTTTCACCATAGAATATTGATAGTAAACAGATGTTTGGGACAAAGTTTCATGATTGAGAAATTTTTAATAAGAAAGTTTTTCTAAGAACAACTTTTGGTCGATTTTCAAAATTTTGATTTTATGTCAAAATAAATACGTTCTGATGATACAGTAAGCATCTTGAAATGATTCTAAGCCATAATGATTACATAAATAATTTCTCTAGAAGTAGCCATTTTCGAATTATATGAAGTTTAACGGAAAAGTTGCTTAACGACTGGATATTATAGCTGGTAAACAAGATGTTTTCGGCCGTTTCAGTCTTAGAGAGCAGCGAGAACAGTATTACTTCACTATCCGACGGTTTCGGTAATTTATTTTACCTTTTTCAAGGATTAGAAACTACGTTCTCTTGTGTGTATATGGTAGTGCCCTACATACGATAGTCCATACATAATATTGTAATGGCGCCCGCTTTGGTGCATGTGTCGCAATAATTTTGTGTTTCACTGTATCGTGGGAGGCTTTTGCTATAAACTTAGACGCTTTTAAATTTTCGCTTTATGCTATAATCGCACTGCTTTTCGCCTACGCTTTTAATACGTGACAGCTTCTTCGCTGATTTACGCTAACTTAGCGTAAATCAGCGAAGAAGCTGTCACGTATTAAAAGCGTAGGCGAAAAGCAGTGCGATTATAGCATAAAGCGAAAATTTAAAAGCGTCTAAGTTTATAGCAAAAGCCTCCCACGATACAGTGAAACACAAAATTATTGCGACACATGCACCAAAGCGGGCGCCATTACAATATTATGTATGGACTATCGTATGTAGGGCACTACCATATACACACAAGAGAACGTAGTTTCTAATCCTTGAAAAAGGTAAAATAAATTACCGAAACCGTCGGATAGTGAAGTAATACTGTTCTCGCTGCTCTCTAAGACTGAAACGGCCGAAAACATCTTGTTTACCATATATGAAGTTTAATACAAAAAATATTGTTTAAATATTAAAATAGGCCATTTTCATAAGTTATTCGCGTTTGTTCATCAATAATAATACGATTTCGAGATCAAAGACCATATTTCTTTCCACTTACTTATTTTCCTTGATGGAGAATCGCGAATATCTAATGAAAATGGCCTAATTTAATATTTAAATAATATTTTATGCATTAAACTCGATATAATTCGAAAATAACTACTTCTAGAGAAATTATTTATGTAATCATCATGGCTTAGAATCATTTCAAGATGCTTACTGTATTATCAGAACGTATTTATTTTGACAAAAAATCAAAATTATGAAAATCGACTAAAAGTTGTTCTTAGAAAAACTTTTTTATTAAAAATTTCTCCATCATAAAACTTTGTACCAAACATCTGTTTACTATCAAGATTCTATGGTGAAAATTTAAAAAATATTAAAAATGCGGTTTTTGTGTAATTTAAAATTTAAGTTTTATTTTTTAATGTTTTATGAAAATAAATAAAATATTTTTTCAGTGTATATTTTTTTCTTATAGTTCAAATAGTTTACTGCAACTTCTTCATAGAATATTTTTCTCTAAAATCAACAGTTTCGGAGTTAGAATTTTTCAAATAAGTTGCATGCAAAAATTTATAGGCCATTTTCAAAAGTTACACTTGAGTCAAAATGATCAATTTTTCTATAGAAAACATTTATTCTACCATACCAAAAACATGTGCAAAATTTAATCCAAATCAAAGACTATCGAGCACGATTTTCATTTTTTTTCGACTCATTCTAGATGGAATTCGTCATATATGTCTTATTTATCAAATGATCTTTCAATAAGCCATTTTAAAATAAGCTCTCAACCAAAGTTTCGTTAGACCAAACTGCTTTAGACCAAATATCATCTGACGAAATGTTCTAAAGGTGTTTGATCAAATGTCCATTCGACCAAATGTCCGAAAGCCCCCTAATCACATCTATTTATACCTTGTTCAGTTTCGATTATTCTAGTCAATCGCGGAGTAACAACTTTCGCATAAGGACATTAAGTATAAGAACATTCGGCATAATGGACATTTCGCATAAGCTGTTTCATACAATAACAGGTAGCGTTTTGAAGAAGGCATTAAGTTTCCATTGTGAAAAATATCCATTATGCGAAACGTCTATACTTAAAATTATGCATAGAGGCAGAGGCGTCGCGTGCTCAAATAAGCCACTTGTGCAACAACAAGAAAAATATATTTTATAATTGGGTAAATAACGCCTATGTAAACGGTAAACTGGTGATTAACTGGATTTTGCACGTTTCAGCTACAAAACATATCAGAAATAACAAAATGTATGAATGTGCGCGTATTTGCATATATTCTTGCATTTAGTAAAATAACTGCAGTGTGCATTTTTTTACGATTTATTGGTACGTTTTACTTGATTTGCAAATGTTTTCATCTGCATATTAATCTCGTGTATCCGGCAGAAATATAGAAAAAAAACACTATTTTTTTAAATAAGGGACCAACCTTAGGCATTACAACTAATATGTGAATATGTGCGTATTGTGCTCTGCAAAAAAAATCCACGGAATGCGATCAGCAGAAAATGGTGGTATATCGTCGCAGTGATTCAGATTTAGATAATTACAAACATTCGCGTACTTGAAGAACGAAAAAAATCAAACCTACTTGAATGTTGACGTTGCGCGCATATCTGCGCGTTATCGCCGCCGCTGGATGTGGATTTAAAATGAGCAATACCGTCGTCTTTGGTCCATAAGGGTGACTTTGGGCCAAGATTTTTACAGCAAACTATAACCAGAATAATGAAAACAATGTGGCAAGCTTCAAGAATACGTTATTTATTTATTTATTTATTTATTTATTTATTTATTCGATTCTACCTAATGTTGTTACAAATTCGTTTATTTTTGGCAGAGATTTGTGTCACTTACAGCTGCGAGTAATGTCAAAAACTATTTCAGGAGGTCGAATACGTTATAAATAGCCACTAGATGGTCATGGATTAGTTTTTTGCCTCCCGTGCAATTCAAGAGATGCATGAAAAAGGGCGGTCAAAGTCAACCCCTAGCACCAATGTCACCCCACAAGGCGGTACTTGAATTGTATGAATGCAGCGTAAGAACACATCGCGAATGATTTGTACGCTGTCCGCTTCGGTGGCAAGCCGAAAATCCCGTTAGAAAGGTTAATCCTTCTTTAAAAACAACATGAATCCCACAATAAACTATAGAGAAAACAGATATGGAATCATCTATTATTAAAATATGGAAATTGGAGCAGTCTACGGAGCAAAAATAAATGCGCTAATTCCATTGATAATACATTCTTCCTGAGCTTTTATCATCTTCTTCAGCTTGTTCAAATCGGCTGGTTGAACCTGTCGAGAGAAACCGATTTCGTATTGCATGAAAGTTAGCACCGTACAGCAGGCAATTTGCACTCTAAGAACACTCTATTTCCATATTGACTGCGCTAACTTCACCAAAGACCAGAAATGATTAGTTTAACATTGGATTAATCGAATTTACGTATGCTTGGTATGCATTCGAATTGTTATAAATTTGATTTTAATTATTAAAACCTCTCATTTTATAATGTGGATATCCTTCTAAGTTGATGTAAATATGTCTGGATGGACATTGGACATCCGATCTATTCCGAACAAAATGCATTCTATTAGGAAACTGCTTAGCGTGCACCAATATTTCGGAAGGAGAAAAAGTAAAATCTGTTCAACTTCTTTCGTTGAACGGGTTGTTTCCACACATGTATGCTTTTGAGCGTGTACAGATTACTAAGCTGTGAATGTATGTGGGACCTTAGTTATATGGGATTTGGTTCAACAGCAGCAGTTGAACAGGCACAGTAGTTTCTCTTCAACTTTTGCGCTGCTGTCTTTGGTGAAATACCACGCTTGTGCTGTGGACGTCAAGCGAGCTTTTTACATGGTGCGTGAACTCAGCACACTACGCGATCGTTCTTGGTGCCTTGGGACAATTATTATGCTACTTTCTATGTAGTACGTATGAACCCACACTCATGCTATTTTAAAATTTGTTGAATTTGATTTACTTTTTTATATTAGTTGTACGATTTTGATTCAAATGGTCTACCTGTTCAATGAACAGGATGAACAGGCTGACCAGACGCCTCTGCATAGAGGTATTATGCGAAATGGCCCACCGTCATCAATGCTCATGCTAAAGTTTCTGCTCATTCACTAGGTGGGCTCAAGTGCAGTATAACTTGACAAAACCAAAATCATATGTTGATATCATAAAACTCTGATACACTCCAAACAATTCGATTAAGATATTCAAGGGACCATCGATTTATACATTCGTCGAGTTAAAGAGCATGTGTTGAAGAGTTAAGAGTCGAGTTAAAGAACGTTACATCGGGTTCAAATCAAGCGAATATCAGGGTGTCCATTCATAATCAGTTTTCCAAATCCCGGATTTTTCCCGGACGTCCGATAAATTGAAAACACGGTTGACAATCCTGCGGATGATCATCCTGCGACTTGCATAAAATGTGAATAAATTTGGAAGACTTGATCTAACTTATTTTTGAATTATTTTTAATCAAATTTATCAAATACTGTGAATTTTGAAAGAGTTCTGGACAAAGAGATTTAAACTATTTGTTGAAGTATCTAAAAGACCGTTCACTTCTTACAATTCATAGGAAGTTTAGAAAGATTTAGGAATTATACACACATTTCTGCTCTGTGTATCTGAACTACCACAAAAGAGCAAAGTTTAACAGCCAAGCCATTTAACTTTTAAGAATGCCTTCGGAAATGCGTTAAACATGAACCAGGGCTAGTTCCTGGAAAAAAATTGATGTAGTAAAATTCATGTTTTGAATTTATTTATCGGCATATCGGTCTATTTTGCTCGAAGTAAGAGGGAGCATGGAGAAGAAAGCAATGAATACTAGATGGATAGGTACCGTAAGGGAACGGCGAAAGAAATTGGATTAGATGTTGAAGAGGGCATACCATATAAAACAGTATTACTTGAAACGTCACTTCCATGTGGCTAACGTCCCCTATGGGAACGGCTTGGGTGTGTTTTGAGAATGACACTACCAAGACAGCCAAAAGGAAGGAGGTTTCAAGCGCCCTAATACTGTTTGGCGATCAAGCAGGTTCTATCGATCGATGGCTTATATTATTGGGGAATCATTACACAATCATGGATGGTTTGTCCATATCATGTGTATTTCTCCCCGATAAGCCACACACATGATCATTTATTTATGAACTGCGTTTTTTGTTTTTAGCCGGTTGTTATTATTTTACATACAAAGGTATCGACCGTGATAATTTTTATTTTGAATTTATTTATCGGCATATCGGTCTATTTTGCTCGAAGTAAGAGGGAGCATGGAGACTCGAAGTAAGAGGGAGCATAGGGGACGTTAGCCACAAGGAAGTGACGTTTCAAGTAATACTGTTTCATATGGTATGCCCTCTTCAACATCTAATCCAATTTCTCTCGCCGTTCCCTTACGGTACCTATCCATCTAGTATTCATTGCTTTCTTCTCCATGCTCCCTCTTACTTCGAGCAAAATAGACCGATATGCCGATAAATAAATTCAAAATAAAATTATCACGTTCGATACCTTTGTATGTAAAGTAAAATTCATGTTGGATTCAAAGAATGCCTTTTAACAGAAACGATATCATCAAACACATTGTTATCCAGTTTCATAACGAAACGGTTGACATAAATCTAAGATTGCATCTTCAAGTTATTTTTAAAAGTTTTGGTCAAGAATCTAGTCAAAAAATTAACAAGAATACATGAAAAGCCTTGCTGTTTATTTATTCATCGAAGATGCCAAGGAATTTGTTGAGCGAATTTGAGAAATTCGTTGTGAATCTCAAGGCTGGTAGCGGCCATATAGCTGAATAATAGTGACTTTACTGACTAAAATTATCAAAAAAATTACCTAATAACCACAAACATTAGTTCAAAATTGAAGTTTAAACACAAAACATAGTCTTCATAACCAAGAATATTACCAAGACTACACAGTATATAAAATAAAAATGAAATTACCTTTAATAATTCGAAATAGACATTTCGACATTGCCTTAAACAACAGTTAGTTGCTGATAATTTCACCGAATTACAGTAGATATTAAACATCATCAAGGGGCAGAGAGTGCCTATAAAAACTGGTCGTAGAGCTAGGCATACGCAGCAAATTTAAATTTCCAGTCGGTAGAGAAAATCTCCTGGAAATTCAAAATGCATCAACTCTGAAGAAAAAAAATCTGGCAAAATGCTTTCATTGAAACTGTTTTACATGCCTGAGTTGTGGAACAAATATCTAGAAACAATAAATGCTTTATTAATTTTTTGGGGGATTTCAGGAAGCGTTCGGGAGTAAGTTTACGATGATAAAGGAAGATTGTTTAACAGAAAAAATTCAGATAAGTTCCTAGATGTTCTTGTGGAAATTCCAGTAGAATCGAGAATTGGAAATAGAAGATGAAAAATACCAGTAAAAATATATTAAAACTTTACCCTCTCTCACTAACAAGGTAGCCTTATCTGTTTTCGATGAACTCGAGAAAAACTAAATGAGGTGATTATTAGGCTATAATAATTAGATATTTTTCAATACTTGAAGTATCCAAAACAACCGTATCATTAACGCCTCTACCAGCAGCTTCAACTTTTTATCATAGAAAAATATTCAAATCGCTATAACTTCTTTGTTTCTCGATATGTTTGCAACCTCAATGATTAAAATCAACACAGATTCCAAAAGTAGAAGAGTTTTTTTTAACTTGTGGAAAAATAATGCAAAAATATTGAAAAACGTTGTCGGAGTCGTAGAGATACAAGGGTAGGCTTGATCCGCGATTGAATGCCTGGCGGATTGGATCAAATTTCATGCACAATTTTTGAATCTATTTTTTTAATAAATTACTGAACTAGTTTCTTGGTTAATTATTATAGGACTAATTCCTGAACAAATTCCTTACAAATTTGAAAAAAGGGTGGTTGAAATTTCAGAGATGTATAGGTTTCTTTGTTGAGCTTCTTTCAAAAGTTAGGTCAAAGATCCCTTGAGGCTATTCTCCGTAGATTTCTCCAGAAACCCATCTAAATAAACTCAGCAGGTCTGTCAGGAATTATACTGACATTTTTAAACTTTATCAGAATATTTATCACAAAACCCAGCAAATAAATTCCAGTTATTCTGTTAGAAATGTCTGTACACTATTAATCTCTCCAGACCAAGCATGGGAAAATTCACTCACTCACCCGAACGCTACCGATAAAATATCTGCAAAGTATCTGCTGCCACCGAATGTTCAATGACTGCCGAACGCTACTAGGGTGAGCGCAATCCCGACGAATCGTAAACGATTGAGATAAACCGAAAATGAAAAGATATACGGAGCGGAGAGAGCACCTATCCTCTCTTAAATTGGAGACACGAAAGAACGCGTTCGCCATTCGATCACTGAAAGCTTTCTGCGAAATGTACAGGTTTTGCGTTCACTGAAACATTTCGCCTTGTGTATTACCAGTCAGTGAACGCTCTTCAGCTCTCAAATACGAATGCCACTCGTGCGGAATCGGAATGTAAAGAATCATTCGCTACAGCAATCGGATGCCATCGGCACAAGGAGTCGGTAGTGAATCATTCTGTTGCCGTTTTTGTCTAACTTGTCGCGAATATGCCATGTATTTTTTTTAGCTTAGCTTTTCATCAACAACTACGAATCTACTAGAAGTTACAAGCAGAATCAGCCAAGGATCTTTTCTACAATCCACTAAAAACCTTATTAGCAATCTACTAATAACAATTTCAGTGATCTTTCAGAAAGATCTTTCAAGAAACTGGTCAATTATCGATTCGAATCCCATTAGGATTCCAGGAAACAATCTCATTAAAAATTTACTATGAATTTGAACAGAAAAAAATTGCCAAGGGCCTTTTTATGAATCACTAAGTACCCCAATAAGTTAGGCAGTTGTGCACCTTCTGGAAGATATTTCGCCCACAGTGCTTAAAATTTAAAGAAACCGGTAGTCCTACGTTTGAAATACAAATTTTCCCGGGATGTTCTTTAAATTCCCGGGAATTTCCCGTATTTTCCCGGTCATTTGTAATTCCCGGTTTTCCCGGCTTTCCCGGATGGATGGACACCCTGGAATATCAGCTCAGTGATGCTAGTCCAGTGTCGGATCAAATGTCATCAATGTCGACTGTATTTCCAAACCACATAACACCACTCATTCGAATGAGACATTTTACCCTTCAGGTCTTTCGTAGCTCTCGACTGAAACAAGGACTATTTCACTTGAATACTTAAACGCTTTTTCTTAACAAATCCAATTTGCAAATGAGCGATTGCTTTCTACAATGTCAAGAAACAAAAAATCAATTGATTTTTAGAGATAGCAGCTCTGCATTAAATTAAAGATTTTTTTATCAGATTTGTATGGAGAGGAATCACTGTGCAACCCCCCTGATGGAAATCCTGACTACGCCCATGGCGAGAGCTGGTAGGTATGCATTTAATCGACGCTACGAAGCCGTGTACCGCTCGCGATCGCAAGGTTGAGTCGTGCCGAGTTGTGTCAATTGCGCGAAAAGATTCACGTAACATCATAATCATCATCATCAACAACAACAGCAGCAGCAACAGAAACGACAACAACTCCGAAGATCGTCGCCTGTGGCGATGAAAACCGCTTTTGGACGCTGTCCCCAGTCACAATGTTATGGATTGTGGCGAGTGTGCTCGCGCGAAGAACAATTTTTCAACGTCTAGGTACTTGGGATCTTGGGATGGGATGATGGATCGTTCAGTTCAACCCATTCGTCATGCTTCAATGAGTGTTTGTCTACTCGCCAGAGAATCAAAAGACTCGATTCAAAGGGATCGATCTAATTGCGCATTCCTCAGGAGATTAGGATCCACTCGGGTCGACTCCTAGGAATAGAATCCTCTATTCAACCGAAAGAGGTCATGTTGTCTTCCCAAACCGGCTTTTTAAGCTCTCGAAAAAAAAAAACAAAGTCTTTTGACGACTACCTGACCGAGTTTGGCCGTGAAGGTGAAGGTGCTGCGATTAGGAAGAGCATCCATGCAGTTAGGTTTGAAAAAAAAAAGCGGAACTCAACAGTTATCGCAATAAAGTTTGACCCTGGCCGTTGTCGTCGTTGACGGAAACTACGCCAAGCCATTGACGAAGCAGGGGACCGAGGGGAAGAAAAGTCTAATGCGATGGAACGATGAAACACAAAACACGGTAGAGAGGCATCGTTCCGGAAACTGAGCCCGGAAGCGTTTTTCGGTCGGATGGTTAGGTGAACAGGTCATTTCGGGTGGAGTGTAAACAAAACCGATTGTTTTTTCGGAGGGGAAATGATCGTTGGGATGAGCGTTTGCTGTAATTGTCAAATGATTCTTATGATGATCATGTGATCGATCCGTCCACACAATAGGATCGGGTAGAATTCCAACAAGATAAATGTTTTGAAAGGGAACTTTCTCGAACGCTTTATAAAACATATATCAAATTTTCAGTCGACAATGGTAGCGTCGATCAGGATAGTGATATGACAATGGAAGTGAGAGCCTTACTACATAGAAGAAGAAAAAAAAGGTATTGCATTTTTGTTCTCATAATCTATTGTCATTACTTTTCTTGTCCACCGAATAGCTGAGAGCTCAACAAAGAATGTGACTTGGAGACCAGGGGTTGAATTCTGAGAAAATTATGAGTATTTCTCACTTATCGCTCTCTGTAACGATCATGATCCGCAACACATCTTGAGAGTCCGTTTATCGTCTACTGCACAGCTCTGATAAAACCCATCTAAACAAGTTCCAAACTTTGAGACCTCTATTGGCTTATCATCGCTCTCTCTTTAGGGCTCTCCTTCGCTGCTGCTATTCATCGAGCTTGTTACAACTTGCGAAATATTGCGATCATGAATCGATACAGATGTGATGTTTTCCTTCGCTTGCTTTGATCGTGCGTCGAAATCAATTGAGAATGAATTCTACAATGCCTGTTAGACCCTCGTGCGTTAAAATACACTCAAATAAAGATTAAAAAAAAAAAAAAAAAAAAAAATGCCTGTTAGAGATCAAAATATCTTAATAAGGGCAAACCAGTTCTTCATTTTGATTCACGGTTTTATCAAGGCTTTTAAAGAGTTTTAAAATTGAAATAATGGTGATTGCTATTTAGGGTCGTGGGTTCGAATACTTTTGGTCGAGGATCTTTTTGTAAAGTAAATTCTCTCGACTTCCCAGGGCATCGAGTATCATCGTACCTGTCATACGATATACAAAATAATGCGAAAATAGTAAATTGGCAAACAAAACTCTTAGTTAATAACTGTTGATGTGCTCATAAGAACACTAAGCAGCAGGCTCTATCCCAATGGAGACGTAACGCCACAAAGAAGAGATTATTTATAATGTAAAGAAAATCTTCACCACTCTACTAGTGAAATCAATCAAGTTTTTTCCCTGCCATCACCGACGAATCGTAAATATTTAGCACCGCATATCGAATTACCTATTTGGCCGGGTCTACTCGGTATTATCGTTCCACATTTCTGAAAAAAAAGCACATTTCCCTCGCTTGTGCTCTAGGTTCGTCGTTTGTTTTGTCTGCGATGAGCCCGGACGACGGCCGATGGATACGGGATAATTCATTTGTTTATGGTGTGGTTTAAAGTTCTTATCGCTTGAAAGTGATCCGGCGCACTTGCTACGCTGTACAGGGCTTTGCTTAGCCGGGCGATTTGAATGAATTTTCTAAATGGAATTGGAAGCGCATTTCATTTGAAATTCTATGTCCCAAAAGAAACATAAGATGAGATTGTTAGAAGAAGCAAAGAACCTATCGCTGAATGATATATTCTCTCTTGGAGGTTTTGCTGGCAAACCAAATAAAAAAGTGTAAGTCGAATAAATTTCAATTTTAAATCGAAAATTCATCACCATATGCAAGCATTGGTGAGCTCGTTTCATACTATTTTTTAACGTTTATAAACGTTCATAACTAAACATCAATTCACATCAAATCAAATTATTGGGGTCTTCCTAGGCCGAGTGGTTAGAGTCCGCGGCTACAAAGCAAAGCCATGCTGAAGGTTTCTGGGTTCGATTCCCGGTCGGTCCACGATCTTTTCATAATGGAAATTTCCTTGACTTCCCTGGGCATAGAATATTATCGTACCTGCCACACGATATACGAATGCGAAAATGGCAATTTTGGCAAAGAAAGCTCTCAGTTAATAACTGTGGAAGTGCTCATAAGAACACTAAGCTGAGAAGCAGACTTTTTCCCAGTGAGGACGTAATGCCAAGAAAAAGAAGAAGAAAAACTACACATATTTTTTTTTTGTAAACATCATCCTCTACAATCGTCCGAGAGCATATTAAATTCATCAACAGTTGATGATTATAATGTAGTTGAAAAGTAAAACAAAAACTTGAAGGTTTCTTATCAGAAGCTGGAAAGTTTCTCAACAAAAGCTGGGAAGCTTCCCAATAGGAGCAGGAGAGCTTCTCAACAGAAGCAGAAAAGCTTCTCAACAAAAGCAGAAAAGCTTCTCAACAAAAGCAGAAAAGCTTCTCAACAGAAGCTAAAAAGCTTCTCAACAGAAGATGGAAAGCTTCTCAACAGAAGCTGGAAAGGTTCTCAACAGAAGCTGGAAAGCTTCTCAACAGAAGCTGGACAGCTTCTCAACAGAAGCTTGAAAGCTTCTGAACAGAAGCTGGAAAGCTTCTCAATAGAAGTTAGAACGATTCTGCGCAGAAGCTGGAAAGCTTCTCAGCAGAAGCTGGAAAGCTTCTCAGCAGAAGTTGGAAAGCTTCTCAGCAGGAGTTGGAAAGCTTCTCAGCAGAAGCTGGAAAGCTTCTCAGCAGAAGCTCGAAAGCTTCTCAGCAGAAGCTCGAAAGCTTCTCAGCAGAAGCTCGAAAGCTTCTCAGCAGAAGCTGGAAAGCTTCTCAGCAGAAGCTGGAAAGCTTCTCAGCAGAAGCTGGAAAACTTCTCAGCAGAAGCTCGAAAGCTTCTCAGCAGAAGCTGGAAAGCTTCTCAGCAGAAGCTGGAAAGCTTCTCAGTAGAAGCTAGAACGATTCTCAACAGAAGATGGAAAGCTTCTCAACAGAAGATGGAAACCTTCTCAGCAGAAGCTAAAAATCTTCTCAAAAGAAGCTAAAAAACTTCTCAACAGAAGCTGGAAAACTTCTCAACAGAAGCTGGAAAGCTTCTCAATAGAAGCTAGAACGATTCTCAGCAGAAGCTGGAAAGTTTCTCAGCAGAAGTTGGAAAGCTTCTCAGCAGAAGCTGGAAAACTTCTCAGCAGAAGCTGGAAAACTTCTCAGCAGAAGCTCGAAAGCTTCTCAGCAGAAGCTGGAAAGCTTCTCAGCAGAAGCTGAAAAGCTTCTCAGCAGAAGCTAGAAAGCTTCTCAGCAGAAGCTCGAAAGCTTCTCAGCAGAAGCTCGAAAGCTTCTCAGCAGAAGCTAGAAAGCTTCTCAGCAGAAGCTCGAAAGCTTCTCAGCAGAAGCTCCAAAGCTTCTCAGCAGAAGCTGGAAAGCTTCTCAGCAGAAGCTGGAAAGCTTCTCAGCAGAAGCTGGAAAGCTTCTCAGCAGAAGCTGGAAAGCTTCTCAGCAGAAGCTGGAAAGCTTCTCAGCAGAAGCTGGAAAGCTTCTCAGCAGAAGCTGGAAAGCTTCTCAGCAGAAGCTGGAAAGCTTCTCAGCAGAAGCTGGAAAGCTTCTCAGCAGAAGCTGGAAAGCTTCTCAGCAGAAGCTGGAAAGCTTCTCAGCAGAAGCTGGAAAGCTTCTCAGCAGAAGCTGGAAAGCTTCTCAGCAGAAGCTGGAAAGCTTCTCAGCAGAAGCTGGAAAGCTTCTCACAGAAGCTGGAAAGCATCTCAGCAGAAGCTGGAAAGCTTCTCAGCAGAAGCTGGAAAGCTTCTCAGCAGAAGCTGGAAAGCTTCTCAGTAGAAGCTAGAACGATTCTCAACAGAAGATGGAAAGCTTCTCAACAGAAGATGGAAACCTTCTCAGCAGAAGCTAAAAATCTTCTCAAAAGAAGCTAAAAAACTTCTCAACAGAAGCTGGAAAACTTCTCAACAGAAGCTGGAAAGCTTCTCAATAGAAGCTGGAAAACTTCTCAACAGAAGCTGGAAAGCTTCTCAATAGAAGCTAGAACGATTCTCAGCAGAAGCTGGAAAGTTTCTCAGCAGAAGTTGGAAAGCTTCTCAGCAGAAGCTGGAAAGCTTCTCAGCAGAAGCTGGAAAGCTTCTCAGCAGAAGCTGGAAAGCTTCTCAGCAGAAGCTGGAAAGCTTCTCAGCAGAAGCTGGAAAGCTTCTCAGCAGAAGCTGGAAAGCTTCTCAGCAGAAGCTGGAAAGCTTCTCAGCAGAAGCTGGAAAGCTTCTCAGCAGAAGCTGGAAAGCTTCTCAGCAGAAGCTGGAAAGCATCTCAGCAGAAGCTGGAAAGCTTCTCAGCAAACTCGAAAGCTTCTCAGCAGAAGCTGGAAAGCTTCTCAGCAGAAGCTCGAAAGCTTCTCAGCAGAAGCTGGAAAGCTTCTCAGCAGAAGCTGGAAAGCTTCTCAGTAGAAGCTAGAACGATTCTCAACAGAAGATGGAAAGCTTCTCAACAGAAGATGGAAACCTTCTCAGCAGAAGCTAAAAATCTTCTCAAAAGAAGCTAAAAAACTTCTCAACAGAAGCTGGAAAACTTCTCAACAGAAGCTGGAAAGCTTCTTAATAGAAGCTAGAACGATTCTCAGCAGAAGCTGGAAAGTTTCTCAGCAGAAGTTGGAAAGCTTCTCAGCAGAAGCTGGAAAGCTTCTCAGCAGAAGCTGGAAAGCTTCTCAGCAGAAGCTGGAAAGCTTCTCAGCAGAAGCTGGAAAGCATCTCAGCAGAAGCTGGAAAGCTTCTCAGCAAACTCGAAAGCTTCTCAGCAGAAGCTGGAAAGCTTCTCAGCAGAAGCTGGAAAGCTTCTCAGCAGAAGCTGGAAAGCTTCTCAGTAGAAGCTAGAACGATTCTCAACAGAAGATGGAAAGCTTCTCAACAGAAGATGGAAACCTTCTCAGCAGAAGCTAAAAATCTTCTCAAAAGAAGCTAAAAAACTTCTCAACAGAAGCTGGAAAACTTCTCAACAGAAGCTGGAAAGCTTCTTAATAGAAGCTAGAACGATTCTCAGCAGAAGCTGGAAAGTTTCTCAGCAGAAGTTGGAAAGCTTCTCAGCAGAAGCTGGAAAGCTTCTCAGCAGAAGCTGGAAAGCTTCTCAGCAGAAGCTGGAAAGCTTCTCAGCAGAAGCTAGAAAGCTTCTCAGCAGAAGCTAGAAAGCTTCTCAGCAGAAGCTGGAAAGCTTCTCAGCAGAAGCTGGAAAGCATCTCAGCAGAAGCTGGAAAGCTTCTCAGCAGAAGCTGGAAAGCTTCTCAGTAGAAGCTAGAACGATTCTCAACAGAAGATGGAAAGCTTCTCAACAGAAGATGGAAACCTTCTCAGCAGAAGCTAAAAATCTTCTCAAAAGAAGCTAAAAAACTTCTCAACAGAAGCTGGAAAACTTCTCAACAGAAGCTGGAAAGCTTCTTAATAGAAGCTAGAACGATTCTCAGCAGAAGCTGGAAAGTTTCTCAGCAGAAGTTGGAAAGCTTCTCAGCAGAAGCTGGAAAGCTTCTCAGCAGAAGCTGGAAAGCTTCTCAGCAGAAGCTGGAAAGCTTCACAGCAGAAGCTAGAAAGCTTCTCAGCAGAAGCTGGAAAGCTTCTCAGCAGAAGCTGGAAAGCATCTCAGCAGAAGCTGGAAAGCTTCTCAGCAGAAGCTGGAAAGCTTCTCAGCAGAAGCTGGAAAGCTTCTCAGCAGAAGCTGGAAAGCTTCTCAGCAGAAGCTGGAAAGCTTCTCAGCAGAAGCTGGAAAGCTTCTCAGCAGAAGCTGGAAAGCTTCTCAGCAGAAGCTGGAAAGCTTCTCAGCAGAAGCTGGAAAGCTTCTCAGCAGAAGCTGGAAAGCTTCTCAGCAGAAGCTGGAAAGCTTCTCAGCAGAAGCTGGAAAGCTTCTCAGCAGAAGCTGGAAAGCTTCTCAGCAGAAGCTGGAAAGCTTCTCAGCAGAAGCTGGAAAGCTTCTCAGCAGAAGCTGGAAAGCTTCTCAGCAGAAGCTGGAAAGCTTCTCACAGAAGCTGGAAAGCATCTCAGCAGAAGCTGGAAAGCTTCTCAGCAGAAGCTGGAAAGCTTCTCAGCAGAAGCTGGAAAGCTTCTCAGCAGAAGCTGGAAAGCTTCTCAGTAGAAGCTAGAACGATTCTCAACAGAAGATGGAAAGCTTCTCAACAGAAGATGGAAACCTTCTCAGCAGAAGCTAAAAATCTTCTCAAAAGAAGCTAAAAAACTTCTCAACAGAAGCTGGAAAACTTCTCAACAGAAGCTGGAAAGCTTCTCAATAGAAGCTGGAAAACTTCTCAACAGAAGCTGGAAAGCTTCTCAATAGAAGCTAGAACGATTCTCAGCAGAAGCTGGAAAGTTTCTCAGCAGAAGTTGGAAAGCTTCTCAGCAGAAGCTGGAAAGCTTCTCAGCAGAAGCTGGAAAGCTTCTCAGCAGAAGCTGGAAAGCTTCTCAGCAGAAGCTGGAAAGCTTCTCAGCAGAAGCTGGAAAGCTTCTCAGCAGAAGCTGGAAAGCTTCTCAGCAGAAGCTGGAAAGCTTCTCAGCAGAAGCTGGAAAGCTTCTCAGCAGAAGCTGGAAAGCTTCTCAGCAGAAGCTGGAAAGCTTCTCAGCAGAAGCTGGAAAGCTTCTCAGCAGAAGCTGGAAAGCATCTCAGCAGAAGCTGGAAAGCTTCTCAGCAGAAGCTGGAAAGCTTCTCAGCAGAAGCTCGAAAGCTTCTCAGCAGAAGCTGGAAAGCTTCTCAGCAGAAGCTCGAAAGCTTCTCAGCAGAAGCTGGAAAGCTTCTCAGCAGATGCTGGAAAGCTTCTCAGCAGAAGCTAGAAAGCTTCTCAGCAGAAGCTGGAAAGCTTCTCAGCAGAAGCTGGAAAGCTTCT
Organism: Aedes aegypti; assembly: GCF_002204515.2. Lineage (NCBI taxonomy): Eukaryota > Metazoa > Arthropoda > Insecta > Diptera > Culicidae > Aedes > Aedes aegypti. Next base: position 14,018,423 of record NC_035107.1, read on the forward strand.
CAGCAGAAGCTGGAAAGCTTCTCCCAGAAGCTGGAAAGCTTCAAAGCAGAAGCTGGAAAGCTTCTCAGCAGAAGCTGGAAAGCTTCTCAGCAGAAGCTGGAAAGCTTCTCAGCAGAAGCTGGAAAGCTTCTCAGCAGATGCTGGAAAGCTTCTCAGCAGAAGCTAGAAAGCTTCTCAGCAGAAGCTGGAAAGCTTCTCAGCAGAAGCTGGAAAGCTTCTCAGCAGAAGCTGGAAAGCTTCTCAGCAGAAGCTGGAAAGCTTCTCCCAGAAGCTGGAAAGCTTCAAAGCAGAAGCTGGAAAGCTTCTCAGCAGAAGCTGGAAAGCTTCTCAGCAGAAGCTGGAAAGCTTCTCAGCAGAAGCTGGAAAGCTTCTCAGCAGAAGCTGGAAAGCTTCTCAGCAGAAGCTGGAAAGCTTCTCAGCAGAAGCTGGAAAGCTTCTCAGCAGAAGCTGGAAAGCTTCTCAGCAGAAGCTGGAAAGCTTCTCAGCAGAAGCTGGAAAGCTTCTCAGCAGAAGCTGGAAAGCTTCTCAGCAGAAGCTGGAAAGCTTCTCAGCAGAAGCTGGAAAGCTTCTCAGCAGAAGCTGGAAAGCTTCTCAGCAGAAGCTGGAAAGCTTCTCAGCAGAAGCTGGAAAGCTTCTCAGCAGAAGCTGGAAAGCTTCTCAGCAGAAGCTGGAAAGCTTCTCAGCAGAAGCTGGAAAGCTTCTCAGCAGAAGCTGGAAAGCTTCTCAGCAGAAGCTGGAAAGCTTCTCAGCAGAAGCTGGAAAGCTTCTCAGCAGAAGCTGGAAAGCTTCTCAGCAGAAGCTGGAAAGCTTCTCAGCAGAAGCTGGAAAGCTTCTCAGCAGAAGCTGGAAAGCTTCTCAGCAGAAGCTGGAAAGCTTCTCAGCAGAAGCTGGAAAGCTTCTCAGCAGAAGCTGGAAAGCTTCTCAGCAGAAGCTGGAAAGCTTCTCAGCAGAAGCTGGAAAGCTTCTCAGCAGAAGCTGGAAAGCTGCTCAACATAAGCTGGAAAGCTGCTCGGCAGAAGCTGGAAAGCTGCTCAGCAGGAGCTGGAAAACTTCTCAGCAGAAGCTGGAAAGCTTCTCAGCAGAAGCTGGAAAGCTTCTCAGCAGGAGCTGGAAAACTTCTCAGCAGAAGCTGGAAAGCTTCTCAGCAGAAGCTGGAAAGCTTCTCAGCAGAAGCTGGAAAGCTTCTCAGCAGAAGCGTGATAGCTTATCGGCAGAAGCTAAAAAGCATCTTAGCAGAAGCTGGAAAGCTTCTCAGCAGAAGTTGGAAAGCTTCTCAGCAGAAGCGTGATAGCTTATCGGCAGAAGCGTGATAGCTAATGAACAGAAGCTAAAAAGCTTCTTAGCAGAAGCTGGAGAGCTTCTGAGCAGAAGCTGAAAAGCTTCTCAGCAGAAGCTGGAAAACTTCTTAGCAGAAGCTGGAAAGCTTCTTAGCAGAAGCTGGAAAGCTTCTCAGCAGAAGCTGGAAAGCTTCTCAGCAGAAGCTGGAAAACTTCTCAGGAGACGCTGGGGAACTTCTCAGCAGAAGCTGAAACGCTTCTCATCAGAAGCTGGAACGCTTCTCAGCAGTACCTGGAATACTTCTCAGCAGAAGCTGAAACGCATCTCATCAGAAGCTCGAGCGCTTCTTATCAGAAGATGGAAAGTTTCTCATCAGAAGCTAAAAAGCTTCTCAACGAAAGTTAAATAGATTTTCAATGATAAGCTTTCTCGACATAATCTTAGAATCTTCTCATCAGAAACTAGACGGTTCTAAACAGAATTCAATACACTTCACCACTTATCCTCCTAGAGTAATTGGTAAGCTCGTTTTATATCAATATTGTTTGTTCAGATTCCATGTGAAGCGTAACTCCGCGGAAGCGTCTTTCACAAATAATTGTAACAATCTCCAAATAATCATATTTGAAATAATTCCATGAAACCGATCAAACCTATCAAATCAAGCTGCACAATTTCGACAACGTGACATAACTGGACAAAGCCCGATCCGAACAATCCAGCCAATCAAATTGCTTCATTATTCGCGTATTTTCCAATTACTTGCTCCGTTCGGCCCGGGCAGCAATCGAATTAGTTACGACGACCATAACCCTGTCTAAAGCTATCATCAGCATCAGCCGCGGGGTTGGATTAATCCGGCGGCTAAAACACTCTCACTCTCGGTGTGTTACTCCCCAAGAAAATGAGGCCAGAAAAGCGCAACACCTTTTGCTATGGTTCCCGCATTATTTCCAACCTCCCCGTTCCCCACTCCCAAAGAAAGGTTCAATGTTTTACTTCCCAAACGATATGTAAACATCAATCTCTTTCGACGTAAGATTTTCCCTTCGCCCCAACACCCCCCTCTAACAGAAAGGGGTTTATATGGCTCATTAGTTGCACTTTTCCGTTTTCCGTTCGGTCGGGTCCAATTCAAATTCCATCATCTTTGGCATCAAGGTAGATGGAGCCGCAGTGGGGTAATCAAACCTATCATTATTTCCATGTGCATGCCCTCGTTGGACGAGTGAATTACTTTCCTCGAGCGTGTGCGCTCCACAATTGTGTTGTTGCTTGAAAAATTTCCCGTTTGCAAAGGGTTGCAAGTTCCTAAACTCATCAACATTGGATGAGTGCAAAATTTCTCATTTTACTCTTACGATTGCACCCGTGTGTATTTTTGCCTTCCTGCATACTTTGCTCGCTGCATTACGAAAACAAACACTTAGCGAGAGGATCCGGGGTGCACTCGAATGACGAAAGGGGCCGCAAATGGATCGAACACGTCAAGCTCTCCTCAACTAAATCTTACGTGAGTTTCCGAGAGCAACTGGGTGGACTACCGTAGCCCAGAGTTTTTCAAGATGATGTTTGCTAAAATAAACCACCCCTAAAACTACCCTTCGCAACAGCAGAGATATGTTTGCCAATAATGATGAGTATGGCACAGGTGAAAATATCTATGGAAAATCACTTCTTCAATCACGCAATCAGATCTTAAGCAATTGCTAGATATAACACGTGAATTTACATGACTTCAACGTAATGTTACACGAATTTATTGCGAAGTCTGCACTTTTGTGCTCTGTCAAATATGAAAGCTGAACTTTTCGAATATTTTTATCTGTGTAAAAAACGTTCATCAATGAGGTTTGGAGAAAGTTTCAAAACCAAACGAATGGAAGCGTTAAATTTTGCGAAACAGAATCAGCCACAGAGATTGAGCAGATTTATAATCGATTAGGTACTATGTTCTACGATATTGTAGCAGTGTAGGAAGATTGGTGGCCGATGGATACTATATCAGGGTGACTACTAATTTACAGAAATTTAATTCCCTGATATTTCCAGAATTTAAAAAATAATTCTAAGTTTAAGAAATTCTCCAAAATGCATTAATGATTGACGAATAGTTAATTTTACACGCATAAAAAATTATTTTAAGAGATAGGCGTCTTTGAAAAAAAAAATATTACGATGCATTCTGAAATTATTTGAAAGTGCTAAAATTAAAAACGATACTTTTCAGTGCTACTAAAACAGTACTTTTTCCTTCTTGGACACCTCTTAGGAGGTCTCGTCTTCTTTCGTTTATTCCCTAAACATGGTTGCAACTACCAACAAAATGAAGGGTGAATCTCTGACTTCACAACTTCCTTCCAAAAAAGTGGGTTTTCAAACTGTGACTTAACGTGGCAAGAATGGAAGAAAGCACGTTACTCCGGAATGCGAACTTTCTTCCAAGGGTGAAATAAATAATGTTGACAATTGCATCGATTTGAGCAATCAGTTCGACGCTCTAGACAAATTTTCCGAACACCAAATCGAAGCAATCTCTAGCCCAGGCTCTTTGATTCAAGTGAGGAAGCAAAGAGTGCCACCTAACGTGGTCAGTTGTTCCGAATTTGGGGGATATAGGCAGGAGATCTTGAACTCCATTAGGGAAATCAAGGTCTCCTTCCAAATCGCAAAGAAAGAAGACTCTTAAAGATTGCGAACTTCTTCTCAAACATCTTGAAGAGAAAAAGCAAAAAAAAAAAAATGCCGCATGGATGCTAAATGCATGATTTGCGGAGGTTCTTCTCACGCTAAGGACGTCTGTCCAGTGAAGGAAGATACCGATAAGTTCATGCGTGCCAATTGCGGAAGCAATCATAAGTCCAATTTTTGGGTTTGCCCTTCGCGTAAGTGAGTCGTCGAGGCTCGTGCCAGGCAGATGAATAGTAATATTCGTTACGATAACGGTCGTTTCCGGGATTTTCCTGGTAGAGTATCGAACAATGTTCATTTTTCAGTTAACGATTGCTTGATTAGGAATCATACCCATGAGGTAGATCATTATTATTAATTTATTTAGTTGGTATTACATCAATTAATTTGATAAAACCTCGTTAACGATGTTACGCCAATTCACTCGGTCCATGGCTGTGTCTCTCCAACTTCGATTTTGGCCCACGTTCTCCAGATCTTGTTGCACCTGATCAAGCCACCTCGCTCGCTGTGTTCCTCGCCTTCTTGTGCCAACCGGATTCGACGCGAACACCATCTTTGCAGGATTGTTGTCCGGTAGTCTTGCAACATGCCCTGCCCAGCGCACCCTTCCGGCTTTCGCAACCTTCTGGATACTGGGTTCGCCGTAGAGCCTAGCGAGCTCGTGGTTCATTCTCTGTACTCCACCAAAGATCGTCCTAAGCACCTTTCGTTCGAACACTCCAAGTGCTTGCAGGTCCTCTTCTAGCATGGTCCATGCTTCATGTCCATAGAGGATCACCGGTCTTATAAGCGTTTTGTACATGGTACATTTGGTGCGAGGGTGAATCTTTCTCGTCCGCAGCTTCTTCTGGAGCCCATAGTAGGCGCGTCTTCCACTGATGATGCGTCTCCGTATTTCACGACTAACTTTGTTATCAGCCGTTAATAAGGATCCGAGGTAGACGAACTCATCAACCACCTCAAAAGTATCGCCGTCTATCGTAACACTGCTTCCCAGGCGGGCTCTGTCGCGCTCGGTTCCGCCTATCAGCATGTACTTTGTTTTTGACGCATTCACCACCAGGCCGACTTTTGTCGCTTCACGTTTCAGGCGGGTGTACAGGTCTGCCACCGTTCCAAATGTTATGCCGACAATATACATATCATCCGCGAAGCAAACAAATTGGCTGGATCTTGTGAAAATCGTACCTCGGTTATTGAACCCGGCTCTCCGCATAACACCTTCTAGCGCAATATTGAACAACAGGCACGAAAGTCCATCACCTTGTCGTAGTCCCCGGTGGGATCCAAACGAACTGGAGTGTTCGCCTGAAACCTTCACTCAATTTTGCACACCTTCCATCGTCGCTCTTATCAGTCTCGTGAGCTTCCCGGGAAAGCTGTTCTCATCCATGATTTTCCATAGCTCTACGCGGTCGATACTGTCGTATGCCGCCTTTAAATCGATGAAAAGGTGATGCGTTGGGACCTGGTATTCACGACATTTTTGGAGGATTTGCCGTACAGTAAAGATCTGGTCCGTTGTCGATCGGCCGTTAACGAAGCCGGCTTGATAACTTCCCACGAACTCGTTTACTACAGGTGACAGACGACGGAAGATGATCTGGGATAATACTTTGTAGGCCGCATTTAGAATTGTGATCGCTCGAAAGTTCTCACAATCTAACTTGTCGCCTTTCTTGTAGATGGGGCAGATTACCCCTTCCTTCCACTCCTCTGGTAGCTGTTCTGTTTCCCAGATTGTGCCTATCAGCCGGTGCAGACAAATGGCCAGCCTTTCCGGACCCATCTTTATGAGTTCAGCTCCGATACCATCCTTACCAGCAGCTTTATTGTTCTTGAGCTGGTGAATGGCATCCTTAACCTCCCTCAAAGTGGGGGCTGGTTGGTTTCCATCTTCCGCAGTACTGACGAAGGCATTTCCTCCGTTGTCCCGTCCTTCATTGCCTGTGCTCTCAGCACCATTCAGGTGCTCGTCGAAGTGCTGCTTCCACCTTTCGATCACCTCACGCTCGTCCGTCAGAATGCTCCCATCCTTATCCCTGCACATCTCGGCTCGCGGCACGAAGCCGTTGCGGGATGCGTTGAGCTTCTGATAGAACCTACGCGTTTCCTGAGACCGGCACCGGCTTGTTGTGGAGGTCATAATTGATACAAAATGTCACTTTATTCTACAATCATATGCTCTTGAATAAACTAAAGCATATTAGGAAAGTTATTGTAAATAATATTTTATAATTTATGCAGAAATTATCCTTCTCTCAAATATTAATTCTTCTTTTGAGTTCCGCTATAATTTTTTGCACTGAAGATTTTGATATATTTAGCACTAATCTACCCTTCTTTCAAACATTGGATTTTTATTTAAATATGATGTAATCAAAATATAGGCATAAAAACTGTTGATTTGAAATTGCAACTAATTTCACCTTCTGTTCTTTTAAGATTTCTTTGTTTTTTAGATATTTTGTTGTTGCCAACTGACAAATGGCGGCAATTGATAACATTGATCTGCTCAAGTTATCAGCGAAAAGATAAATCGATTACTGCAGTTACTTTGATGGGTTGTGCTACTTTTCCCGTAATGTCGGTTCCCCGAATGTCGCTACTCCGAACGCCTTCAACAAAAAAGTCCACTTCCCCGAAAAGTTTGTGGCACTCATACTTTTCGTAACTTTAAACATTTCAGGGTGGTGAACGAATCGGCCATCTGATATGCACCCTTCTTTATTTAATTGGCGATTCTTTCGAGTTTTACCGTCCTCAATATGTTTGCCAACATGTGTATAGCCAAGAATGACAGAATACAGCTTCGGGGAGCCGACATTCAGAAAAACGACATTCGAGGAAAAGTAGGACAAGAGCTATGACTCTTAACGCAATTTTTTATGTCTTTTCGTTTTATTATGCCGCAATAGTTTTTGATCTAATCTTCTATTGATTTAATCATAAATTTTGCCTTTTTCTAAAAATAGGCTGTTCTTTATATTTATACTGTTTTAAATTTTATTAATGAGTCAAGCTAAATGTTCACCATTTATATATTTCGCAATTCTTGCAAGATGTGCTGTTAGAATGATAATTACTTTGAAACCTGTAAATATTCAACATATTTTTTGCAAACAGAAGATCTCCTTTCAAGATATGCTAGAAAGATATTATTTCAATCACAAATTTTCCCTCCTTTCGATAATAGATAGTGTTTTTGATGTACACTTTCAAAATTCAAATGTATATTGAATCTTTCAAAAGTTTTGCCACATACATTTTCTTTCAAAAATGTGTTGTTCTTTTGAGTTATGTTGTGAGAAGATATTTAGTTGATTATTTATTTATTTCGTCAATCAATAGTAGACTACATGTTTGCTTAATTCTATGTATTATTATATCTTAAGGAATTAAAATATTGTCATAGCTTTGTTCGCGACATGGTCAGATCAATTTCTGTGCAATGCAGATTATAAAGAGACATCATTCGATTCAGTGGGCCGAATTTTGCATAGTTAGTTCGACGATTATTTGATGCAAACAAATTCCGATTTCTTAACTGTCTAGCGGGCGTGTAGAAATTCAAACATGATAAAAGATTGGTGGAATCAATACGCTGCGATACAATATCATTGACAAATGAAATCATGGCTATTTCGCGACGCTCATTTAAGGTTTGAATATCGATAAGCATGCATCGAGCCTCGTAAGATGGCAGTGGAAACGTTGTTCAGCCTAATTTGCGTAAGGCATATGAAAGAAATTGCTTATGTACTGATTCGATTCTATCACCATGTGTTTTTATATGTGAAGACCACACAATACTACAATATTCTAGAACTGGTTTTAATCGTATATGGATCCCGAAAATTGTAGCTAAAACGCCTAATAAAGCTCAACATATTGGTAGCTTTATGGATAATCGTATTATAATGATCAGTAAAGTTAAGTGTAGAATCTAATATGACACCTAAATCTCTAATCTTATCGCACTTTTGAACAATTTGATTTCCTAAAGAGGCAGTAATCTGTGGTGTGTTCTGTTTTCTGCTATATGTGATTAAATTACATTTTTTGACGTTTAATTGAAGTAAGCTTTTGCTACACCATTTATCAAATATACTTATTTCATTCAGATAAATGTCGCTATCTTTGTTGCTATTGATTTCCATATAAAGTTTCATATCGTCGGCACAAATAAGAATTTTAAGATGTTCAAGCACATATGAAATATCGTTAACAAATAATATAAATAACAATGGACCTAAATGTGAACCTTGGGGAATTCCTGATGTAACGTGAACAGGTTTAGATATTTTACCCTCATATCTAACTATTTGTTGGCGATCTGTTAAATACGATTCAATCCAGTTGAGGAGTCTCATCGCAATTCCCATTTTATTGAGCTTGAAAATCAACATAGGAATGTCTATTCTGTCCTTACTAAAATCGGTGTAAAGTGCCTCTACGTGGTTACCTCTATCTATTGCATTCAAAGTGTAATTTACAAATTTCAAAAGGTTTGTTGTAGTAGAACGACCTTTATAGAAACCATGTTGTGTATTCATTATTCTATGTTTTATTTGGCTAAACACATTTTTATTTATAACTGATTCAAATAGTTTTGGAATGGATGAAATAATAGCAATTCCACGATAATTTCGAACATCAGATTTTCTACCAGACTTGTAAATGGGTATGAGATACGATCTTTTCCTTTTTAGTGTTAGAGCCTTAAACATTTTGAACGAAAAATAATCTGCTCTCGTATATAGGCTATTTTTGAATTATGCTGCAATAGTAGATCTTTGGATAAGAGCTTTTAAAATTTTGCAAATATTTTTTTCCTTCTTCTATCAAGCAATTTTCATCAAGTTATACGTACAAACTGGGACAGAGCTTGATCTGCAGCAAAATATGTGCGTTCTCTTTATTAATAACTGCGAACTTTCTTTGCCAATTTACTATTTTCAAATATGTGTATCGCAACAACTCAACGATACTTTAAGTTCTGGGATGTGGAGAAAATTATTATTCCGAAAAGATCTTCCACCAGACCCGTCACGAGTTTTATTTAGTTATGCTTTCTAATGTCACTACAATTTTTGACATTCATAGCTTGGATTATCTCTGAACGACCACCACGCTTATTGAGAAACTTCGAAAAAAAAATTGCTATGGGCTCAGTGGTGTTGATCTCGGTAAAAGCTTCGAAAATGCCGATATTCATTCTAACTCAATCATTATGCCAAACGGCCATTATGCCAAACGGCCATTATGCCAAACGACCATTACGCCAAACGGCCATTATGCCAAACGACCATTATACCAAACGGCTTTATGCCAAACGACCTTATGCCAAACGACTTTATGCCAAACGGGGTACAATCGTTTCCGTTTATAGCGTTCCACGTCCTGCCGGGTCCCTTGCTGCAGCATGACCGCCCGCGCTGCATTCTTCTCCTTCAAAACCTCCTGGCACTCCTCGTCGAACCAATCGTTTCGTCGACTCCGTCCCACGTACCCGACGTTGCTCTCAGCTGCATCGTTGATGGCTGCTTTTACTGTTCTCCAGCAGTCCTCAAGAGGGGCTTCGTCCAGCTCACCCTCTTCCGGTAATGCAGCCTCGAGTTGCTGCGCGTATGCCGCTGCGACATCCGGTTGCTTGAGCCGCTCTAGGTCATACCGGGGCGGCCGTCGGTACCGTACGTTGTGAACGACGGAGAGTTTTGGGCGCAGTTTGACCAGCACCAGATAGTGGTCAGAGTCGATGTTAGCTCCACGATAGGTCCTGACGTCGATAATGTCGGAGAAGTGCCGACCATCAATCAGAACGTGGTCGATTTGCGATTCTGTCTGCTGTGGTGATCTCCAGTTGTGATCTCTATTTGTAACGATATTATATAATTTTTGTGTTAGGTCTTGTTTTGGATGTGGATTCCATTCAAAAAGAGGACCGCGTTTTTTCGTAATGGAAACCACACGACAGATAGCGAGCAGTTATCTAAAAAATAGGGATTTTAGAGAAACCAAATGCTTGAAATACGAGGAGCCAAAAAGAGGTCTTAAGTTTTCCAAGAACTTGTTCAGTAATTTCTGCATAAGTTTTTTTTCTTGAATTTCTTTCGCAACTTGCGCTCAAGACTCCTTAAAGATTTCAACCAGTAGTTTATCTAGACATATCTCCAGAAACCCAGATATCCTCCTCGAATTTAGAATTTTAGCATTAAAAAAATGCACAAATTCGCAGGTGGTACAGTCCTAGACCGTTGTTCGAGGGTTGCCTTCTTCCCGTCCGTTACCAAAGTCAGAGACTTGGGTCTAACCTTCGACTCTTAGACAAGATGGACGCATCATCCGAATCAGTCCGAATGTTGAAGAATGGGAAGATTTTTGTATAATTACATAATCATAGAAATTACTGAAATCAATTGCTGTAGCATTTTTTGGTGGAATCCCTTGATGATCTTTGTAAAGAATAAATGTAAAAATTACTAGAGAAATAACTCGATTGTTGTTTAGAAGAGTCTGCTGGAGCAATTCCTCAATGACATGGTGTAGAAATTACTGGAAGAAAATGCTGGAGGAACTTCATGGGGAATGTATGGACCAATGAATTGAAAAATCCTGCAGAAAATTTCTTCACAATTTTTTCATCGAATTTACTTCAGAAAATTTACCAGGAATCTACCCATGATTATTTGCAATATACTATCAATTTCTTCTGAAATTCTATAAATAACTGCCCTAAATCAATGACATTTGATTTTCCAGAAATGAAAAGTCTCAAAAATTAACGTAACATCAATGTTGGAAAACATTAATGATTGAAATCATTTATATAATCTATTCTTTACGTAGTAAACCTGCATTTGGTAGAAAGTTCTTCATCCAAGTCTTTTGCCTGATGGAAGAAGGTTTACCTTCTTTCAGATATGTCCTTACTTGAATTTCTTACCGTGATCAATGATTTAGACCTAATATCACGTCAATTTTAGATAAGCTGGACCAATTAGCAACAATTTTCGAAATACTTTTCTAAAGAAGACTTCATTTGTCATACATGACCCAGTATTATATCCTACTACAAAAGGAAGCAATAAATTAAACCTTGATCTGTAAATGAATCCAGAAAAAAATGAATAAGTGGCTCTACTTCTTCTACAGCATATATCATCGTTTCTACTCGCTACGGAGCTAGGGTAATTTGCCCATTGTTGCGGTATTCGATATTATTGCGGTATAAGAATTAAACGCTCATTGTTAATCGAAAACTCTATTTATCATGGATATTATTGATGATTATGAAAGTTTATAATATTCCCATGCCGTACTAGATAAATGCTTTGAAAATTAAACGATTTTGATCGTTGGAAGAACAGTTTTAAATGATGCATCAAGAAAAGCCTATATTTTTAACCAGTCCCTCTATCTACGGACGGGTTTTAATAAGCGTGATTTTTTAAGTTTAGAACCAAAGCAATTATATGCAGCAGGTGTTCCCGCGGATACGATCCGGTAGGGAATAAATACACGAAGAGAGATACGTTCGAATTCACGGTTTATTTCAGACTGATTTTCTATAGCTAATGATGTCCTATTTATACTCCACTCTTCCCTATTTACTTGCATGGAATATTCTAGAAGTGTATTGTTGTATACAAGAATGTGTTGTGTCTAAACTGTTATACAACCTATTTGTACTGCAGAATCTTCTGGAACTGTCAGAGAATGATACAATGCGAAGGTAAACAATAATAATGCTTTTCAATGTTGTGATGAGGAATGATCTCTATTGTAAGTATAAAGTTGATTGAATAACTATGCTATGTCTAATAATGTATGTTTGTTTTAGGTATGAATATGAACGAATACATGAGGGATAAATTCAGGTGAGTAAAGTGTTGCCAGTATGGCAGATTTGCGGTGTGTTTGTGGCCTCAACATGAGGCATGATCGTCCACCGGTGTGGTGCGGCATGATGCACCCCGGTGGCTTGTTGTTGGCCACAACATTCCGCCCACCGAATTGGGTACCAATTCTATTTGGTCATGATGATGACTGATGGAACATCTGATAGTTGTTTTTGATGTGTCGCTGCTCATTCTTGTAGGACGAAGGGATGAGTTGTTTCATTGATGATGATAGTAGTGATGATCTTATTTATAATTGAATGGTGACGTGCCGCCCACCTTGGTAGAATGGCGGTCGAAGATGATGAAACGATGATGATATGCCGCCCACCTTGAGCAATCGTGTAGAGGCGATGATGATGAGATGAATGAATGACGAAGTTTGCATGCAAGTACCGGTAGTTGTCGGCGTGGCGTAGATCTCTGATGAATGATGTTGGGTTTGGACGTTATCGATGTTGATGTACGTTGATGAATGGGTTGTAGTTGACGTAGAATCGGTTTCGTTTGCGTTGTTTTGCCGCCCACCGTGTGGCGATCGCATAGGCAGCATGATACGATGTTGAAGCGATGAATTGATGTTTGTATGCTAAGAATGTACTCGTGTATCCCGAAGGCAATAGACACTGGCTGGCAGTGGCCGCTTCGGCGATATGGGGTGTTGAAGAGAATGACGTTAATCCCGAAGCAATAGTCGCTGTCTGGCAGGGACCGTTCGGCGATTTGAATTATAGATGACGTTGACGCACACCTCGAAAGCAATAATCGCTGGCTGGCAGGGATCGTTTCGGCGATGTGAGTACGTGGAGGATGAAGTGAATCCCAAAGCAATAGTCGCTGGTTGGCAGGGACCGTTCGGCGATTCTTGTGTATTTGTGCAACGGATTGTTGCACGATACGAAACGTGACGGTATCCAACTCGAAGGCACTAGCGCTTATTGAGGCCGCTCCGACGTTGAAATACACCGTGAATGTAGTGATGCGCCTTTCAGAGGCAATAGTTTCGGCAACGGATTGTTGCGCACTGGGAAACTGCTCCGACAAAGGTTGATGAAGAAAGAACATCCAACTCGAAGGCAATAACGGATTGTTGCGATTACCGTAGCCGCTTCGACGATGGGAGATGCAACGGATTGTTGCGATCGAAGATGTGCCGATTGATGCGATGTGCAGAGTTCTCGGCGGCACGAGTTCCACGCAACGGGTTGTTGCGCACAGCGAAACGGCTCCGACGAACATATGAAGAAGCGATGTACACGTTGTTCACAGCAAATTGTTGTCGTTGACGATTACGAAATGTTACCGCCGACATGGTCGTGAAGATGTCCAAGTAGAGTAGGCAATGGTCGTAGCGAAGCCATAGGGTATCAACGGCAGTCGAAGTATTAGCATGTTGGATCACACGGCGGATTCACGCAGTAACACTACTCGCAATAACTGTGTCGAACTATTCTTTACATTTCACTACTATTCACCAAGATACTAGTTAAGAACTAGTATCCTGTCTACAGCGCCAAACTGTTCCCGCGGATACGATCCGGTAGGGAATAAATACACGAAGAGAGATACGTTCGAATTCACGGTTTATTTCAGACTGATTTTCTATAGCTAATGATGTCCTATTTATACTCCACTCTTCCCTATTTCCTTGTTGGAATATTCTAGAAGTGTATTGTTGTATACAAGAATGTGTTGTGTCTAAACTGTTATACAACCTATTTGTACTGCAGAATCTTCTGGAACTGTCAGAGAATGATACAATGCGAAGGTAAACAATAATAATGCTTTTCAATGTTGTGATGAGGAATGATCTCTATTGTAAGTATAAAGTTGATTGAATAACTATGCTATGTCTAATAATGTATGTTTGTTTTAGGTATGAATATGAACGAATACATGAGGGATAAATTCAGGTGAGTAAAGTGTTGCCAGTATGGCAGATTTGCGGTGTGTTTGTGGCCTCAACATGAGGCATGATCGTCCACCGGTGTGGTGCGGCATGATGCACCCCGGTGGCTTGTTGTTGGCCACAACAGCAGGTATATCAGTTCAGTATGGATGTAGTTACATGATAGATATTGAATTTTGAATAAAAGATCAATATTTTAAAGAAAAAACATATACCGCAATAATAGGACAATGAAAATAGCTTCCTGCCTATTATTGCGGCATCTGTAAATCAAATTCAAAAATTCGATTTTTCAATAGTCATTTTGAATGTTACTGCTGGAAACATTAATTATATTATAAGGATACTATTTTGTGACATAATTTTGTGTCATTCATACATTTATTTAGTTAAATGAAAGATTTATGTTCATCTTTACCCTGTAGTTGCTCTTATCTACACATATATTACAAATAAACGCAATGTTTTACCGAAAAATCACATACACTGATTGAAAATCGGAACACATGCCAAAAATGCGTTGAAAAACCAAGATACAAGATGATCGCAAGGAACCAATCTTTCAAAATTGCATTGGATTTGTGAAAACTAGTGAAAAATATGTTTAAAAGTATCAAAGTTGTGGCTATACTTAAGTCAAAAAAAATAATTTCTTATATTGCGACTAGTGGTCTCAGATGGACGAACCTTGTCTAATGTGAATAACATTGTCCAACAACGACGAAAAAGGAGACGAAACCGGCAGAAAACCATTCGATCCTGTTGATTTGTTTTCGAATCGTGACATAAAGTAATGGATTAGTTTTTTGTTTTATGTCCAAAGTCACACAAATTGACAGTACCGTGCAGTGTCATTAGCAAAGAGGGAGCATATTATCAATGCTACAACATTGTGTGGCATTGAATGTATACTGAATGTAATAAAATCTATGATTTTTGGTATACCGCAATAATAGGACAGCACTACCGCAGTAATAGGACGAAATACCGCAATAATAGGACAGAGGAAGAGCTTCAGACTTATGTTAAAAAATGTATGTATGATTCCAAAATTTACTTTTTTACTTCACTGTACTCCAGTTAAAGGATAGTTTTAACACTTCACGTTGCAAAATACTATCATATTTAAGTTTTGGACACTGAAATACGATTTAAATTTTAACACCGTGCTTAAGTCCTCCATAATAGGACGGATACCCTACTGTTGAAACAAAAAACTACAACAACACAAATAAGCCACGCGTATCAAAATATGAAGCATAGAAAACCCCACAAACGATAATGCAACGCCACCATTCCATTACTGTGAGAGAAAAGAAAACCCAGAAGGTACGACCAGAAGTTGTAAATATCAAAAGCCAGCCCATGGACCATAAAATCTGGGTCACCTTCTCAGAGTCAGCGGCAGAAAAGGTTCGCTTGGCCTAGCGGACATGGACACGGTTTGACCGTCGTCGTCGTGATTTATCAATTTCGGTGAATTCCGACCGGTGGCTGACGAAGCCCGATAGATCTCTTGAACAGCGAAACGGCGATAAGGTCATGGTCTGACGATTCTGCGAAAGCTTGCTGCTATAATGAATCGACGCCATGTTTCTTTATTGTTATGATGAAGCTGTAATACGTGGTAAGCTTTATAGCAATGAGAGTCGAAACAGGGAGCTAGTTTCGCTATCGCCCGGCAGGGCGCTAAAAGCGCTTCGATTATCTAATGATTCGACCAACTCACCCGAACCCATTCAAAGCTTTCGGAAAAGCTTATCGAGCGAATTCTCTCACGGTTCTTCGTTCGAAAAAGCTCTCTCACTTCTCTCTCCGCTGTTCGTTCACTCGCTACTCTCACCAGCAGTCAACGACGGTTTGAAAACGGTCGTAACTTGTAGGTAAATCGCTCACCGAAGCACATTTCCTCACACACAAAGCCCACGAACAACTCCATGTGCGATTGCGGCGATGCACGGAGCGAGAACGAAACAGCATCATCGTCGAAAACTTGTTAAACCAGTTTCCAGCACACTGGCAATCGGCTTCGGCATCATCATGTGCTTCTTGTATCTACCCCCTCATTCTCCCGCTCCGCTCCGGATCCACAAGCAGAACGACCGATACTTGACTTTTGTCTTCTGTTTTGTATACTCCACTTGATGATCTCGACGAGGAGAGACGAAGAGCACCTTGGGGAGAATAAGGTGTCTCAAAATATCTAATTGTCAGATTTTAGAACAAAAAAGTCCTATTTTCGTAGCTAACATTAAAAATATCTCTAGTTCTGCAAAATTCTATGATACCCATTATTTTTATTATTTTGTGTATTTTTCAGATTACAAACTATCTGGGTCCTGTGATTTATAGCTACAATCGACATAGGATAAATTCGACCCGATATTGACTGGACATCGGCTCAACAACATTTTATCACTGACCCAACTTTAACCCGATGTCAACATGGCATGGGTCCGACATCGGGTACCATACAGATAGACTTGGACCCGACAACTGGTAGACATATCAGGTGGGAATCAGCCTGTAAACTAATCGGCCCTCCACCTATCAGTGTACGATCGTCTAAACCGCGGACAGACATGCTGAGCGGGGGAACTGTAGATGACTGAATCAGAAACAGTTGTAAAATCTTCTATTCTTATCAGTTCCTCATTTCTTTGCGTTAATAGCCTCAATGGTTGAAGCAGTGTAGGACATGTCGCAAACCCGAGTTCAATTCCCGTCTTGGTCACGTTTTAAAAGTCGGATTTTGTAACTATTGTGATATTCTAAAAATAGAATAAAATAGCACCACGGAATTTAGCTGAATTAGATTTTTTTTATATTAGTCACAAAATCGAACTTTTGTTTTAATCTCACGGGCATCCTCTAAACGTAAATTTTCAGAGTTCCACCTATACAAAAGTTTGTTCGTAACATTCTTACTTACTGTTTGGATGTTGAGTCCCTATGTTTTCTGACAAAGTTGGATGTTGGGATACCCTAGCGAGGAACCAAGGAGACGGCGACTGGCTCTCGAAAAGAACGCGCCGCGATGGATTCCTCTTGGTCTTGCGGCCACCACCGCAACGAAAGAAGAAGCGAAGGAACCGGGAATGTTGTGTTCACGTTGTGTTTCGTTGCGACGTAGAATATTTCCAGTATCGGTACGAGAGATGCGAGGGTGTAGCATGAGCGCACTTCTGAATCCGACGATGAAGCGACCCGAGGGGAAAAACAAGCAATCATGACGGTTGATTTGATGATTCGATGGCTCTCTTTTGGGCGGGTGACTGCTGATCTGGATTTGTTACGGTCGTTGATTGGGGTTTTTGGATGGAAATTGTTCTAGATCCTCAGCGGTAGGAGAGTTGATCCCATTATGACTTCGACTGAGACGATACACGGGAGAAGAAAGTTGGATGCTGTGATAGGAGGCGAACCGGGTTTCAACATTGTGATGATTCTCGAGATGAGATTTGGGGAAAAGACTTGAATGATTCGATAGGGAATGAATTCTGATAATGTCTTCCTATAAGCAGACATAATTCATATGTATCGAAAAAACCAAAACCAAAGAATCTCTTAATTATAAATTAAGAGGTTTCAGTTTTGTGATAGTGACCTTCTTTAGCCTGGTGGTTACTTTTTTTTTCTATCTCGGGACCAACAATTGTACTTCTCTTCCGAAGGAAGTTGTCACTATAAATCTCCGGGGTGGGATTCGATCCCAGGTCCTCGGCGTGTGGGGCGAGTGTTCTAACCACAACACCAGGTCCGTCCCATCCTAGTTGTTACGTCAGCGACTATAGTCCTGCTAAATGTGTGTCCCGGCCGGTTCATGATCTTTTTGAAATGGAAATTTCATTGACTTTCCTGGGCAAAGAATATAGAAAGCTTTCCGTTTAATAACTGTGGAAGTGTTCAGTGAACAATTAGCTAAGAAGGAGGTTCTATTCCAGGGAGAATGTTAATGTCAAGAAGAAGGAGAAGAAGAAGAAGAATGATAGTTCTGTCTTTGGGACCGTCTATAAATGACGTAGCATTTTAGGGAGAGGGGGGAGTCTACGAATTTGCTACGAACCATGTGTTGAGTATGGGAAAATAGGCTACGATGTGGGAGGGAGGTGTCGAAAATTGGCCAAAATATGCTACGTCATTTATGGACGCTGTTTCATAGAGACTTTTTCCAGAAAGTCCTCCATTTCTTTCGACATACTTATATACTAACTTACGTTCAGGATATCTTCAAGAATACATCTGTCATTTTTTCTAAGGATACCTTCAGAAATTCCTCGAGGAAGTCCTCAGTCCTCCAAGAATATAGCACTGGTAGCGACTAAGTGTCTTCAAAATAGAGAACTTAGAGACCATTAAATGGCAAATTTTGCCTGAAAAACGAGACCGAATAGGCTTCAAAAGGGGTCCAAACACGGATCAAGGGAACAAAATCAAATGTAACAGGGACTCAGAGATACAAATTTTATTCCTCAAAGAATCGGATTAGACATTTCTTTAAAAATATTTCCAAGACCACTGTTCAAACCCGAACCTGACCCGAAACCCGAACAGTTTTTGTAAGAAAACCCCGAAGAAAACCCGAGTTCAATAAGATGATAAATTCATCGTTTCTGATGCATAAGAAAGCTTTCACGTTGTTACTCTATTCTCAATTTTTACCAAACCCGATGAAAACCCGAATAAACCCGACTTTTTTCAAGCCCGAACTCGACCCGTACCCGATCATTTTGTAGCCTTCAAACCCGACCCGAACCCGAAAAAATTCAAATTTTCAAACCCGAACCCGACCATCTCTAATTTGTGACATAGCGGCAAGTAATATTGCTCGTATTACTACTTGCATTTTTCATGATTGTCTCTAGGAGTTTGCCCAAAGATTCAGATAGTACTCCGAGAATTTCTTCAAAGACTCCAAAAAATCCAACCACAAACTTCTCCAGAGATGCTTTAAGTATTTTCTTGGGATTACCTTCGAAATTGTTGCTCTGGATCTTTTTAAGATTTCAACTAGGCATTTCTCTAAGGATACCTTCAGGAATTACACCAGAGATTTCTTTTAAGATTTTTTCAGGATTTCCTCCAGTAGTTCATTCAAATATTTCCTATGGAACTCTTCAAAGATTTTTGCAGGCATCCTTCCAAAAGCTTTACCACGCATGTCTTCAGAGAAATGTTCAGGAAAATGTTTGGAAATTATGAGAGAAATTTTGAAAAAAAAAATCGTGAGGTATTTTAAAGAAAATTCAAAAGTAACCAAACTTCGTTGAAGTTCTAATGTCATCATTAAAGAATAAACATTTCTGAAACCAACTCATGGACTCCTCAGGATGTTTTAGAAAATCTCTTAAAACTCTCGGTTTTCATTTACTAACAGAAACTCTTTAGTGAAAGAAGACTCAAAAATTTATTATTTAGATCAGCTGCTAAGATAATTTGAAAAAAAAATGAATCGAATCTCTGGATAATAT
Source organism: Aedes aegypti (assembly GCF_002204515.2). Classification (NCBI taxonomy): domain Eukaryota; kingdom Metazoa; phylum Arthropoda; class Insecta; order Diptera; family Culicidae; genus Aedes; species Aedes aegypti. The sequence continues at coordinate 14,037,676 of NC_035107.1, forward strand.
CCCGTAGGATTTTCTGAAAGAAATCCTTGACAAACGTTGGACGGAATCCCTTGAAAAAATTTTGTAGGGATGATCGGAGTACTTCCTGGAAAATTACTGTAATGTGAACAGGTTGGGAACTTCGAATAAACTTTTTAAGATTCCATGGAGATTTTTATAAGGAATTTGAGACATTTTTGGAAGAACTGCAGAAATAATCCTTGGATGGAATACTGGAGAATTCCATACAAAAAAAAAATCTAGAGGAACCAACTGATGAATCACAAGTAGAATTAATGAAGGAATTCATGGAAAAGTTCTCAAGAGATTTTTTCGAATAACATTTCGAAGAAATTTCTGAGCTATTCCTGGGAATAGCCATGGAAATATCTGGTGGATCCACTAATCGAAAAAAAAACTTCATCCGAATTCTCTAGTTGTTAGTCTAGGAGATCTTCCAAAGATATCTACAGAATTTCTTTTAAGGGAAGAACAAGGGACTACTCCAAAGATTTTGAAGAAATTAGTACAGGGATATAGTTTTTTAATCCTTGTATACTCTTTGAAATTTTTTTTAAAGTAATCCTTGAGAAAATTACTGCAGGTAGTAGCATTGGAGTGCTCAAGGATTCCCTAGAAAGCATTTCTGGGAGAATCTCTAGAAGAATTTCTGAATCGCCGCGATACCTGTAGGAGTTGCTCAAACTATTACTGATGAAGCCTCTAGAGAAATCACTACGATAATTTCTGAAGTTTTTCCTAGACAAATCTGGGTAGAAATTGTTGAACAGGGTGTCCATTCGAAACCAGTTTTCCAATTCCCGGATTTTTCCCGTATGCTTGAAAGTTTATAGCCGGGTGATATCATGGTTCTACGACTTCATATTGTTTGAACATATTTATCAGAAAGTTTTGAGACATTTTCCTTTTGACTTTCAAAGTATTTGTTTTCAATTTATGGATTATGAAACAATATTCTCGAATTCATAGTTTTTTTACCCTTCATAAACCATATGCAGTTTGATAATATCAGAACACTATTTCATTTGTATGCTATAAATTGTTAAATATTGGAAAATATTATAAATGCCATTGCAGTTTCATAAATATTGAATTTATTCAGAATAGTACTCTTTGAAGGATATCATAAATTCTCAATTTGCTTGCTTTTCTATGTCAAATATTAAAATATACAGAAATAATCAAAACATATGTAATTTTTTCGTTTAGTCATACAAAATTGTCAAATATCGACTTGATTTGGGTGCTTCGGGTAAGCACATTTTACGCAAACTCCCATAAACAGTCAGAACTAAAAGTTTGCTGCAGTTATCTTATATAACTTATTCTCTAATAAGAATACCTCCAAAATTATGCATAACACTTTGTCATAGCTACTTCCTTTGGAAATTCTTGATCTGGTGCAACTTTCGTCCAAAATGAGACCTTTATAACAGAAACGTTATCTTGCCCAAAAAAAGTTAATAGTTTGCTTGCGAAGAATAATGATATAACTCCAAACAAGCATATTCCCAGGAATACATTGAATATTTGCCAAGAAACAGAAATAAGACCAAGAATATTTAAAGGACATTAAGTAGATTAAAAGCCGAATTTAGCACTATGCATACCATTTAATTCTACTAGAGTTTGTATCCTTTGATAGATACGCGGTCCAAAATTGGTCAAGGTCGAGGGCTGTCTGGCGATGAATAATCTGATTGAGAATTCAACCGCTAGGTGGCGCTAGTGACAAATTTTACTCAATCGTCTGTATCTCAATATCCTTATCAGCTAAAAGGTTGATGTATTCGGCAATGTTTTTCAGCAGATCAACGGTTATCTGGCGGTGAAGAGTCTGATTGGGAATTCATTCGCTAGGTGGCACTAGTAAAAAGAAATCTGTAATCTTCTCTACGTCAAGGTGTCTTCGGCTAATATATTCAACTGATTGAGGACTATCTGGAGGTGGAAAAAATGACGCCAATGTATGGTCGATCGCAAATTATTACCAATGTGTTATTCAAACAATCATGAAGTGTGTCACAGGCTAAAGCTAACTAACTGTTCAAAACCTGATAGGACACATGACCATCGCAAATCAGAAACAATATGCAAACGTATTGTTGCTCAAGATCCTTGTCAACTAGAAGGTTTGAGTCTTCGGAAAAGATTGACATTCAGTGTTTTGACTGTGAAGAGTCTGATTGGGAATTCGTCGGCTAGGTGGCGCTAGTAAAAAGAAATCTTCAATCTCAAGATCCTTATCAGCTAGGAGGTTGGTGTCTTCAGCCAAGCCGTTCAACAGATTAAGGGCTATCTTGTGGTGGAAAATCTGATTAGAAACACATCCACTAGGTGGTGCTAGTAACACATTTTCTTCAATCTTTTGTATCTCAAGATCCTTATCAAGGGCTATCTGGTCATGAAAAGTCTGATTGAAGATTCAACCGCTAGGTGACGCTAGTAACACATTTTCTTCAATCTCCATCTCAATATACTGGAAAAATAAAGGATCGTGTCTAACGGTGGAACCTAATTGAAGAATAATCCGATAGATGGCGTTACAGTCATCTCTCCATAACTTTATATTCATAAACTTTATATTGAGTTATAGAACCCGATTATTATGAGTTATATAACCCTTATCTCTTGGAGCGCAGTTTCATTGATTTTGTACACTGAATACTGTTTCAAACGCTTTCAAATTTCTAGTTGGCCATACATTGGTGCCAATATTATTCACCTACAGATAGCCCTCAGTCTGCTGAACATCTTTACCGAAGACACCAACCTTCTATCTGATACGGATCTTAAGGTAGAGAAGATTAAAAGTTTCTTTTTATTAGGGTCGCCTAGCAAATAAATTCCCAATCAGACTCTTCACCGTCAGATAGCCTTGATCTGCTTTAAAATAGTGAACAGATTTTCCTACTACGGACGTTTAATTTTTTCATGAAGTTCTAAGTTTTCCAGAAACTTATCCATTGATTTCCCTTGGACCTTCACAAACATTTCTGTTTAGAGCTTGGAGATGCTCTTCAATATTCTTCCATTTTGTTAAATTTCCAAGCAAGTTTTCAAAGATTTTTTTACAATCATTCATAATGGGATGTCTCCTAGGAAGTTTTCCTGATTATTTTTGGAGAACATTTTTAAAAAATCCGGGAGGAATTTCTAAAGAAAATCATACAGTAATATCTGATAAAACTTGTGTGAATTCTAAGTATGCCTTGATGAATTCCTAGATTCTTGATGGAATTCTTTCTAGGTTTTTCTTAATGCATTGCTAAATTAACTGAAAAAGAACATTCGAAGCTCTGAATAATGTCCTACAACAAATTTTGAGGCGATTCGGAAACAATTACCGAAGAAATTACTGTAGATCGTACTGTAATAAATGCTATATTATTGACTGGTGTTGAACCTTGAAAAAAGTTGTGATGAATACAAAGAGATTTGCAAATTTTATTGAAGAAAGTTGGTAGCAATAATATATCGATGAAATGCTGGAGCAATGCCGAGAGTGGGAAACTTAATGATAAATACCAGGTCGAATTTATTAAAGAATTTTTTGAAAAGTTTATAATAGATTTTATCGAATAATGCCTGGAGAAACTTTTGGAGCAATGCATGAGAGTAATTGTAAATTAATTTTTATAATAACCCTTATGAAAATGCCTGTAATAAATGAAAAATTTACGTAGTAATTATTATAGGGTCTGTTGAAAAAAATGTCAATACGTTTTTTTTTTCAAAAACTCTGGCAGAAATACTGTAGGATCCGTGGGAAACTGGAAAAAATCGGTAACAGAGCCAGTAAGAAACCATGTGGAGGAAATCCTTGGATAATCTAGAGGATTTTTTCAAAGTAATCTCTGTGAAAATTACTGGAGGTGGTAGCGTTTGAGCAGAGTTTCTGAACCAAATTCTGAAGAAATTTCTGTAAGCAGCCCTTGAGAAATCACTGGTAACATTTCTGAATGGATACCTGAAAAGGTATTCCAGAAGAAGCTCTTAAGGAACCACTAGAATTGTTGAACCATTCCTCGGGATCTGAGCACAAATCATTAAAAACTTGTGTAATACTCGCGTAATAATCTTTGAATGTATCCTTTCGAATTTTGCATCAGTATTCACTTACAAGTATATTGATGCAAAAAAGTGACCTCAGAGGCCATTTTAATTAAAATATGTCGCTAAACCTTACATCAAAAACATACGTTTTAGAGACTTGCCATAATATAGTGAACAAGACTCTAAAAAAACACCTGCTAACCTAAAAAAAGGATTATTTTTCGTACTTAATGTAATTTTTGCTCTTTCCCTACATACTTATTCTGTAGAATCGACAAACAAAAAAATGCAAGAAAATTTGGAATTTTCTCAACAATGTTCTATAATATCATCAATGACACTCAATCGGAACTGGGAACAGTACATGTCTTCAAACTTGACAACCTTAAAATCTGATTCATTATCTAAACATGTTTTATGCTGAATAAATAAAAATGCTTAAGCAAATAAAGGACTGAACATCGTAAGAAAGATGTTTTTGAGTTTGTGTTTCCAGGTTCAATAAAATTCTCTGATAATTCCAAGTTTTCCAGGTTTGTCCAGGTAGTAGACACCCTGCCAAGGATATTCTTCAATATTATACTTTAAGATCTCTTGGAAACTACATCCAAATAAGTACATTAAATTCGTCCATTTTTAATTCAATGAGAAACGTATCAACATAGGCAACTTTGACATGACTGTGAGATCTCAAAATAGTATGAATTCACCTAAAAGTGAGATTTTCTATAAAACCTAAAAAATTGAAATTTGAGAATGACTCCTTTTTAAGATTTTTAAAACTACAAAGGACAGTATTTATGAAAAAAAAAATATCTGACAAAAAATCGGGCGGAACCCCTGGAAAAAAATGTATATTCAAAAATAATATTAAAAAAAACTTTTCAAACAATCAATTTACAATTTTTTGAAAATATTCGAAAAGTCTTTGTAAGAGTCTGTTATAGTAATCGTTGGGATCAATTCTGGGGAACTTTTGGAGTTTTTTTTTTTGTAGAAATTCCTGGAAGATCTTCTGGAGTAGAGTAAGGTGGGGCAAAAGTTCGACCTTAGTGGTATAATCAAAGTTTCCAGGAAAACAATAGCAATTAAAACAAAGCAAATACCATACAGTGAACCTTCAACATATTGGCTATAATTTTGCTGAACAAACTTATGCCAAAATATTTACCCTTTTTTAGTTATAACAGTTTCAAAATTGATTGTCTTATTCGAACTTTTGCCCCACCGGTGGGGCAAGAGTTCGAATCTAGTGTGGGGCAAAAGTTCGCTAGCTAAAACACAAAATATCGATCCTTTTATGACAGACATACTCTACACCAGCCGTAAACTTAAGTTTGACGAAAAATACACACTAAATTTTCATCAAAAAATTGCCCTAAACCGGGTTAATTGTAATATACTCAAAAATAGCAGTTTTTCGCAAAACTAAGTGGAAATGTAAAATTTTGGTGACAGTTTTTACACGATCAGACAAATTTAACTTAATTTGAAGATAATATGTGGATTTTAGGCATTTTGCAAATTTTTCCGTGATTTTATACATGGGTCGAACTTTTGCCCCGCTGATTCGAACTTTTGCCCCACTATGGGCCAAAAACTGTTTACAAGCATTTATGCAAAAACTAATACACCTCAAAGCAACCTTATGACAGGTCTAGAAACGCCCTTACATAAAATATTGAAAAAGATTTTATCTTCAATTGGTTCCATGCTACGAAAGTTTGACCAAAAATTACAATATTCACGTCGAAAAACAACAAATAGCCATAACTTTTCCAAATCATAATCGATTTTTATGATATTTGGATTGAAAGTCTCTTACTTGAATAGCATTCGAACCACCATGACATTTATAAGATTTGTTTTGAATTGAGCTAGAAATCTTAAAAAGAAACTCTTACCCCACTCGAACTTTTGCCCCACTTTACTCTAATTGGTAGAAAAATAGTTTGTATTAGTCAGGATTAATAGTAGAAGCATTAACCTAAGAATGCTAATGTCGCTACTGTTCGTGTTACCAACATCTAGTTTGCCACGCGCTGACAGCCTGAGTACCGGGCCTCAAAGTGTCAAACCAATTTTAAAAACCAAAACAAACCATTGGCATTAAAAAAACAGCGAAAACCCATAACTGAACGTAAAAATAATTAAAATCAGTTTTGTGATAACAGCGCCACTAGCGTTCTACAACTAATATTTCTATTGGATTAATACATGGAGAAGCTTCTGTAGAATTTCTGGAGGAATTCGTAGGAAAACCCTCGAATCAATCTCTGTGAAAATGGTTTAAAGATAATGTACTCTTCAAACCAGGAATTTAAAAACAAATCATCGAAGGAAAATCTTATCAGAATTCCGAGAATTCTGAAATAACCATACAGAAGAATTTCTGTAGGGATCGCTGGATAATCATCTGGACAATTGGTTGAAGAGTATGCGAAAGAATCTGTGGAGGAATTTCATAAGAAAATCTTTGGAAAATCCCTGGGGAAATTTCCCATCGTTCACTGTTGAATTCATGGAGGAATTCCTTAAAGCATTGCTTAAACAAAATATTAACCTTCGGGCTGTCGCGCTGTTGTACTTTGTACAACAGTTGTGATTTATATGCTATCATTTTGCAACAAAGATATCTATCGACACCAAACTAAAATGTATTCCTCAAGAATCTTCTTAAGAACAATACTCGACAGTTTTTATTTACAGTTTGGCCCTTTATAATACGGTAAAATCAACAAATGTACATGGAAGTCGCATAATAATGAACGCACTATGTACGGTTCGAGGAAACCACAGTTTGAAATCGTTATATCTTAAAATCCAGATAATACAGTAACTTGGGGCCTTTATTAAAGTTGTTCTGGAGGTGAAGCGCTATCTGATGGTACCTCATTTAATTCGGAATTTGACCGCTAGGTGGCACTGTGGGCATGGAAGTTTTACTTTTGTTTTGCAGATATTTCAGGATCCTGACTATTTAGAAGGATGTCGTCTTCGGCAAAGTTGTTTAGTAAGTTGAGGACTATAATTTTTCAAGCTAGTTGATTCAAAATTTTGCCACTAGGCGTCGCTAGTGAGCATGAAACTTTTGATTGCAGATATCTCAGGAGCCTGACCACTTAGAAAGATAGTGTATTCGGCAAAGTAGTTCAGTAGCTCAAGGGCTGTCATTATTTGAGCCAAGAAATAGGGTATTTTGCCACCAGACGGCGCTAGTGAGCATGACATTTTTGTTTTGCGGATACTTGCAGGATCTCGATTTTTTAGACAGGCACCTTCGGCAAAGTTGTTCAAAAGCTCAGGAACTAGCATTATTTTGCAAAATCTTGAACTTGAAGGATTAAACAAAGAAAGAATTTGAGCTACTGAACAACTCTGCCGAAGACACCATCTTTCTAAGTGATCAGGCTCCAGAGATATTTTCGAAATAAATGTTTTATGCTCACTAGCACCGCCTAGTGGCAAAATTTTGAATCAACTAGCTCAAACAATGATAGTCCTTGAGTTACCGAACAACTTTGCCGAAGTCGTCATCTTTCTAAGTGGTCAGGATCATGAGATCTGAGAAACAAAAGTTTCATGCTCACTAGCGCCGCTTGATGGCAATATCCCGAATTTCTTGGCTATAATAATAATAGCCCTTATGCTACTGAACAATTTTGCCGAAGACGTCATCTTTCTAAGTGGTCAGACTCCTGGGATATTCGCAAAACCAAGATGTTGTACAAAGTACAACGCACGACTACTCGCGTTACAAAAATTCGCGCGACGACCGAAAGGTTAAGAGGAATTTTTGGACGAACATCTGGGAGAATCGCTCAAGGAAGAATTATTGAAAGAATCCATGAAATGATCGTTATACTTAGATTCCGCTAGGGAGATGCTCCAAAAAGTAATGTTTTTTACTTCATGTAATTTATTTAACATAGAACATTTCATTTCATATCAAAATTATTTAACTTACGATTATGACATAGGACACTGGAAGTTTTCGTCAAATTTTACCTGAAAAAATAAAAAAACATAAAGCTTAATACAATTGTCAATGGTTATGAATCCAAACAGAAAGTTTTAATATTCGAGGAAATATTCGGTTCAAAAACATTCAATAAATTTGTGCAATGAGCATGGTCCAGAACGTCGCTCAGAAGGCAGAACATTTCTTCTTGTCTTGACCAACGACCACGCGCTGACCACCAGTCACAATCGCTGCTCCAAAACGAAGAATAAAACAAACCCGACACCGAGTGGCCAACTGGTCGAACGGGAAAACGAGTTGACTTTTTATGGTCAGCTATACTGCGCCATACAAGCATAGCTGTCCCATGTGTAACGAGTAGGAATTGAGAAAAGAGCACTTGAAGTTTGTCTTCTCATACAAATATACATAATTTTCTTATACATTTCTTTTTTTTTAATTGAACATGGCTGTTGCTATTTCTCGATTACATTTTCTAATCGACGTAACTAACTTTCACACATGAGAAGATTGATTAATCTTGTTTCTAAATCTATTTTAACATAAATCTACATTTTGACATTTTCACGACACTTTCGATGTTTTTGTACCAGTGTAAGATTGACTCAAATAATTGTTTAATACGTGGTTAAGTCACTTTGTCTCCCCATATAATAGAGCGGTAAAAGTAGCAGTTAGGTTGTGAAAGTTGAAAATCTTACTTACGTCGTTTTGTAATTCCAAAAATTAAACGTTCTATAAGTGAAAATCGATTTTGTTCAAAGTCAAACATCAATAAAATAAGTTGGTTTACTCTTCTGACTGACGACTGTTTTAATAAGTTTTCGAGATTTGGGTTTGAAGTTCTTAAAAAGACTGTTTTATCTTTATTTTCCAATGTGGGAGTACACCAAATTAAATGTTTTCCAACGTTTTCAAACAAAGAGCGTTAATTTTTGTATGCGTAGTAAATTATGTACATGAAAACATGAATGTTGAATCGAAAATCCACATGGGACAGATATGCGTCAATGGCCACTTCACAGCACAGCACCGCAGAACCTAATACTCCTCCACTACTGCTTGTTAGAACACACAGAACAAGCAAGCACCCGGCTCGAAAGAATCCGAGTTGTTCTAGTACTGATGCTGGAAAACTAGGATCTCAAAATGGAGTTGATCTCGTCGTGTCCATCCATGGCAGCGTGGTGGCAACTTGGATCGAATCCTGCTTCTTTGTTCCCTTATACTTACTTAGGTTCAAATCGGAAGCCCAATACACCTATGTCGAAATTGATTGATTGATGATGGATGCGCGGTTTCGATTTCATTGATTTTGAGAAACTTCATTACCCGCAAGAATCAGGAAGGATTATGCGCATCTATGGGAAAACATCTATTAATTCGTATGACTCACAGGAGATCACCGCCAGAGCTGCGCAATTTTTGAACTTGTATGAATACGAACACAGCTGAAAAGCTGACTCACTCGTATGATTGGCTAAATGGAATAACAACGAACATGCGAACAATCATAGGTGGACATGGCGTTATGTTCAGCTTTTTGATGAAGCACGTGAATCAACAGCTGGCTAGTGGATTAGATCTGAGGCTGATGGCTGAGAAGCAGGATTTGTCCCAATGGGGACGTAATGCCAAGAAGATGATGACGATCTAGAGCGGTTCCTTGTCAATATGCTTATCGGTTCAATCATCAGTCAGTCTGGGAATCCTAAGAATTTTTTTGTTGTTGCTTTGAAGAAGTTTATGACAGCTCCAAGGATTCTAATAGGGATCCTACTGCCCGTAGTGTTCTTCTTCCTAGAACTTTCGTAGACTCTGGGATTTATGGAAACATCGTTGATGGATTCCTAATAAGCCACACCTCAAATTTTCAAGAGCGCAAGGCTTGAGAACCAAACAGCGCTCCGCGTTGAAAATTTATCCCATTGGTCACCACCAGCAAGCAAGTAATTGGATTGATTTTCAACACGAACTGTCGTCAGATTCTCCAGTCTTATGCACTTGAAAATTCAAAGTTTGGCTTCGTTTTATAATCATCTTAACGAGATCAAAAATCTATTCCGGCTTAATATTAATTTCATGAGGATCCTTTGACGGAATCCGGTAAGATCCTTAGAATTATTTATAAGATTAAGAGAGGATTCTTGAAACAAATCTGTATGGCGGATTTCTGACGATTTTTGGAGGATTCCTTACGTTATCTTGATCAACTACCAACTATGCAAGATGGAATCCTTAAAGTATTTCTCACAAGTTTCTTGGCGAGACCTTTCGTCGATTTATGAAGAGGTCTGGCCGAGTCAGCTGTTACTTTTTAAACGGATTTTTTATATTCGTGTGATTCTAGGTAAATTTGCGATAAGAAAATCTACGGAAAACAGACAAAATTTGGGACAAACTTTTGACTGAGATCCAGGCTTCTGCAGGGCTGGTAGCGACTGAGTGCCTTAAAAATAAGAGCCAAACAGGAACCAAAAAATAAAACGAAACTTAAAAGGAGTCAGGCGATGAAAATTTTTGTTTTTCATAGAATCAGACCACACGTTTATCGCAGATCTAAGACTTTCTTGGAAATTCCTTGTGATATTACGACAAGAATTACTGCTCGCATTACTGTAATGTGGTTTATTCATTATGTTCTCTAGAAATTTCATCAGGAATTAATTTAGGTATTTTCCCAAAGTTGCAGTTTCCGAAAGTTTCTTCAAATGTTCATTTCGAGATTATTTTCCAAGGTATACTTCCAAGGGCTTTCTTGAGAAATTCTTCCGAGAATTTTGGTTCTGGATAATTTAAAAATTTCACCCGGAACTACCTCAGAACAACCGCAGAAATGACCTTAGGGATAATGATCATCAGAAATTTGTCCGAAAATTATTTCAGAAATCATCAGAGCCAGGAATTCCTACAATTCTTTAATTTTTTTCTCTCAAGAACTCTACCTTAGGAGGGTTTTTAGAATTTTACCCAGTGATTCTTCCATCGATTTCCCTAGGAAATCCTCCAAGAATTCCATTTAAAACTTCTTTGGAATTCAATCAATAAATTTCTTGGAGATGTCTCCAGAAATTTCTTAGGATTTATCATAAAAATGTTTGTTTTTCAGGATTTCTTTAAGATTTTAGCTGACAGTTTCTAGGTTAGGGATACTTCTAGAAATAATTCCTTCAAGGTTTTTTTTCAGGAGTTCCTCCAGTAACTCTTTGAAATTTTCTCAAGGAAATCTTCAAAGATACTTTCCAGACATTCTTCTTGAATGCCAAGCATTTTTTCCAGAATAAATTGCTAAGATAATCAAAAAAAAAAGCTCGAGATTGTATCTCTCAGCATTTTTTTAAGGAATTGTTCTAAACATATGGGACGCTCCTTAACAAAATTTGTGTAGGAATGATCGGTGGAATAGTTGGAAAATTTGCTGTTGTGGAACCATAAATAAACTCTTGAACTTTTTGTCATTTTTTGAGAAAATCGTTGAAAAATGTTTGGAATAACATAAGACATAAGGAAATTACTAGAGATAGTAGCTTTTGAATGCTCAAGGATTTCCTGGAACAAATTCTGAATAATTTCCTTCAAACATCCTTCGAAGAATCGCAAAAAAGAAATTTTGGGAGAATAGGGTCCTAAAGCCCTGTCCCAATTTCAGTACCAAACGCTTAAGTTTAGGCTAGAAACATATGATTGTACCCCGTTTGGCATAAAGTCAGTTTGGCATAATGATTGACTTAAATGAATATCGGTATTTTCGAAGCTTTTACCGAGATCACCAAATCGATGGTTGTCCATAGCAAGAATTTTTGGTAGGTTCTCAACAAACGTGGTGTTCCAAGCTATGAATGTCAAAATTTGTTGTGACATTAGAGAGAATAACTAAACAAAACTCGTGACGGGTCTGGTGAAAGATCTTTTCCCAATAGTAATTTTCTCTACATCCCAGAACATAGAGTATCTTTTAGCTTGTGGCGATATACTTATTTGAAAATAGTAAATTGGCAAAGAAAGTTTGCAGTTATTAATAAAGGGATCGCTCATAGAATATTTCGCTGCAGATGCTCTGTCCCAGTTTGGACGTTACAATTGATGAAATTTACTTGGTAAAGGAAGTGAAATTTTATTTGCAAAATATTAAAAGCTCTTATCCAAAGATCTATTATTGCAGCATAATGCAAAAGCAGCCTATATACGAGAGCATATTATTTTTCGTTTAAAACAATTGGGAAAGTTTTTGAACGGTTTAATATAAAATTTAATTTTGGAAGTATACGTCAAAAACACCGTCTACTATCGAAAGAGAGGAAAATTTGTGATTGAAATAGTATTTTTTCCAGCATATCTCAAAAGAAGATCATGCGTTTGCAAAAAAAAATGTATTGAATATTGGCAGGTTCGGAAGTAATTATCATTCTAACGACGTGCTTTTCATTCTGCAAGACGTGTTTTGCAAGAATTGATAAAACAACGAAATATAAAAATTGTTAACATTTAGATTTAGTAAATAATAAAATTTAAAACAGTATAAATATAAAGAACAGTCTATTTTTAAAAGAAGGTCAAATTCATGATTAAACCAATAGAAGATTGGATGCCAAATATTATTGCGGCATCATAAAACGAGAAGACATAGAAAATTGCGTTCAGAATCAGCGAAGTAATTGTGCTACTTTTCCACGAATGTCGGTTCCCTGAAAGCCATTTACCCGAATGAACCGTTTCCCCGAAAAATGGTGCAGTTTGAATAGGTGCTATAATAGTCTTCAGTGGCTGGATGGTGAGCGAGAAAAAACGATAACCAATCAAAAGATGGAGGTATTCTGTCAGTCTCGGCTATACACATGTTGGCAATAATGCTGAGGACGGTAAAACTCGAAAGAATAGCCAATTAAGTAAAGAAGGGTGCATATTAGATGGCCAGTTCATTCACCACCCTGAAATGTATGACGTGTTATGTTATGAGTGCCAAAACTGTTCGGGGAAATGGGCTATTCGGGGAAACGGGATATTCTTGGAACTTGCATCCGGGGAACTGGCGTTCGGTGAAACGACATTTGGGGAAAAGTAGCATAATCCATCGAAGTAACTGCAGTAATCGCTTTCTCTTTTCGCTGATAACTTGAGCAATGTTATCGATTGCCGCCCTTTTGTCAGTTGGAAACAAAAAAAAAATATCTAAAAAATATAGCTCTAAAGAACAGTCTATATATAAAAGAAGGTGACATTTATTTAAATTTTAAGGTGAAGATGAATCGAAGCCAAAGTTCAAATTTTCAAGAGCACGGATCTGGAGAACCAAACATCCGTTTGATCTGAAAATCTAATCGATTGGTCACCACCAGCTAGTGACCAATCGATTAAGGTTTTAAGCTTGAACGGATGTTTGGTTCTCCAGATCCGTGCTCTTGAAAATTTGAACTTTGGCTTCGATTTATCTTCACCTTAAATCAACAGATTTTATTTGCCGTTATTTGAGCGGGAAAGTAAAGTAGTTGCAAGAACATGCTCGTTTTAATAATTACAAACAAGGTTATGTTAGAAATTTTAGGACCCAATCAGTAGAGGAATCTTAAGAAGAATTTCTGCATATAGCAGCCCCTGAAAGATGAAATTGCTGAATAGATCATTAAGATAAGTTATGAAGCTTCCCATCGAATTAGAGATGAAATTCTATGGGAACCTGTCGAATAGTCAAATTATAGTCTTTGAAAGTTTCCCTTGAGCCTGTAGAATTTTGCATCAGGATTCCTTGCCAGATTCTTCTTTTTTCTTGGCATTACGTTCGCACTGGAACAAAGCCTGCTTCTCAGTTAACTGTTCTTATTGGCACAGTTATTAACTGAGAGCTATCTTTGGCACTGTATGCCCTGAGAAGCCGAGGGAATATCCTTAACGAAAAGATACTTAACCCGCGATGTTCGATCCCACGACCCTCAGCTTGGTCTTGCTGAATAGCTGCGCGTTTACCCTACGGCTATATGGGACCCTTGCAATCAGAATAAGTAAAAAAGAGACTTTTCTGGTTAGAATAGAAACTTTGGGGACTTTCCATTGAACATATCCAAATCCATATGACTTGCATTAAAATAGAGACCAATACTTCAAAAAGGAACCTGCTACCAGCCCTGGTTTTGTTCATTGCGATCTCAAAAGTAATCCACTCGATATGCATAACGAATTCCTTTCAAGATTTTCAACAGACCCCTTACCAATTTATGGAAGAATCAAGATTAAAAATACCAACAGAATCCTATATTGCTAGCGGGATCTTCAATGGATTCCTGGAGCTATCGGGACTAGCTTTGGGTGATTTGGGTTCGATTCCCGCATCAACCATTAAAACTTTTCGTCAGGAATGTCTCTTGGGTGTGCCATTGGAGCATGCTGATCCGTTGTCTAGATTGAGTTGGGGTCTTTGCAGCTGAGAGGCTGCAGACGGTGTCTGTGTCTTTTTTTTAAAGATTCTTTATAAATTAATGGTGAGATTCAGGGGTAACTATTAGGAATATGTTTAGCAGACTGCAGACGATATTTTGACGAGATCCTAGGCAGGTTTTTAGTAAAATTATCTACGGAGTCCAGAAGAGATGCTTGAAATACGTTCAGCGCATTTCTGGTAACCTTTTACGTTGCTTGAATAGCATCTAAGAAGTCGCCGAAATCCTCAGCAAAAGTTTATACAGAATCTAACAAGGAACCCCTGAGCTTGTGCTCATGTGGCCGTGCTTCAGTATCGTCAGATCAGCTGCAAGGAACTAATCAGATCACTGCTTGGGACTAACAGACACCCTCAGTGTGCAGGTGATCTTACATGTTTAGGCAACAATGACGCCTGCCACGTCAGAATGCAGACCAATGAGAGGAAGCGGGAGGAATTCATGTTGCATTTAAAACTGAACCGCTGTTGACCGGATAGACCCCTGCATCTACGCCCGTCCATGCGGGAAGTTATGGCGGTAAGGGTAATTTTATGACAGTGAGTCTTGCCTTTAGTTAGCAAACTGCTTATGTATCAGGCGTGAGAAAAGGCGCGCTATAGTGATGGTAGAATGGAAGCTCTGGAAGATTGAGAGTGGAAGATAAAAATTAGTGAAAGATACGACTACAAAGTACGAGGAAAGGAACGGGCCTGGGATTGAACCTATGACCTTCTGCTTACGAAGCAGAAGCGGTAGCCATTAGACCACCAACCCGTCTAGAATCTCACCAGGAATCTCTGAAAGTCAAAGTGCTTTCCCAGAATTTACGCGACAATTCTGTAGACTAGACCATAATTTCGAAAATGACTCAAAGGGAATATCGAATTACCGATAATTTCAATTCCTTCCATATCCACATACATTGTAAGCTCTCCCGGATCGCTATCTCGTCGCAAATAAAGTTCTAACCAGTCAGGATTAATTTGCAATTCATTAGTCGCTACCAGTCTCGTGCGATGCGACGCCAGACGAGCCTGACAAAAAAAATTCTAAAAGAAGAAGCATCCAAAGCTCGAGTGCAGCCTGTGATAAATCCAGCTGTACCACCAAAGTGCATCCAACTGGGGAAACGAACCGATCGACCAAAGACTACCGGGCTTTTCGCGGCCCAAAATATACAGATTAGCATTTTTTTTTTCTCGCAGCAAATGCGTGGTAGCAGCACCGACCAAACACCATCATCAATCATGCTTCTCTCGGACCACGCAACTTCTTGGCTGGAAATTTGGCGTTTGAGCTTATTTTTTCCATGTTTTGAATTCGTTCGAGCATAAAAAATGAGGCAAACAGAATCAACACGAAAAAATGGGCTCGAAGGCGAAGGGAAATAAGCGAAGGAGAAAAAAAACCGAACTGCTGAAGGTAGACAACCGATGATTACCTACAAACCTGAACTAACCTGAAAGCCTGAGTGAAGGTTTTCGCGAGAAGGTGAAACTTTTGTTTTAATGCAAAAAAAAAACAACTGAGGCGAAAATGTGATTTTTCCGGTGATCGGATTCGCTTAAATGGGGCTTTTGCTATTGTTGCAAGCATCAAAAAGAGAGAAATGGTAATTTCGGTGGACGTCACCTTCACGGTGCGACGCGAAAATTATGCAATGTCCAGTTGATTTTCGGGGGAGAGAGAGAAGAATGGGAAAGTACTGTCCCTTCAACTTTCAGGTGTAGATTTTAAAAGATTGTAATTATTTGTGAATGAAATGGAATGCGATCAAGCATCAACTGCGACAAGGCATGTAATTAAATGACTGAGTTTGACAAAAACTTGATGTTTCCAGTCAGATCTAAGAAATTTTCAATTTCAAATCACTGCAAAACTAAGCAAATTACCTAGAACCCGCTACAAATTTACATACTGAGCAATTTTGCACTTGCAAATCAATTCAATGTGTCATTTATTACCAACACTGACCCAGATTCCATCGCTAGAACTCAAATAAAAGAAACCATTTCGCAACCAATTCCCACCACGATTTTCGGTTAGGCAATTCTCAAGAATCTAGTTCAATCGAACTTCTTGCTTACTAATGTACCTTAATCCCCTCAGCAGCAACGGTTCCTTCCAGCATAAATCACCGTCACCGTTTTCTGTTCGTCGCCATGGACAATTTTACATACTTTATCCATGGTAGTAGCTCACTTTATTATCTCACACAAAAAAACTGACACCGCCAAGAATCGGTCAGGTTGCTCGGCGTAATATTTCAGCTGGGAATTCGCAAACAGCATCATAAAACAACGAATCGTGCCCACTTGATCCTCCAAACTCCGCAAACGTGATCGGGTTGCCTGATAGAGGAAGCAGAAACCCGGAGTGTTCTCGGACGAGATTCGAACGCGCAGGGGTTTGTTTATGCAAATGCGCGCCTAAATAGAGCAAACTCGGTAAACTTCTGGTTCTCGACTGATGGCTGGCCGTTTGGATGGATGACTCAAGTTTCCAGGCGTGCAGAAAAATGCTACCGGTTGGAGGACCAGGAGCGGTCCCCGGTGTGCCGCCTCGTAACCATTTCTACCACATCCCGATCGGAATCACAGAACAAGATGGTAACACATTTCTATCAACAGCAGTTAAAATAACATAAGTTGATAAAATTTTGTTAAAAACATGACTCTGTTGCTAATTTGTTATAAAAAAATGGAATGGTGTTTGTATGACGAGTATCACGAGTTGGCTTGTGAGTTATATTTTTGACGTTTATCATAGGAATATCCGAAGTTATGGACAGTAACATAGTTTGCAATAATTTTGTTATTGTGTAACATCCTTGAAACACATTCTGCAATAATCTCGTTTCATCCGTCTGGTCGGGATGGTCTACATCCACAGTCCATAGTCAGTTTGGGACGAAATTGTGAGAGCACGTGTGCTGGCTGTCGTCGATTGAAGCGGCGAAGCTGCAGGCAGACCTGTGGCGCAGGACGCGGTTCGTCAAGTTTCGCGACAGTCAACAACTTTTAAGGCTTCCTTGTCGTTGGACATCGTCGTCAGCTGGTTGGTTGTTGGTGTGACAATTTTATAGGTTACCTACTACTGTGGATTGATAGCCGGTGTGGACTACGAACTTTGTACCAGTGGTTCTCAATCACTTTACTAGCTCAAGCTTATCTTCACGTTGCCGTTAAATCACCAATCGTTAAAGTTCAGGAAGTTTTTATTTTTTAATTTCAAAATTTTTAATATTATCGAATTACAGCACTCTTCAATCATAACTTCAAGTTCGTTTTAAAAACCAAACATTTTCGGATAAAGTTCAAATAAAGCCAAACGAAAGATAACACTATCGAACATTAAAAATAATATAAAACGAGCTCACCATCAGGCTTGATAGGAACTCATCTGCGATGCAAAGAGGAGGCAATTTTTCCGATTTTCTGAGGAGAAAAAAAAAATGAACTCAAAATGCTCAACACAGATCCCAAGTGATTCGAGTGAGAGTGCGAAAAAATGCGAGGATTTTTCAAGTACCTACTCTTTCTCTTGTTGTGATACTCACCATTACTCACGCTTCAAAAGAACTCTTGAGCGTCGCGCCCGAACAAGACAGTCCTCGCTCATTTTTCGTTACCTCTCTGGCAGCACGCTGCTCTAGAATATGTCACCGAACTCTGATGATGTTGAGGAGTATTATCGAGCCTGCTCACCACACCAGTGACATTACACCAGGTTTACTTATAAATATTTTTTCATGATTTTGCCCGGAATTTCATTAAAAATTAAATCAGGCTTCCATCTAAAAAATTTTTCGAGAATTTCGCTAGAGATTCCTCCAAAATGTTCTTTAACTATTCAAACGGCAGTTTTTCTTAGAATACTTCCATACATTTCACCAAAGATTTATCCATATTCACTCAATGAAGTTCTCAAAGAGTTCATCCAATGACTCTTCCGAAGAGAATCATAGATACCACTTTAAAAGTTTTCGTGCAGATTTTTCTCAATAATGAGAAAAATGTTTTAAGCGCTTTTATCGACAAACACAATTTTTGTGGTCAAAAAACATGCTAAAACTTCCATATATGTGAGTGTTCGGCCAATAGATGACAATTGATAGATATGATGTGTTATGATGCTCAAGATTCAAAACTGCTTTCGGCTTCTGAAAAACGTCCTGTGTCCGAGTATAGTGGCTGTCCGACCATATATGACACTCTCCTGCCTTAGAAAGTCATTCAGTAATTTCTCAGTAGATTCTTCCATAAATTTCTTGATCAGTTTTTACAGGATTCTTCCAGAGATCTCTGCATAATCCATCTACCGTCGATGGGGGTGACAATGGATCTAGGGGGTGAGATTGGGTCAAAACGGAAAAATATGTTTTGCGAAATATTTCAGCTAAAAACGCTGATATTACAAAAAATAATAATTCACATGTTAGGAAACATATTATTACACATAATTCACAACAATATGCATTTTTAGAAATAGTAGTTTTTGTTTACTACATCAATAAACTTGCATGTTGAAACTAAATAAAATTTACAACTTTAAATTTCTCCTGTACAAAGTATCACGCATGTACTCTAGCCTCTATCGTTGTATTAGTAGAATGTTGAAAGTCTTTTCATTACACATCACAGGTATTTTCCGGAATCTGTTTGATTTTCCCCCTAAAAAATCATTTTTTTCGGTACGATGTCTAAAACATTGAAAATGGGGGTGACATTGGGTCATGCAAGAACAATAGTAAATGAAGCTCCAAGTCAACTTTTTTGACATTTTACGATGCCGGGTGATCTCTTTTTTTATTAAGATGTGTTTATTCTTTCTAAATACAGCATGTCTGAAACACCAAACAAGTCTACTTGAGTATTCCGTGCATTGAATAATAATACAACGCATTTTGACAACTTCTCAAACCAGCAACTGTGTTTCGTGCGCAGCAACATCGTAAATTTTTATAAAAAGGGTGTTTTATTCTCAATTTGATTATTTATCAGTGTTTTCATATTATAGAAACATCTCACGGAAGTACAAATGAGTTGGATCGCTGAAATACTGGGATTATGACGTCAACTTCTGCCTGAAATTTATTGATCGTGGAATGTCGCACCGAAATTTAACTATTTGCCAAGGTTTAAAATAATCACTGTTTCAGTACACCTTTGGGGAAACTGAATGGGCTTTATAGCAATGGGGATGAGACTTTGAAGACAATTTGAGGGGAAACACCAAGAAAATTTATGTAAACTTGACGATAAATGTTGGGTTTACATATTTTTCTCATAGCTCTTCAATTTTCAGTATAATCTTTCTTTTAAGCGGGTTTATCATACTTGTGAAACATCTTAGATATCTTTTTGTCTTGTTTGCATCTTTTTTTATCAATATTTTTCAGTTGTGAATGGTTTTGCAATCATATTCTCAAAAACAAGTTATTTCAATTACAGTGACCCAATGTCACCCCCTCTATGGGGTGAGATTGGGTCATTTTTCATTCACTTTTGGTGCCGCTGTGAATATATATTTGTCTTTAATTTTTTGAACAGTTGTTAATGTACCATCAAAGTACATACACACCAAATTTGAAGTTTATTGGAGTTAAATTGCGATAGTTATTCAAAAAATAAATCGCACATTTCCCTTTTTGACCCATTGTCACCCCCAACGACGGTAGTTTATCTTTTCCGGAAAAATAAGGATATCCTTCAAAATTTTCGTTTAAGTTTCCATAAAGACTTCAAGTTGGGATTTCTCCATTAATTGTTGCACAGAATTTTGTAAGGCTTCTTTACAGATTTCCCTTAGTAGTTCCTCCTGATTCTTTCAGAATTTTCCTTTGCTTTTCCTTTCCTCCTTCAAGGAATTCCTTCATAGGATTATCAAGGATTGACTTCAGAAAGTATTGGGAGGATTTCCTGACAAAATACGAGAGGTAATTCTAAAGACGTTACATCCGAACACCATCAGGACGAACGGATAAGTGGAGATCAACTTGAGGGAAAACTTTTCAAGATTCAAAACTGCTTTCGGCTTCTGAAAAACGTCTAGTGACACTCTCCTGCTTAAGAAAGTCCTTCAGTAATTTCTCAGTAGATTCTTCCATAAATTTCTTGATCAGTTTTTACAGGATTCTTCCAGAGATTTCTGCATAATCCATCTAATTTATCTTTTCCGGAAAAATAAGGATATCCTTCAAAATTTTCGTTTAGGTTTTCAAAAAGACTTCAAGTTGGGATTTCTCCATTAATTGTTGCACAGAATTCTGTAAGGCTTCTTTACAGATTTCCCTTAGTAGTTCCTCCTGATTCTTTCAGAATTTTCTTTTGATTTTCCTTTCCTTCTTCAAGGAATTCCTTCATAGGACTATCAAGGATTTACTTCAGAAAGTATTGGGAGGATTTCCTGACAAAACACGAGAGGTAATTCTAAAGACGTTACATCCGAACACCATCAGGACGAGCGGATAAGTGGAGATCAACTTGAGGGAAAACTTCAAAGACTTCTGATATTCGATCAATGGAGTGGTGAGTGAAACAAAGCTCACAACAATACAGCGCATAATCAAACTCTATGGATTAGAACAATCGTATATTACAAGAATCACAAAAGTATAGACTATAGTAGAATTGGTAAAACATTAGGACCCAAACTCTAGGTAGATTTGAATGACCAATATCCGATCTTATGTAGTTGATACCTCTTTTGAAACTTTGCAAATATTATAAAAAGATAGCAATTCGTTTCTTAATTATAAAAAAAATAAGAGTAGGGAAGTTTATCTGATTTTTACCTTACCTGACCTAGTGATGTTCTGGAATGACATTGTCTACAATGATTCAAATCTAGGATTTCCCATCACTCATGAAAATCACAACATATAGTGACAAAAACCTAAAGATTTTATGAAAAAGAAAAAAAACATTGATTCATGCTCAACTACAAGAAATTTAACACTTCAGTCGGCGCGCTGTTGTATTTTGTACAACACTGGTGGAAAAACCTCGCAATACAATACATAGCATCAGCGTGATGGTTTTGACGGTGACAAACCACGCGACGACTGAAAGGTTAAAGTTTTCATATCAGCCTCGTAGCTTTCGGGTCAATGATATCAAGATTTTTTGCAAAAAACTCTTACGAATTACCAGGAAATTTCATCTTGTTTACTGTAGAGATAATGTAGGAATTTCTATGTAACTTTTGAGGAATTTCTCTAATTGGAAAATATCTGGAAAAAATATTCATCAATGTCTGGAGATGGAGGTATCACAATTTTTTATGAATTGCAGCAAAAATTAATCCGAAGATTACTTAAGGAATTTCTACTTCTACTTAGATTTCAGCAATTTCTTTAAACAATTCGAAACACTTTCTAGCATTTTTTAATGTTTACACCAAATATTCCACCACGAAACTGTCGATATTTTTTCAAGGATAAGAATTTTACAAAGCACATTGCTGCGTATTTCTGTAGAGTCTGCCCATTTTTTAACAATTTTTAACAATTTTGCAGATAATTCGACCAGGAAGAATTCTTCAGCTTTCACCTCTGAAATGTGTCTAATGTCTTTCAGAGATATTTTCCAGGATTAATCTAAGAAATACATCAAAAATTCTTCATCGAACCCGCCCAGACATTTTTCTAGGGGAATCTCTTGGAATAACTTCGAAATCTTTGACAGGGTGTCTATTAGGGCGGTTCAAAATTTAAATTTTTTTGAGAATCCAATCTCCTATATGTTCCTTACCATCCTTACCATAAAAATAGTGTTCTGTGAAATTTTCAGCTTTCTAGGTGGTGATTTAAAGGTGGCCCAAAGACAATTTAGTTTTATATGGAAATTACTATGGAGAAATTTTGAGATATGTTCCAAACACGCTAATACTGTAATGTAAGTACAAATTAATTATCCCCTAGTAAAAACTCATTCTTCAAACCATAATAAATAAATTTGCTGAAGAGAGAAATTCAATCCGACAGACAGCAGAAGAGATATTCATGAGTTTGTTAGCTATTATTTAGCTTAAGGACTGTTCATTTTATAAAGTGGACACCTTGTGCATGCTGTATCTTTCTTATTAATCAATGAAATTTCAATCGGTTTTGTGCACATCGTTCGACTAGTATTGTACAATGTTGTGATAATAAAAATTCTCCAAAATAATTAAATTTCACACGAATATGGAACAACGATTAGATCGGTCGATTTTTTGAGGTTATCAAAATCAATGATTGTAAGAAATTGGCTGGAAAATTCGATAATTTATATTTTCTATTTTCAAAAAAGGCTTGTTCTTCGAAAGCATCATCAATCAGAAGCCTGATGGAAAAAATCAAGTTATTTTTGGAGCAACAATTTTACAGATATAATAAAATCAATTTTCCCGTATATTTTTAAAGAATTTTTTTTAAAATTTGATGGGAATATCAATTCCCATCAAATTTTAAAAAAAATTCTTTAAAAATATAGTAGAATTTTTTGTGTAAAAGTACGTCCTGACGGAAGTCCTAATATAGTATTAATATGAAAAATAACTTACGCCTTCATAGAGTTACTTAGTAAGTCCCCACGTCACATTCAAAGCACAACAGAAACACAATTGCTTTATTCTTAGAAGACCTATCAAAGTTCATTGACAATCATCAAAATTGGCAACACTGCTGTAATAAAATCGATTTTATTTTCCACATATTATTTTCATAATATGTTATTTTGAGATTACCAATTGAAAAATTCGGAGAAAACTGTTTACAATTTGCTGTAGATCGATAAATATGCGTACATGATTTTAAAAGTATGAGACTTTTTAGTAAAACTACCATAAACAGTAAAATTTATACTTAAGACTGTGGTTTAATCTCACGATTTAACTTTCGTTTATACTAATATAGTTTCTTTAGTAATCCAAACTAGTTTTGAACACGCTTTTTACTTTTCTCTTTTGCTGGGAGTGAAAGGATGGTGTATCAGCAAATTTGGCCATAAATGGGTAAATCACTAAAGTTACCTAATGTCATAGAATGGTGGAATATAATTGATATTTTTAAAGCTTTACCTTTTGTAGAATAGTAAAGGATACAAACATACAATTTGTTCATAAAAAATAAGGATTTTTGTTTTACGAAAAATAATGTTAAACTTTGACGGACAGCTTTTTTAAGAGTTTTTGGAAAAACTATTTAGCTCTTCAACCAAAAGCATTTTCAAAGATTTTATATTTTCATAGCATTTTAGAATAATAGGTCAACGATACACAGAAAACCGATTACGATTTAATCAATAAATAAAAAAGATATAGCATACACAAAGTGCCCACTTTATAAAATGAACAGTCCTTAATATAGGATTATAGCCTTGCAAACATGTACAAAAAAACCAAACAAAATTAGCTTAAAAAGGATTTGTTTCTTCAGCAACGTCCTTCTTTAAGGTATGAGGAATGAGTTTTCAATATGGCATGATAAGTTTCTACTTACATTACAGTACTAGCGTGTTTGGAACATTTCTTAAATTTTCTCCATAGTAATTTCCATATAAACCTAAATTGTCTTTGGGCCATCTTTAAATCACCACCTAGAGAGCTGAAAATTTCAAAGAACACTATTTTTATGATAAGGATAGTAAAAAGCATATGGGAGATTGGATTTTCAAACATTTTTAAAATTTGAATCGCCCTAGTGTCTATTCATTTACAGAAATGAAATTTCCTGGTATTTCCAGGTTTTTCCAGCATTCAAAAATAATTCACCAAAATAAATATAAGTGATTGATTAATATTTCATTTTAGATGACTAAAAATTTATTTTCAAGGGAATGAAATGGGCTTCGAAACAATTAAACAAAAAAAATCTAACGATAAATTTCAAAGCATTTTTCAATTTGATGAAATTAAACCTGTTTGTTCTAAGTGTGTATACAACTTAATAAAAAAATTGGTAATTTTTATTTAATATCCACGAAAACCAAAAATAGTTATCAAATGATCTGAAAGTGCCTTTGATCATCAAAGTCATATATGAAGAAAATAGTCTATTCAGACTTAAAAAATCCCTTGTCTTAAAATTAAAATCTTTTGAACAAACATTTCGTTAAGAATATTTCTAAGACTTTTTTGAAATTCCAAATTATATTATGACAAGTATTACTCTGAAGATCTCCTCAAGACATTTTTTTGTGATTTTCACGAACTTTCTGAGCAATTTTTCCAAGAATTTCGATACCTGGATACCTTCATGGAATCAATCTGGAATTTTCCTAAAGATCATTTCCCCTAAAGACCGTTTAATTTTTCAAGGAGGTTGTAAGCTTTCCAAGTATTCATCCATTGATTTCCCTACGACTTTCTTCAAAATTTAGTTAAAAACATCTTCAAGAATTCAATAAACTTCCATTTTTTTGATTTCCAAGGAAGTCTTCAAAGATTTTGTTCTAATAATTCATCATTTATACATCTCTAAGGAGATGTCAAGAAAATTTTTCAGATTTTTTCAAAGAAATTTTTGAAGAAATTCGGAAACAATCCCTGAATAAATTTATGTATGCATGGTCGGGCTGCAATAATTGCTGTAGTAACTTGGTAAAAAAAACATTCGCAGCTACAATATTTTGATGAAATGCTTGAGAAATGCCGAGAGAAATTTCTGGCGAAACCAGGTCGAATTTATTGAGGAATTCTAGAAAAAGTATATAATAAATTACATCGAATTATGCCTGAAGGAATTTTCGGATCAATTCCTGAGAATGATAAGGTAACCAATATATTTTGGACCCCCTGGGCCATTTTTCTACAAATTTACCAGTTTCAATTAAAAGACCAACTCAATTCGCAAGCCGCGAAATCGCTGGTAACAACCCTGAAGGAGTACCTGCAAAGAGTTCCAGAAGGAATCTCTGGAGAAATAACTAGAATTCCTGAACCATTTCTCGGGATCTGAAGTAATCATTAAGAACTTGTGGAATAGTCTCGTAATAGTCTTTTACGATTTCTCTGGAGCCTTCATAATTTTGCACCACGATTCATTGCAAGTAGATTGAGGCCCAAGTAAAAATGGAGAAAATATCAAAACAGAAAAGCAGTTTTCTGCATAAAAATCAACAAATCGAAACAAAACAGCAGTTTTATATTTCAAGCAGTTTTATTTTTAAAATAAAACAATAAAACACTTTTTAAAGACTTGCATTAAAATAGTACACAAGATTTAAAAAAATTCTGTTTACCTGAGAAATGCACTATTTTTCGTACCTGTTGTAATTTTTGCTCTTTCCCTATAATGTTGATTTTCGTAAAATAGGCTAAAAAACTTTTGTAAAATAATTTGGAGTTTTCTCAAGCATGTTTCATATTCTCATGAACGACACCCAACTCAAACTAAGCTACTTGCCTTTACTAACATGGCAATCTTAAGTTATGCTTCATTGTCTAAACATGGTTTATGCGGAATAAATAAAAATGACCAACAAATTTAAGAATTGAACATCGTAAGTAGCGTTTTGATAGCGCCGCAGCCGAAACATGTTTTGATTGAAAATATATTGTGTCACAAGAAGAACATATAGGGGGTCAAAGTGGCGTAGTTGGCTGCACGTTCGCTTCATAAGCGGATGATCATGGGTTTGATTCCCAGCCCCCCCATAACAACTTTTCGTCAATTCGCTTGGTCCCTCTTCTAGAGCATCTGCTCCAACTGATCCGGATAATTGGCAACCGACAAATGGCAATGAAAATGGACGTTTTTACCCCGTTCTCCTAATGGAATGATTAACAACAGCAGCAAGAAACTTCCATGAGCTCTTCGTCCCTACCTGTATGAGGCGGCTGCGCAGATGAAACGTAGCAATCAGATCCAAAAATAGAATTAGATTGTATTTGTAATGTATTCAGGTACTGTGCGTTCAGCCAGTGATCTAACGATTCTCAGCTGACGTGATGCCTAACGGCAAATACAGCTTAACAAATAAAGTTAGAGAATAAAATAAAAAAGAACAACATATTCTACCATGTATTACCAATTACATTTCTGAAGGACTACATACTCCAGGAGAAATTTGAGAAATTCATGAAATCCTAGAGAAACTTCAGGAGGAACACCTGCGTTGATCTTTGAAGGAACTCTTGGGAAATCATAATCCGGAATCTTTGGAGAAATCTTGATGAGTAAATAAACAGTTCTGAAGAAATCTCTATATAACATTTGAAAGTGTCCCTGTAAAGCAAAACTCCTTATGAATAATTGGAAAAATTACTAGCCTAGCATTTTCTGATGAAAACCATAAATCAACTTCTGATAGAAACCTACGAAATATTTAATCGAGATACTGTTTTAAGAAATTTTCGCAAAAACTGCTGCACTGTAGTATTTTGAAAATGCGACGTTTAGGTATCTCTAAATTTGTTCCTGGAGAAATCTGTGGATGACCTTACAGAGCAATCTGTGGATTAATTACTGAAGATTTTTATGTAGAATTCCTGTAAGATTTATTGGAAGAATTCCTCTAGATACTGAAAGATCTTTTAATGAGACACTTCATACACGCAAAATCATTGAAAGTGACTAATGGATTATCCCTGGAATAATCGCTGTAGACATTTTTAGTAGAATCTCTTAGAAATACTGGAAGCATCATTTATCGAATGTTTCAAAACATTCTGAAGCAATCCTCAGGAATGACAATTGATGAATTCGGTAAAGGCATTCCTGGAAGAACTTCCGAAGAAATTCTAAAATCCTGGAAGAATTCTATAAAGATATTTTGGAGCAAATCTTATTAAAATTACTGGAAAAATAAGCGCAAAAATTAAGGAAAGAGGGGGATAGACGAAGAACTACTGATACGATCTCTAGCAAAATTCCTAGAGAAATCGAATCGAAACTATGCTGTGAATCTTGAAGAAAGTTGTAACGGCCATTGGAAAACCCTGTCGCAGTACACCTCTCCGGTAGGAGTAGCATAACGAAGAAGAAAGTGATGAGCCCACATCGTCTACGGTTCAGTTCTTCATTTTCATGATCTACGGACTCGGGCATTTGTTTTGTTGATTTTTTCTTATTCCAGTGCTCCAGCAGTCAGTTTGTTTGCCACATACACATACCCACTTCTCGGCACTTCGCATTTCAAATATTTGATCAATTCGTCGCGTCGACTTCCAAGTTCCAGACCCAGAATATCAGACGTTGCGTCCCCTCCATTTCGAATTCTAAGATCCTAAATGGGTCTTATTGTGATGCTTCTCTCGGAAAACAAAAACCAACCTGCGAAGGTGGATGACAGAGAGATGCAGAACGATCATCTTCAACGGAAGGCATTGACAAATGAGCGATTCTTCCAGGAACAATCCCATTCCATTAACATTAAATCATCACGTAAGTCTTGCGGAGCTACCTGACAGCGGTGTTTAATTTCCGGTGGTGTTTTTTTTTTCGAATTTATCCGACTTGGATTCAAATCCTCGCTGCAAGCGACGCCGATTCTTGAGACGAAGTCAAACCGTGGAGGGTCAATATTTATCGACGTAGCTTCAGTTCCC
Organism: Aedes aegypti; assembly: GCF_002204515.2. NCBI lineage: Eukaryota > Metazoa > Arthropoda > Insecta > Diptera > Culicidae > Aedes > Aedes aegypti. The sequence goes on from NC_035107.1 coordinate 14,065,660, forward strand.
AGAAATTGGAGCGAGCTCCGATAAGCGACTGATAAGCGCGAAGAAATTTAAGGAATTTCATTTCCAAACTTATGTTACATCGACAGCAGTTTGGAATCGAATATGCTGTGAAGTGGCTCCTAGGTACGACTTGCTCGTAACCATGATGACCTCGTAGCGAAATGCAAATAGAATTTAGGTGAAGAAACAGCCGCGACATTGCTGATAAGACCGACGCGCTGAGGTGCTCTTACATACAACTGGCAATAAATTAGTCACTTGTCGCTTTCCTCAACACTAGAGTGTATAATCACAACGATAACGAACGCTTGTTGATACGCGTGGTTGATAAGAAGGTTTGTTAATTAGTGCTTCTTCTCGATGTATCTATTTTCGGTGACATACCGCGATATCGTGCTTTGATGGAATCGTGTAGAAGATGGAACGAAAATTTTGATGTAACGATTGTTTTCTTACAGGGTTTTCGTCCTCTTCTTTAGTCTACTTTTTTCAATACTATACTGCAAATTGGCAGTTGAATTTTGTACATCTGCTATTAGCCTCAAGCCTGATTTTCGACTAACAGTGCAGACTGGAAAAAATCAGCAAATTTTTCTCCGCTCTGTATTCAACGGAGTGTTGAAGCATGGAATGGACTAAAAATCTGCTGTCACAGACATGCTAATATTGTCAACCGCATTCCGGAGCTCTAACATCGATTCAGTTGTTATTGCTATGTATAAAAACCGGCAAGGCACTTGTGGAGCATAACCTTACTAGAAATCGATTGGTTTGGTTTGGTCGATGGCGATTTGATTATGTGGGTTGATATATTGCACTGACTGCTTAGCTTAGCAATAGACAAACTGTAAGTTATCTCGATTGGTAGACAAAGCTTAGTGGGAAAACATTAGAGAAGTATTATTATTGTTTTAAGTGCTTTTTGCCTTTGGCGCGTTTTTCAAACAATAATAATCAATAATTTGAAAGAAATTGCAGCTCTCTATGCCAATTGTCAGCATATGATCATTTTTACGGAGTTTCCGGAGGACAATAAAATGGGCATTCGAGATATTTCGGAGACAATAATCGTTTAACCACGCGGACATCACTTCAAGCCGTTTAAAAATTCTCGACCAAACCGGTTCTATGGTTTCTCAAATTTAACTTAGTTTGTTAGGAAGCAATATCAATGAATCCGGATGCGTAATGCCTGAAGGTACTTAAGCCTTCTTAATAAATAAGATAAAAGCCGTTTAAAATATCACTGCTCTCAAAACCAAATTTCAAGAAATATCCGTTCTTTCGGATTTTTCGAAGGACCACAAAACTGCCATACAGGACCAGACGAAATAAATTATTTGGAAGAAATCGCAGCTCTGTTTGTCAATTGTCAGCATTTCATTTTCACCAAGGTGTCCATTCATAATCAGTTTTCCAATTCCCGGATTTTTCCCGGATGCCGAAGGAATTAAAAAAATGGATGAAAAAATGATCTTGCGAGTTGATATTTTTGTTGTTGTTTTTTTTTTCTCATGTAATATGAAAAAATTTGAAGGACTTGATAAAACTAGTGATCCCGGCAAACTTTGTCTTGCCATCAAGTACCGTTTTGATTCATATTCCGAACACTTAAGGCCAGCAGTGACTTCAAATGCATCTGATAGGCATAAATTAGTCGATATTTGTGAAAATATTAATTTCTTCGCAAAGCCTAACTCTTAGCTGTTGGGTGTACCGTTAGAAAAGTTTATTTTAACTTGTTTAGTATTGTTTTAACGCAAAAGCATGGAACAACATTTTGATTCAAATGCCGAACACTGTCTTTATTCTGTCTCATATTCCGAACACCTTGATTCAAATTCCGAACAGCACGAGTAAATCGAATTCAAATGAATAATTTCGCTAATAAATTTAACTGAGCTAGTCTAACTGGTCTTGAACTAGAAAATCATCACTACTCCCGAGGTATAAAATAGAATGGGAGACGTTGAAATTGAATTGTAATTGATGCCATTTCTTGGTTATTTGATGACATATTTCAGCGAAACATTTCAAATAAATCGCCATACAAAAACCGAGTGTTCGGAATATGAGTCTGTTCGGAATTTGAGACAAAACGGTAGGCTGTTGAAAAACGCTATAGATCGTCCCATACAAAATGACAGTTCCGTTCACGCTCGTTATTCCGACTTTTCCGGTGAACACCCTGGGATTTTTATACACACAAACACGTCGGAACACTTGACGAACAAAACGGAAAAATAATCATTCAAATCGGTTGACCCCTTCGGAAGCCATTTCGTGAAATACGAACACCACTCCATTTTAATAAATAAATAAATAAATAAATAAATATATATATATATATATATATATATATATATATATATATATACACACCCGATTCTGTTTTTGCAGCATTTGCTAAATGTGTCCTTTATGCCCCTAATCCCCCTAAATTTATTGAATACTTTGAGCTCAAAACGGTTTGGATTTCGAAAGAGTTTTGGTCAAAAAGATATAAAATAATTGTTGAAATATCTAAAAGATCGTCCCCTCCCTAGAATTCATAGGAAGTTCTGAGAGATTTTGCAATTATATAAATAAATTTCTGCTCTGTGTATCTAAACTTCCACAAAAGGGCAAAGTCTAATATCCAACACGTTACCTCCTAAGGATGCCTTCGGAATTATGCGTTAGCCATGGCCCATGGCTGATTCCTGAAGAAATTCTTGATCTGGTGAACATTATGTTGGATTCAAGGACAGATGTTTTTTTTTAACAGAAACGATATCTCCATGATTGCATCTTCCAAAAGATTTGATCAAGAATCTCTTTGGAAACAACAAAAATATGGCCAAGAATATCTCGCTGTTTAATTATTCATCACAAATCTTGAAATGGAATTTGTTGGGGATGATTGGAAGAATTCCCAGTGAATCTGCAGAAATCCATACAAAACCCAGGGCCTTCATAAGAATTTTGTCAAAGATCAATGACTAGTCAAACTATAGTAATCCAGACAAAGCATCATCAACAACCCCAGAAACCCGCCGGACGGAACTTTTCATTAGTAGATCTCCCAAGAAATAAATAACAGATTATTAGATTAGATTAGATTTTCGCCAACCTCTATGAATATACTAAGAATTTCAAGCAAAATCAGCCAAGATTCTTTACCAGTAAAAACCTTATTAGCAATCATTTCAGTGATCGCCTAGGATTGTTTTGCTGGGAAGTGCTTCGGAAGGCCCAAGCAAGACGCTTCGTTTTCGGGACGCCGGGAGTCTGGTTTTTGTTTCGCGTGTTTTGATGCGCAGTGTTTTGGAAAGCCCGAGCAAGACGCATCGTTTTCGAGACGCCGGGAGTTGGGTTTCGTTTCGCGTGTTTTGCTGGGAAGTGCTTCGAAAGGCCCAAGCAAGACGCTTCGTTTTCGGGACGCCGAGAAGTTTTGCTGTTCGCGCTGTGTGAGTGCGAAAAATATTCGTGTTCAATCTAGGATGGATTACCAACTGGTGAGCTCGTTTCATGCTTATGATAACACATTTTTTCATGAAAGCGTTAGTTTTATGTAATATTCAATCAAACTTTGTATGGTTCGTCACTACAAGTGTCGGCATTATGCTTGTTTTATACAATTCTAATATACATATATTTTTTTATATTACTTAAGATACTTCTTTGAATTGTTCGGCATTATGAATGTTGACGTATTTTTCAAAACTCCTACCAAAGACTTTTCTTCGTGAGACAAAAATGCACAGCAATACACTTATGTAATTTTCAAATAAACTATGTATGGTTCGTCACTACAAGTGTCGGCATTATTCCTGTTTCATATAATTTATAATATATGCATATATTTTTCTGTTTTCGCCAATAATAAAAACTTCTTTTGAATGGTTTGACATTATATATGTTGACGTTTATTTAAAATCTTTTACCAATAACTATCCGAAACAAAAATAAAAACTAGCTTTAAGTATAAGTCGTATTTTCCTCCTCATCCATGGATCGCATCACCGACCAAAGGTGACTCCCAGATCTTTTCCTGTTCCACTAATAAGTACCCTTCTCGTGATGATTGTGGAGATGCAGAGGTATTCTCGATGGGAGTTTCCGCTTACTCTCGAAGTGCAATTTTAGCAGATCTAATATTATTGATCAATAACGGCGCCGGCCAAGTCCTTACAGTCAGTTGGGATGGGGAAGGAATGTTAGGGTGTAATGATTGTTGCTTCTAGAGACCGAGAATACCTCTGCATCTCCACAATCACCACGGGAAGGGTGTTTATTAGTGAGGGAGGAAAAGATGTGGGAGTCACCTCTGGTCGATGATGTGATCCATGGACAGGGGAGAAATATACGACTTATATTTAAAGCTAGTTTTGTATTTTTGTTTCGAGAAGTTTTTGGTATAAGCTTTAAAAAATACGTCAACATCTATAATGTCGAACAATTCAAAAGATTTTTTATTAATGACGAAAACTGAAAATTACATGTATATATTTTAAATTATATGAAACAGGAATAATGCCGACACTTGTAGTGACGTACTATACATAGTTTGTTTGAAAATTACATATGAGTATTACTGTGCATTTTGTCTCGATATGGCAGAAGTTTTAAAAAATACGTCAACATTCACAATGTCGAACAATTCAAAAGATGATTTTTAGTAATGTCAAAAAGAGAAAATTATATGTATATTGAAATTGTATAAGAAAAAGCATAATGCCGACACTTATAGTGACGAACCATACAAAGTTTGTTTTAATATTACTTAAAAGTTACGCTTTCAAGAAAAAATGTGTTATCACAAGCATGAAACGAACTCACCAGTTGGTAATCCATCCTCGACTAAACACAAAACTGACACTGACAGCAAAACTTCTTGGCGTCCCAAAAACAAACCGTCTTGCTTGTGCCTTCCCAAAAAACTTACCCAGCAAGACACTCCAAAACAGAAAAAAAATTCTCCGGCAACGAAAACACGCGCGAAACCGTGAGCAAAATTTATCGGACGACGCAAAACCGAACTGTCCTGCTTGGGCTTCACGAAGCACTCCCACGGGTTGTACGGATGCGAAAGGATATTCGCGTTCAGTCGAGAATGGATTACAAACTGGTGAGCTCGTTCCATGCTTATGATAACACAGGCAACATTGCGTTTATGCCATTTTCGAAAAAACTATTGATGGTTAATCAGTACAAGTGTCGACATGAAGGCATATTCCTGTCTCATATAGTTTTTATAGTATACGTATATTTTTTTACAATCACGGAGTAGCAGCCATTGACATGTAAAGTGAGATAAACTGCAGTTATTCAAAATATTTCCTAATAGTCATCCGTCCGGGAAAAGTTTCAACTGTTTTGGGTAGCTTTTTTCTTAGAAATTAGGCCACCAAATTACAATCCACGAACAACGAAGAAAATGAAAGATCTGCTTGCGAAATCTTCTGAAGTGTTCTACGACAAAGTTGGTTGCATAAAATGAAGATTTTCAGATGTTGAAGAACAGGGTGTCTACTCATTTGCAGAAATGAAATTTCCTGAGATTTACAGGTTTTAAAAAATAATTCCAGGTTTGAGAAAGTCTCAAAAATATACGAATAGTCAATTTTAGATGATTTTTTTTATGGAGGGTATCTTTGAAAATAAATTGAAGCTAACAATAAATTTCAAAGTATTTTTTACTTTAATAGAAACATTTATCTGTTTTGTTTTCAACGTGTAAACATAGGATTAAAGAATCAAATTGAAGAATATTGTTGATTTTTTATTTAATTGCCGCCAAACCAAGATTTTTTTATAAAATGGCCTAAATGTGCCTTTAATCATCAAAGTCAGATATGAAAAACATAGTTTATTCGAAATTAAGAAAAATATCCTTTCTCTTGAATTGGGATTCAGGATTTCTAGAGAGTATGACTGTACTTAGTACAGTGTACTAGAAATAAGAATTTTAAAAACCTCTTGCTTGAGAAAAAAACGAGACCATACATGAATTATGGATACTAAAAGAAATTTAAAAGGAAGCACGAGATGAGAAATTGATTTCTAAGTCCAAAAGACATTTTTGTAAGTCTGATTCTAAGGCCGTTTTTGGAATTTCTCGTGAATTTACAACCAGTATAACAGCTCGATTTACTATAGCTTTTTTTTTCACAAATTGCTCCGTAAATTTTCAGGAGTTTGTTTTGAGGGTGTTCACGAACCTTCTAAGTAATTCTTTCAATATTTACATTTTCAATCTGAAATTTTTCCAAGGATAATCACATCAGGATCATCCATAAAAAAACATTCCATTGATTTCCCTAGGCCTGCCTCCAGCATTCCCGTTTGGAGCATCTCCAAGATTTTTTTTTTTTTTTTTTTGAAAAAAATCTCAATGAAGTCTTAGAATATTGTTTCTAGTTCAAGGAAATTGTTTAGATTGTTTGGAGCAAATTAAAAAAAACCGAATTGAATTTCGAAAGAAAATCCTAGAGAAATAAGTACGCCTTATTGAATTCCTACGAGAATCTCTGAAAGATCTCCTAAATTTTTGTTGAAATTCTTCCCAAAATATTTAAAAAAAATCGAATCTCCAACAAGACGTTCCGAAGAAATCACTTGGAGAAATTCGGACTGAATCCCTGAACCTTGAATAAAGTTTTGAAGAATCCATGGAGATCGGGAAATTTTATTTGAAAAATTATTAGAGAAATATTTAAACCTCAGCAGTAACAATATGTTGATGATATGTTGGAGACACTTCAAGAGAAATTTCTTTAGGAACCTTATGAGGAATCCTAAGTCAAATCTATCAAAAATTTTTGAAAAGTTTGTAATAGACATCATTGAATAATGCCAGAAAATTTTTTGGAGCAATTCCTGAGAGCAATTGTGGAAGAATATTTGAAAAAATCATTATGAAAATGCCTGGAATAAATGAGAAGATCGGCTTAGGAATTATTGTAGGATTTCGTGGAAAAATGTCAAAACGATTTTTTCAAAAACTCTGGAAAAAACTTTTGTGGAAGCGTTGGAATGCTCTAGGATTTTTTGACCAAAATCTGGAGAAATTCTTCTAAGCATCCATTGAAAAATCGATGGTAGCATCTCCATAGAAATTTCTGAAACTATTCAAGAAGAAATAACTAGAATTCCTGGAGCATTCTTCGGGATCTGAGAAAAATATCATTAAAAACTTGTGGAATAGTCGCCTAATAGTTTTCGTATTGCTATTTTTTGTGCCTGTTGTAAATTTTGCTCTTTTCCCATAAAGTTTATTATTTTTGTATCACGTTTTGTATAATGGGCGAAAAAACATGTTTGTAAAATAAATTGAATGTTTTCAACTTATCAACTGCTTATGTACAGTTCCTTTACCCCTTTGGCAAACTTAAGTTCTGATTCCTGTTCTAAACACGTTTTATGCTGACTAATTAAAACTCGTTAAAGGGCTGAACATGTCAACTAGCGTTTTAATAGCGGCACAGCCGAATTTTTTTGATCAAGAATATTTTGTGTCACTGAATAATTTCCCTGAGTGTAGCCGAAATTCCCTGAGAATTCCAGGTTTTTCCAGATAGTAAACACCCTGTAGAAGTGCTAAATTAATCATTTTCAGTGGTTCCGGTGAACTGCCTGTCACAATCCAGAATTAAAAATGGATCACTGGAGAAATTTCTGATACAGAATACTACTAGAAAAATTATAGTTTAAGCGAAATTTTAAAGAATTTTACCATAATTTCTTTTCTGTTTTCTGCCAGACGGATATTTCAATTTTTAACAAAACTACTAAGCGAATTTCATACTTAAATTTTGATCAAAATATAAGCGTAATTCTCCGGGGAGTTTCTGGCGAATTTCTAGATTTTTTGTTGGAATGGCAGAAAAGCTTTCGACATACCTTTAGCATTATTGCTAGTATTTTGTTGGACGATTATACAGAAATCTAACCTAGGTTAAGCTCAACTTTACAGCCGAAAAAATCTACTTTAGATATTTTCCAAAATATTCATCACAAATTTTCTGTTAAGAACCCTACAAAAATGCAGACTTTTGGGCAGAAATTGTGATACTGAAACCAGATAGCCTGAAATACTCTCTTCTTGACTCTTTAATTACGATCAGAAAGAAGTTTTGTTTCCAAAATTGATGCTCAATTTTGTAAAAGTAAGTGGAGTCAGTGCGAATAGTGACCAGTGACTAGATCGAAAATAGTAACCAAGTCACTAATCAGCCCTGCCATATAGAAAAAAAGCTACTGAAACTTTATAAAATATTCATGATTGTCGTGAAAATCTTCAGAAAAAAATTGAATCTAAACAAACTTTGTTCGTTAGCTCTGAGAAAATTGCTTCGGAAATTCTTGGTGGACGAATCGAAAGAACTCACAGTTTTTGACAATACATTTGCCACTTTGTGTTTCCCAATCAAATTGCCAGTTTTGGTGAGCTAGATCTCTGCACATTATGGATCAACTTGTATGAAATTTTCTCAGCACATCAGGCTTAACTAGGATTTCAACATATCTTTTGAAGTATTTTTTTTTTTCGTTCGCGAGTTCAAAAGCTGCGAAACCTGATAACCCTTTCTCAAACCATTTCGTGACATACAAACACCATTTCATTTTTATTTATTTAATAGAAAACACACCGGCAGAATTACCACGTTTGGTTGATGGATGACACTTCTCACTTCGACTCTCACCACTTGATAGACTCTGGATAATAAGAAGTGAACCCGCCTCAACTGAAAAAATGGTCTTCTGAATAAATCACATGCATGATGCAAACGTTAATTTTGAGACATTCAAAAACATGCTTATTTTTATAGAAAATCACACTGACACATTACAGCGCAAATATCGGTCGTAAACCACAGGTCAATGGTAATTAAAACATCAACCAAGAGAGAGAGAGAGAGAGAGAGATGGTGTAATTTCCACCTCTGGGGGGCTTCGCTCGCAGCCACCATCAGCATAATGTGTAGCAATCGCACCACCTTACCCACTGACTACTGACTAGACGTTCAAAACAAACTGGACGATAGAAGCACACTGAACTAAAGCCCGTTTACAGCTAAAGGTCATTGTGCGACTCTGATCGCTTGCCCATGGCTCCTTCTCAGACCCAACTGTGGATTCCCTCCAGTGACCCCAAAAATCTTCGCATCTAGCTCTGCCTGCATTGCGTGGGGCTCTGTCATAAAATATACAAACATTTTTCGTACATTACCGTTTTGGCGCTGCGGAAATTTATGGCGCTCTTCGCTGACTGGCCGCGATGATACCGTTGCACTATTTGCTCGAGTTTTCTCATGCATTTTTCATCAGCCTTCGACTCGGAAGCGGTTCGATTTGTGGTCTCTCAGAACCATGGCTTCACCAATGCGAAGCGTAGTGCCCCATCGAAGATTGACCACGGAAAATCCTATAGTATTGGATCGAAGCCACTTTCAGTTTCACACCGGGCCGATATCCATTACCTAGCGTAATTTACCGCTGCTGCCCCCGTAGAAAAATGACTATTCTCACATTTGCCACCGCAAGAAAATAAACGTAAAAATTCTTCCGATAGCTTTGAGGAAGAATCAAATTAAAAAAACCACCGATCGGCGGCGAGTGGTTTACCAACGACAAACGAAAAAAAAACTGTCCATCCGTGCAACTGTGTTGGCAGTTTGGAAGAACGTGTCAATGCATATTGATAATACTTCACCACAGTGGTCCATAGATCATGGCTAAAATTACGCATTCTTAATAATTCTCAAATTTATTTTTATCAAAATAAATATTATAGAACCTGTTTTAGAATTGCAGACCCTATTTTAGACACAGTTAAATTTTTTGATTTTATTTTTATTGCTAAAAACTAAATCAGCACAACTTCTAGTGAAGTTGGAATTGTTGTTTTTGTATTTCTTTTTTTTTAGATATTTAGGCATGTGCCCCTATTTAGGTTCCAAGTATAAAGAAAAACAATTTTCTGTTGATATTTTCGTATGTGTTCTACACTTAAGGTGATTATAGAACGAAGCCACACCTCCAATTTTCAAGAGCACAAGACTTGAGAACCAAACAGCGCTCCGCGTTAAAAATCTATCCCATTGGTCACCACCAGGAAGCAAGCAAGGTGATTGGTTTTCTATGCGATCTGTTGTCAGATACTCTCGTCTTGTGCACTTGAAAATTCAATGTTTGGCTTCGTTTTATAATCACCTTAAGTGCTACATCAACATTTCCTTCCCCTATCCCAAGTTACGGTAAAGATGGGCGTGGCCGGGAATAGCGATATTCGTGCTTTTAGTTTTCTTGTTTATGATTTGAACAAGGTATACTCCCTTGCCTTGTTCTTGAAAGTAGTCAGGATGAGATTATTAAAAAGAAACATGAATGTTGCTAGTATCCAATCTACGAAGTATACCGTAACTACGCTAACGCTAACGCTATATTTTCGTATGTGTTCTACACTATCCGATATTACAGATTAAAGTTTGACTTTGTTTTCAACTAAAAATATGTTTGAATATCGGATTTTTGCCATCTTTAAAAAAAACCGGACCTCCGTGCCCTTTCTGTATCTTACGGAACCAATCGGGTACCGACAAATGTCCGGTGCACACTGTGCAATTAAAACGCCACTTTGGTTTGCACTTTTTTTTGTTTTTCATTTTTGCATTTGTGGGACGCACATTTCCGTTTACGATTCACACTTGTTGTCAACCCCTAAGTGATGATGACGATCAGGGGCTGTCGGCATTGGCCACTAATGAGTTTGATTGCACTTCTCTTTTAATGATAATGCGAAAATATAATTTATGAGAGCGATATAGACTGCAATTTTAGATAAGGCTCAGTTCGTTCGTAATACCTGTGGTTCATTTTTGGATTGTTCGCGAGTATTTTGGCGCAATTTTTCGATACCAAAAATGTAATTTTATTTGATCACATTACGACGAGGGTATTCTTATTTCCGGCTTAATGTCCCAATTGGGGTAGAGCCTGCTTTTGAGCCTTCGTGGATTTTTTTTTCTGGATCTTTTAGATTTTTGTAAAATGGGGTCTTAAAAATCTGGAATATTTCAGACAAATCTGGAAGATTGGCAACACTTTTTCATTTGTATATCGTGTGGCCAAGAGATACACTATGCCTAAAATTTTCATTCTGAAAAGATCCTAGACCGGTGGGTTTCGAACCCACAACCCTCAGCTTGGTCTTCATGGATAGCTGGATTTCCGGAGAAATAGACGAATTCTATTCAGAATGTGTCGAAACAATCAGAAATCGATAATCTTTGATTTGAAATTAATGTTACACATGTTTTCAGTATGGTAGAATAAATGTTTGTCATAGAAAAATCGATCATTTTGACGCAAAAACAATTTTGAAAATAACCTATGGGTATTTGCATGCAATTTATTTGAAAAGTTTTAGTTCCCAAACTAATGCTTTTCTGGCAGAATGTTCTATGGAGAAATTGTAGTGAACCGTTTGGGCTACAAGAAAAAACTATACACTGAAAAAAGTCAGTAGAGAAATATGGCATATACTCTAAAAAAACCTATTGTTCTCGATGGAGAATCGCGAATAACTAAAGAAAATGGCCTATTCAAAACGTATAAATCTAAACAAAAAAAAAATTGAAAATCAATCAAAATTTGCTCTTAGAAAAAAAAATATTAACAATTTCTCCATCATGAAACTTTGGCGCAAACATCTGTTTCCTATCAAGATTCTATGGCGAAAATTTTAGAAATCAGGTTTTTTCCGTGATAAAAATGAAATATTGTTTCTCCATAGAACACTTTCTCCTAAATGTATAGTTTCGGAACTAGAATTTTTCATGCACATTACTTGCTTAGCTTAGCTTGACCACATAATATCAATGGTTGCTATTCCGTGATTGATCGAAGTCAGAGCGGTTCCACGCGAAATCGTCCATAAAATGCTGAAATCTGACATGTACCATTCCGATTTGGATGAAACTGCGCAGATGTATTAAGTATATGAGACGAAAATTATCTCATATAAGTGGGGATCGTTTAGAATCGAGAGTAACTTCTGATAAGGGCGTATGTATTTTTGGCACCACCATTTAAAAAAATTGTACCTTGGAAACCGTTTGTTATAGAGATATAGTGTCTGAGGAGGGATGGTAGACAATCAAATAGGCTTTGTAAAAAAATATACACTGAAAAAAAAAATACTTTTATTTTCATGAAAAAATCGAAATTAAACCTTAAAACACATATTGCACAAAATAGGTATCTTCGATTTTTTTTTCAAATTTTTTCTGTAAAATTTCAATGTAAAACCAGATGTTTTAAGCACAGTTTCAACATGGTGCAATCAAAAATAAAAAAGTTTTTCTAAGAGCAACATTTGGTGCATTTCTGAAAATTCAATTTCTGGCCGTAGAAAAGACGTTTTGATGCTGTAATATGATTCTTCATCCAAAAACAATTCAAAATGCTGATAACAATGATCTTCCTAAAACTAGCCGTTTTCTAGATATTTAGGATTCAATTATATTAATATCATAAAAATTAAGAAAATACGCCCGTTTAATAAGTTACTCCAGATGCTCCACCAACAATGTTATTGCTGTGTGCGTTTGAAGATTTTTTACAAGAAATGCGATGTCAAAGATAGATTTTTCTTGCTAGGGCGGTGATTTATTTAATCGTTGCTAGGTGTCCTTTGATTGTTTTGTGTTACCGCATTTGGAGGACGTTTAGTCTAGATTTGCATCCCAAATGCAAACAGCAATACGTTTATCTCTTTCCACATTAATATCCCATGTTTTAAGGGCAGTTTAAACATGGTGCAATTTAAAATAAAAAAAAATTCTAAGGGCAACTTTTGGTGCATTTCTGAAAATTCAATTTCTGGTTATAGAAAAGGCGTTTTGATGCTGCAATATGATTTTTTATCCAAAAACAATTCAAAATTCTAATATCAATGATCTTCCTATAAGTTACCGCTTCAAGATATTTGGGATTGAATTATATTAATATCATAAAACTTATGAAAATACGCCCGTTTCTTACATTTTTCCAGATGCTCCATCAACAATGTTACGTTAATCTCTTCCCACATTAATATCCCATCTACTTTTTCTTTGACATTTAGACGGTTGGATGAACTGTTCGAAAGATACAGGATGATTGTTGGAATATTGTTGAGAATTAATATAAGTATTACCACAGACAAACAGACGTAACACTGGATAAATTTCCATCGCCCACGAATTTAACGATCGGTTTAAAACACAACAGTTGTCAAGTTCACAACCAGAGGCGCGCGCGTCGCTTTCCTTCGTGTTTGACATTTCACACTACCGCCACCTGTTGGACATGTGGCACAAAAAGTTATTTCGTTCAATAAGCTCACTAGATGGTGGTAGTATTTGTGGTCGAGAGAATTTTGTGAAAAATGTTCTAGGTGTTACTTCATTATAAATCTTAGAATAAGTGCGCTGAAGACACCAACAAGATTTGATGCAGGATCGCACTTTTATTTACGTTCTCGCACTTATGAAAACTGACTGCGCAGTCCAGTGGTAAACGAAATACCCAATAATGTGGGAAGAGATTAACGTAACATTGTTGATGGAACATCTGGAATAATGCAAGAAACGGGCGTATTTTCTTAAGTTCTATGATATTAATATAATTGAATCCTAAATATCTTGAAAACGGCTAGTTTTAGGAAGATCATTGTTATTAGCATTTTGAATTGTTTTTGGGTGAATAATCATATTACAGCATCAAAACGTCTTTTCTACGGCCAGAAATTGAATTTTCAGAAATGCACCAAGAGCAACCAGAAAAACTTTTTTATTTTAGATTGCACCATGTTGAAACTGTGCTTAAAACATCTAGTTTTACATTGAAATTTTACAGAAAAAATTTGAAAAAAATCGAAGATATCTATTTTGTGCAATATGTGTTTTAAGGTTTAATTTCGATTTTTTCATGAAAATAAAAGTATTTTTTTCAGTGTATAATTTTTTTACAAAACCTATTTGATTGTCTACCATCCCTCCTCAGACACTTTTTCTCTATAACAAACGGTTTCCGAGGTACATTTTTTTTAAATGGTGATGCTAAAAATACTTACGCCCTTATCAGAAGTTACTCTTGATTTTAAATGGTCTCTCCACCAGTGGAAAAAACTTATTCTATTATATCAAAACTATGTGCAAAATTCCATTTGAATCCGAGGTAGTCGAGTTTCATCGTTTACCGATTTGGCGTGGAACCGCTCAGTCAGTGAAGACGCACAAAGAATCAACCTTGAAGTTCGGCTGGGATTGACCAAAATCTTCTACAATGTGCATAATTCAGTGGCTTTATTTATACAGGGTCAATAACGGTGTCGGCCACGTCCTTGCAGTGAGATACGATTGTGGGACGGAATGTTAGTGTGTACCTTTGCTATTTGGAGACCGTGCTTACCTCTGCATCTACATAAAGGATACAGCGAGGGATGTTTGTTAATGGGGAGGATCGTTGGGTCACAGGATTCACTTTGATAAGCGATTAGACTATGATAAACAATTATTTGTGAGCAGACAAAACATTGTTATCTCCTATTCTCGTTGCACCAATTTTATTCCGCAACATCAGTTTATCACCACTTGAAAAGAATAAGACAATGATCAGTAACCACGTGCACAGCGATTTTCTGGGCTTCGCATTGCAATTTTCGAGAACTTTCTCCGGATTTGTAAACATTGACACATTATCGAACAGCATCCATAAAACAAATTTGGTTTTGAGTTGAAAATAACTGATTAATCGCGAGTTGAAAAGCTTGCAACATTATTGCGCTCTGTGATTGTCATGACAATTTTGCTTTTAATTGTGCCCTTATCTGCAACAGTTGCGACAAACGGTTGTGAGCGAGCTTGCCTCTCAAGATTTCCGAAGAAACTCCTTCAGGATTTCCGGAGAAATCTTCTCAGAATTTCCGGAGAAATCTTCTCAGGATTTCCGGAGAAATCTTCTCACCGTTTCCTGAGAAATCCTCTCAGGATTTCCGGAAATCTCAGGGTTTCCGGAGAAATCCTCTCGGGATTTTCGGACAAATTCTATCCGGATTTCCGGAGAAATCCTCTCAAGAATTCCGGAGAAATCTTCTGCGGATTTCCGGAGAAATCCTCTCCGAATTTCCGGAGACATCTTCTCCGGGTTTCTGGAGAAATCCTCTCCGGATTTCAGGAAAAACCTATCAGGATTCCGGAGAAAACCTATTCCAGAGAAATTCTCTCAGGATTTCCGTAGGAATTCTCTCAAGATTTCCGGAGGAATTCTCTCAGGGTTTCCGGAGGAATTCTCTCAGGATTTTAGGTGCAATCCTCCCAGGAGAAAACCTATCAGGATTTCCAGAGAAATTCTCTCAGGATTTCCGTAAAAATTCTCTCAAGATTTCCGGAGGAATTCTCTCAGGGTTTCCGGAGGAATTTTCTCAGGATTTCCGGAGAAATGTTCTTATTTCCAGAGAAATCTTCTCAATAATTCCAGATAAATTTCAGAATTTCCTGAGAAATTTGCGAAGAAATTATCTCAGGATTTCCGAAAAAATCATCTCAGTATTTCCGGAGAAGTCCTTTCACGATATCTGAAGAAATCCTCTCAAGGTTTCCGGAGAAATCTTCTCAGGGTTTCCGGAGAAATCCACTCAGGATTTCCGGAGTAATTCTCTTTCGATTTCAGGTGAAATCCTCTCAGGATTTCCGGAGAAATCTTCTCAATGTTTCCAGAGAAATCTTCTCAGAATTTCCTGTGAAATCAACTTAGGGTTTCCGGAGAAATTTTCTTACGGTTTCCGGAGATATCCTCTTAGGGTTTCCGGAGAAATCCTCTCAGGGTTTCCGGAGAAATCTACTCAGGATTTCCGAAGCCATTCTCTCAGGATTTCAGGTGAAATTCTCTCTGGGAGTTCGGAGAAATCTTCCCAGGATTTCCGGAGAAATCTGTTAGGATTTATGATGAAATCTTCTCTGGATAGCCGAAGCTTAGGATTTTCAGAGAAATCCTCTTACGATATCCGAAGAAATCTTCTCTAGATATCCGAAGAATTCTCTCAGGATTCCCGGAACAATCCTTTCAGGATTTCCGGGAATGTTCTCTCCGTATTTCCGAAGATATTTTTCCGGAGAAATCCTCTCAAGATCTACGGAGAAATTCTCTCAGGATTTCCGAAAAAAGCTTCTCAGTATTTTCGACAAAATCTTCTCAGGATTTCCGGAAAAATCTTCTCCAGAGAAATCTTTCCGGAGAAATCCTCTCAAGATTTCCGAAGAAATTATCTCAGGATTCCCGAAGAAATCCACTCAGAATTTCCGATGAAATCCTCTCTGGGTGTCCGGAGAAATCTTCTTCCGGACGCGCAAAAGCGAACTCGAGCGTTTGGGCATTCGTTATGCACTCTAGAATTTTTTATATAAATTACACGCAAAAACTCATAGGCCACTTTCAAAAGTTATTCCTGAGTTCTTGAGTCAAAATGATCGATTTATTTATTTCCATTTCTACTTTGTTACTGCATAAAGGCCTAACTGACATAAGCGATTTCTCTTCATCTATCCTCTCTTTCGCTAAATTAGATACATCTGTTATAATTCTTCTTAATGAAGCAAGATGAAACAATGAAGATTTATTCTACCATACCGAGAACATATGCAAAATTTACTGGAAATCGAAGATGGTCGAATTTTGTGACCGACCGGTTTGACATGGAATTCGTCACATATTAATTACCGTTGATTTTTACGAGAAATTTGTGGAGAAAATTCGAAGTTGTTATATAGAATATCCGAGCATCTTCTTCTTCTTCTTGGCAATACGTCCTCTCTGGGACAGAGTCTGCTTCTCAGCTTAGTGTCCTTATGAGCACTTCTACACTTATTAACTGAGAGCTTTCTTTGCCTAAGTTGCCATTTTTGCATTCGTATATTGTGTGACAGGTACGCTTATACTCTCTGCCCAAAGAAGTCAAGGAAATTTCCTTTACGAAAAGATCCTGGACCGACCGGGATTCGAACCCAGACACCTTCAGCATGGCTTTGCTTTGTAGCCGCGGACTCTACCACTCGGCTAAGGAAGGCCCACAGCCCAAGCATCTTCTCTGTAAATTTGAAATCATTTCATTGATAAGATCAGAAGTTACAGTAATTTGTATATTTACCATTACACTATGTGCCAGAGACGCAACCTGGTGGGACAAAATTAATAACTCGGTAACGAAGCATTTCCGGCATTTGATGTCTGCGACAAAGTTTTTTGTAACAACGTGGATCATCTACTGACATATGTAAACGGATAGTTCATAAATCGTCCGCATAAGTGGCACCACAATCCAACTTTTTACTGTGACGTTCTAGATACTTGGCGTGTTCGCCAAAGTTGTTCATTTTCATAAAATACACAACTTTCTCGAAGACGTCAAAATCGCAAAATAAGCCAAAATTAATAAAAAAATATGGGGTTTTTAACCGAGTTTGACATTTTTCTTAAAAACCATGTCATATGATATTTGTTGCTGATAAAACTTGAAAAATTAAGCCTTTTTTTCAACTTCAATATCTCCAGAAGCGCAAAAAAAATCACAAGCTCAAATTTTCAGGCAACATAGAACAATACTAGATGAAACAGATATCAAAATTTCAGAGAGGTATATCTTGGTGTTTTTGAGACTTTTTATTTTTTTAATTTGGAAAATCTTCAAGGCTTCTCATTTGTGTAAACAAATAAAATGTATTTCACCCGCTTCAACTTACGTGTTTAATATTGAAATAAATAA
Source organism: Aedes aegypti (assembly GCF_002204515.2). Lineage (NCBI taxonomy): Eukaryota > Metazoa > Arthropoda > Insecta > Diptera > Culicidae > Aedes > Aedes aegypti. The sequence goes on from NC_035107.1 coordinate 14,083,448, forward strand.
TCCATGGCATTTACCTAAACAAAAGAAAACAGAAATTATATAAACTTCGAAAAGAACGGTCGAGCGAATTGCAGTTGAATTAGAACTTAAAATCAATGACGTTACTGTTTCAAACTATATGAGCCACGTTTTCCCAGCTAGAACAACATCCCGATCCCGAGTAGAATCCTCAGTTAATTAAGTCATTCTCACGTCGATGGCCTCACGAACTCACGACCGAAGCGTGATGACCAGCATATTCCCTTATTTTGAACACGGGCTTAACAATCCGCAGCGATCTAAGATTGAACCTCGATCCGATTCTTGCCGGATCAAACACCCTAGTTTAATTCAATTGATGACTCTATAAATCACCGAGCTCTACAAGCGGTCATTGTTTCTTCGGATTGAATCGAATCGGTTCTAGCAGGTCATTGGAATCAAGTTATAAACAACGATCGAAAGAATAGATTCATTGGTCAATTGCGTGAATGACGGTTGATTGACCCCTCTGTGTTTTTTACTGTTTCGTTATAAATGCGGGTGCCGCATTTACCTGAAACATGCAACTGTACTGAAGCCAATGATTAGCAGTCGTGACATACGATTGAGGGCACGCATCGCACAGGGATGGTAGCGACGACATGTATACTTGAAGATTTCAAATTAACCCATTAACGCCCAGTGATCTATTTTGAGATCAGATGCCTCGAACGCCCAGTGATCTATTTTGAGATCAGTTACATTTCTGAATACAGTTAATTTTTTAGACAAAATGGATGGTTGGTATCTTTGGCAAAGTTGTGAAAGATATTATGGGCAGTCTAATGACAGGTTTTTTAATTCATATTTCTTCCTTAATAATCTTCTTAATTCATAATACATTTCTGTTTTGTCACCAGCTCTTGTCGGCATCACCACGCTCGTCTTATACTACCATAAACGTGGTTTGCAAATCAGAGATTCCTGAACAATTATAGAATGGTTCCTGTGCCGGAAGTCAGTGTGGATTCTGGGATTCCAGAGTAAATTATGAGATTTCAGAATATATCCTGGGATGCCAATGTGGAACCAGGGTTTCCAGTGCAGAATCCTGGGATTCCAGTGTGAATCCTGGAGTTATAGTGTGGATCGTAGGGTTTCAGTGTGGAAGCTGGGAATCCAGTGTGGATTCTGGGAATCCAGTGTGGATTCTGGGAATCCAGTGTGGATTCTGGGAATCCAGTGTGGATTCTGGGAATCCAGTGTGGATTCTGGGAATCCAGTGTGGATTCTGGGAATCCAGTGTGGATCCTGAAATTGCAATGTGGATCCTGGTGTTCCAGTCTGATTCCAAGTGTTTCAGTGTGGATCATAGTATTCTAGTGTAGATTGTGTTGCTGCATTGTGGATCCCTGGTTTCTAATGTAGATATTAAAATTCCACTAGGTTTGTTGTATTTTTGTGTATGGACTGTTGTTCCGAATCTTGGTATTCCATTGTGGGTATTGAAATTCCTGGAATTGAATCCTGCAATTCCAGTTTAGATCCTGGGATTGTAACATGGGTCGTGTAAATCTAATGTGAAACTCGAGATTTCAGTAGGGACCTTGGGGTTTCAGTATCTTGATACTCCAGTATGGATCTTGCGATTTTAGTGTGAACCGCAGGATTGGAACATGGGTCCTTGGTTTCTAATGTGAATGCTGGGATTTCAGTGTGGATTTTAGGATTTCAGTTTAGATATTTGAACACCAGTGAAGATTATGCATTTCCACTGTAGATCTTTGAAATTCACTGCGGATCCTGGTATATTCTAGTATGGATTTCAGATGTGGATCCTAGAGTTTCATTGATGGATACCAGTGAAGAGATTGAGTTTCCAGTGTGAATTCTTGAATTCCAGTGTGGATCCTTGGAGTCCAGCATAGATCGTGGATTTCTAGTGCGGATTTTGGGATTATAGTGTAGATACTTGTATTCCAGTGAGGATTCTGGCATTCCAGTGGGAATTGTTAAATGGTAACCCAAGGATATACTGAGGGATTCCTGTTGGAGTTATGTAGAAAGTCTGTGCAAATTTTGTAAAAAAATTGCGAAGATAGTGAGCAAAAAGTTTTAAAATACATTGGAAATCTAACGAAAATGCTGAGATTCTTGTGATGGCCCTGTTGAAATCTTATCTTATAGTTATATGACAAACAGTTGGTATTCCTGAGAGAATCACGTAGAAATACTTTGGGAATTTAGTCTTATTGGTAAGAATCAATTGTAAGAATTATTTGGGTATTATGTAGAAATACTGCGGGAATTGTCAACATTATGAAAATTCAGTGTGTTTTTGCATGAGCATCCTGGAAAAATTCCAATGGGGATTTTGTGATATTCTTCAAGAATCCTGAGGGAATTCTGTGCGAAGCCTTCAAGATTTCTGTAGAAACAATATGTAATTGTTAGGAATCCTGCTAAATCCTTAGTGGTTTTTATTACGACAAAAAATATCATATTCGTGGAAATTCTTGTGTACCCCGTGACCATTTGATACAAACGAGCCTGGCGTAAAATAAAGGAGGAGAATGCGACTACTGTGGCTATGTGTGTATGGATATATGCATGTTTGTATGTGCAAACGAGTATGTGTTGTGCATATACGTGTATGTGATCGTGTGGATTCTACCCTATTACCCCGAATGCCATTTCCCCGATTGCCATCACCCCGAATTCCATTACCCCGAATGTACCATTACCCCGAATTCCATCACCCCGAATGCAATTTCCCCGAATTTACAATTATCATGACATGATGATATTGATGACATTTTCCCGCGATATTGGAATTCGGGGTAATGTCATTCGGGGTGATGGGACGTTCGGAGTTTTGGAATTCGGGGTAATGGCGTTCAGGTTAATGGCATTCGGGGTAATGGGGTAGAATCGATCGTGTGTGTTTCGTATGCGTATCACATTCAGCATCATTCTGTGGTGTAGTTTTCAAATAAGCCTCGTTTTGTTATTTATATTTATGGTATCATGTTCTTACCGTTAACATTATATTTGTCATAATATCTTGTAACTTTTTAATGCACCATATCACCTTCAAACATTTGCAAAAATAATCAAGTATTTTATTTTTTTACAATATTTTGCGTACATATGACCCACTGTGTACTGTGACAAAATATGACCGTAGATTTCCATTTAAATGACGGTTTAAGTATTCTCTTATCATAATGCGATACTCCAGAAAGAATCAGGTGATTACTACAAATGTGAAATAATTCGGGCGTAAATGGGTTAAGTGCTTTTATTTATGTGGGAATATTATAAGCTGAGTTTTGAAAGCATTAAAAGAAATTTTCCATTTTTGCAAGAAGAAAATATATTTAAACTTTTTTTGCAATCTACTACAGATGATACGCAGGCTTGGTCCTTTGGTGGAGAGGCATCCTCGAGGAACACCAGCTCTTACAGGCAGTCGTTCAGACTTGGAGTTTTGATAATTGATCTGAAGTGTACGATTTGACAGATAACTTTGGATTATTCTAACAATGTATGTTGGAAACACTGTCGGATACTTTTCCTCTAGAAGAAGACCAGTAGAATAGCTTTCAAATTTGTTGAAACGAATCAATTTAGTTACACGTAAAAGTTGATGAGTAGTCGAATGTCCATGTCGGAATCTGAAAAGTTCATTGGCAAAAATTAAATTTACGTTAAAAGCAAGCTAATTGTACGATAACTAGAATCCCTGAAGCTTTTCCTAGAAGAGTGTGGAAACGAATTCCGGAAGAACCTGTGGAATAGTTGCTTAGGAATCTATGAAAAATTCTCTGAAATTCTATAAAATAATAAGTCTCTGAAAAGAGACCCGCTACCAGCCCTGATCGCACAATCGTGTTGCATTCACAGTTGGTGGAATGCTTTTGTGACACAGCTGTGCGACACACTTTCTGCGCAGCAGCTACAGCAGGTTTCCTAAACGATCAACCGCGACGATTTGGACTTTGGAGGAGATGTGTATGCACCATCATCGCAGATATGGGGCCCAACAATCCGTGCAAATCGCGTTTCACCCAGTTTCGCGTAGAATTACATGTTAGACATGGCATGGTGGTCCAGGTCCGCGCAAAAAACGCGCAGTATTTTTTGCATATGTTCGTGTACTTCTCTACAGAGCTTTGGAGATAGTAGAGATCGATTGGGCCGAAAACTAACAAGCCGTAGAGCCCAATTTCACATCTCATCAGAGGCCGGGGCGTTATTTTCACTGCAATGGGTGCTGAACGATCGGTGATCATCTCTCGTGCAGAATCCAACCTACCGTGACAAGTCATGAGCACCTCTCCAACTCGCAGATCGGAGCTGCTCATCAACAGCTGTTTTACGGCTTTATGTGCCAATTAATCTTACTGAAAAAACATTGTATTCCTATACAAACTTTTTCAAGCGAATACTAGAGTTATCTCGACTGGCATTTAGACAGACTACCTTAACTTTAGGTGAATCACTCAGTATTTTTTCTGATCTTCTTTCTACTTGAAATGATCCGTTTAATCGCACTGAAAATTGTAGACACTGCTCAGTGCACAATGGTCCAAATCGATATTTTAGCAGGAAAACTTTTTTTTTCTCTTTTATCCTTGATACTAGGCGTATGAAGTCTTGGAAGACAGTAACTGAGTGTTGCATTTCATTGGGAAAAACTTTAGATTCAGGGCTGGTAGCTAAAAAAGAGCCATAAACATTATTTTAGCAGGGTTCTGAATTTTCGTATCAATAATACGAAATCTGCGATTTTTCGCTCGTAAGAAGAATGCTTTTTTTGCTTCCTCATGCGAACATCTTTTTTCGCTCACACTAATTTGCCCTATAGTTACGATGGAGGATAACCGAAAATCATTCCGCTCTGGGGATAATTTCTTTTTCACTCCATCACATTTTCGCTCATCAACTGCTCCCGAGAATTATCACTATGTGGATAAACAAAAACTAGTGCCGGCGACGGGATTCAAACCTAGAACATTGCTAAAAACAATTGCGATGCGTGCACGCTAACCATGCTACCACATCAACTTGACGAAAGTAATGGTTAATTTGAAACATAAAAGCAACTGCTGCTCGTAACGATGGATACAGGAGTCTCCATGGATAGGAGACAGAGAAAACGAACTTTTCACAGATGTAAAAATGTGCAATTATTTATTTTCGCTTTGTTTTGTAGACGGATAAAATCGCTTATCGTTGAAAATTGCTTTTATGGATAAATCCATTATCGTGAGAGTGAGTGAGAATTCGGAACTTTGTGATCAGATTTGGGAAAATAGTGACCGAATAATGACTGAAGATTTTGAAAAGAAAACACTTTTGTTTGTTTTAACCTTAACAACCGAATTGTCGCGCAAATTTTTGTAACGCGAGTACTCGCGCGTTGTACTCAGAGAATGTCTGAACACTCAGTGCTGTGCCAAAACCATGCGTGCCGCTCAAAAATTAATTGTGCGTCTCCCATTCTTTGCGAGTAAACTCAAAGCAAGGTACAGAAGACAATTTGTTTTTGTGCGAGACAAAGCGAAGCACAATACCTACTCCTTCAACCTCTTTGGTGAAAGCACTCTAGAAAAATTTCAGCAAGGTATGCTTTGGAAGCGGAAAAGCTTAATAAGAGCTTTGCAAGAACTTATAGTTGTTGATCGTGATATATTTGGTAAAGCCAGAAACAAAAGGAGGTGATGAATTATGTTCATAGTGTTTAAAAATTTTGACAGTGACATATTAATGGAATGAAGTCAAGTGGTGTTTTTTACACGTGTACCGCAAAGAGTGAAAATGAGACAATTCGATACCACGCAGCCCAAAGCACATTGCGAGTCAGCTCTGCCAAAGTGCGATGCAGAAAAATTACTCGAGCATGTCTCCTTCGAATTTAGGGTGCTGTATCGCAATAGCGCGTTTAGCACCGAAAGAGATTTTAGTCACACCCCATCCCTGGTTGTACTTTGTATAACACCCTTGGGTTTCCATGTTCAACATGAAATACCTCACGATCTAGATTGAATATTGAAAAAAAAAAAATCTCCTGCAAAGTTCTTAAGGGGATCAAGGGCTGACATGAGGTGGTCACTCAGATACGGAGTTCCGTTACTAGGCGGGGCTAGTAAGCATAAAAGTTTTGTTTTGGAAATAACTCAGGAGCCTAACTATAAGAAAGATCGCGTCTTCGGCAAAGTTGTTAAGTAGCTCAAAGGCTTTTATTATTTAAGCTAGTAATTTCGAGATTTTGCCACCAGGCGGTGCTAGTGAGCATGAAACTTTAATTTACAGATATCTCAGGAGCCTGACCACTTAGAGAGATATGATCTTCGACAAAGTTATTTAATAAGCCAAGGGCTATCATTGATGTTGCCAGTTCATTCTAAATTTTACCACTTAGTTAGATAGAGTTTTCGACAGAATTGTACAATTCACTAAAACAATGAAAGCCCTTGAACTGAACAACTTTGTTGAAGACGTCATCTTTCTAATTAGTCAGGATACTAAGATACCCGTAAAACAGAAGTTTCATGCTCACTAACCCTACCTTGTGACAAAATTTTGAATCCACTAGCTCGACCAATGATAGCCCTTGAACTGTTGAACAACTTTGTCAAAAATACCATCTTTATAAGTGGTCAATGAAGAAATAAAAGTTTTATGATCACTAACCCCGCCTGGTGGCAAAATTTCAAAATTCCTGGTTCAAACAAGGCCGGAACAAATTTAAAATTTGTCACCCCCATCTCCTTCAGTTTTGTCAAAAATCCAGAGTGGAGAAATAAATAAAATGTCTTCTTTTCAGTGTTGGTTTTCATCATTTTCCATGTTTTTAGCTAGTTTTGTAATTTGTCCTTACAATATTACATAAGATAACAGGTGTTATTTAATTATAAGTCCTAAATGTTTGTTTATGCTTATAATGGTGGGATTTTTCTTGAACGTTTTTTTTTTTTGGAATAAAGTTTACGTAATTTTTACTGTAACATTTACATGTTAGCCTTTGGAAATATAATATTTTAGTGATTTTCATGAATAGTTTTTATATAAACCTTCAATAAACATCTTGTCAAATCAATTCAGCAATTGATTTTTTTAAATTTATTTGAATACACTTTTTCCTAGTGGATGTTCCTTCTGGATGTTTTTGATATTCAAGCTTCCTTTTGGATGTATAAATATCGTGACTCCAGTTGAAAGCGGAGGCATCGACTCGCGAAAATCGATTTTAAATCTACGCTTATGTTCAACGCGTCGGGCAGTGTGTTGGACAGCGGACCTTGTGAACTTCAAAGTGCACCTTGTTCGACGCAAATCGTAAATTAAAAAAAAAAGTTTTTCGTGCGTCAAAAATTTTGGTTTTTAATTGTGGGAATAATTTTGAAAGCGTAATCAGCATCCACAAGCTGCGTGTCAAATACAGTGAATCCACAATTAAGAATCACCCACAATTTATGAATCAGCAGCCTTTAAAGGACAAAATAACAGTAAAAAATAGCACAAAACATCACGGAAACATTTTCGCTTATAATTTATTTTGAGTAAAATTGTTTACGTGATGTTTTGTGTAGATTTTTGTTGTTATTTTGTCATTTAAAGTCAGCTGATTCATAAATTGTGGATGATTCTTAATTGTGGATCCACTGTATAATTGTGTTGTTTAAACGTTATGATTCCATTTTTTATTAAATGGGGGAAATTGATCTATAAAGATAAAACTGTACGTAAAATAAGTGCAACCAAAGCTACTTTTGAGGACTTTTACAACCTACTATACCGCCGTTCTTTGCATAATTATCTCACAGTCTCTAAGATTTGTAAAGAACATGTCACAAGTGGACGTAAAAGGGCAATATATTTCACAGCGTTGGCACTGTTTTTCAAATCTAGTGAAATATTGAAAATAAACACAATTTGAAAGTTCTTCTTGTTGGTTTTATTCATTCAATATTTTTGCTAACCAAACTAAAACGACAAAAAAAAATCTGGAAATAGCTGTTATGAAAAACATATAGTTAAGTTATGAAAAATTCAAAAACTGAAGTGGTTATCGATCAAAACATTTTTAATTGACGGGTATATGTGGCCAAAACATGATTTTACTGCATATGAGAATGAAAAACAATAAATTCCTTCCATTTTATAATTTGAACCCCTATCTGACACATTTTGATGGAAGGTGACAAAAGAAGATTGTTGTAAGAATTGTTCCGGCCTAATGATAGCCCTTGAGCTACTTAACAACTTTAACGAAGACCCCATTTTTCTAAGTGGTAATATTCCTGAGATATCTACAAAACAAAATTCTCATTATCACTAGCGCTGCCTGCTGGCAAAATTTTGAATCAGCTAGCTCGAACAATGATAGCCATTGAATTACTGAACAACTATGCCCAAGATGCTCCTGAGATATCTGCAAAACAAAAGTAATAGTTTCATGCTCACTAGCGCTACCTAGCGGCCGAATTCAATGAGGTACCATCAGATAGAAATCCACCTCCAGAACATTTTTACTGAAGACCCAAGTTTCGAAATCATCTGAATTTTAAGATATACATTTTGGTTTGGTGTCGATAGATAGTCGATTATCTGACGTAATGTATTGCCGGCTGGGGTTGAATCCTGAGAAAATACTTATTTAATATTTGACGCGCTATAATTCGCTACGACGAATCTATGGCGAATGGATGAATCTTCTTCACTGGGCCCTGGGCCAATCTAGTCGCCCTGAACACCCTTTAAATACTTATAAAAATAAGTCTTTCTCAAATGCAAAAAGTCATTGTGTGCGCGGTCTACCACGAAGTCGCCGGCCTCGTCCGGGTTCTTTGCTTGTCGTTCTTCCGACATGGTCACGTTGCTCTGACCAGCTTAATGCAGCTTGCCGTGTTTTATACGCTTGACAATATCCATCTCTTTATACACTTTATACAGTTGTATGTGATACATGCGACGCCGCCAGATGCCGTTTTCTAATTAACTGCTGAGTATATTTCACAGCACTCTACATTTAAAAAACCCGAAAGCTCTCCGGTCGACATCCTTAAATGTAAACAATTCTTGGCCATATGAAACAACCGGAATTGTATAACGCGAGTTTTGTTTTCCTCTGTATGTTACGGGACTTCAACTGGTTACGGAGCCCGTAGAGAGCCGGACTCGCAGCTGCAATACGTCTTTTCACCACGCGGGTAATATCATTATCGCATATCCCTAGTGTTCCAAGAAACAAGAATTCTTCCACCACTTTTAAATTTTCAGCGCCCAGCACCATTTTACTAACACGTCCGGACCCACATTGACCACCAGCTATAATGTACTTCGTCTTTGTGGTGTAGATCGTGAGTCCGATCCTCGCTGTCTCCCTCTTAAAAGGCTCGAACACTTAAAAGGCTTCCACTGCCCGACGGTCAATTTCGAAAATGTCGATATAGCCCGCAAAGCCAAGGAGCGTTATCCCTCGGTAATTGGCACACTTCGGTCTATGCCCTTTCTTGTTCGTCTTGCCCACTTTCGTGTCTGAAACACTCGGCCGGGAGCTCGTCCTTCGCAGCAGCCTTATTGTTCTTCAATCCATTAATAGCTTTCTTTACCTTATCCAGCGTTGGAGGTTTGCACAGCCTTTCCATGGTCGTCGATTTGAATTATGCTTTCAGATTCGTGGACTGACTCCCACAGATCGCTGAGGTTGATGTTCTCGTTGATTTCACTAAGCCGCTCGTCGAGCTTCTGATGGTAGTCCGCTACTACACCATCTGCTGACGGGCGTTGGATATTGAAACGCAACGATTGCCGATTTCTAGAACTCAAAACGTTGCTCACAATGAGATAGTGGTCTGAGTCGATATTAGGACGCCTGGAAGTTCTATCACCGATGGCGTTGGAAAAATGTCAGCCGTCCCCTAGAACATGGTCGATTTGATTGCAAAGTTCGCCATTTGGATGTCGCCAGCTGTGCTGAAGGATATCGTGGCGTGCAAAGTAGGGGCTGCTGATGGTCATCGCCCTGGTGGCAGCAAAGTTCACTGAACGTAGGCCATTGGGGCCCAGATAGCCGTAGCGGTAAACGCGCAGCTATTCAGCAAGACCAAGCTGAGGGTCGTGGGTTCGAATCCCACCGGTCGAGGATCTTTTCGGGTTGGAAATTTTCTCGACTTCCCAGGGCATAGAGTATCTTCGTACCTGCCACACGATATACGCATGCAAAAATGGTCATTGGCACAGTAAGCTCTCAGTTAATAACTGTGGAAGTGCTCATAAGAACACTAAGCTGAGAAGCAGGCTTTGTCCCAGTGGGGACGTAATGCCAGAAAGAAGAAGAAGAAGAAGGCCATTGTCGTTAGTGAAGAAGTGAAGGCTCTCCGTAGCATTGAAAGGGCGTAAGAAATTCTCTACTGACCTGCGCATTAACGTCACCGATGACAATTTTCACGCCTTGTCTTAGGGCATTCTCCATAGGTCTTGTCAAGACATTCGTACAACGCATCCTTTCCGTCGGGTTTGTCAGTGCATAGGCGTTGATGAGTCAGTAGTTGAATAACTTGCCCCGAATCCTCAATACGCTAGTTGATTCCACCTAATAAATCGCTTCACCTGCTTCCCGATCACTATGATGCCGACTCCGTGTGTTACCGCCACCGCTGTAGTAGATGTTATATTTGAAAGCAGTGTTAGCGACGGGATCCATCGCCCTTAATTCACTTACTCCAGATCTTAGCCACCTCTCTTCCTGAATAGCAATCACACATACGTGAAATTTTCGCAATTCACGATCCAAAAGGCTTACTCGTCTAGGTTCATTTAAGGTCCTGACATTACAGGTACCGAGTTTCCGAGTAGTTCTGATTTCGTGGCCATGTCGGTTGAAGAAAATAACGTTCGTTTCTTCTTCTTCCTCAATGGTAGCGCTACCTATGTCACGTATATGGGGCTGCCACCTTAGGTTTAGTTGACGTGATACAATATTTCATATTCAGCAGCTGAATGCCATAGCAGACGCTGTTTAAGCCGCACCTCCTGGTGTGGAGAAGCTCGAAACGTATCTCTTCATCCTAGCTGATGTCAGAAGGGCATCAGTGCCCAGGCTGCACTACCAGCTAAATACGCAATCCATAGCTGGCGGTTTTTGTCATCGTTTGACCCAAGGAAGCGTGAGGTAGGTTTTGTTAGGACCAGAGCTGTGTTGCTCGCTCATTTCTGATTGTCGACTCACCGTTTTGCAGCCCAGAAAACTGAGAGTATCTCTCACCAATCGCTCTCTGTAACAATCATGACCCGCAACACATCATGAGAGTTTATCTATCGTCTACTGCGATAGCTTTCATTATATCGTGGGGATAACAGTGCATGATAAAACCCATCGAAACAAGCTCCAAACCTCGGGAACACTATTGTTATAGGATTTTCGGGGATTATTTATCATGCCAGTATAATAAAACACCTACCTCCAATGGCAAATAAGCGAAAAAATGGGTAAGATGTACAAACCAGTTTATAATATCTTCTCTGAAGACATCATACGTCTGAAATCAACGAGAAGCGGCAAAAAGTTTTTTCCTACCAAATTGTCGATTCGGAACATTGTGCACTGCTCATGATGTTACACCGAACACGCAACATGTTAAATAAACGCTCAATCTCGATCAGTTTGTACGAACCGTCGAACAGACCGACCAAGTCATCACAAAACGTAGCTGTGTGAAGACAACACCGATCAAGATGAACCGGCCCAGACTACTAAGGCGATCGCCTCAGCTTCAGTCGGTAGCGGATTTGTTGTCTGTTTACGCGTCTTCTTGATTTAATTACTTCCATCGCACCAATTAAGATCATCGCCGGTCGATCGTGATGCGTTCTCTTCCTCTCTAAACATCAACCGCATTCTCATCGCGCGTCATCCATCCAAGTCGATCCAAGCACTGACTGGCTAAGCTTTGAGCAAGGTGAAGAACGACCGCCGTAATCCGAAGAAACCAATTAAACCCGTCCTAGACATTCTGATCAATTGCTCAACGTGTAAGAAAAAAAATCAACCCAAAGGAAATGACCGATCGTAAACACCAAACGGAAAACACACAAATGTGCAGCATTACACCCTTCTCGGAAACTCGAAAATCAATGCATCGCATCGCATCACATTGCAGGCCATCGATGAACTGCGAGGGGCGGTGTGGATTCAAAGTCAAACGAAAAGGCGCGAATCAATTTCCAGACGTTTTTCCCACACGTGAATGCAACCTGAGCAGGAGGAAGTTGCTACATAATGCCAAATTAAAGTATTCAGTACCAGATAAATGTCAATTATTACCACCTGAATAAGGTATTATTCGAAGAGCCCTGCATAAGAGGGAAAAATATCAAAAATAATTACTCATGTATATTCTACGAATACCAAACTGATAACTGGACCAGGTATTACAATACCTAAATTGTAATACATGATGGATTCTCATATAAAAGGAAAATTTTTCAATATTTCATTTTCATTCCATTTTTCATTATATAAAATATGCACGTATATCGCCTCCATTTTTATACATTATAAGGCGTTTAGACGACATATTATACGGAATCATAAGCATATATATGCATCGCATAGAGCAATATGTACAATCTAGTTGTCTGGGGTTTGTTCCTGCTGCTCGGGCAACGCAAACGCGGTCGAGCAATGATCGAGTGATCGGATGACCCGACTCGGCGACCGAACACACGGATACACGTGGAGGTTGCGCAACCCTTGACGTGAGAACCGAAACAATGCGTGTGTGTGCAGCTATCGGGTGAGCGATAAGATCGAAGCGTCGACAGGCGAAGTTCTTGGTAGGTTTAGATGTCGTAGATCGAATTGAAACAACTTGTTAACTGTTCAATGGTCAAACAACGAATGAATAACTTTATTGAGCTCTCCTCTATTTATACTCGTACATCACATTGTCTGTGTTAACTTGATCAACAAGACTTGGTTGCTATGTACAAGCTTTTCGTCGCCTACTCAACTCCTTCTACACTCCTCCTCGACGAAATTACTCTTGCTTGGTCCCGAAATTTTGAGAGCTTAATTCCATATAATGGTTTTGTCATCATGTCGGCTATCATGTCTTCGGTTGGCAAGTATTGAGGATTGATGATTCCGTCTTGTTTGAGTTGTCGGATGAAATGATATTTTGTCTCAATGTGCTTGGATCTTCGGTTGATGTTCGGTGCGCTTAATTGCTTGATACAGCTTTGATTATCCTCATTGATTTTCACCGGCAATGTTGTTACGATCTTCAAATCATTGAACAAACGAAGTATCCAGGTGAGTTCTTTACAGCAATCTGCCATGGCTACGTATTCGGCTTCCGTACTACTGAGTGTCACATTATCTTGCTTTCTTGCATTCCATCCAATCATTCCTCCAGCATAACGAAATAGAAAACCAGATGTTGACTTGCGATCCTTGGAATCTCCTGCCCAATCAGCATCAACAAATACTTCTAGCTGTGATGAATCGATGCCCAATACTAGCCTATGATCGATGGTTCCTTTGAGATAGCGAAGTACTCGTTTTGCTTCATTCCAGTCATCTTGACTTGGGTTACTAGTTTTTCGTCCAAGGATAGACACTGCCACAGCTATATCTGGTCTGGTATTCACGGCTATGTACAGCAATCCTCCGATCAGGCTGGCGAACTGATGATTGTTTGGTAATCTTTCTGTTTCCTCCTCCTTTGACTGTATATAGCCGGGATCAAGTGGAATCTTCGAAAATTTTGCATCTTGTAGTCCAAATCTTGTCAAAAGTTTTTGGATGTACGCCTTCTGATTCAATGACACACCATCTTGCGAACGTATTACATGGATGCCAAGAAAATGTGTTATATCTCCCAGAGATGTTACTTTGAAGTGACTATTCAAATTCCTGAAAATGGCCTCATGCTCCTTCTCGGACTTGCAAACAATGATTAGGTCGTCCACATATACAGCAATGAAAGACATCGTACCATCATCGTTGTGCTTCGAATACAAACACGGATCGCTTTCAGAGGGCTTGAATCCAAGTTTTCGTAAAACTGAATCGAGCTTCTTGTTCCAAATATTTGCGGCTTGCTTCAATCCATATAGTCCTTTCTGAAGATGACACACCAGACTTGGATCTTCATAATCACAACCAGGAGGTAGTTTCATATAGACAGTTTCCTGGAGTTCTCCGTTTAGGTAAGCCGTCTTCACGTCCACGTGTTTGATTAGCATATTCCTTTGGTGAGCCACAGACAGCAAAGTTCTGAACGTAGTTTGTTTCACCACGGGGGCAAAAACTTCATCGTAATCTGTTCCAAATTTCTGCGTAAAGCCTTGGGCCACCAATCTTGCCTTATAACGAACAACTTTGCCAGTTTCATCTATCTTCCTTTTAAAAATCCATTTACAGCCGATTGTTTTACGTCCATGTGGCAGGGGTACAATATTCCAAGTGCAGTTTTCTTTGTGCGACTGCAACTCTTCCTTAACCGCAGCTCTCCAAAGTTCGCTTTCCGGACTCGCTAGCGCTTCTTTGATTGTGCGTGGTTCAGGGATATTCTTCTTTATCATATCAGCAACTTCAGAATAACGTGTGGGTGGTATTCCCTTCGTGCTTCTCTCCGAACGTCTTATATTCGCAGGTGGTGTTTGCAGGGTTACTAGTTCATCTTCCGTATCGATTCCTTGACTACAGTCCAGATAAGATTCATCTGACGTTGATTGATCATCTTCCGTTTCGAATTCTTGATTACCTTCATCAATACTCAGATCGTTTGAAATACTTGGCTCTAGAATTGATTCGTACTCCACTAAGATGGAAGGCTTCGAAGAAATTTTCAACGGTTTTCCTTCATTCACAAATCGTACATCTCTACTGTGATAGACTTTGTTGGTTGCTAGATCCACGAAGCGGTATGCTTTTTGATTGTCCGAATATCCTACAAACGTAAGCTTCATTCCTTTTGGCTCCAGCTTAGTCCTCCTCTGGTCAGGAATATGGACGAACGCACTGCTCCCGAATATATGCAAATGTTTCAAATCTGGCTTCTTCTTATACCAGGCTTCATATGGTGTTCTTGCAGTAGCTCTAGTTGGCAACAAGTTTTGGATATGCGAGGCGGTGTTGATAGCTTCTGCCCAGTATTTATAATCCATACC